>NC_041399.2:201028425-201655925 GCF_900747795.2 Erpetoichthys calabaricus | reverse complement strand
CTATGCTTGACTCGGAAGAACATCCGGTGCTAGAACATTCCACCCAGTAAGCACTTCTAGGTCAGGCGGAGCAGCCATGCAATAAAGGAGTCCAGCATGGCTGCCCTCCAGGACTAGTAGGTCCCAGGCAGTCCAAAACAGAGCCACACAAGAGGAGTACTGCCTCTTAGCAAATGAGGGAAACAGTTGTCTTTGAGAGGTGGCCTCCATTCTGTATTTTCCATCCCACCAATTGAGCCTCCTTAGATATGGCCTCCCGGCCAGTCAAGGGAAAACCATACAAGCTGGATGAGATGTCTGTCCAACAATTGTACTGTCCTTCAGAACCAGCCTCCAAGCTGTGAGAAGGAATGCTACTCCTCTTTCTAGTGATAAACATAAGAAATCTGACAAACGAGTGAAGACCATTCAGTCTATTAAGCCTGTTTGTTTAGCCAATAGCTACGCTGTCCCAATATCTTATCCAGATCCTTCTTAAAGGTTGTCAAAGTTTCTGCTTCACATCCACGACTCAGTAGTTGCCTCCAGATTCCCACAACTCTTGCATTGAAGACGTGCTTCATGGCTTCAGTCTGTGACCTCTAGGGGGTGCCACTGAGACCCAAATCTCAGACACAATTGCACAGACAAGTCCCAGGTTCACAATCAGTGTTTATGTAACAAAGTACCTTTCCATTGTTTCCGTTTGTTCTCTTTCTAGTATTTACTCCTCCTGTTTTCCCAGATGTGTGTTGCCCTTCTCTGCACCCAACTCCAACACCCTCGGCCAAGCGGAAGGCTCTCTATTAACTCCAGACCCTTGAGTATTTCCAGAGCTTAATCTATTTAAGCTTAATCTCCAGGCTGGATCTCAACGGTCCTTGTGCTATCAGTACCTGAAAGTCTCCCAAGGGGCCCCCAGTAGAACCCAACAGGGAAGGTGCCCTGGGACCACAACTTTCATGCTGCCCTACAGGCTTCCATATTAGGGGTTACCAGGCAGGATGCTACCACTCAGTGTATGGGGAGATGCTCTGCCCATAGTAGGCAGTCCCCCATTGTACTTACCTTCCAGGTACCCAAGCCCAACCCAGAGTGGCCCTCATGTGGTTGCTGGGACGTCAAACCCAGTGTAGCTGCCACCGCCGCACATCTTTCCATGTCCATATCAGTTGGTCACTCAGAAGCCCTAACTAGTTTTCCCCTTAATTTCCAATGGTATCTTTCAGTGCGTGATTCAGTAATGAATTGAAATAATTCTTTTGGATGTTCTTCCATCTGCTTGTATCATCCTTCCTCATGACCTGCTAGGCCAGGTAAGAGAACACCTGCCATACCATCTGGGACATCAGACCATCTCTATATACTGTATATAAAATCCAGCATCTGTCTGTCTGTCCATTTGTCTGCTTCTCACAAGAAAACTACTTAACGGATTTAGATCAGGTTTGTTCTTATAACTTGCTTGAACATTCCGGTTGATTTTGACTTCTTTCATCGTGCTAAGTATTATAGTTCAGTTGCGGTACCAAGAGAGAGACCGCGGGCCGAGGGCCAGCGGGACCTCAGGAGTAGGGAGCTGGGCGGGTCCCTCCTCTCTCATGTGCCAGCCTCCGTTTGAGTCGCTCTACCTCTCGCCACGTGTTGCCCGCTTAGCTAGCGATACCTGTTTGTTCAGAAGACATTATCATCTAGAGATTGTTAAGGAGTAACGTTTGATGTTTCTGAGAGAGAGAGATCAGAGCTACAGTATGTGTGTTTTAAAGGGTACCTGCTGATTGGCAGCGATATCACGGCCACGTGCTCTTCTCCTCACACGGGGCTGAACACGATCAGATACAGTGGGAACGTTTGACATTGGAGCACACCTACTGTCACACACATGGGCTTAGGAGGTAGTCAACAAGCCCTGAGGTGAAGGGTTGATATATGGTACTAACACCTCTCTCTCTTTTTCATCAGACCAAAAGAAGAAAAATAATCCACTATACTCCAACTTCTGGAGTCCCAAGATGGCCGCCCAACTTCACTTCCACATTCAACTCCCACAGCCTTCCCGCTGATGACGTCACTTCTGTCACACCAATGATAACACGACTTCCCCTCTCCTGATGAAAACGTCCCTTTCCGGTCTCCTGCTGATGACGTCACTTCCGACTCCCCGATGATGATGGCACTTCCAGTCACCTGCTGATGACGCCACTTCCATCCATCCATCCATCCATCCTCTTCCGCTTATCCGAGGTCGGGTCGTGGGGGCAGCAGCTTGAGCAGAGATACCCAGACTTCCCTCTCCCCTGCCACTTCTTCTAGCTCTTCTGGGAGAATCCCGAGGCTTTCCCAGGCCAGCCGAGAGACATAGTCCCTCCAGAACAAGACCCCGAGATACTTGAACTCCTCCACTTGAGGCAGGATCTCGCTCCCAACCCTGAGAGGGCACTCCACACTTTTCCGGCTGAGGACCATGGTCTCGGATTTGGAGGTGCTGATTCCCATCCCAGCCGCTTCACACTCCGCTGCAAACCGATCCAGAGAGAGCTGAAGATCACAGCCTGATGAAGCAAACAGGACAACATCATCTGCAAAAAGCAGTGACCCAATCCTGAGTCCACCAAACCAGACCCCCTCAACACCCTGGCTGCGCCTAGAAATTCTGTCCATAAAAGTTATGAACAGAATCGGTGACAAAGGGCAGCCCTGGCGGAGTCCAACTCTCACTGGAAACGGGTTCGACTTACTGCCGGCAATGCGGACCAAGCTCTGACACCGATCGTACAGAGACCGAACAGACCTTGTCAGGGGGTCCAGTACCCCATACTCTCGGAGTACCCCCCAGAGGATTCCCCGAGGGACACGGTCGAATGCCTTTCCCAAGTCCACAAAACACATGTAGACTGGTTGGGCGAACTCGCCCAACCAGTCTACGTCACTTCCATCACACCAATAATAACATGACTGCCGGTCTCCTGCTGATGACGTCACTTCCGTCCACCCTTTTACGACGTCATCTCCTGTCACATTATTTCTGGCAGCCATCTTTTTTTTTTTATAAAAACACCATTTCCCTGTTTCAATTTGTCAATTGCCTTTTTTGAGTCTTTTGATCATTTTCTCAATTATTTTCTTTGCTTTGTCCGCTGGACAATATACTGGGTCATTCCTCAACTCTTTGTTTGTGGTGGAAATTCTCTTTATTCACGACACTTTCTTCTGCTTGGCCAGATATACCATGCCAACCTTTTACATTTTTTGCCAAAGAGATCACAGCTACATACTCGCCCCGATAGCAAAAACCAAAAATATTGTATATCAAGAGGCCCTCGGATATGAAAGCTATCAATAGAAATTCTTCTCAATACAAATTATTACATTTTTTTTAGTTGATTTTTAAAGTTTATCCTGTCTCACTACTACACGGGCGGAGTGGCAGGGGAACGACTAGACAGTGATTAAAAAGAATTGTTCTTGCTGTAGTTAACTCCTGCCTCACTCCTGGGATAAACTTCAGCTTTTTTTGGCCTTCGCGGTGACCAATGAAATGGAAAACTCTCATACTGGTTATCATTGGACTGGAAAACTAAATATGGGAAACAGAATTCAAGATGTTGTCCTGCGGTGGGTTGGCACCCTGCCCGGGATTGGTTCCTGCCTTGTGCCCTGTGTTGGCTGGGATTGGCTCCAGAAGACCCCCGTGACCCTGTGTTAGGATTCAGCGGGTTGGAAAATGGATGGATGGATGGAATTCAAAATATTCAATTAGGATATAAGACCATTTCACAAGAACCGCAAGAACGAGAATCCGTAGTTTTGAATTCCATCTTTTGTCTGGCAGCATTTTTCCTCTGAGGTGGTGAAAATATAAAGCAGCATTTTGGCTTGGGTCTGCTTTAAAATGATTTTGGTAAATAATCAAGCATTTAAGCAGCACGCCTACTCGCCGAGAGCGAACAGGGCGTTCCTGGATCTGTTCTCCCAAGGCTCCAGTAAACCTGCTCCTTGCTATGAAACGGCTGAAGTGAAGTGTGGACTCTTGGGAGCACATCTGCTGCTTGTTCTTCTAATTGCCCTCTTGGAAGCTCATTGTTTTCAGCTCATTGGCAAGCCTCGCTTTAGTCGAGCCAACATAAACACTTGCTGGTTTAGATCATTGTATCGCATCTGGCTCACCTCCAAGTGACATTTGACAAAAGAGATCTACAGCTCAGCAAACGTTTGATTTTTCTTCTACAAATAACTGTTATGAATTTTTCAGCACGTTAAACATGTCTGTCAAAAGAAAAAAGAAACCCTCAAGTGATCTCATCCTGTGATCTAACACTTATTTCACATGAAGATAAGTGGATAAAGCAGTCATAGGGTAACATGCAGCCAGTCCTCGATCTAAGGGGAGATGTTATATGGAAGAAATAAATTGGAAATATAGTAAAGAAAAAAAATCTGTCTTCAACTAGGACTTCTTTGAGTATTTAAATAGTTAATCAAACTGAAGAACCAGGCAAGAGGAAGCTTGTTCATTGCGTCTTGTAGGAGATGGACGGGCACTCTGGCAGGGAAAAGGGATGGATTACTACCCGGACAGGAGGCCAGGAAAGAACAAATGTCAAATTGGCCAGCAGGATGGAAAGAAGCCTCTCTGACCAGCCGGTATAAAATAATGGAGGGGCCATCAGAAGCTGGAGTTGGTTTGGGGACCATACCTGGACGGGAAGGACAGGGGAGAGCAGTAATTCCTGCCTAGTGTGTCCCCCCTGTACGGTACGTGGCAGCAACCCTGGATATCGGTACCCATTCAGACACCCACAGAGAATGCTGGGAATTGTAGTCTATTAGTGCAGCCCTGCTAGGGTCCAGAGATGCCACCAGGGTGTGCGGCAGGGAGGTTTTGCATGAGCTGGAAATGCTTTTAAAGGGCAAGCTCTGGCATCGGAAACACTTCCAGGTGTTACATAAAAAGAACCACACCACCTTGTCCAGGTGTGTCAGAGCTGGGAGGAATTAAGGCAAAGCTCAACTGGAGGAGAGCAATGTGATAGAGCTAGAGCGAGCAGGAGAAAGAAGAGGAAACAACTTATTTGCTTGTACAAAGGTATTTTGTACAGTAAAGACCCTTTGTTTAAACCGGGGACTGTCTTGTGTGTTTATAATTGGGGTTTCGAGCTCTGTGGTGCCCCCCAGCCTTCACTGAGTACTGACAGCCAACAAGTCATGCAGCAGAAGTGTGTCAAGAAATGCTAGGGTGGGCTCCTTTATACCAATGGCATTACACCTTTATAATGTCTCACTGTGACTGAGACCTGCTTGGCTCTGTTGAGGTAAGCAGTTCCACTCCGGGGCGAGAGGGGGAGTTGATGCTAAGATTCTCGTGGCTTTCCTCCTCCACAGCCAAGAAAAAAAAATCCCAAGAAGGACAAGAGACCCTGAGCAAGCACAAAAAACAAACTCTGACCCTTCTGGTCTCAGCCCTATAAAGCTGACCCGTTCCCAGAAGGTGGCATCAGATACCCGACTGACACTAGTGAAGGACAGAGCTACTGAACGCAGAGTGCTAAAAAATTTTGAAAAGTTGCTTTTTTTAAAAATGGCTTTTTTCTTTGAGCCATTTGTCAGCTGTTTTGTTACAATTAAAATGGGTTACCAGGGTGGTATTCCAGGCTTTCTTTTTGACTCATCGAGTTGTTTGCTTACCTGGGCACAACTGCCAACTCAGAAGATCTTCTTTCTTTTTCTTGATTTTCTTCCTTTTTTAATTATTCTGGTGTGCATTCAGACATAACTCTGCGTGTGTGTGTGCGTGCGTGTGTGTGCATGTGTGTGTGTGTGTATTTATTTATCTACTAAATAAATTTATTTTAAAGAGCTTCTATATAAAGCCAAAATTGGGGACAAAGTTATAGATAGATAGATAGATAGATAGATAGATAGATAGATAGATAGATAGATAGATAGATAGATAGATAGATAGATAGATAGATAGATAGATAGATAGATAGATAGATAGATAGATAGATAGACTTAAAGGCACTATATAAGATAGTTTAACAAACATGGGAAAGGTTTGGGGCAGCCACCCATATAATATGTTCCTGGCTGGAAAAGTAAAGAATTGTAAGACCAGAGTAGTTTACAAGACTGAATTCCAGAGGAAGGGAGTGAGGCTTTATAGGAGGTCTGGGGGAAGTGATGTCGTCCTCAGGGCAGGGACTGGAAGTGACGCGTCCCAAGTTGAGGCAGCAGTTTCTAGTGGGATTTCCCAGGAAAGGTCTTCAGGGGACTTAAAAAGAGAGTTAGTGTACCCTGCCACCCCTGGGCAGATGTGTTGCCATTATTCTTTAAGCCCTTCAGCTGCCTCCTATTCACACTTGTGTGATAATAGACTGAAAGGCATTATATAATAAAAAGATAAAGTGAAAGGCACTTTATAAGATAGATAGATAGATAGATAGATAGATAGATAGATAGATAGATAGATAGATAGATAGATAGATAGATAGATAGATAGATAGATAGATAGATAGATAGATAGATAGATAGATAGATAGATAGATAGATAGATAGATAGATAGATATGAAAGGTACTAATAATAATTATAATGTTTCTTTACATTTATATCGTCTTCTCTCACTATTCAAAGCACTTTTCATAGTGAGTAGGGAGCCACTTCACCCACCAATAATGTATACCATCCACCTGGATGTTGCGACGCCAGCCTTTTGCACCAGTATGCTCACCACAGATCAGCTGTGAGGTGGTGAGAGAGTTTGCCAATTAGAGGCATGGGATGTTTAGGGGTCCTGTATGTCTGGGCCGTGGTGGGCAATTTACCCTGGACGTCAGGTTACACCCTACACCTTATGAAGGATGCCCATGGGATCTTTTATGAGCACAGAAAATCAGGACCTTGATTTTACATCTCATCTGAAAGACAGTACCATGTTTACAGCTCAGTGTCCCCATCACTGCACTGGGGCATTGGGATCCACATTCAGGTTACAGGGTAAGCGCCCCCTGCTGGCCTCACTATATAATAGATAAATTATATGGCGGAGTGGTGGCTCTGAGGCTAAGGATCTGAGCTGGTATCCCAAAGGTTGCCGGTTCGAATCCCCGTCACTGCCAAAAAAAGGCCACTGCTCTGCTGGGCCCTTGAGCAAGGCCCTTAACCTGTAATTGCTCCAGGGGTGCTGTACAATGGCTGACCCTGCGCTCTGACCCCAAGGGGTATGCGAAAACTACCAAATTCCTAATACAAGAAATTGTATAAGGTGAAATAAAGAACAAAAAAAAAAAATAGATACATAGGAAAGGCATTCTACAGTTTATGAGAGATACTGTAGATGAGCAGATGAATTAGTGCTGGTTTATTTTTTGTAGTCTTCCAGAAGCAAACAATAGTAACTTCAGCTGAAAACAAACTTCTGACCGGTGCTGGTGTTTTTACAGCCATTTTGAATGTTTCATAGGAATATTCTAAATTTTTTATGTGGTACCTTTGTTTTCTACTTATGTTCATCCCACCCTGCGTTTTATTTAACTTAATAGACCACTTAAGTAAGTTTAGGTCTCCTTGGTGTCATAACTAAATCTCTTCATCTTACTGTATAACAAAAGTGCAAGCTATAAAAAGGTAAAAGACTAAACTGATCTTTATGCACTGCAGGACGTGAGAGCACATACACCTCTTGCAGAAATTTCAAATGAATAAACTAATAAAAGTTTTATTGCCATGCAGTCGTTCAGTAGATGTTAGGAGTTTGTTTTTGCATTACCTCCATAACATAAAGCAGACGGCGCCATATGCAGTGTATAACATCATTACAAACCAGCAGAAAATGACCTTATACTGTAGCACACCTTTCACAATAAGTACATAATATAACAAAATAATATATCAACCTGTAGAATTATTTAAATAAATTATGTATTTATGACATTGCAGAGAGTCACCCAGGGCAAGTCTCCTAAATAAAGAAGCCATTCATTTAACTGCTGGGTTTGACGTCACACGAAGACGTTGGCCCACAGGTGCCCACCGCTCACCCCCCTGAGTAGTTGGACATTGCTTTTGTAAAAAGGCAAAGGCACCCAATGCTGCTTGTGTTAGGGGGCACCAACTAAACACTGGAATTAAACATACTGTAGCCTGAGGTGTTTCCCTGGCTAATCTTTGGAAACATTGGTGGTAATAGGATTAATGGTGAAGATCTGCACACGGGACAAACACAAGCAGGAGCATCTGGCACTGCCAGGGATGAGGGCACCAATTATTTTTGGAATTGAAACATAAATTGTATAAAGGAGGAATCAGTGCAAACTTTGTCCTGAAATGGAGTGTGAAATGTGAGACCTTCTCTACACAGGTGTGTGTGTGTCTTTTTAAATGATGTACAATCACTTCAATGTGCCACTGGTGGATTTCAAGCAAGTTCTATAAACATCAGAATTAAAGCAAACAGGAGGCACCTGAGCACAATTTGGAGTGCCATAGCAAAGGAGTCGAATGGTTCTATGAATGAGAGATTTCAGCTTTTGATTTTTACTACATTTTCAAATCTTTCTCATAACATGTCTTCACTTTGTCTTCACAGGTTCTTGAGTGAAGATTGATGGGTAGAAATGGGAAATGTGTAGCAGTGCTAATTAAAATAGCCTATGTCTCCCAATATCCCCAGTGGTATAACACTATTGGGCAGATTTGGAGGAGGCAGGGGTTGCTGGGAAGGACATCAATCAGGTGGAACCAAAAAAAGACCCTGGAGATCACAATCATCTGTCCATTTTATTTTGACTCATCACAGACGCAACTGGATTACAAACTAACACTACTTTAGATTACAGTTTCGTCTGAATGTTTCTGCTGTCCTGTGCATGCTTGTCGATGTGGATTCGTCTCGTTTGGCTTCGTCATCATCTGGGGAGCGGCATTCCCAATCACATCAAATCTTCACTTTGCAACGGGAACCTGGTAGGACAAAACTTTACATTTCTTTCAAAGGGCCGTTCATGGGGATTTCATTTCACCCATTCGTCCTCATCTGTTTCAGCTATACTGGACTGTGTTGGACTTTGTGGTTAGCGTTAATTGTTTATTGAGTAATGTGCACTCCTCTGCCACTTTATTAGGTACACCTTACCGGGCTGGACTCCCTTTTGCCTTCAAAATGGTCGTAATTCTTCATGGCATAGATACAACAAGGTGCTGGAAATACTCCTCAGGGATTTTGCTCCACATTGATATAATAGCATCATGCAGTTGCTGCAGATTTGTTGTCTGCTCACTCATGATGTGAATCTCCCATTCCACCACATCCAAAGGTGCTCTATTGGATTGAGATCTGATGACTGTGGAGGCCATTTGAGTCCAGTGAACTCATTGTCATATTTCAGAAACCAGTTTGAGATGATCTGAGCTTTGTGATATGGCGTGTTAACCTGCTGGAAGGAGCCATCCGAAGATGAGTACACTGCGGTCATAAAGGGATGGACATGGTCAGCAACAATACTCATGTAGGCTGTGGCATTGAAACAATGCTCAGTTGGTACTAAGGGTCCCAAAATGTGTCAAGAAAATATCCCCCATGCCATTACATGACCTCAAATGTTGACACAAGACAGGATGGATCCTTGCTTTCATGTTGTACACACCAATTATTGATCCTACCATCCGAATGTCTCAGCAGAAATTGAGACTCGTCAGAACACTTTTGCAATCTTCTGTTATCTAATTTTGGTGAGCCTGTGCGAATTGTCACCTCAGTTGCCTGTTCTTAGCTGACAGGAGTGTCATCCTGTGGGGTCTCCTGCTGCTGTAGCCCACTTGCTTCAAGGTCTGAGGTGGTGTGTGTTCAGAGATGCTCTCCTGCACACCTCGGTTGTAAGGAGTGCTTATTTGAGTTGCTCAAACCAGTCTGGCCATTCACCTCTGACCTCTGGCATCAACAAGGCATTTTTACCCACAGAACTGCCGCTCACTGGATACTTTCCCTTTTTTGGACCATTCTCTGTAATCCCGAGAGATGGTTGTGCGTGAAAATCGCAGTAGAGCAGCAGTTTCTGAAATACTCAGATCAATAACCATGCTATTTTCAAAGTGTCCCTTCAGTCCCCCTTTCTTCCCTATTCTGATGCTCGGTTTGAACTTCAGCAGGTTGTCATTGAGGTCCTGCCATGTGATTGGCTGATTAGATATTTGTGCTAACAAGCAGTTGAACAGGTGTACCTAATAAAGTGTCCAGTGAGATAATTATCACTAACGGGGAATTGGCGAGGGCTTTTGTGTACACGTTTTTTTTTTTTGTAATATTGTTTGTTCCTTTTCATGATTTCATTAATATATTCATTATTATTTATTGGTTCATTGTGCTGCTGAACAGTGTCTTCGTGTGAGTGTGTGAGTCTGTACGTGTGTGCATGCTGGGTGTGTTCCTGGAGTCTCTGCTATACAATAAATCACCATTGAAGATGGTGTGAATCTTAACGCTCCCGTGATCGCTACAAATGTATCCATTTCAAATTGAATCTGCAATACAACAAAGTGTGTAGAAAGTGAAAGGCTCCAAATGCTTTCTGAATCCACTGTACCTCTAAAGGCTCATCCTTAACTTTAATTTTGTTATTATTATTTTGTGCTGCTCTGACCAAAGTGCCCTCTTTAGTGGTCACCTCATCTCATCACTACGCTCCCCGGCCCAGGCTGCAGAGATCCACTCTGCCTCTTGCGATTGTTTTATGGTAAAAATGGGTTTCAGATGATAGGGGCACACAATTTTCAATGCTATATTTTGTTTTTGGGTGATTTTAAGTTAGAAGTCAAGCCAAATGTAAAATGGAGACATTCAGGTCACAATGTGTAGATTTGAATTCAAGGACAGCTGCAGAAGTATAAGCAGCGTTTTAATTTACGGTTTACCTTATCTATGAAATGTTCAAAGCTAATGAGTCACTGACAGTAACAGCAGGTGAGTGCTTGGGAACAATGAAGTTCTGGGCACGTGTATCCATTTTTAATGATGGTGAGACTCTCATTCTATTCTTTAAAACAAAGGACTGTTATGGTGGAGAAATCACTGGAAACGAAGGAGTTGTAGGAAATGAACAACTGCAGCAGACAGACAGGACTGTGAATTCCAGATAAGCTGACATGTAGCCGAGCAAACTTAACACAACGTCATCGTCTTGTGTCCATTGCTATTGGCATTTGGACAAACTTCTTAAAGATCTCACTTTGGAAATGCTTTTTTTTTCTTAGAACATTAGACCATTAGAACAATCTGGACAAGAACAGGCCATTCAGCCCAACAGAGCTCATCAGTTCTATCAACTGAATTCTTCTGAAAAACATTAAGTTGAGTGTTGAAGATCCCTAAAGTCCTACTGTCCACCACACTACTTTGTCACTTATTCCAAGTGTATGTGGTTCTCTGTGTGAAGAAAAACTTCCTAATGTTTGTGCGAAATTTACCCTTGTGTCTCCATGTTATTAATGAACTCATTTTAAAGTCACCATCTCGATCCACTGGACTAATTCCTTTCATAATTGTAAACACTTCAGTCAGGTCTCCTCTTAATCTTCTTTTGCTTAAACTGTTAAGGTTCAGCTCTTTTAATCTTTCCTCCTAAATCAACCCCTGTAGCCCTGGAATCAGCCTAGTTGCTCTTCTCTAGACTTTTTCTAGTGCTGATATGTCCTTTTTATAGTCTGGAGACCAAAACTGGACTCAAATGGCCTCCACAGTCACCAGATTTCAATCCATTAGAGGACCTTTGGGATGTGGTGGAATGGGAGATTCGCATCATGGATGTGCAGCCAACAAATCTGCAGCAACTGCCTGATGCTATTATGTCAATATGGAGCAAAATCCCTGAGGAATGTTTCCAGTACCTTGTTGAATTTATGCCCTTAAGAATTACGGCAGTTCTGAAGACAAAAGGGGGTCCAACCCAGTACTAGCGAGGTGTACCTAACAAAGAATCCTTTGAGTGTATTTTTTGCCAATTGTAAGAATATTTGGGAGAGGGCATAAAAGTTTAGGGAATTCCACCCCATATACTTGAAAATAAAGCAAAGTGATTAGGTCTTTACAGACTTGAGTTCAAAATGGGACTGACAAGCGGACATACGATGGCAGATTTATGCTGGGGAAATAGGAACAGGAGGGATCTTGTGGGGCCAAACCAGAAGTGATGTCATCAGAATGAAAAATCTAAAGACCCGGAAGTGATGTCATTAGGAGGTGGGCTTTTCTGATGGTCTGAAGAAGGAAAAAAGGAGAAAGTATCAGAGGACAGACGGGACAGAAGAACAGCAGTGTATTACACCAATATTATTATTAAAGTGTTATATTACAATATTATTACATAATAATATTGCAATACTATTATAACATTATTATTATTACAGTGTATTACACCAATATTAAAGAAGGACAGCAGTGTATTACACCAATATTTTTATTACAGTGTTATAATATTACTACATAAGAATATTACAGTACTATTACAATATTATTATTAGTATATTATTATTACAGTGTATCACACTGATATTATTATTACAGTGTTATATTACAATATTATTACATAACAATGTTACAGTAATATTACAATATTATTATTATTACAGTGTTATATTACAATATTATTACATAATAATATTACAGTACTATTGCAATATTATTATATTATTATTACAGTGTATTACACCAATATCATTATTACAGTGTTATATTACAATGTTATTACATAATAATATTACAATATTATTTTTATACTATTATTATTACAGTGTATTACACCAATATTAAAGGACAGCAGTGTATTACACCATTATTATTATTGCAGTGTTATATTACAATACTAGCAAAATACCCGTGCTTCGCAGCGGACAAGTAGTGTGTTAAAGAGGTTATGTAAACACATATATATACATATCTACATATACACATATCTACATATACATATATATACATACATATACACATCCACATATACATATATATATATACATATACAAATTTACATATCTACATATATATATACATATGTACATATATATACACATAAATATATACATATATATATACACATATATATACATATGCACATATATATATATATAAATATACACATACATATATACATACATACATACATTCACATAAATATATATATATATATATACATATCTACATATATATATATATACTGTACATATATATATATATATATATATATATATATATATATATATATATATATATATATATTCACAGCATTCGTAGTCTGAATCACAAACTGATTGTATGGGTGGTTACCTACCAGGTAATGCTTATGGTTGGCCAGCAAGTCGGCTAACATCCGTCACGGTGCCTTCAGTTGTGAGAAGCAGATCATAGAATGGTTGAAAATAGTTAACTGTCAAATAATGCAAAGAGTACGCGACACGTGTTTCGCCCTAATTCTTGGCTCATCAGGCGTACACACTCACTGCACTCCCTTACGGGAATCGAACCTCGGACGTCAGCGCTAGAGGAGAAGCCCCTAACATTGCGCCACGGCGTGTGGTTCGTATATTTGACAGCATGTAGATCGGGGTAATTACATTCACGGCATTTGTAGTCTGAATCACAATCTGATTGTATGGGTGGTTACCTACCAGGTAACGCTTGTGGTTGGCCAGCAAGTCAGCTAACATCCGCCACGGTGCCTTCAGTTGTGAGAAGCAGATCATAGAATGGTTGAAAATAGTTTTACTGTCAAATAATGCAAAGAGTACGCGACACGTGTTTCGCCCTAATTCTGGGCTCATCAGGCGTACACACTCACTACATATAGCCAAATTCCCGCGCTTCGCAGCGGTGAAGTATTGCTTTTAAATTTTAATTAAGAAGAAAAGAAAACCTTTTTAAATTGAGGGAAAATATACCAATAACAATTTGTTAAGGATCTGTTTTTTTGTGAAGCTGCCTTTTCACAGCCTGTCCGCTGTTTTATGAACGAACGCCATATAAGGCCGTCCTTTCTCCTTGCTTAGTGGTTCTGTATTGTTTTAATGTTCGTTTATTACGATTGTTATAGTTATTGTGTAGGTATTTGAGACTCACTTTTCTGTTCAGGTACCCATTTCCTTTATGTAATCCGCGGATTCTCCGCTATTTTTTGTTCGTTTATTACGATTATAGTTATTTATTGATTCCCTTCTTTAGCTGACTTCCTGTTCATATAAGGCGCTCTGCTGTTTTTTTGTGAAGCAACCTTTACACAGCTTCTCCGCTGTTTTATAAACGAACACCATATAAGGCCATCCTTTTTCCTTGCTTCGCCAAGGAAGCAGCCTTTTTATTTAATCCACGGGTTCTCCTCTGTTTTATTGTTCGTTTATTACGATTGTTATACAGTAATCCCTTGCTACTTCATGGTTCACTTTTCGCGGATTCACGACTTCGCGGATTTTATATGTAAGCATATCTAAATATATAACGCGGAATTTTCGCTGCTTCACGGGTTTCTGAGGACAATGGGTCTTTTTACTTCTGGTACTTGCTTCCTCAGTTGGTTTGCCCAGTTGATTTCATACAAGAGATGCTATTGGCGGATGGCTGAGAAGCTACCCAATCAGAGCATGCAGTTAAGTTCCTGTGTGCTGCTAATTGGCTCAGCGACGGAGTGCTGCATTAACCAGGTAGTCTCATCTCACTCATTCAGCATTAACGTGCTCCTGCTACTGCTTCAGGGGCCGTGTCCAAGCGCCAACTGAAGATGCAAATGATTGCAGAAAAGGTAAAAGTTTTGGATATGTTGAAGGAAGGGAACAGCTACACCGCTGCAGGACACCATTACAGCATCAATGAGTCCACAATTCTTTTTATTTAAAAAGGAGGAAAAGCATATAAGATCTACGGCCGCAGTGTCCTTTAACCAGGGCGCAAAACGAGTTACAAGTGGACGTGATAAGGCAGTAGTCTGGATGGAATCTGCTTTAGGAATCTTTGCAACAAGGTTGACGACGTCATGACCGCCTACAAGCTGCTCTTCGACCGGAAAAAGAAGCAGCGGCAGCAACTGCCGATCACAATATTTTTGCAGCCTCGCAAAAAAGAGCCAGTTCCTACTACTACTACTACTACTACTACGGATACACCTTCGGAAACCGTGGAGGAGGTGCCCCAGGAAATGGCACCGCCGTCTGAAGAGACGTTAAATACAGTCATCGGCTGCGCAGTAAAAGTCATCATCACCTTCATCGTCATCATTTTTACTGCGCAGCATATTCATCACCATCATCACGTCATATATAGCTACGTGTACTTCGCTATACAGTAAGTGTAAACTTATCTACCGATTTCATATTGCTTAGCAGTTGACAATATACTGTATAAAAGTTTATCAACAGATTAACAGAATTCAAAGGATTCTGAGAGCCCAAGGAAAAAGATTCTCTGGTCTGATGAGACAAAAATCACCCCCTTTACAGAGCTCCAAGCACTACTGTATATCTAGCAAGGACCCTGCACCGCTCATCCCCTACCTAATTCCATCGCTATGGTGAAGCATACTGGTGGCAGCATCATGCTATGGTGGTACTTCTTTGTGATAGGGACAAGGAGACTGGTCAGAACTGAATGAAGGATGAATGCAGCCAAGTTCACAGAGGTCTCAAGAGTTCACTCGGCACTCACACCAGGGTGATGATTCACCTTTCAGCATGAAGCAAACAGTCAAGAGTGGCTTTGGGACGAGTCTCTCACTGTCCTTGACTGTCCCCATTGAATATGTGCAAAGGCACCTGAAGATGGCAGTTTACTGACACTTCCCATCCATTTTAACGGAGCTTGAGAGGATCTGCCAGAAAGAATGAACTGCACAAATCCAGGTGTGTAAAACTTGTAGACTCAAAGCCAGAATTGCTGCCAAAATTGGCTTCTGCAAAGTACTGAATTAAGGGTCTATGAAGGAGGGGTGTCAGTTATTGATTTTGAATACATTTGCAAACCTTTCTGGAAACGTGTTCAGTTTGCCATTATGGGTTATTGTGGTTAAACTCGAGCAAAAACGGCACTTTTATCCATTTCCAAAGGAAATTATGTAATCCAGCAGACCCCCGTGACCCTGTGTTCGGATGCGGGTTGGAAAATGGATGGATGGATGGTGTTATATTACAATATTATTACAAAATAATATTACAATACTATTATAACATTATTATAATCATATTATTATTACAGTGTTATATTACAATATTATTACATAATAATATTACAGTACTATTAAAATATTATTATAATATTATTATTACAGTCTATTACACCAATATTATTATTACAGTGTTATATTAAAATATTATTACATAACAATATTACAATACTATTACAATATTATTATTATAATATTATTATTACAATGTATTACACCAATATTAAAGAAGAACAGCAGTGTATTACACCGCTATTATTACAATGTTATATTGAAATATTATTACATAATAAAATTACAGTACTATTACAATATTATTATAATATTATTATTACAGTGTATTACACCAATATAATTATTACAGTCTTATATTACTATATTACTATATTATTACATAATAATATTACAATACTATTACAATATTATTATTATAATATTATTGATACAATGTACTACACCAATATTAAAGAAGAACAGCAGTGTAATACACCAATGTTATTACAATGTTATATTGAAATATTATTTCATAATAAAATTACAGTACAATTACAATATTATTATATTATTATTATTACAGTGTATTACACCAATATCATTATTACAGTGTTATATTACAGTATTATTACATAATAATATTACAATATTATTATTATAATATTATTATTACAGTAAAGTCAACTCAATAAAGTACAGAAAGTGAAGGGGTCTGAATACTCTCTGAATCTACTGTAAATACACTTAATATCAGATATTTTCAAACTTCTTTTTGAATAGTTTCCTCACTGACAAAGAATCCAATAAAGTGTGTCTATTTTTACCCAAGTGGAGCTGTTGGGCACTTTGCATTTTGTGTAACTCTGCATTACTACAGTAGGCAGTGGAAGTCGCTGCCAAGCATGTGCTGCGTTTCACACATTTAAAGATATTCCAAGTCTCTAACACGCACCTTCTCTCGCTACAAGGCTGAATAATCTGATCAGAAACAATCAACGTATTTAAACATTTTCAAGAGAAACCCTCCTGCCTGGGTTAATGAGCAGTGCGGCGATGTGCACACTTAACTTTATGGTGAAATGGTGCGGGCGACTTCCGCAGCCGGACATTTAGCAGGCCTGGCAGGGCCTCAGTTAGCTGCTGTGTGACCTACCAAGTGCTGCTCATTTCAGTTGATGCACACATTCAAGTGCATTTATCGAGCTTTCTTGATATCCCATCCACATAGCTTGTACTGTATATAACTTTCTAGACATTTTTATGTTCTATAATTGTGGATGGTGATGGCTCCATTATGACTCAGAAAAACTTGCAAAAGTTAAGCCTCATGCAGAGTAACAAGATACAGTGGTAACGCTAATCCCCACTACAACCCCTTATGACAGTACAAACAAGATCTTTATCTCTCTTAATTATCTGCAATTTACAGCATCAGTATTTTAAAGCGTAATTAAAATGGCATTACAAAGCAGGCTTTATTGTACGTCACCATTCTGCTATGAGGGTTTGACATGTGATAATAATAATCGCCATCCCTTTGGCAGCGAATTTGCTTCCAGAGTGTTATACACAATGATCTGCAATAACAAATCTCACATTACAAGAATGAGAAACACTTGTGCTGATTTGAGCTGAAGAAAAAAAAAAGGAAGGAACGAGGAGAGGAAAGCACAGCCAGAGGGGGAAAGCGAAAAAGCCATATGTCAAAATCGGACTCCTTCCAATGAGTCATAATGGAAAACTTTTGTTTTCAAAATGCGAGTTATGCTAACATGAACTAACATCGTGTCGCAGGGAAAAAAAATAATAAGTGATACTCTCAGCAGATACTTCAAAATCTTAGCGTATCACTTATTGGCACCGACGTTGATCCTTCAACCTTCACAGATCCCCCTTGTGGGGTAAAGTTGAGAGCACAGATCTGGTGATCAAGTACAGCATCCGTTCATCTTCCTTCAAGACTCTTGTGTCTTGCTTGTGTTTTTAAAACACCCGCTATATCCAAACTACAGGGTCACGGGGGTCTGCTGGAGCCAATCTCAGCCAACACAGGGCACAAGGCAGGAAACAAACCCCGAGGTTGATCTTGCCAGCCCACCACAGGGTACACACACATACAATTTAGAATCACCAATGCACCTAACCTGCATGTCTTTGGACTGTGGGAGGAAACCGGAGAGCCCAGAAGAAAACCCACACAGACATGGAGAGAACATGCAAACTCCACACAGGATGGACCCGGGAAGTGAACCCAGGTCTCCTTACTGCGAGGCAGCAGTGCTACCACTTTGCCACCGTGCCGCCCTTAGCAGGCTCTGTGTCGACAAACCCCAACTGTTTCATTTAATGTTACAACATTAAGCAATGGACAGAAGGAATTAAAAGAGCCAAGAAAATGTTAGGTTACAGTATATCATAAAAACAGTTCAATTTAAGTCAAGGGATGTTAGGCTCAAATTATATACAGTAATGCACCGGTGTGACGACATCTGGAGTATCATTATTATCATACTAACCGTGTAAGCCCGTGCTTTTATATCTCAGGCTCCTAGAAACTATTGAAATTGTCAGAAAAAAAAACTGAAATGCAGAGCCGGCGGTTTCGTTTTGCCCCCCTGGTCTATCAGCGGCTAAGTGAGTTTCTCTCTCATTTGTGCTTCCTCGGAGTCGCTTTCTCTCAGCTTCATGCTGTAGCCTCGCACTTCTTTCTTCTTCTGACTCGTTCACTTGGGGCCACCTTGCCGGCTGTTTGAGCTTCACACTTCCGGGCCGGACAGACAGACACACTCACTCACTTCCATGCGTAGACGTTTATATGCACAAAGGCACACTTTGAAAACACATCACATCTCAATGGGAAAAAAAAAAATCCTGCTGGCTGTCTCTGCTGCTTTGGACTGATATGGTGATGTGTTAGGAACGAAAAGATGGCACATTGTTTGATGGAAATGAAAATGATCAACCTACAGAGGGATGAATTCAAAGACATCCTGAAAATCAAAGTGAGAAAATGATGTGGCAGGCGGGCAGGCTCGTTTATTTTGCCGACATTTCATCGCAGCACTCCAAACTGTACTCAGTTGTTTGTATGGCCCCCATGTGTTTGTATGCATGCCTGACAACGTCCTAATGAGACGACGAATAGTGTCCTGAGGGATCTCCTCCCAGATCTGGACCAGGGCATCACTGAGCTCCTGGACAGTCTGAGGAGTCGGATGGACCGAAACATAATGTCCCACCCAGAGGTGTTCTATTGGATTGAGGTCAGGTGAGTGAGCATGGGGGCCAGTCAATGGCATCAATTCCTTCATCCTCCAGGAACCACCTGCATCATTTCGCCACATGAGGCCGGGCATTGTTGTGCACCAGGAGGAACCCAGGAGCCACTGCACCAGCATAGAGTCTGACAATGGGTCCAAGGATTTCATCCCTATACCTAATGGCAGTCAAGGTGCTGCTGTCTAGCCTGTAGAGGTCTGTGCGTCCCTCCATGGATATGCCTCCCCAGACCATCAATGACCCACCACCAAAGCAGCAATGCTGAACGATGTTACAGGCAGCATAACGTTCTCCACGGCTTCTCCAGACCCTTTCACGGGTGAACCTGCTCTCATCTGTGAAAAGCACAGGGCGCCAGTGGTGGACCTGCAAATTCTGGTATTCTCTGGCAAATGGCAGTCGAGCTCCAACGGTGCCGGGTGGGCAGTGAGCACAAGGCCCAGTAGAGAACATTGGGCCCTCAGGCCACCCTCATGAAGTTTGTTTCTGATTGTTTGGTCATAGGCATTCACACCAGTGGCCTGCCTGCCTGCTGAAGGTCATTTTGTAGGCTCTGGTAGTGCTCATCCTGTTCCTCCTTGCCCGAAGGAGCAGATACCAGTCAATCCTGCTGATGGGTTAAGGACCTTCTACGAGGGGCCCTGTCCAGCTCTCCTAGAGTAACTGCCTGTCTCCTGGAATCTCCTCCATGCCCTTGAGATTGTGCTAGCAGACACAGCAAACCTTCTGGTAATGGGAGGCACGTATCGATGTGCCATCCTGGAGAAGTTGGACAACCTGTGCAACCAACCTCTGTAGGGTCCAGGTATGGCCTCATGCTACCAGTAGTGACAATGAATGTAGCCAAATGCAAAATGAGTGACAAAACAAATGAGGAGGGAAAAATGTCAGTTGCCTCCACCTATTGAATCATTCATTCCTGTTTTGGGGGTCGTCTCATTATTGTCCCCCTAGTGCACCAAAGCAGCTGAAACTGATGAACAAGCCCCTCTGCTACTTAACTGACCAGATCAATAGCCCACAAGTTTCATTGACTTGATGATATACTCTCATTAAAAAGTGTGCCTTTAATTTCTTTGAGCAGTGCATACAGTGGCATGCAACAGTTTGGGCCCCTTTGCTTAAGAGGTAAGTGAGCACAAGATGAACTGCTCACCAAAAGGCATAACGTTAAAGAGGACACATTTCATTTCAGAATTTTATCCAAGATTAGTGTATTGTTTGTTTAGTACAGTTGTAAAGTGAATAAAGGAAAGGAGCGCCATGCACAAGTTTGGGCCCCCCAAGATAATTGGAGGTCTCTGATAACTTTTCCCAAGGTGGTCTTAGACCCTCATTAGCTCATTATGGCTATGATTTGTTCACAGTCACCATTAGGAAACCCCAGGTGATGCAAATTACAAAACTGTATAAATTCTCAGACTCCTCAAACCTTCCCAACAATCAGCAGCCATGGGCTCCTCTAAGCAGCTGCCCTGCACTCTGAAAAATAAAAGAATTGATGTTCACAAAGAAGGTGGAGGCTACAGAAAGATAGCAAAGTGTTTTCAGGTTGCTGTTTTACCAATACGTGATGTTATTAAGAAATGGCAGTTAACAGGAATGGTGGAGGTCAAGTTGAGGTCTGGAAGACCAAGAAAAATTTCTGAAAGAACTGCTCTCCTTGGATTGCTAGAAAGGCAAATCAAGACCCCCGTTGGACTGCAAAAGACCCTCAGGGAGATTCAGCAGACTCTGGAGAGGTGGTGCTCTGTTCTTCTGTGCAGTGACACCTCAACAAATGTGACCTTCAGGGTCGAGTCAGCAGAAGAAAACCTTTCCTGTGTCCTCACCACAAAATTCAGCACCTGAAGTTGAACATCTAAACAAGTCTGACACATTCTGGAAACAAGTCCTGTGGATTGATGAAGTCAAAATAGAATTTTTTGGCCACAATGTGCAAAGGTATGTTTGGAGAAACAAGGGGACCGAATGGCAGGACAAGAACAGGTCTCCATCTATTAAGCATGGCGGTGGACTGATCAGACTTTGGGTTTGTGCTGCAATACCAGGAGGACAGCCTTTACCACCAGCCTGGAGAAGTTCATCCCAGATACCTCAAATCCCTGCAGCCTTCCCTAACCGCTCAGCTCTTTCACCACTTGTGCAATCTCAGTGACACTGAAGAAGGGGCCTGAGTTGCTTTAATAGCTTGCACATTGTAATCTTTTGAGTTAGCCAATAAAAGATGTTATTTTGCTTGACTTCTCACTATGGCCAACTAGACCTTAAAGTAAGCAGGCTGTTAACATCCACAGCACACAGTGAACGGTTATTCGCTTAAATATTAATAGTCACTGCTCTGCTGCTACAAAGTTCATGTAGGTTCAGCGTCTTGAGACAGAGAAGAAAAGGGACTGATCAGACAATAACGGTCAGGCAAATCAATGACTAATGGAACATTAGGAGGCCATGTCGTCAAGTGGCAAGTCAAGTCAAGTCAAGTTGTGGAGCATGCACTGGTACAGCACGTTGCCACACCCACTACACGACGAAACAGCTTGGGATTCCGGTTGGAAACCCCCCAAGCAGACACGAGGTCCAGTCCCACCATCCGGAAATGACCCTCTATCTGCCACAGCCAGGTGTTACGTAGGCGACCCCCTGGCCTGGTCCAGCCACTCAGGTCCCCAACAATGAGGATCTTATGAGCCGGATCACCCTCGGGGAAACGCACCACATGGCCGTAGTGCCGTAACTGACGCTCCCTCACAATGCAGGTAATGTGCCTCATTCGGGACTCCATGAGCAACACAAAGTCAAACCAGTGGTACCCAAGGAGTCCAGTGTTCATCTCAGGTCACAGGATAGCGTCCATGTCTTGCAACCATATAGCAAGACAGGGAGCACCAGGACTCTAAAGACTTGGACCTTAGTCCTTTTGCATTGATATCGGGAGCGCCATACACCCCTTTCCAGTGACCTCATGCCCCCCCCCCCCCATGCTCCCCCAATCCGTCTACTGACTTCATAGGAAGAGTCTCCTATGTCCTGTCACTACCAAGGTAAGTAAACCTCTCCACATGGTCGACACTCTCTCCACAAACAGACACACTACTTATGGCTGTGTCCACATCGGTTAATTAAAGAATTCTGCTTTAGATGATCAGGATGAGGTTGCTACATGAGGAGCTGCAGGATGGTGTCATAAGATATAAATCCTGTCACAGCTGCAACAAAGGCTGGTCAGAATTGAAGAAAAGACGAATGTGGTGAAAAACCGAGAGGTCCTTGAAGACAACCTGCTCCAGTGGGCACAACTCCTCTGACTTGGGTGACGGCTCACCTTTCAGCACGACAATGACTTGAAGCATACAGCCAAGACAACGCCGGAGGGGCTTCAGAAGACATCTCTGAGTGTCCTTGAGTGGCCCAGACTTGCCCTCCATCGAACATACGTGGAGAGACCTGACGATGGCAGCTTGCAGACGCATCTCATTCAGCCTACTGGAGCTGGCGAGGATCTGAATGGGATAAACTGCTCAAATCCAGGTGTGCCAAGCTTGTGGAGACTTACTTAAGAAGACTCGAAGATGGAATTTCTGCCAAATGGGTTCCTCCAAAATATTGAATTAAGGGTCTGGATATTTATATAAATGAGAGATTTCAGCTTTTGATTAAAATAAAAAATTCTGAAAACGCATTATGGGTTATTGAGTGTAGACTGAGAAGCAAAAATGGAAAATTTATCCTTTCTAAATTTAAATTGTGGACATCGGGGGTGTGCTTCAACTCTGCAAACACCTGATACAAACAGGCATGGGCACAAGTTTAAAAGACACAAAGAGTCTTTAATTGTGGGAAACTCTCCCAAGTAAGCATTTCCCACCACCCCAGCCACAAGTACAATTAAGCACAATAAGAACACACTCTTTGTCTTACTTTCTCTCTGAGTCTTTCACTGGTCGCTGCCTCCTCCACCTTCCACCCGACTCTGGCTTGATCATCTGAGGCGGGCAGTTCCTTTAATATGCCACCTGGAAGTTCAGTACGCGTGGTCCAAAAGCACTTCCGGGTGAGGCATTAGCCCCATGCAGTAGTGTAGCAGTGCTACTGGGGATTGAAACTTCAAGTCCCAGCAGTCCCTGCAATGGATGTTATTGGTCATCTTCTGAGGGAGTAGGGGCTGTTGGGTACAAGGAAGCCAGTGATACCAAAAAGAGAAAGTCTTTTGTGTTTTGTGTCTAGCGTGGCCTGTCTGTCTGCCTTCCATTTTGATACCTGTGGATTCTTGTTTTGTCCTGGATCGTCTCTTGTTTTGGGCTATGGTCTGCCTGTTGTCTTCCTGCACATGAGGACTGTCTGAGGGTTTGTTGTCATCCTGTGAAGAAAGGAGCGCTCCTGATTCCATTTATCTGTCTTCATTTCATCAGGAAATACCAGTAGGACTATCTTTACTATCTTTATCTATCTCTGGACTGTCCACCTCCATTTTTGCATTCCAACCGTTGGTGTTTTCCATGGACTTTATAGTGAGTGTATGTTGTTGTGCTTCGTTTTCGTGTTCATTGTACATCGCCGTAAAGGGACCGAGGTGGGATTATTTAGCGTATAGTTATATTTCATTTGTTAGTGTTTAATATATTCTTTAATTGTTTTATCACCTGTTGTGAGTGTCTTGTGAATCTTAGTGGCACCAGACCACTACAGTAGGGCTCCCCAGTCCCTGCAGCACACCCAACAGTGTTGAGCCAACAAACTCCAATTCCCATGATGCCCTGTGGAAATCCGTGACGCTGCTGCAACCCAGCGGGGGGCTGCCATCTAATGTTCTGGGGGAAACAATGTCCTGTGCATGCTGTCTCCCCCTGTCCTTCCATCTTCAGAGTGTCCCTCACAAAATCTTCAGAACAATAAAGTATACAGAAAGTGAAAGGGGGACTTTTGAATCCTTTGTAAAGGTTAAAAAAACAAAGAAGAGAAGAATGTAATTGAGTGCACTGCAACTAATTCATCATCCATTTTGTGACTCTTTTTATTTCAATTGCATGGGCGGGCCTGAAGGAGGACACCTTGGATGAGTCTCTGGCCCCGCATGCATAGGCTCAATATCCACACCAGCATCCTTAGCTGACCACCATAACAGACAGCATGCAGGGACTGACATCCCAGCCAGGGGTGACCAAGAAGCCTTGCCTTCTTGGTGGGGCGTGAGGATTGCTGATTATTCTCTCCCCCAATACACTAGGTGTCAGCCTCCCTGATTTAGGATTCCCTCATGGATGCCTGCAGGGCATGCTGGGACCTGTAGTCCCCCAGGACAGCCCTGTTGGGTTCCATGGGGGCCACCAGGGGGAGCTGAAGGGATTCACAACCTCTACAATTAACCCCTTGTAGACGATTGTTGCAAAATCATTTCAAACCGCTTCTGGCCTGAATGCAGCTGAGGTGGCCTATGTATCCCTCCAATGCCAGTTGATGCGTATTTGATACGTACCAAGGATCGTATTGGAAGCACAGGTCATGCCATCTAGCAGTCGTGGTGGAAACTACACCCGCTTGATGGAAGCGAAGTGTTGCCATGGCCGTGCACATGGATTTTGGCTACTAATTTTGGGAAACTGTCTAAATTTGAGGTAAGTTGTAAAAATACCAGCTTATTGTTTGCTTGTGTGCTATATTCAAATTAACAATCTCCACTTACTTTCAACAAAGTGTACTTGCAGACCGCAGCATCTATGAGGTCAGTCATTTAATGCCCCAATATCATGAAACGCCTTCAATGTCAGTCTTGTAACACCCATCACATTAGACTATGATTAGCATTAGGGCCCCGTTACGCTACGGTTAAGAGTAGGGTTGTAGGAGGGTTATCTCAGTCAAAGGGCATTTGTGACTGATATTGTGGGCATTACCTGACCTATGTCATAGGTTTTGCAGGCTGCAGCTAGACCCTTCTTCTTAATTTACCATCTGCTTGACAGCAAAAACACAAATAATTTCTTTCTTTACATACAGTTAGGTCCATAAATATTTGGACAGAGACCAACTTTTTTCTAATTTTGGGTCTGTATATTACCACAATTTTAAATGAAACAACTCAGATGCAGTTGAAGTGCAGACTTTCAGCTTTAATTCAGTGGGGTGAACAAAACGATTGCATAAAAATGTGAGGCAACTGAAGCATTTTTTGAACACAATCCCTTCATTTCAGGGGCTCAAAAGTAATTGGACAAATTAAATAACTGGAAATTAAATGTTCATTTCTAATCCTTGGTTGAAAACCCTTTGCTGGCAATGACAGTCTGAAGTCTTGAACTCCTGGACATCACCAGATGTTGGGTTTCCTCCTTTTTAATGCTCTGCCAGGCCTTTACTGCAGCGGCTTTCAGTTGCTGTTTGCTTGTGGGCCTTTCTGTCTGAAGTTTAGTCTTCAACAAGTGAAATGCCTGCTCAGTTGGGTTAAGATCAGGTGACTGACTTGGCCATTCAAGAATTTTCCACTTCTTTGCTTTAATAAACTCCTGGGTTGCTTTGGCTGTATGTTTTGGGTCATTGTCCATCTGTATCATGAAACGCCGCCCAATCAATTTGACTGCTGTATTTAGCTGGATTTGAGCAGACAGTATGTCTCTGAACACCTCAGAATTCATTTGGCTGCTTCTGTCCTGTGTCACATCATCAATAAACACTAGTGTCCCAGTGCCACTGGCAGCCATGCACGCCCAAGCCATCACACTGTCTCCACCGTGTTTTACAGATGATGTGCTATGCTTTGGATAATGAGCTGTTCCACACCTTCTCCGTACTTTTTTCTTGCCATCATTCTGGTAGAGGTTGATCTTGGTTTCATCTGTCCAAAGAATGTTTTTCCAGAACTGTGCTGGCTTTTTAGATGTTCTTTAGCAAAGTCCAATCTAGCCTTTCTATTTTTGAGGCTTATGAGTGGCTTGCACCTTGCAGTGCACCCTCTGTATTTACTTTCATGCAGTCTTCTCTTTATGGTAGACTTGGATATCGATACGCCTACCCCCTGGAGAGTGTTGTTCACTTGGTGGGCTGTTGTGAAGGGGTTTCTCTTCACCATGGAAATGATTCTGCGATCATCCACCACTGTTGTCTTCCGTGGACGTCCAGGTCTTTTTGCGTTGCTGAGTTCACCAGTGTTTGCTTTCTTTCTCAGGATGGACCAAACTGTAGATTTTGCCACTCGTAATATTGTATCTATTTCTCGGATGGGTTTTTTCTGTTTTTGCAGCTTAAGGATGGCTTCTTTCACCTGCATGGAGAGCTCCTTTGACCGCATGTTGTCTGTTCACAGCAAAATCTTCCACATGCAAGCACCACACCTCAAATCAACTCCAGGCCTTTTACCTGCTTAATTGATAATGACATAACGACGGGCTTGCCCACACCTGCCCATGAAATAGCCTTTGAGTCAATTGTCCAATTACTTTTGAGCCCCTGAAATGAAGGGATTGTGTTATAAAATGCTTTAGTTGCCTCACATTTTTATGCAATCGTTTTGTTCACCCCACTGAATTAAAGCTGAAAGTCTGCACTTCAACTACATCTGAGTTGTTTCATTGTACAGAACCAAAATTAGAAAAATGTTGTCTCTGTCCAAATATTTATGGACTTAACTGTAATTGTAAATAAATTTAGGCAACAAGGGGTTAACCTTGAAGTACTTCAATTGGGCTATGGCCTGGAATGGGAAGTACTCCTGGGTCCAAGAAAAAAGGAGCCACTCGACCTCATCCAGAGAGTCAGAACCAGGTGGAAGAGGACAAAGCTTGCCTAGAGGAGTGGAAGGAGAGAAAGAGAGAAGAACAATTGTGTCGCGTTTGGTTTATGTCCTTTTTGAAGCCTTTGTGCAAGACATTTGGAAGAAAAATCCTTTTTATTGAAACTTGTGTCTGTGAGGTTGTGTCTGGGGTTTGGGGTGCTGCAACGCCCCCTAGTGGTCACACCACCTTTATAACTCAATAGCACAACTTTACTGAAAATGTTAAAGTTAGCAGTGCTACCCCGTTAGGATGTTGTGCTTTCACAAGGAATATTTGACACCGTATGGAAAATAATAAGTAAAAAAAAAAAGTTTGCCGAGTACCACATTTCACTTGATGCATGAAAGCAATGACGTTTGGTGACTCGTATTTCCAAATGAAATGTCCTACAGTATAAATCTTGGTGTTCGAAGCTTTGACAACATCCAGATCACTCTATTAATCAAACTTTAGTTTAAAGTGCGCCTGTTATGTTGACCACCATGGCTAAATACTTAATATCATGGTAAATTAGCATGACAGTGAGCAGCCGGCCAGGCTGTTTGCAACAACAGATGGAAAAATACCGCCGAGTGACGGCAGGGCGCCTGCTTTATTTGCTGTGTTATGATTAGCGAGCTAAAACAGATGCATATTGTACAATACAATACAGCCTACACATCACAAAAGTATGAAAGCACAAATAAAGAGCATTCAATGGTCAAGCCTTAAGGATCTGATGTCTTGCCATAATCATTATGCCCACTCCTGTATTTTATTTATTTGTACAATCTATACATTTGATGGTTGAGTTCGTGTTTGCTGTATTTTGGTCTCTCTGTTAAGAAAAAAAGCAGATGAATCAAATTTTTCTTTTGGAATGGTAAACGTGAATTGAATTGAAATGAATGCAGCTGTTCTGAAGGTGAAGTTACCTCTAGGGGGCGATGTGGCTGTTGACTTCCGCTTTGGCCAATTTCTGTACCAGCTTAGAAAGAGACAGCAAGAATTTGTAATGAAAAGAGTCAGAGGATGAGACTATAATGACAGCATGGGAGCAGCAGTAGAATCAGGAGATGGAGCAGAATAGTCATAACAAGCTAAGGTCGGAACCCGAAGGATGAGATCTAAATTAATAACGGCCAGTGTCGTAAAATCAGAAACACACTCCAGATGCACATGTTCCGTTAACTCCCCCACATACATTAACATGACGTAACAAAGCCAAGGGCGGCTACGGGTACTGAGAAGTTACATTAAGAAGAGGTTAATCAAATAAAACTCATCACGCTGGCATTCATTACTTAAATGAGCGGGTACAGTGCCAGCTCCAGGGGTTCCTTTAAAAATGGCAAGTCGGCCAAAGCTGGATAGGAATTCTAGTAAGTATGGCAACAGCAAGCAGACCTGCTGAGGACACCGAGTTACCAAAAAGAGCCATGAAAACAGCAAGAGTCCATGTGGTGGGCAACTGCTGTCACACACGGTAACAACACTCCTTTCATTTAGGCAGGTTGCTGTGGCGTAGTAATGGATTGTGCAGGTTGTGCAAAGCCCAAGGGTCTACGAGCTTGGGAGTCCCACTCAGGGCTGTATAGATTTTTTTTAAAAAATCAAATAACTTAAATCACTTGCACAGTTCATTGTTAATAATTCACAGTTTTGGTGGCACCATCACCAGGCAAGTCCAATCCAATCTATGATGATACTACGTATTCGACAGGCCTACAGTTTACACGAATTTAGACTTCAGGAGTTCGGAGGCTCGGAGCCACAACATGTCCTAGTCCGCCTTACAGAGAAGTGCACTTTTCCAAAATTTGGTGACCTTGGCGTGCCAGAACGGACGTGAACGGAAGAAGTTTTGAAGGACGTCACACGAATAGTGTAAAAATACATTATTATCGTAAATAATTGTTATTTTTGTAATTTGATTTGATGTCAACAGTTTTCGAAATTCAGACTCGTAAACGGTAAATCATAGCAATTCTCTTGTTAGGTTATGGGCCCCGTTATTCGGCAAATGCTGAATATTTGAACAATTTGACGCTTTTTATACTCAGGTCAGCCAGTAGCAACTCAAATTCGAGGACTTAAGACACCATTTCTGCAATATATAAAATTTTATTAGAGTCCCTTCCTTTTAAAGATCCAAGAGGACAATGGGAAAAAGATCTCTTAATTAATATACCAGAAAAGGAGTGGAAGGTAGCAATGCAGAGAATTCACTTGAGCTCCATATGCGCACAGCATAGATTTATTCAACTAAAAATTATATATTGAGCTCATCTGTCTCACTTAAAACTGTCCAAAATGTTTCCAGGGCAAGATCCAACCTGCAAACGCTGCAATCCAGCTTCTGCCTCACTGGGTCACATGTTCTGGGCCTGCACCAAACTAACATCATTCTGGACCAAAATTTTGAAGTGCCTTTCAGACAGCCTTGGTGTCACAATCCCTCCTAACCCATTAACAGCTGTGTTCGGTGTTCTTCCAGACGGATTTGAAGTGGAGAAGGACAAGAAAACGGTGATTGCATTCACTACATTTTTGGCACGCAGACTGATTTTGTTAAATTGGAAGAATCCTAACTCTCCTCTGATAAGTCAGTGGGAAACCAATGTTTTATATTATTTGAAATTGGAAAAAATCAAATTCTCAGTTAGGGGAGCTGTACAGAATTTTTTCAAAACCTGGCAGGATTTAATCAATAATACTTTAGAATAAGAAGAAATAATTATTTCCGCATTTCTTTTCCTTCTCCATTTATCTTTTTTTGCCCTATTAAACTCAATAATTTAGGCATGTTTACAAGCCTTAAGTATTACTTCTTTGGCAATGCTCTCCTTCTCAGGGGTGGGGTTTGATTTGCTTTCAATCTTATTTTTCATAAAAATTGATCTATATGTACAGAATGATTACAATAAAATTAATAAAAAAAAATTTAAAAAATACATCATTATCATAAATAATTGTTACTTTTGTACTTTGATTTGATGTCAACAGTTTTCAAAATTTGAACTCGTAAACGGTAAATCATAGCAATTCTGTGGTTAGGTTATGGGCCCCGTTATTCGGCAAATGCTGAATATTTGAACAATTTGACGCTTTTTATACTCTCGTCAAACAACGCCAGGTCGGCCAGTAGCAAACATTATAAGAGTGGTGGTGCTAAACGTAAGGCACGCCTGCAATAGGAATTGACAAACACTAAGCTTACCAAGAATTCTAACTTTCTCAAAACTGAGCGAGGGCCAGCAGTAGGAACTGAGAATGCTGATGCTGGTGAATTGTCACAATGGTCGCAAGCAGGTTATGCAGACAGTGCAGTAAGGGAAATGATTGCAACTACCAAGTCTGGAAGTAGCGATACAACGGCTTCAGATCAGGTGCTATCTGCTGAAACCGTTAAAAATGGAGAAACTAGTAAAGACAAACAAACAATATATATGACCAAGCAATTTCCTACCAACAAAGCAAATTTCTTGGAACTATTGACACCTGACTTTATGATGTCCATTTTCTCAGAACTTGTGTGAAACAGGTTGATTGTGTAGTTGTATCCTGTCAGCCGGTGTCGTCATTTTAATTTATTACAAATTGATATGGCTTCATTTTATAGCAAAGAACAGTTTCTACTTTCTAGCTTACGTGACATTTTAATCATCTTCCTTCACAAAGTTGTCTTGGAAAAGTAAGCGAGTCCACATCTTACATAAATGTATGTACTACTACTACTACCCACACCTCCCACGTTCCATTCCCACAATTCATTTTATTTTTGCTAACTTAGAGCTGCTGTAATAAAGAGATCAAAAAAAGTTATTACAAATTCCATTTGGAGGGCCGGTTTGTTTGTCACCAGCGTGTGATCTGATAGTGACGCGGTCGCTCGCCACTGCCCAGCCAGCCCCTAGGATCTAGTTGTGAATAAATTACTAAGAGTTATGCTGGAGAGGAGGGGACCACCTGAGGACGCTGCACAGGGGCCTTCAGCAAGCTGGCTACGCCACTGGCAGCTTGTGCTCTAACCACCTCATGTCTTTTAACCAATCAAAGTATGAAATGTAGGCATTGACTGACACTGCATGTAAATACAATAGTTTATAAGATCAACCTCTATCTGACCACTCATACTGCGTAAGAATGCTCCCTGTCCAGACATTAGCTGAAGAGTAATGAATGAACAGAATGAATAGCTTCTCTCCTGCCTGATTACTGACTCAAAAAGGTTTTATCAGACTTGTCTTGTTAGAGGATAAGTTTCTTTCTTGAATTAAGATTTTGATTTCTACCACAGGGCGACACGGTGGCGCAGTGGGTAGCGCTGCTGCCTTGCAGTTGGGAGATCAGGGGACCTGGGTTCACTTCCCGGGTCCTCCCTGCGTGGAGTTTGCATGTTCTCCCCGTGTCTGCGTGGGTTTCCTCTGGGTGCTCCGGTTTCCTCCCACAGTCCAAAGACATGCAGGTTAGGTGGATTGGCGATTCTAAATTGGCCCTAGTGTGTGCTTGGTGTGTGGGTGTGTTTGTGTATGTCCTGCGGTGGGTTGGCACCCTGCCCAGGATTGGTTCCTGCCTTGTGCCCTGTGTTGGCTGGGATTGGCTCCAGCAGACCCCCGTGACCCTGTGTTCGGATTCAGCGGGTTGGAAAATGGATGGATGGATGGATTTCTACCACAACTTTAAAATTGTAGCAGAGAAGGACAGAAAACCCACACAATCCTATCGCTACTACTCTAATACACGTCACAGAGTCAGATCTCTTCCATCACTTAAACTTGGAGGCCTGGTACAAGTAAAATTGGATAAGGACAAAGGATGGCATACTACAGCAGTAGTGAAACGTCATTTCATGCCAGAGAGATCTTTGTCAACAATGAGGCGCAAGTGTCAAGTTCTGAGTCGGTCACAAACTCGCACAGTCAAGGAGTGTATGATGCTGACCTGTATACCGTATACAGTAATCCCTCGCTATATTGCGCTTCGCCTTTCGCGGCTTCACTCTATCGCGGATTTTATATGTAAGCATATTTAAATATATATCGCGGATTTTTTGCTGGTTCGCGGATTTCTGAGGACAATGGGTCTTTTAATTTCTGGTACATGCTTCCTCAGTTGGTTTGCCCAGTTGATTTCATACAAGGGACGCTATTGGCAGATGGCTGAGAAGCTACCCAACTTACTTTTCTCTCTCTCTCTCTCTTGCGCGGACTTTCTCTGATCCTGACGTAGGGGGATTGAGCAGGGGGGCTGTTCGCACACCTAGACGATACGGACGCTCGTCTAAAAATGCTGAAAGATTATCTTCACGTTGCTACCTTCTGTGTAGCTGCTTCATGAAGCGACATGCTGCACGGTGCTTCGCATACTTAAAAGCTCGAAGGGCACGTATTGATTTTTGATTGCTTGTTTTTCTCTGTCTCTCTCTTTCTCTCTTTCTCTGCTCCTGACGGAGGGGGTGTGAGCTGCCGCCTTCAACAGCTTTGTGCCGTGGTGCTTCGCATACTTAAAAGCCAAACAGCCCTATTGATTTGTTTGCTTTTCTCTATCTCTCTGACATTATCTGCTCCTGACTTGCACTCCTTTGAAGAGGAAGATATGTTTGCATTCTTTTAATTGTGAGACGGAACTGTCATCTCTGTCTTGTCATGGAGCACAGTTTAAACTTTTGAAAAAGAGACAAATGTTTGTTTGCAGTGTTTGAATAACGTTTCTGTCTCTCTACAACCTCCTGTGTTTCTGCGCAAATCTGTGACCCAAGCATGACAATATAAAAATAACCATATAAACATATGGTTTCTACTTCGCGGATTTTCTTATTTCGCGGGTGGCTCTGGAACGCAACCCCCGCGATGGAGGAGGGATTACTGTATACTCGCAGGGACGTTCTTAAGCATACGCAAACTACGCATCCGCATAGGGCCCCGACCGTGATGGGGGGCCCCAGCCCGGCCCCGACTTACAATTTTTTTTTTACCAGATCCAAAACAAAATCAATACTTTACTACTCTGCATACACACAAGCGTACATGTAGGCCTACTGGTCATCTAAGGCCTTTTCCAGACGTTTTATTAGAACACTTTCCTGAGCTCCGGGGGGGGGTCCGCCCCCCCCCAGACCCCCCCCCCCTCCCATCCAGGGCCTGCACATCCAGGGCCTGCACATTTCTGAACCGCGTAGGGCCCCCCAAACTGCTAAGATACTCGCATATAAGTTGGGTCTTGAAACCTGAAAAATCGATTATAAAATCAGACCCCGACTTGTACGCCCATTCAAAAATATGACACTTAAATTTATTTTTTTTTTTTTCATCTTCTTCGCTCCTCCAATCTCTCAGCAGTTTCTCAGACGCATCAAATTTTGTTGCAGCAGCACAGTTACCAATTCCTTTTGCCACTTCAACGACTTTTAATTTAAAACCAGCTTCATATTCATTCATTCGTCCATGCCTTTGTCTCCTCCAGGCTGGATTACTGTAATGCGCTCCTCATCGGGATTCCTGGCAAGAGTATTCAGAGACTCCAGTATATTCAGAATAGCGCTGCCAGGATCCTGATGAGGGTGCGAAAGCATGACCATATCACCCCAATCCTGAAAACCCTTCACTGGCTCCCTGTCCCACTCAGAATAGAGTACAAAGTCGTTCTCCTCACCCATCAGTGCATTTATGGACATGCCCCCCTTTACTTACAGGAACTCCTTACCCCTCATACCTCCTCACGCACCCTCCGCTCTGTACACACTAACACTCTCCAAGTCCCTAGAACCAAGCTTCGCAGTATGGTTGATAGGGCTTTTTCATCTGTGGCACCGAGACTGTGGAACGCCCTCCCTGACTACCTGAGAGCCCCACAGTCGACTGATGTTTTTAAACGGAATCTAAAAACTCATCTTTTTAGAAAGATATTTTGTTAAAGTTGTGATGGATTGCCGGCTTCATATTCTGGCCCTCACCCCCAGGCCGCCAGGAGGAGCTCTCCCAACAGCATGTGCGTGCCCCGAATTCCAGCAGGGCCTCATGGACTATGTAGTTTTTATACACAGCCCTGCTGGATACCTTGGGGACCACTGGGAGTCGCTGTCGGGAGGTCCGTGGACTCATATGTGCCCTATAACCTGGAAGGACGTCCTGGTCACATGAACAGGAGAGATGATGTACTTCCAGGTTGAAGAAAAGGACTTCTACCCTGACCCGGAAGGAATAAGGACTTGTGGGTAATGGAACAGGAACACCTCCGGGTCAGGGGATATAAAGGACTCTGGGAAAGCCCAGTACACTGAGCTGAGCTGGGAGGTAGGGTGGCTAAGTGTCTGGGAGTGGAGGATTGTGATTGAGTATTGGTTTTGTAGTTATATGAATAGTGTGGAGTGGAGGGTGCTTTATGCACGTAATTATAGTACAATAAATAATACTTGTACTTTTACCTGGTGTTTGGAGTGGTACCTGAGGGTTCAAGAGGTCGATAAATACCTCTACTGCTACAAAGTATAAATAGATTTTCTTGTTTTATTATTTTATTTTTACTCTGTAGCACTTTGAGATTGCTAAAATATAAAGCGCAATATAAATAAAATTTATTATTATTATTCATATTTTCTTCTGATCGAACGCTCCATCCTAGATAAAGGATGCTCTTACGATATCAATGTATGAAGGTGTAAGATACAAAAAACACAAAACAGTGCAAACGTCGCTTCAGAATAGTTTGGGTCTTACCTTGTGGTCACGTAGGCACAATACATAAGAAAAAAAGTCAGTAATCTCTTTGACCAATAGCGTGAGTTTTCCACATTCAACTTATATGAGCGACAATATACGGTTTAAATCAAGCCCCGTCTTATCCACAGGAGAACTTAAACACGAGTATATACAGTATGTGAGATTCCCGTATGTCTTGCCTAACAGTATCCTGCTATCTTGCATCGCACACAGCAAATAACAAGATGGCGCCTCAGAAAGATGTATTTTAAAATTAACATCTTTAAAACATGAATGCTTTTCCAACCAGACAGCCTCTCCTAAACCATTCTGCTCTTCATTACTGATAAAGGCAAAGAGCTCTTCCTCTTTCTCGGTTCTTTTTATAATCACTTGGGATTACATAAACTGAAATGGAAAATCCTCTTTCTCGTTTACCAATTTTCTTACATTTACATTTACATCATTTAGCAGACGCTCTTATCCAGAGCGACTTACAACAGTGTTTGTTAGTTTTTTCGCATACCCCTTGGGGTCAGAGCGCAGGGTCAGCCATTGCACAGCGCCCCCTGGAGCAATTACAGGTTAAGGGCCTTGCTCAAGGGCCCAGCAGAGTAGGATCTCTTTTGGCAGTGACAGGGATTCGAACCGGCAACCTTCGGGATACCAGCGCAGATCCTTAGCCTCAGAGCCACCACTCCGCCTATGTGGTGGCTAGGTTCCCAGGGACTTTCAATGGACCCTAAGGACCTGTCCACATGGACATCTGAACTGAGATAACCCACTGGTCAAATGCAGGTCATTCGTCTGTTCTTGGTGTTGGTGAGTCCTCTTGTGTTTTTCAGATTATTATTCTTAAACATTACATTACTGGATTTCTGACCTCTGTTTTATTTTTGACCCCTCTCATTGGATTCTGTATTGGGACTGTGTTTGCTGTCAGATTGTCTTCAGGCATATCCATTTGCAGTTACTGTGATCTTGAGTATTTGGGAATTTCAGAGCTTTTTGAAAATAATCCTTTTTTTATTTTTATTAAGATCCTTCGTCTTCTCCTTTCTGTATAGCCAGAGGTTTATGGTTACCCTCCCTCTGTCAGGGCATTTGCTAATGTGTTTTGTGGCCAGTTTTTGAGGGCCTGCCACGTCTGAAGCTGGCTGGTCTCCCCTGGGAATTGGCTGAGTCAAGTGTACCTCTGCTGGGTACACCAATGAAGATACTGGCTTGCTCCTCAGCCAGCATGGAGGCCCATGTGAAGATTGTGGTGAAGAAATCCCTTGCATCATAACACTGTCTCTCTCCACAATCCACTGAAGGCTACTATCCATTTAACCAATGCTTTGAGATTCTCCACCTGCCTTTTTGAGCATTCTCTGGCTTGTAAAGTGTATCGTGAATATTCCTGGTTCTTACGGAATGAAGCTGAGTGTACCTGTGTGACAGGTCAGTGTCAATCATTCATCCAGTATGTCAAAGATGTGACAATAGAGTCACACAAAGGTTTGGGGCAGCCACCCGTATAATTTTTCCCGGCTGCGAAAGAGTTAAATTGGGAGTACATTGTGTACAGACACGAGTCCAAAACAGAACTGACTTAAGGAGGCACAGATGGCGGTTTTAAGGGAGAGCAGAGGAAGTGAGGTCATCAGGGGTTCGGAGGCGGAAGTGAGGTCATCAGGGCCAGAAACAGAAGTGAGGTCATTGAACCCAGGAAGAATTTTTCGTAATCAGTCTGCAGTGGAAAGAGAGAAAGGATCAGTACACTCCGCCACCCCCTGGTCTGTCATGGAATTACCCTCATTCAGGACCTTTAGCTGCCTCCCAAACGCACGTTTGTGACAAGATTCACCCATCTTCAGGGTAAGCAGCTTGGCTATGTGACGATGCAGGTTCTGCTCCACGCTCCCACTTCCCTTTAGGGAGCCTCTTGAACCTAACACCACTGGCAATGTAACCGGATGAGCTGGACAATGAGGACACCAAAACGAAAGCAAGGGGAAAGGTGCAAAGTGCAGAAGTGCTTTTATTTAAAAACATCAAACCCAAGAACGAAGTGTTCAAATAAAATGCAGTGCTCCAAGACGTCATTAAATAAATAATCCATTAAAACCAGGATGAAACAGTGGATGTTAAAGTCCAATAAATTGTTTCATTAAAAGCGAGGTTAAAACAATAGTTGGAAGCAGCCCTTTAAAAGCAAAATCTTCTTCAACTGGTGGCTCCCCTTCTTCTCCCATCCGGGCTATGCACCAGGGGAGTCGCCCTACCTGCAGCTGACTTCTACTACTGGTCTGGTCGCCTTTTGGTCCCTGGCTCCATAGGGCTCCACCAGACCGAGACTTGGGTTCCCCAGCGACCAGGGCACTCACGCTGGGGCTTCCACCTCCCAAGCCTCTGACTCCCGCGGCCTACTACAGCAAGCCGTCCTCGATCGGCAGGAATGACCCAATCCGTCTGCCCCCGGGTGCCAACCAAACACCCCGCTAGGGCTCACTTCCCAACTGCCTTCCTTTTTACAGCAAGCCTGCACTCGCTCACTAACTCGCTTGCTCACACCCATACCAGCTGTCATCTTCCAACTTTCCTTTCTTCCTCCTCTAACCTCCGTTCTTTCGACCTTTTTTCTTCTTTCCCCTCGAGCATTCGAGCGTCTCCTATTTATAATGGGGTGGTGATCAGCAGCTCCCGGCATCAATTACGGATACGGACGATTCCTCACCTGTCCACTTAAGCGAGGAAACGCCTGCACCACTTTGCATCCAAGTACCACTCCGGCCACACTACCACACGCCCTCTTTACTTAAAAACTGGCCTTTTCTTCTAAGCAGTGGACCTGCTATACCACAGGCTACTACACTAAAGTTTAGATTTTGACAATTCAGCTTGGAATCGGCAAAAACAGACAGGAGCCTGTGACGATGCGGGTTCTGCTCCATGCTCCCATCCGCTGTTCGGGAGCCCTCGAAACCAACACCGTCGGTAATGTTACCGAGATGAGCTAGACAGTGAGGCAATAACAATGGAGCAAGGGGATGGTACAAAGGTGCAAAAGTGCTTTTATTAAAATAAATCAAAACAAAGTGTTCAAATAAAGTGCAACAGTGCAGTGTCCAAAGTTCAATAAATAATCCATAAAAGAAATGTGGAGGTTTAAAAACAATGCAAAAACAGTCCTTTAAAACCGAAGTTAAAACGTTATGCAGGAAGCAGTCTTTTAAAAAACCAATGACAAGTCTGGTGCTTCTTTTCCATTAGCGTCTCACCTGCTTCTGCCATGCGGGCCCTGCAACAGGCGAGACGCTCTCTCTGCAGCTGACCTTCTCTGTGCCTGCTTCTACTACTGTCAGTCGCCTTACCGATCCTTGGCTCCGGTCGGCCCCTTCTGACAGTGACTTGGGACTCCCCTAACGACAAAGGCTCTCACGCTGGGGACACCATATCCCAAGTCTCGACTCCCACTGCCTTCCGCGGCCTCACGCGGAGAGTCTCCCACCTTCCGGTCACTTCCGCCCTTCAAAGTAAACTCTACGGTAGCGACCACATCTACGACTCCCCCGGGTGTCGGCCAAACACCCAGGCAGCCTGCTCAGCTGCTACGAGCCTGGCTTTGTCTCTCTCCTCACTCGCTCACTGCTTCCTCCTGCCACCTCCGTTTCTTTCTCTTTTCTTTTTCTTTTGTTCTTGTTCTTTTTTTCTTAACCGTCTCGGGCTTCTCTATCTAATGGACGTGGCAGCTGTGGCAATCAACAGTTCCCAGAAACAATTACGCTGCACACTGTCCCTCACCTGTGCACTTAGGTGAGAAACGCCCGCAGCACGAATCCACCCGGAAACTGCTTCAGCCACACTACCATTTAAAATAATATATTTAAAAACTGGCCTTTGCTGAGGGAGCTGTTGGACCCACAACACCACAGAGCCAAAGAGAGATCTGTAATATCTTCCCTCGCACTTATCTTGTCACAGAGTCTTTTCTCTCGATTTCAGGCTATCATACAATAAGAGTTGAGACCAGCGGAGGCTTCATATTTTGCTGAGGTGTCTTGTTTCTTCTCGTATTTACCCCTTGGCCTTACAAGAGGCTAAATCTTTATGTTGATGTACAGGAACCAAAGGCATCCCATGGGTTCTGTCAGAAAGTTTTTTAGGCAGGGAAGTTCCGCAGCTGCCAGACATCTCCTGACTTCCTGTGCTGAAACGGCTGACTTTCCTGGAAAAGCCCCCTTGCAGAATTTGGCAGAAGACCACTTTCCAGCGTGTCTTCATGATGTCAGAGATAAGCTGCAGGCGATCCGGTCGAGATGCTGCCCTTTGTATTCAGTCACATTCAGCAACTCTCTAATCACTAATATTAAAACACGAGGGTTTAGCTAGGCAGGCAGTGTGGCCTAGTGGCTAAATCACAGGATGATGAACCACCGGGATACAAAGTCATTTGTTGATACCTTAGGAGACAGTAAAAGAAGAAATAACGTTACAATAAATCTATATTTTGTGCTCACTTTGAGGCATACCTGAATCCAAAGGATGCCAAGGAGCCACTGAAATAAATAAAACATCAATAGGCCTTGACATCAAAAGAGCTTTGGGGCAGCAGCCACCCGTATACTTGATTCAGGCTGCAAAAATGAGGTTTTGGTTGCACAGAAGTGTACAGATGGAGTCCACAACAGAACTGATTGCAAAGAGGTGGTTGGGTTTCTCTTATGGCTTGTCTGCGGAAGTGATGTCATCTGAAGCAAGAACCAGAAGTGACGTTCTTGGGGCCGAAACCGGAAGTGGTATCATCAGGGTCGGGATAGGAAGTGACGTCATCAGGTTGGTACCGGAAGTGACATCATCGAAATCAGGCAGAGTTTCCCGTGTCCAGTCCATAGAGATAAAAGAAAAAGGTTTACTGCACCCCGCCATCCCCTGGCCTGGCATGGAATTACCTTAATTCTTTTGGTCCTTTAAGCTACCTCCCATGTTCACGTGTGTGACAATTCATACTTACATAAATGAGTAAGAACAGGTTATTGGGAGGCAAGAATGAGCAAAGGAAGCCCTCCATTCATTCTTAGCCTTCCTCTCCTGGGTTCCATGCCCTGTCTATTAGGTCGGGTGGATGGCACCTTAACTGGGGTCTCCTTCTACTTTTCCCAGTCTACTTCCCCTCCACTTTCTGTCTTCTCATGCTTCAGACAATGACTTGATCATCCTCCTAATACCACACTCAGCTAGGTTCTGCCTCAAAGGGGCTTTAAAAACCTGGCTGGTAACTACCCCACAGGTGATTGTCTAAGCTAACCTAGAGGTCAGGAGTGGACTTGGGAACTCCTGTCTCTCTAGAACTATCCCTGGTAGCCCAACCTATATGCAGATCATGCACTGCACATGGGGCCCATGATTGGAGGACTGATGTGGTCAGATCCATTGGGGGTTCACAGACCTCTGTGAGTGAGGAGCTCCACTGGATAGCCAATTGGATTGCAGGTTTATGTCGCTCCTCCCACAATCTTAATCTTAACCATATACAGAATCCGGATGTATGGAGTAACATCTCTGACGTGTAATAGAAGGTAACAGCCTCCTCAACGAAGCGGAGCTCTGGAGGTCAGCAGCTTAACGCTATTGGGGTTACATGAATTGTCAAATTAACGTCATCGGCAGTCACCCGCTATGATCATTTTTATTAACGAGCAGAGAAATGGCTTCAAGTCAACACCAGTGAGGAGCACAGAAACCAAAAAACCGAAAGCGTGAAGAAGAAGCTCGTGTCGCACTTGCAGGTGTGTTTTAGAAATCTAAATAAGTCCAACTTCCAGTAAGCCAGCTAACTTTACATCAGCTGTCACTACACTAAAGTTAGCGGTTTACTGGGGTAACAATGGAGTAGCATTATGGTTGTAATAGTTTTTATATTGTGTGTTCAACAGATATTATCTAATGTTACAGTAGCCAGCTGTATTATTTATTATTATTTTTATTGGGTGGCACGGTGGCGCAGTGGGTAGCGCTGCTGCCTCGCAGTTGGGAGACCTGGGGACCTGGGTTCACTTCCTGGGTCCTCCCTGCGTCCAAAGACATGCAGGTTAGGTGGATTGGCGATTCTAAATTGGCCCTAGTGTGTGCTTGGTGTGTGGGTGTGTTTGTGTGTGTCCTGCGGTGGGTTGGCACCCTGCCCAGGATTGGTTCCTGCCTTGTGTCCTGTGTTGGCTGGGATTGGCTCCAGCAGACCCCCCGTGACCCTGTGTTTGGATTCAGCGGGTTGGAAAATGGATGGATGGATTATTTTTATTATTATTATTATCATTTCTTCTTATATAATATGCTACCGTGGCTGTCCATTTGTCTGTCCAGGATTTTAAATCGCCTGTAGCTCGCAAACCGTTTAACCGATTGACCTGAAATTTGGCACACAAATACTACGTGACATCTACTATCTGTTTTCATGGTGATGATTGACCTCCAAGATTATTTCTCTTTTAATTTTAATTTTATTTTATTGTAGAATCAACTCTCGGCAGTGGCCAGTAGGGCAGTTGTGCGGTGCAAGCATACGGGCGCCGTTCTCATTCCCTACCACCTTTGCCGTCACTTCCACTACCTCTTCATATCTTAAATCATTCTTGAGGCTGATTGAAGACTTAAGTGCCAGCTTATGTGAAAAATTAAAAAAAAACGTACTAAGTAATTGAAGCACAAACACTGACTTAATCAGTTTTAACGCGAAAAGATGCCAACGAAAGAAGAGAAGAAGCAGGCCGCTAGGGTGGAGAAAAGAAGATCTGCTCAGGAAGCAGCAAGAACATCAACCTCTGAGCAAACGAATGGTAAACGTACAGAGAAAGAGGATGAGAAATGTAAGTCAAGTGTATTCACTGCATGTTATCGTGCAGTACGCCATTACTGTTATTATATATTATCGCCATGTAGACTTCAGGATCTCTACACGTTGTTAAAAGCTGCTGACATTAGTCAACATATGGGGTGCCCCAAGTTTTGCCCCATGTACTGAGGAGATGTTTGTTAATGTCACCAACACACAAGTGGCTCTCCTGTTTGCTCGTCAGTTACCAGCTGAAATGTGGAAAAGCATCAGACAAGCAACTTTGACGTCATGGTTCAAAGCGGCAATGAGAATACTGGCAGAGCCTTCATCCATTCATCTTGTTTGAGCAGGTGTTGAGTCAGGGACGGGTGACAGTGTGGCCTCCTCGTTCAGTGAGAAAACATAATTTTCTGCAAGTGCACTGCATTCTAAATGAGGATTGTTGAAATAGTGTGTTAATATATAAATATTCCAAATTATGTAAAGAAATTATTTTAAAATAAGAATAGATTATGTAACTATACCCTGAAGTGACATTGCCTTTCAAAACGTATTTCTTTAAATCTAGTGTGTAATAGTGCACATATGAGAAAACTGTGAAAATTCGAGAGTGTAAATGTAAACTACTTCAAATTAAAACAGTTATTTAAATACCAGTGTAAGAATAAATCACAGAAACAGATAAAGAGTTGGGGGCGCCATGGTGAACCCCATATAACTGGCAGATTTGAAAGTGAAAACAAAAAACAATAAACTGTCTTTTCAGACACAAGTCTCCATTTGACTGACTCCAAGATGGCAGTGGAGCCGGTTTTCACTCTGAAGGACAGGGACAAGGGGCGGGTCCAGTTGTTTGGGATCCGGAAATGACATCATTGGTCTCGAGACTGTCAATCACTGCATCTGCAGTGGGAGGAAGAGGAAAGTCATTACGCAACAGCGCCATCCTCTGGTTGGGAGTCTATTCACATTTATAGGAATGCACGTGTGTGACAACACAAAGGATTGAAAAATCAAAAAAGAGATCTCCTTAATATATTAATATATTTGCTTTTTCAGTCCTATAGGTTGTCACACACGTGCGCTTGGGGGACAACTTCAAGGCTCATATAAATGTGATTACACTCCCAACCAGGGGAGGGCGCTGTTGCCTAATGCCTTTTCTCTTCCTCCACTCTGCAGATGCAGTGATTGACAGCCTCCAGACCAATGACGTCATTTGCAGTTCCCAAACACCTGAACCCGCCTCTTCCTGCCCTCCAGAGTGAAAACCTGCTCCACCGCCATCTTGGAGTCAGAGATCTCTTTTTGGATTTTTTTTATTTTTTTATTTTATTGATTTAATTGTAATCATTCCATACAAATAGAAGAAGTTTTACAAAAAAATAGGATTGAAAACAAATCAACCCCCACCCCTGAGAAAGAGAGCATGGCCAACAGAGTAAAACTTAAAGCTAGTAAAAATAAGTAAATTGATGAGTTTAATAAGCGGTGTCACACACGTGCGCATGGGAGGCAGCTAAAGGGCTCGAGGGAAGGAAGTTCTGAGGCATGCCGGGATGTGGCAGAGTGCACTGATTCTTTTTTTCCCTTGCCTGTAGACCATTCCCGGGAGATCTCACCTGGCTCTCATGACGTCACTTCCGGGACCGAGCCAATGGAAGAAGACCTTACCGGCTCCAGCCCCTGTGATGTCACCTCCGGGCTTGAACCAATGACCGATGATCCTGAGCCAGACCCATACGACCTCACTTCCTGTCTTCCCCTTTAAAAGTCTAACCGTTTCCCCTATGTGTCAGTCTTGTTTTGGACTCTGTATTATGCACAACTGTGTTCTTTATTTGAAGAAACAACTTAGCAGCCAGGATACCATATTATACGGGTGGCTGCCCCAACCCTTTATCAGTGTGATGTCTCATTATCGTGACAGCGGCTAAAGATAAATGGAGAAGAAAAAGAAATGGGAAGAGAATCTGCTTCCTCAGTGCTTTAAGAGTTTCATCTAAGATGTTATTGATTAGATCCTGCCAGGTTTTGAAAAAGTTCTGCTCAGATCCTCTAAGTGAGAATTTGTTTTTTTCCAATTTCAAATAGTATACAACATCAGTTACCCACTGACTTAAAAGAGGAGAGTTAGGATTCTTCCAGTTGAGCAAGATAAGTCTATGTGCCAATAGTATAGTGAAGGCAATTACAGTTTGTTTGTCCTTCTCCACTTCAAGCCCATCTGGGAGCCCACCAAACACAGCTGTTAATGGGTTAGAAGAGATTGGAACACCAAGGCTATCTGAAAGGCATTTAAAGATTTTGGTCCAGAATGATGTTAATTTGGTGCAGGCCCAAAACATGTGGCCCAGTGAGGCTGGAGCTCGATTGCAGCGTTCGCAGGTTGGATCTTGCCCTGTAAACATTTTGGACAATTTTAAACGAGACGGATGTGCTCAATATATAATTTTAAGTTGAATAATTGCATGCTTTGCGTATATGGAGCTCGAGTGAATTCTCTGCATTGCTACCTTCCACTCCTTTTCTGATATATTGAGTGAGAGATCCTTTTCCAACTGTCCTCTTGGATTTTTGAAAGGAAGGGACTGTAAAATGGTTTTATATATTGGAGAAATGCTGTCTGAGTCCTCAAAACTGGGCAATATTTTTTCCAGCATAGAGGAAGGTGGGAGATGAGGAAAATCGGGCAGGTTCTGTTTAACTAAAGTTTCTAATTTGAAGATAGTGAAAGAAATGTGTTGCTGGAAAGTTACATTTGGAATGTAATTGTTCATAGGATGTATAGACGTTGTCGATGTAAAGATGGATTTTTCATTCCTGGGGGTCACCAGTGTGTTCTGAAGCTTGAGTGTATCCTCCTTTGACTTGCACTCTGGTTACTTTTTGATTGGGTTTTCTTCAGGACTCTTACCACGTCATGTTAAATTCATTCTTTTCTCTAAGCTGGTCGAGGGTGCCCTGTGTTCAACTCGCTTTCTGCTCTCAGTTTGCTCCTGCTGGCACAGGTTCCAGTCCCTTCACAATCATGTCATGGAAAAAGCCAGATGTGTGGTTGATGTCTTTATTGGCTGATGGCTTTGTGCTCAGTTGACCGTGCAGCATTTCTGAGTCAATCCTCTGTGATGGGAACTGCTTAAAAAAATAGAATGTTTGCTGCCTTGATGCCTGCACACCATTTTTGATTCTCTTTGTGTTTTGAAACATTTATCCCCAGAGGACATGACAAATGCATCGTTCAACCATTTACAGTAATAAAACGTGAAAAGTGATATACACAGCATGTGCTTGCTGGGGAGAAATTCTTTTCTATAACTAAGCACATATTTGCCATTGTAGCTTTTTGAGTCTTCTAACAGAAAATTGTTTAATGTAGAACAAACAAACTGGCCGTTTTTCCAGTAAACAGATGTCTATCACTGGTTAAAACACTTTTAGGTGGTTTTAGAGGCCTGGCAGTGCAGAGAGCACTCCGTCTTTTGAGGAAAGAAACATGAAGACCCAAGGAAGACTTTGCCACAGGGCCTTTCAGTTTATATTGGAATATCTGGTGAGAGGTTACGGCGTCTCCCAGCGCCACACCTCGGGCGGCGGGGCTAAGTGGCGTAAGCGTTTTCTCTGATTTCCTGTTTTTGATAATTACATATTGTCGTCATGCTGCCCTCTCACTGAGTGTTGTTGTGGTACAGTGGTTAGTGTTCTTGTATCAAATTTTCCTTTTATAGTAAACTCCTAGTATAACAATTACTGATGTGCAAAATCATTCTTTTTAGAGATACGATTCATGTCGTTCAGTTCCCCAAAATGGTTTGAAAATTTGAGTCACTGATTCGTTCCCTTCAAAAGCAACAACAAGCTATATTCTAGTTTAAAATCTAGAACAGTATCATAACCGTGTAACAACTTTAACCACCAAACAATATCAAAATCCATCCATCCATCCATTTCCCAACCCGCTGAATCCGAACACAGGGTCACGGGGGTCTGCTGGAGCCAATCCCAGCCAACACAGGGCACAAGGCAGGAACCAATCCTGGGCAGGGTGCCAACCCACCGCAGAATATCAAAATCAAGCAACAAAATAATTAATTCACATATAATAATAATCATAATAATCTTATATATAAACGTCAACGTGTGGAAATATGTGTGTCTGTCTGTCCAGCCCAGGTGGTGGCAAGGTGCTCCCAAGTTAATGAGTCGGAAGAAGAAAGAAGGACGAGGCTACAGCATGACGCTGAAAGAAAGCGAGTCTGTCGCCAAAGTGAAACCGCAGAGGAAAAAGAAACTCGCTTAGCTGCTAATACACAAGCAAGGCGAGCACATCGGCAAAACGAAACCTCTGAGGAGAAAGAAACTCGCTTAGCCGCTGATAGACAAGCGAGCCGTGCACATCGACAAAACGAAACCTCTGAGGAGAGAGAAACTCGCTTAGCCGCTGATAGACAAGCGAGGCGAGCGCATCAGCAAAACGAAATCTCTGAGGAGAGAGAAACTCGCTTAGCCGCTGATAGACAAGTGAGCTGTGCACATCGTCAAAACGAAACCTCTGAGGAGAGAGAAACTTGCTTAGCCACTGGTAGACAAGTGAGCCGTGCACATCGGCAAAACGAAACATCTGAGGAGAGAGAAACTCGCTTAGCCACTGGTAGACAAGTTAGCCGTGCACATCGGCAAAACGAAACCTCTGAGGAGAGAGAAACTCGCTTAGCCGCTGATAGACAAGTGAGCCGTGCACATCGGCAAAACGAAACCTCTGAGGAGAGAGAAACTCGCTTAGCCACTGGTAGACAAGTGAACTGTGCACATCGGCAAAACGAAACCTCTGAGGAGAGAGAAACTCGCTTAGCCGCTGGTAGACAAGTGAACTGTGCACATCGGCAAAACGAAACCTCTGAGGAGAGAGAAACTCGCTTAGCCGCTGATAGACAAGCGAGCCATGCACATCGGCAAAACTAAACCTCTGAGGAGAGAGAAACTCGCTTAGCCGCTGATAGACAAGTGAGCCGTGCACATCGGCAAAACAAAACCTCTGAGGAGAGAGAAACTTGCTTAGCTGCTGATAAACAAAGAGGCGAGCGCATCGGCAAAACGAAACCTCTGAGGAGAGAGAAACTCGCTTAGCCACTGGTAGACAAGTGAACCGTGCACATCGGCAAAACGAAACCTCTGAGGAGAGAGAAACTCGCTTAGCCGCTGATAGACAAGTGAGCTGTGCACATCGGCAAAACTAAACCTCTGAGGAGAGAGAAACTCGCTTAGCCGCTGATAGACAAGCGAGCCATGCACATCGGCAAAACTAAACCTCTGAGGAGAGAGAAACTCGCTTAGCCGCTGATAGACAAGCGAGGCGAGCGCATCGGCAAAACGAAACCTCTGAGGAGAGAGAAACTCGCTTAGCCGCTGATAGACAAGCGAGGCGAGCACATCGGCAAAACGAAACCTCTGAGAAGAGAGAAACTCGCTTAGTCGCTGATAGACAAGCGAGGCAAGCGCATCGGCAAAACGAAACCTCTGAGGAGAGAGAAACTCGCTTAGCCGCTGATAGACAAGCGAGCCGTGCACATCGGCAAAACAAAACCTCTGAGGAGAGAGAAACTTGCTTAGCCGCTGATAGACAAGCGAGGCAAGCGCATTGGCAAAACGAAACCTCTGAGGAGAGAGAAACTCGCTTAGCCGCTGATAGACAAGTGAGGCGAGCGCATCGGCAAAACGAAACCTCTGATGAGAGAGAAACTCGCTTAGCCACTGATAGAAAAGGGGGGGCAAGCACATCCACAAAACGAAAATGGCGACTCTGCATTTCAAGTTTTTTCCTGACAATTTCAATAGTTTGGACAGCTAATAATAACAATAATGATAACAATAATAACACTGGTCTACAAAAAATATTTTTTGTTTGTTACTAGGAACATCAGACCGGCTCTTTATTAAGTTCTTTACGTTGATTTCATATATGAATTAAGCTGGCACGTTAGGTTTTTGAGATACACATCATTGACATTTTTAATATAATGTATCAACACAATAATTGGAGTTTGAACTACGTCCCACCAAAATTGTTTTGGCTGAAAATAAACTATGAGGCAATACCAGAGATACGTGAAAATATGTTTATGTCAATTTACCTCGATATAAAAGCGAGGTCCATATGCTCCAAAACATTTTGAGACCCTTGCTTTTGTGCTTGTACTGCACATCCGTCTCTCTTTGCAAGAACCAACAGTAGTCACCCATCATACTCAGAGAACTGATATCAGTTCTCCATCACCTTTATATCTTGTTGAAATTTTTCCCACTGGTCATTGCTGACATCGCCCGGATTTGGTGGAAAAAAGTCGAGATGAGAATGTAAAAAAGTGAATCGTCAGTGACATTCTTGCTCCCATGAGCTGATATGCTTTCAGCAAGTTCTCCACAAACTCAACATCATTCTCTGCTCTGTGACTGCCAAGAAATTTCTGGACAACCTGCACGAATGCTTCCCATCCTGCTGATTCAGTTGGCTGCTTCAGTTTCCTTTTGAACTCGTCATCAAACATCAGTTTGTGGTTTTCAGGAACAACAAAAACAAGTCAAGTCAAGTCAAGTTGGGGAGCATGCACTGGTACAGTGCGTTGCCACACCCACTACATTACGAAACAACAAGTGAGACCAGCTATGTTATATGGGTTGGAGACGGTGGCACTGACCAGAAAGCAGGAGACAGAGCTAGAGGTGGCAGAAGATTTTAAGATTTGCATTGTGTGTGACGAGGATGGACAGGATTACAAATGAGGACATTAGAGGGTCAGCACAGGTTGGACGGTTGGGAGACAAAGTCAGAGAGGTGAGATTGCGTTGGTTTGGACATGTGCAGAGGAGAGATGCTGGGTATATTGGGAGAAGGATGCTAAGGATAGAGCTTCCAGGCAAGAGAAAAAGAGGAAGGCCTAAGAGAAGGTTTACTGATGTGGTGAGAGAGGACATGGAGGTGATGGGTGTGACAGAGCAAGATGCAGAGGACAGAAAGATATGGAAGAAGATGATCAGCTTTGGCAACCCCTAATGAGAGCAGCCAAAAGAAGAAAAACAAGAAGACAAATAGAACCTTAGAATAGTGCACACATCTCGATAAAATTGTGAGAACATGGAAATACAGTATGACTAAATAAAATTATTTTCAATATATGATTAATGTCTCAAAATTTCCTTCTTCTATATCCCGTCCTTTCTGATGCAATCTGCCATACATACAGTTAGGTCCATAAAAATTTGGACAGAGACAACTTTTTTCTAATTTTGGTTCTGTACATTACCACAATGAATTTTAAATAGAAACAACTCCGATGCAGTTGAAGTGCAGACTTTCAGTTTTAATTCAGTGGGGTGAACAAAACGATTGCATAAAAATGTGAGGCAACTAAAGCATTTTTTGAACACAATCCCTTCATTTCAGGGGCTCAAAAGTAATCGGACAATTGACTCAAAGGCTATTTCATGGGCAGGTGTGTTCAAGTCCGTCGTTATGTCATTATCAATTAAGCAGATAAAAGGCCTGGAGTTGATTTGAGGTGTGGTGCTTGCATGTGGAAGATTTTGCTGTGAACAGACAACATGCGGTCAGAGGAGCTCTCCATGCAGGTGAAAGAAGCCATCTTTAAGCTGCGAAAACAGAAAAAACCCATCTCACAGGAGACTTGGGTTCGCTTCCCGGGTCCTCCCTGTGTGGAGTTTGCATGTTCTCCCCATGTCTGCTTGGGTTTCCTCCTGGTGCTCTGGTGTCCTCCCACAGTCCAAAGACATGCAGGTTAGGTGCATTGGCGATTCAAAATTGTCCCTAGTGTGTGCTTGGTGTGTGGGTGTGTTTGTGTGTGTCCTGCGGTGGGTTGGCGCCCTGCCCGGGGTTTGTTTCCTGCCTTGCGCCCTGTGTTGGCTGGAATTGGCTCCAGCAGACCCCCATTACCCCTGTAGTTAGAATATAGCGGGTTCGATAATGGATGGATGGATGAATCATCCTCAAAATACTCTTCCTGAGATGCAATACTCTTGTCCCAACGCTTTTTCCATTGTTCAAAACTGTTCTGAAACTCTTACAAACTGCCTCTGTCGTTTGCTTCTTGACCTCCTCTTCATCCTGAAAACGCTGTCCTTTAAGGTCCCTCTTCATTCTAGGAAATAAGAAAGAAATCACAGGGTGCAAGCGTTGTTGTGATGCAGAAGCCACTCGCCTGATTGCCACAATTTGGGTCACTTTCTCCACACAGCAGCACACAATTGCTTTAACACTTTAAGGACACCGCTTGGCCAAATGATGCAGAGGGCAGTCTAGTACACGCACCTAACGTCCCTCCAGCCTCCAGAAAAATATTCTCATTGTTTTTGGGTTCCCCCTCCCCACCCATACACATTTCAGTGCACCATAATGTTTAGGGCGTCCCAGATGTTTGTGATTACTCCGGTGGGTTTCATGGCTTCGTCAGATACCTCAGCTTATTTCTACCCTTTGGAATCTGTAGTTGTAATTGTTCAACATGAGGGCAAGAGCTGTGCCAATGAAAGTCTAAAACGCCATTATGAGAATGAAGAACAACAAAAAAACAATTTGAGACATCGACAAAACCTTTGGATGACCAAAATCAACTGTCTGGAATATCATGAAGAAGAAAGAACACACTGGTGGGCTCAGTAATCACAAAGGGACTGGTAGGCCAAGGAAGACCTCCACTATTGATGACTGACAATTCCTCACTCTAGTAAAGCAAAAGCCCCCAACGCCTGTCTGACAGATCAGAAACAGTCTTCAGGAGTCACACGTGTTGCTAAATAAGATATACAGATTGAGATGGCAGCCAGGAGAAACTGGCAGAAGGAAGGTCTAGTGGCAGAGCTCCAGGCTGTTTATAACAGGAAACCAAAAAAGGGAAAATAAAATTATATACTGTACACAAATCTATCTCGACTGAGTCACAGCTGGTGAATTTTGAACGGCTCTTCCTTGTCAGTGTAGCTCTTCTCTGGGTGCCGAGTGTGAAGATTATGCTTCTGGCTGACTCTAAGTCAGCTCACTTTAGTTGTGATTCAGCAGGCCCTGGCATCCCATTCACAATTGGCGCCTGCTTTGCACCCAGTGCTGCCAACACTGGTTGTGGTTCCAAATAATTCTTTGAGCTTCCAAAAATGAATACCTTCTGCCATTGGAAGTGTTCCTGAGCCCATGCAGCGATTTCCATGACAGAATCAGGCCTGTGTTTAATGCAGTGCCCCCTGAGGGCCTGAAGATCACGGGCATCCAATATTGATTTTCGGCCTTGTCCCTTGTGCAAAGATTTCTCCAGATTATCGAATATTTTGATAAAATTATGTACTGTAGATGATGAGATTTTCAAAGTCTTCGCCATTTTACATTCAGGAACATTATTCTGAAATTGTTCCACAATTTGTAGATGCAGTTTCTTTGCAGATTGGTGAACCTCTGCCTAACCTTTACTTCTGAGAGACTCTAAGATGCTCTTTTTATACCCAATCGTGTGTTGCCAATTGTTCCTCCAGCTGTTTCTTGTTACTACCACTTACCTTCTCAACCTTTTGTTGCCCCCATCTCAACTTCTTGGAAACGTGTTACTGCCATCAAGTTCAAAATGAGCTAAAATTGTTTTAAACGTTTTTTAAAACATCTCACTTTCAACATTTGATATGTTTTCTGTGTTCTATTGTGAGTAAAACCCGGGTTTATGAGATCTGCAAATCATTGTATTCTGTTTTTATTTCCATTTTACATGGCCTTTTTGGAATTAGGGTTGTATAATACAGTGGTTCTCAATCTCTGGGGTGGGCCCCCCTAGGGGGGCATGAAGTAACAAAAAGGGGGCCACGAAGATGTGAAAAAAAGAAAACAAGAATCAAAAATATGAAAAATCTGTTGAAACCAAAACAAATTAACTTAAACTACATTCTGATACTAGAAAAATAAATATAGAGTTAGATAAATGTTGATAAAAGTTCAGTAGGTATAATAAAATATGCATCTATGATACAGTGCATCCAGAAAGTATTCACAGCTCATCACTTTTTCCACATTTTGTTATGTTACAGCCTTATTTCAAAATGGGTTAAATTCATTTTTTTCCTCAGAATTCTACCTACAACACCCCATAATGACAACGTGAAGGTTTTTGCAAATTTATTAAAAATAAAACAACTGAGAAATCCCATGTACATAAGTATTCACAGCCTTTGCTCAATACTTTGTTGATGCACCTTTGGCAGCAATTACAGCTTCAAGTCTTTTTGAATACGATGCCACAAGCTTGGCACATCTATCCTTGGCCAGTTTTGACCATTCCTCTTGGCAGCACCTCTCAAGCTCCATCAGGTTGGATGGGAAGCGTCGGTGCACAGCCATTTTAAGATCTCTCCAGAGATGTTCAATCAGATTCAAGTCTGGGCTCTGGCTGGGCCACTCAAGGACATTCACAGAGTTGTCCTGATGCCACTCCTTTGATATCTTGGCTGTGTGCTTAGGGTCGTTGTCCTGCTGAAAGATGAACTGTCACCCCAGTCTGAGGTCAAGAGCGCTCTGGAGCAGGTTTTCATCCAGGATGTCTCTGTACATTGCTGCAGTCATCTTTCCCTTTATCCTGACATCTCCCAGTTCCTGCCGCTGAAAAACATCCCCACAGCATGATGCTGCCACCACCATGCTTCACTGTAGGGATGGTGCCAGGTTTCCTCCAAACGTGATGCCTGGCATTCACACCAAAGAGTTCAATCTGTCTCATCAGACCAGAGAATTTTCTTTCTCATGGTCTGAGAGTCCTTCAGGTGCCTTTTGGCAAACTCCAGGTGGGCTGCCATGTGCCTTTTACTAAGGAGTGGCTTCTGTCTGGCCACTCTACCATACAGACCTGATTGGTGGATTGCTGCAGAGATGGTTGTCCTTCTGGAAGGTTCTCCTCTCTCCACAGAGGACCTCTGGAGCTCTGAAAGAGTGACCATCGGGTTCTTGGTCACCTCCCTGACTAAGGCCCTTCTCCCCCAATCTCTCAGTTTAGATGCCAGCCAGCTCTAGGAAGAGTCCTGGTGGTTTCGAACTTCTTCCACTTATGAATGATGGAGGCCACTGTGCTCATTGGGACCTTCAAAGCAGCAGAAATTTTTCTGTAACCTTCCCCAGATTTGTGCCTCAAGACAATCCTGCCTCGGAGGTCTACAGACAATTCCTTTGACTTCATGCTTGGTTTGTGCTCTGACATGAACTGTCAACTGTGGAACCTTCTATAGACAGGTGTGTGCCTTTCCAAATCATGTCCAGTCAACTGAATTTACCACAGGTGGACTCCAATGAAGCTGCGGAAACATCTCAAGGATGATCAGGGGAAACAGGATGCACCTGAGCTCAATTCTGAGCTTCATGGCAAAGGCTGTGAATACTTATGTACATGTGCTTTCTCAATTTTTTTATTTTTAATAAATTTGCAAAAATCTCAAGTAAACGTTTTTCACGTTGTCATTATGGGGTGTTGTGTGTAGAATTCTGAGGGAAAAAAATGAATTTAATCCATTTTGGAATAAGGCTGTAACATAACAAAATGTGGAAAAAGTGATGCGCTGTGAATACTTTCCGGATGCACTGTAAACCATATTAAGAAACTTTCTTACTTCCACCTGTGTCACATTTCTTATGTTTGCTCATTCCTCTCCTTTTCTAATGCTGAGAAACTTGTCCCTGCTTTTATCACATCCCACACTGATTATTGTAAGTCACTACTACTTCACTGCTCCCTGTGTCTTATAGGATTGAATATCAAATTCTGTTCTTGACCTGCCCACTAAGGTCCTCTCATTCTGTGCCCCCCACTAACCTGCACTCTGTAGGTGACAGCAGGGCATTCAGCTGTATAGCGCCCTGACTGTGGAATGACGTCCCAAAATTAATGACATCAGCTGACACCATTCATTTGTTTTAACTCATTTGTTTAGGATGACATTAAACAGACCTAAAATTCTGCCCCTTCTTTCAGTTTACCCCCTCTATCTGTCCAGGTACTCAGGGTATTGAATTTTTATCACAATTTGTTATTCGTTCAAGATTTTTTTGTAGTATTATATGTTGTATTTTAGTCTGCATTATTGTCTTTTATTCTATTTGAATGTTTTGTATATCCTGTATTTATCTTTATTTAGTGAAGATATTATTTGTAGCCAATGTTATATAGGTCCTGTTGTTGTTTTTGAATTTTGGGCAGGGTGCTATATAAATAAATTGTGTTCTAATTAGTATTTTTATTTTTTTTCTTTTGATGGCCCATTGTTTATAATAATAAGTGACAAAAACTAGAGCAGTTCTATATAAGGCAATTAATATATTGCATATTTCAGTGTAGAATATTAGATTGGCTTAAATGTTTATTCTAAATTGGTTTAGAACAATATTGCACAAATGCATAGTACATTTTAAAAAATGTAATCACTTTTATTATTAACATTTTACTAAACTCTGAAGTGGTGTAAACATTATAATTATATTGTATAGTTCGTTTCATGAATGTAAACGAAAAACTATTTTCAATTAACACAGATCTTGATGATTTTCATTTTGTCGACATGTTAAATGGTTCCCACAGACCCGAACACAATGTAAATGTTAATAGTGTATTTCACAGAAACAATCCGTATTGTTTAGTTTGATGTATGACGCGACGTGATGACAGAAACCCTCTGAACTTCACAATGATGAGTATTATTTGGTTTCTAAATGGGTTTTTGACCCGACGTTACTTTCCGGGTTTTGCTGAGACCTGACGAAACCTTCCAAAAGTAATTTTACGAAGTCAGTCCTGAAACGACTGAAACGTCACTTCCGGGTCTATAACTGCGGGTCTACAACTGCGGGTTTGAAACTGCGGTGACATATGGTGCTTGCAGCCAGACCCTTTTGCTGCAGGTGGATACTATTGGCTTCTCTGGGAGTGAATGGAGCAGTGGGCGGGCCAGGACGCTGGGCTGCTGCATGATGATTGGAGGAGCTGTTTAAAGGGCGGAACCCCTTTTTTGATTGACAGCATTTGAAAGTGTGCTGAAAAGTTATGGCCATTTCTTTGACTCAGGGAGACTGAGATCTGAACTTCAAGTACTATATTCAGATCATGACTTACAGGGGAGCAGGGGTAAGCTGTGTGATTTCTTGGTGTTTTTTAAAGACATGGAGTTGGATAGTGCAATGCCTCAGCTATACAAGCTGTTGTCGTTAGTGGCAACAATTGGCGCTACATCAGCAGGTGTGGAGAGGAGCTTCTCCTGTTTAAAACAGGTCAATTCATACACCCGCAACACGATGGGCCAAGATCGTTTGAGCAACCTTGCCCTCCTGGCCATTGAGAGGAAATTGGTTAAGTCCCTGGAAAAGACGGCCAATTGGTACGACAGGGTCACAGACCATTTTCTGCAAAAGGAACGGAGGGCAGAATTTACGTACAAATAACATAATGAATTTTATGATGAAGGCCTAATATGAGCTTCCCCTGTTTCAAAAGCTAGCAGCCGCCACTGATTGGCACGATGTAATTCTAAACATGGAATTAAAATTGAATGTGATATTGATGAAAAGGTAAAAGCGAAAAGAGATTGAATATATGGACACAGGTGATATGACTGAAGTGTGCCGTACAGGATGCAGATGCAGCTGATCGAGCAAATAGAAGGTAAAAAATATGTACATTTGTTTCCCACTGTATCACCGTTTAAGAAGGTGTTTCAGTGGAGTGACCGCCTCTCCTTGGGGTGTGTTCAGACCCCAAGGCAGAGACGGGGGGTTGGCGAACAAAGGCAAGCAGGGGGCAGAGCTCCCTAGTTATTAATAAAAATAAGAAAAGGTCACGATGACACACATTCTTTGTTAAGGACAAGTCTCTTGAATCAGTGCTTTCTCTGGGTTGCACGTTCTTTATTTTATCTCTCTCTTATCATTTGCCATCACGGTCAGGTCTGAAATGAGACGCCACCTTCCGGGAGTGTCTGTTTTGTACCGAGCAGGCCAGAAGGCGTGGGGCTTCTATGGCTTTGTTGCCCTCAAGGGTTGATTTCCCAAGGCTGTGAGGGACAAGGGAGACTATTAGTGACAGCGCCCCCTCTCGTCCCAGGGTGGTAACACATACCTCAGGTGAGCCTAAAAGGCCCTGTTTGGTGTGCATGTGTGACAGCAGGTTACAGAAATGTATTAAAAAGGCTGCTTGCCTTTGATCCGAGTGGTCTGCTGCCTCTACCGCTTTTAGGAGGGGAGAGTCTTTAATCCATCATCCTGTTTTTAACAACAAAGATTATCAAGAACAGGGTAAAATGCAAAAGATAAAAATATCCAACAGCTCACCCTGCTGCTCAGTACTCCATCCAGACGGTGCAGGCAGGCCTCCTCTCTGACTGACTGACTGACTGACCAACTGGCTCGTAATCCTTACGCCGTTTCTTTTCGCCCTCATCCCGACAAGCATACGTGACAGTAATGACTCTTTATTACACCTTAGTGCTGAAGTCACCAAAGCCATAATGGCCTTCTTTAAGTTTGTCAAGACCAATTAATTCTCTCTTATTCTTCTCTCATTCTCTCTTATTCTTCTCTCATTCTGTGCCCCCCACTAACCTGCACTCTGTAGGTGACAGCAGGGCATTCAGCTGTATAGCGCCCTGACTGTGGAATGACGTCCCAAAATTAATGACATCAGCTGACACCATTCATTTGTTTTAACTCATTTGTTAAGCCAGGTTCTGTTAATGACATTAATGAATCAAGTCTCTGGAATTTGAACAAGCGATTGTTTTGGCTTTGTGCCTGACTTGCCAAAGAGTTTGATGGATTTCTTAAGTTTGCCAAATCTAATTAAAATTCCTGTGTACAGTAAAATTGTGCTTCTCAAAAAGTGATTTAGGGCCTCCTTTGCTCTTAGCCTGCCTTCACCTGAAAGATTAAAGAGTGGGTTAAAGGAATACCCCGCCCAAAAATATTGTTTTTTTTATGTTACTTACCCTATGTGTTTTGTATTGGTGCCGGAGAAACATTTTTAACATCACATTGTAACAGAGGATGAAGGCTAAAAATGTTTATAAGATATAATACAAGTCAATGGTGATCAATGATGTAAAATTAAAATCTCATGTTACTTGTGTTGCACAATCCAAATGTCAGTTTTTGACATGTGCGCAGGGTGGACCCTTAAAGTGATGGACAGCTGGCCATACCCCTTGGGATCCACCCACACAATACAAGAATTGAAAGAGAACTTCAAAACACACATAGATACTGCATAATAACTAAACAGAATAAAATGAACAGTTAAAACATAATCAGACAAATGATACATGAACACAATAATATAATACAAAAGGGAAAATAACAATGAACATCCATCCATTTTCCAACCCGCTGAAGCCGAACACAGGGTCACAGGGGTCTGCTGGAGCCAATCCCAGCCAACACAGGGCACAAAGCAGGAACCAATCCCGGGCAGGGTGCCAACCCACCACAGGACACACCAAGCACACACTAGGGCCAATTTAGAATCACCTAACCTGCATGTCTTTGGACTGTGGGAGGAAACCCACGCAGACACGGGGAGAACAAGCAAACTCCACACAGGGAGGACCCGGGAAGCAAACCCAGGTCTCCTAACTGCGAGGCAGCAGTGCTACCACTGTGCCACCCTTTGTTGGAATTATACAGAGTTTTTTGTCTTGTTGGCACCAAAAGTGTTTGGCGTTTGTCCTTCTTCTTCATCATTCACCCCGTTACACTGCAACAATCACAACAGAGATCAGGATAGGAAATAAAAAAGCCTGACTTGCTTTTGGAGCCTTATTCTGATGCCATTTCCAGCGGAAGTGCAATATCATTAATTTTTTTATAGTTTTCTTGATATAAAAATTGCTTTCTTAAGATTTTATTGTTTCCTGAGAACAAAATAATTTTTATTGTTTTTTTTGAGAAATTTTCTGGAGTTCTTGAGAAAACAAAACTTAACCTCCTGGCGAACCTGCTAACACATTACACCAACTGATAACTCAAGGGATAGGTACAGAGATATCAGCCTATCTGCATCCTGCATTTCTGCTAATCATGTGTGATCATTTGTTGCACGTCTACTTTGCATTGCTTTGTGTCAAACTGCAATGGCCAACGTAGGCACGGTTTCTGAGATCCGATCGGATTATTTTTGGGCAAACCCATTGTGAGTTTCTCATAGCTGTCCATGTGCCAGAAGTAATTTGGTTCCCTTTGTTTGGAGTCTCCTGCTGTGTCTTTGCAGAACACCTTCTTGGTCCAAACATGATCTTTAGTGACCTAAAACCCAGTCCTCCTACGTTATCCAATAAGCTAAATGTTAAGATATGTGCTTTGGGAAACTGCCTCGCAGTAAGGAGACCTGGGTTCGCTCCCTGCGTGGAGTTTGCATGTTCTCCCCATGTCTGTGTAGGTTTCCTCCCACAGTCCAAAGACATGCAGGTTAGGTGGATTGGCGATTCTAAATTTGTCCCTAGTGTGTGGGTGTGCTTGTGTGTGCGCGCGCTGCAGTGGGCTGGCGCCCTTCCTGGGGTTTGTTCCTGCCTTGCACCCTGTGTTGGCTGGAATTGGCTCCAGCAGACCCCCATGACCCTGTGTTAGGATATAGCAGGTTGGACAATGACTGATGACTGGCTTTGGGAAACATTTCATTTTCTTAAGTTCACAAGAAAATCATTCTCTCTCAGGAAACCAAAGTTATATTTTTTTGAGATCTCGAGAAAATGATTCTGTTATCTCGAGAAAACAAAAAAAAAATTGGATGTGGGCGTCAGAACCAAGTTACCCAAACTATTCTCTAACATCTGTGTAATTGTTTGCCACTCTGATGCTGGTTATTGTGATAATAAAATAGGTCATAAAATTGACGAGAAGAATTCCTAATTAATTGCAGAATTACGGTACTTGAGGGTTCCTCTAGAGCGCCTCTTTCTCTTGCACGATTTCGCTCAAAGACTAGTCAGCACATCGTCTCATAACAGGCTTACATTTCGAGTTTGGTATTTTCCCATCCAGCCATTTTAGCTCTAGACCGTCCTCAATAAACTGTGACACACAGACAGACAGACACACACAGACATCGAGGTATCAATGGTTTCAGTATCAGGGACCGTAAAACGTCGAGATCCGTTAAAAACTGAAGATTGAAATTTTTGACGAATCTAAAGCTTTCGTTCCTCCTCCATAGATGACAGGTTATGGTGAGGGAGGGCGCAAAGCAAAAAGACTAATGATATTGTACTTCATTGATAAAATCATTCTGATCTCGAGAAAACAGTTTTGTTTACTTAAGATCTCAAGAAAATTATTTTGTTATCTAGAGAAAACCATAAGAATGCAAATTATTTTGCACTTTCTCAAGGAAATGATTCTGTTATCTCGAGAAAATGGTAAGAAAAGACTAATGGTATTGCACTTAATCAAGAAAATCATTCTGTTATTTTGAGAAAACAAAGTTAAATTAAATTTTAATACAATTTTAAAGCCTCAGGAAAGACCCAAAAAATAAATATAAACATGAACTGAAACAGACAAGAAAGAAGTGAAGAAAAAGCATAAGTTAGAAGAGGAGCAAGAAAAATAGGTTGATGGTGTCATCTTAGGTAGAAAAGAAAGGCATGCAGGGAAAACAGTGTCATGTTGATACAAATCTGATTGATTCAGAGGACAAGAAGAATCCACAGCTTTCCCATTACGGTAAATTGATGGATGAAGTGAAGAAAACAAAGACTCCTTTAGAGTACTGATCTTGGGCTACGGCTGATGACTATGAGTTTTGGTTTCTGTTTGTACTTAAGTGAAAGACAGGACCGACTCTGGTTTTGAATTTTGGCTTGAATTATTGATTACAGTTCATCTTTTGGTTCCTGTACAATCCCACCTGCCTTCCGGCTGTTTCTAGGCTGGACATCAAGAAAACCCAGAAAATAATAAGCTCAGAATAAAAAAAAGGTGTGTTGTGGGTGGAGCTCCAAGAGGTGGGGCTATGCTGACCTCACTCATTTTGAGCCGGCCCCCTGGCTATTTAAGGTCAGAGCTGAGAAAGCTAATATCAGGAGAGCATTCTGCTGTGAAGGAGTTTTTGTGAGTATTGCTGTCTCTTTGTTATTGATGGTTCTTCAGTCTTTTTGCTCTGGTTATTCGATTCAGTTTTCCAGATTTGCGGATTGGGATTTGCTTGCCTTGGATCGTCCTTTTGACTGTTTCCACTCTTTTGAGCATTTTTTTTGTATTTTTCTAAATAATCAAATCAGATTGCATTTGTCACATACAAATTAAGCATGCAATACAATATGCAGTGAAATGCATAGTTGGTCAACTACCGTGACTGTGCCTTGTGTTGAACATAAAGGAACAATAATAATACATAACCTTATAAATTCAAAAATCATTAATAGAATTATAAATATGTTATCTTCTTATATAATACGTTACCGTGACTGTCTGTTTGTCTGTCCAGGATTTTAAATCACTTGTAGCTCACAAACCGTTTGACCTGTTGACCTGAAATTTGGTACCCATATATTACGTGACCTCTACTGCCAACTTTCAGGGTCCTCTTCCACTTATCCGAGATCGGGTGGCGGGGGCAGCAGCCTGAGCAGAGATGCCCAGACTTCCCTCTTCCCGGCCACTTCTTCTAGGTCTTCCGGGAGAATCCCGAGGCGTTCACAGGCCAGCCGGGAGACATGGTCCCTCCAGCGTGTCCTGGGTCTTCCCCGGGGCCTCCTCCCAGTTAGACGTGCCCGGAACACCTCACCAGGGAGGCGTCCAGGAGGCATCCTGATCAGATGCCCCAGCCACCTCATCTGACTCCTCTCGATGCGGAGGAGCAGCGGCTCTACTCTGAGCCCCTCCCGGATGACTGAGCTTCTCACCCTGTCTTTAAGGGAGAGCCCAGACACCCTGCGGAGGAAACCCATTTCATTGGGAGTTCCTCCCAATCACGGCCTTCCAGGTCTCACTGTCATTGCCCACGTGAGCATTGAAGTCTCCCAGCAGAACGAGAGAGTGCCCAGAAGGTATGCCCTCTAGCACCCCCTCCAGGGACTCCAAAAAGGATGGGTGGGTACTCCAGACTGCTGTTTGGTGCATACGTACAATCAACGGTTAGGACCCGTCCCCCCCCACCTAAAGCCGGAGGGAGGGGTCAATAAGTATGCCCACACCCGCTCTGCGCCTCTCACCGGGGGCAACTCCAGAGTGGTAGAGAGTCCAGCCCCTCTCAAGGAGATTGGTTCCAGAGTCCAAGCTGTGCGTCGAGGTGAGCCCGACTATATCTAGCCGGAACATCTCGACCTCGTGCACTAGCTCAGGCTCCTTCCCCTTCAGAGAGGTGACACTCCACGTCCCAAGAGCCAGCTTCTGTAGCCGAGGATCAGACCGCCAAGGTCCAGAGTGATGATTTTTATTCCTCTTATTATTTTTATTTTATTTTATTGTAGAATCAACTACCTGTATAGGCAGCGGGCAGCAGGGTGGCTGTGAAGCACATGCGTACGGGCGCCGTTCTCATTCCCTACCACCATCGCCATCACTTCCTCTACCTCTTCATATCTTAAATCATTCTTGAGGCAGATTGAAGACTTAAGTGCCAGCTTAAGTGAAAAATTAAGGAAAACGTACTAAGTAATTGCAACACAAACACTGACTTAATCAGTTTTAATGACAAAAGATGCCGGCGAAAGAAGAGAAGAAGCGGGCTACTAGGGTGGAGAAAAGAAGAACTGCTCAGGAAGCAGCAAGCGGATCAACCTCTGAGCAAACGAATGGTAAACGTACAGAGAAAGAAGATGAAAACTGTAAGTCGAGTGTATTCACTGCACATTATTGTGCAGTCCGCTGTTACTGGCAAATAATAATAACACAAAATATTACATGGTGACTAGATGACTTAAATAACTTAATGTGAGAGAGTTAACAACGGAGTATAATTATAGACACTTTTTTTCATACAGATGGACTGTAGGAAAAAGTTCCTTCTCAATTTCTATATTTATAAAGATTTCTTCTGCGGTGGGTTGGCACCCTGCCCAGGATTGGTTCCCTGCCTTGTGCCCTGTGTTGGCTGGGATTGGCTCCAGCAGACCCCCGTGACCCTGTGTTCGGATTCAGCGGGTTGGAAAATGGATGGATGGATAAAGATTTCTTGTTTGCCCTGTTCATACCATTAGAACATCAGAACAATCAAGGCGAGAACAGACCATTCAGCCCAACAAAGCTCGCCAGTCCTGTCCACTTAATTCTTCCAAAAAAACATCAAGTCGAGTTTTAAAAGTCTTTACAGTCTTACTGTCCACCACACTACTTGATCACTTATTCCAAGTGTCTGTGGTTCTTTGTGTGAAGAAAAACTTCCTAATATTTGTGTGAAATTTCCCCTTAACAAGTTTCCAACTGTGTCCCCGTGTTCTTGATGAACTCATTTTAAAGTCACCGTCTCGATCCACTGGACTAATTCCCTTCATAAGTTTAAACACTTCAGTCAGGACTTCTCTGAATCTTCTTTTGTTTAAACTGTAAAGGCTCAGCTCTTTTAATCTTTCCTCACAGCTCATCCCCTGTAGACCCACAATCACCCTAGTTGCTTTTCTCTGGACTTTTTCCAGTGCTTCTATTTTCCTTTTCATAGCCTGGAGACCAAAAAACTACCAGTTGAAGGTTTGCGTTTATCCTTTTTCTGGAGGGACTATTGCTATATTTAGGGACATTTCTAATTATTTTGCCAGCTCCCCATTTCCTCAGTTAGCAGTTTTGAGGATCACTGGATTTGGGGTGAATCTCCTTGGGCACACTGGTTAAGTTAAGGCCCTGCCTTTATGGTCCTGTTTGGAAGCTTTGCACCCATTTTGGTGTGTTTGGGACTCCTAATCACAAACACGAATGTATTGTTAATTCAAGAAAGAATCTGTGATAAAATGTAGAACTTCCAGGTGTGAGCATGGGTCCGCACACCATCAGACAGACACCAACACTTTATAAAACACACGTTTATTTTGAATAAAGTCCTCCCAACACACAGTGCTCCCACACCAATCACCCTCCACAGGCCTCTCTTCTTGTGCTCGTGGGCCACCTTTCCTCTCCTCATGGGAGCTTCGTCCTGCTCCCACTCCCGGCTCTAGCTCCCTGATTGTAGGAAGGTGGCCCCTTTTATTTCCACCCGGATGTGCTCCACGTGCCTGATGACACTCTTCCGGCAGCACTTCCTGGTGTGACGGAAGTGCTGCCCTTGCACCTTCAAGGTCCTTCCTCCATCTTCCCAGTCGTGGCGGAAGTGTCGATCTCCCGGACTCCATGACGCATGGGGGCGCCCCATGGCTGTGGCCATGGGCCCCCAGTGGGTTTGAGCATCCTTGCTCCTTCCTCGTGGTTAGCTCAACATCCAGGGCGGTTGCCCCATCGTGGTCCGGGGATGTATAAACCACCTCCCGGTCCTTCCAGGCGTCCCAGCTGCGTCTGGCTCTCAGCCTCCTGTAACACAGGTTATTCTGGTTGTCACAAGCATGTCTCAGAAATGCCGAAAGCACTTTTTCCAAAAACAAAACCTGCTGCTTCAAGGTGATAAGTTAAGTATTGTCAAGAGGTTTACTTACCTTGGCAGTGACATTCATGTGTCTGGTGAATCTTCCTATGAAGTCAGTGGACGGATTGGGAGAGCATGGGAGGTCATGAGGTCGCTGGAAAGGGGTGTGTGGCACTCCTGATATCTATGCAAAAGGACGAAGGTCCAAGTCTTTAGAGTCCTGGTGCTTCCTGATTTGCTATATGGTTGCGAGACATGGGTGCCATCAAGTGACCTGAGACAACGACTGGACGCCTTCAGTACTGTGTCTCTCCGGAAAATCCTTGGGTACCATTGGTTTGACTTTGTGTCAAATGAGCGGTTGCTCATGGAGTCCCAAATGAGGCACATGACCTGCATTGTGAGGGAGCGTCAGTTACGGCACTACGGCCATGTGGCGCATTTCCATTGAGAGTGATCCGGATCACAGGAGGGGACCTTAGTGGCTGAACCAGGCTAAGGCATTGCCCACATAACGCCTAGCTGCGGCAGATAGATGGTCATTTTCGGATGGTGGGACTGGGCCGCGTGTCTGCCTGGGGGGTTGCCAACCAGGATCCCGAGCTGTTGCGTCGTGTGGTGGGTGCAGCAACTCACTGTACCAGTGCATGCTCCCCAACTTGACTGACTTGACTTGTATTGATTTTCACGTCAGAAACTGGTACCCGTCACCTTCATTATAAAGCACAGAAACAGGCTAGATTTTTTTTAATTTATTAAAGATGCTTCAATTTATAACACAATTTCACATGGAAAATTAACCCTTTTGGGGTCGATTTTGACTTTTGTCGACACACGTGGTAGAGGGAAGATATCAACTAATGTCGACACCCAGAGGCAGAGGGCGATAAATCTGTAAATGTCGATAAAACTCACCGCTACATTATAGGTAGACCCTCTTTGCTAGGAAGACTGTTAGACTTGTTGACTTGACGTTGAATCCCTGCATGTGTGTGAGTAGCACAGAGTGAACAATGTCTAGAATGGCATCGACATCAGGCCAGAGAACAAAGTGAATGCGCAAAGCAAAATACTCCGTGCACTTTATTTATTTATTTATTTAGTATTCTTGCTGAAACAGACTCTTACTTATCAAACTCTGATTTGGATGTAACTGATCTGGAGATCGAAAAACAAAAATCAGGTAGCTGCATCAGCTGATCGGTCCCCAGCTGTTCGCGGCAGTGTTCACTTAAGAGGACTCCTCAGACACTTAATGAATTCCGATTTCATTGTAGATGATCTGGACATTGAAAACAAAAGTCAGGTACCTGCGTCAACTGAATGGTCCCCAGCTGATCATAGTGCTGAACACGCTCATGTACAGTTAGGTCCATAAATATTTGGACAGAGACAACTTTTTTCTCATTTTGGTTCTGTTCATTACCACAATGAGTTTTAAATGAAACAACTCCGATGCAGTTGAAGTGCAGACTTTCAGCTTTAATTCAGTGGGGTGAACAAAACGATTGCATAAAAATGTGAGGCAACTAAAGCATTTTTTGAACACAATCCCTTCATTTCAGGGGCTCAAAAGTAATTGGACAAATTAAATAACTGGAAATAAAATGTTAATTTCTAATACTTGGTTGAAAACCCTTTGCTGGCAATGACAGCCTGAAGTCTTGAACTCCTGGACATCACCAGATGCTGGGTTTCCTCCTTTTTAATGCTCTGCCAGGCCTTAACTGCAGCGACTTTCAGTTGCTGTTTGTTTGTGGGCCTTTCTGTCTGAAGTTTAGTCTTCAACAAGTGAAATGCCTGCTCAATTGGGTTAAGATCAGGTGACTGACTTGGCTATTCAAGAATTTTCCACTTCTTTGCTTTAATAAACTCCTGGGTTGCTTTGGCTGTATGTTTTGGGTCATTGTCCATCTATATCATGAAATGCCACCTAGTGCTGGGCGGTATACTGGTTCATACCGAAAACCGTTTTTTATTTTTGTTATGATATGGATTTTTCTTATACCGCAACACCGGTTTAAATTGCCTAAACGACGTTCGGAACGTGACACAGCGGGAAACTGTTCACGTGGGGACCTTTTTCACTGCTACACCACTAATCACAGAGGTGTTGCACGGGGGCTCTTTTTTACTGCTACACTGCTAAATAGGTAGTGGTAGTGTAGGTATTGCACTCTGAAATGGACAGAGAACATTCCGAAACTGAAACTGTAGCAGACGATAAAGTTGAACATGATGACACAGAATAACTTTTGCCGAAAAAAAGGAGTCGCGTCCGTTATCTGGAGATACTTTGGTTTTAAAAGGTCAGATGTGGACCATTATGTTCAAATGTGTAAATACTGTTTCTATACTACTGGATAATACTGCAAGCCAAGTTGTACTTGTTTTATTTGTTTTCAATACTGTGTAATGTACCTGGGTACTGTGTAATAGTGTGACGACATGTTGACTTTATTCTCGACATTTCTACTTTATTCTCGCCGTTTATGTCAAGATTAAAGTCGACATGTTGACTTTATTCTCGTAATTTGCCATTAAAGTAGAACATCGTAAAATGAATATTTAATTTACTAGATTTTCTCAAACCCAGTCATAAGTTATATAGCACATTAAATGCTTTGTGTTAAGTGTTCCCCGAGCGATGTTAAATCGGTACATGCTTCTTAAACTGACTTCCTCTTGTACTGAGGAGGCACCCGCAGCGATCGCCGCACAGAATACATTCACTTCATGATATTCCTGCTCTCAGAACATTTAGAATGCTAAGATAAATACTTGATATCATTTTCATGATGAAATGCATTAAAGCATGTATTAATCATGTGGGGGCACGGCGGCGTGGAGGTTGCACTGCTGCCTTGCATCAAGGGTGTCTCGGGTGTACCCTGCCTTGAATTTGCATGTTTATCTGGTGGGTTTACTCGGCGTGCTTCAGTTTCCTTTCAAAGTCATGTAGGATGTGGGGTTTTGTTCTGCTATATTGACCCTGCTAGTGTATGTGTTGCTCGTATTCACCCTGCGATGTGCTGGCGACTCGTTCAGGATTTTCTCCTGCCTTGCACAGAATGCTTCCTGGGATGGGTGCAACCCTGAATAGTTGGCATAATTAAACATGTATAACGAAGATATTTTTAAAGTTCTGAACACTCCGTCGGCTAAGTTTATAACTAGTTTTAATTTCACAAAGACGTTTATCGTGTGCTGATTGGTTATGTGGAGAAAGTAAAAGGAAGGATAGGAACTGAGGTTTTGGTACGTCAGGCAGACAGCACGCGTGCAATAAAGAAAGCCCGCCCAGAAGAACATCCTTTGAATTCTGTGTTCGTGTCTCCGACCACCAGATCACAAACCTAACATTTACACAATATTTAAGTTAATCCTGTGCGATACCCATTCATACATCCAGTTTTTTGGAGCCTCGTAACACCTGCCATAAAGGTCTCTACACTGAACATACACCTGTGGACCCCTTACTGCCAGGGAGCAGCACTACCGCCTCACTACCGTGCTTGTTTAATACCTGCTTTAATGCATTTCATCATGAAAATGATATCAAGTATTTATCTTAGCATTCTAAATTTTTAGAGAGCAGGAATATCATAAAGTGAATGGATTCTGTGCGGTGATTGCTGCCTCCTTTTAGTGCGGAGGAAGTCCGTTTAAGAAGCGTAGTGATTAACAACTGGGTCGGGGAACACAACACAAAGCATTTAATGTGCTACATTAATTTATGACGGGGTTTGAGAAAATCTAGTAAATTAAACATTGATTTTAGGATGAAGTTTAGTTTACGACATTCTACTTTAATTATAAAATAAACTATGAGAATAAAGTGGAAATGTTGACTTTAATCTTGACATATACCGGTAGTTTGTTTTTTTTCTTCCCTGTGTCTGTATTTTTTTTTCTTCACCGTGGCCCTAATGCACTTCCGTAGGGCTATACCACAAATAGCATTATATAGTAAATGCAAGTTGCAGTTTAATTATTTATGTATATAGCTTAGCTTGAAGCAAGGTCCATATTAATACAGTTTGCCTAAATGATGGTATAGTTGGTAAGGATGTCATCACAAAGTTGCACTTGTTTTATTTTATTTTATTTTATTTTAATTTGGTGAATACTGTGTAATGCACCTGGGCTTGAAGTCTTGAAGTAATAGTGCAGCTATCAGTAATGATACTATTATTTATTTTATTGTTATTATTTATTAGTTTAAATATTATGCAGTTTATTGATGGTAAAGTTGTTGAAATAGTCACTTTAACGTGTTAGTGGACAGAGATGGTTAACATTAACAGAAAGTGTAGTTGGTTCACAAAAAATATTTAACTATTTATTCCTTTTCTAAGACATGTTCAGTGCAATACAACTTTTGAAAAGCACCTCTGGATATTTTACTAAGTCTAAATGCCTCTTTGGATGGTTGAAAATATGTTGTCAAAATCATAGTTTAAGTTTTTGCAAAATTTGTTCAATGAAAAGGTTCTATATTTTGACTGCAACTGTCATGCAATGTGATACCTTCTCTTTAGTGCCACCCCCTTGAAAACTATCACTTTGTGGGGCCATACAAACCTGGATTAATACTTGTGTGCACATTAAAATGTTTTTTGTACAATGTACAATTCTCATAACAGTGGAATAGGTTATTCTTAGCCAGTCTACTGCAGTAATTGCAGTGGAAAATGTGGTTAACATCCACTCATGCATGGGAAAAAAAATACAGTTGAATACCGCGAAACCGGGATAATTTAGAAAAATACCGTGATATAGAATTTTTATCATACTGCCCAGCCCTAAATTGCCACCCAATCAATCTGACTGCATTTAGCTGGATTTGAGCAGACAGTATGTCTCTGAACACCTCAGAATTCATTCGGCTGCTTCTGTCCTGTGTCACATCATCAATAAACACGAGTGTCCCAGTGCCACTGGCAGCTATGCACGCCCAAGCCATCACACTGCCTCCACCGTGTTTTACAGATGATGTGGTATGCTTTGGATAATGAGCTGTTCCACGCCTGCTCCATACTTTTTTCTTGCCATCATTCTGGTAGAGGTTGATCTTGGTTTCATCTGTCCAAAGAATGTTTTTCCAGAACTGTGCTGGCTTTTTTAGATGTTCTTTAGCAAAGTCCAATCTAGCCTTTCTGTTCTTGAGGCTTATGAGTGGCTTGCACCTTGCAGTGCACCCTCTGTATTTACTTTCATGCAGTCTTCTCTTTATGGTAGACTTGGATATCGATACGCCTACCCCCTGGAGAGTGTTGTTCACTTGGTTGGCTGTTGTGAAGGGGTTTCTCTTCACCATGGAAAGGATTCTGAGATCATCCACCACTGTTGTCTTCCGTGGACGTCCAGGTCTTTTTGCGTTGTTGAGTTCACCAGTGCTTGCTTTCTTTCTCAGGATGGACCAAACTGTAGATTTTGCCACTCGTAATATTGTAGCAATTTCTCGGATGGGTTTTTTCTGTTTTCGCAGCTTAAGGATGGCTTCTTTCACCTGCATGGAGAGCTCCTTTGACCACATGTTGTCTGTTCACAGCAAAATCTTCCACATGCAAGCACCACACCTCAAATCAACTCCAGACCTTTTATCTACTTAATTGATAAGGACATAACGATGGACTTGCCCACACCTGCTCATGAAATAGCCTTTGGGTCAATTTGTCCAATTACTTTTGAGCCCCTGAAATGAAGGGATTGTGTTCAAAAAATGCTTTAGTTGCCTCACATTTTTATGCAATCATTTTGTTCACCCCACTGAATTAAAGCTGAAAGTCTGCACTTCAACTGCATCGGAGTTGTTTCATTTAAAATTCATTGTGGTAATGTACAGAACCAAAATTAGAAAAAAGTTGTCTCTGTCCAAATAGTTATGGACCTAACTGTAGCTGACACACATACAGCAGCGTTTGTCATGGGAGGACTACACAGACATAGATCTGTGAGAGGCAAACTGGCAACTGGACATCATCAAATGACACAACGCTCCAGTGAACACTACAGATTACCAGCCACTCAACTCCTTCAAGCTGTTTTTTATTTTTCCAGAAAGTGCCTTTCACCTTATGAGTGATGAGACAAATGGCTATGTAGTAAGTGTGTGAATTTACACGCTGTAGAGGCTTGTGGAACATAAATCAGATTGATAATGGTCATAAATAAGTATTTTATGTTGATTTATGTAGGAAACCATTGCTTTGTGTGCTTTTCAGGAAACTGAATTTTTTGGAAAAATGTTCAGCCCTGGGACAAAAGGGGAAAAAAATAATCAGCCGTAAAAGAACTATGATTGCAAATAAATATTTTTGACATGAAATATCCTTTAATTCATGAGTTTTCCAAATAAACTAACTTGGACTTCACCATTCTTCCAGTTAAAATGGCCAAGAAAATGTTACCGTTGAATGTATGCTTCGGTTTTCATTTGCCCCATGAACAGAGAAGCATCAACCCCTGCTACCTTTAACTTTGCACATTTCGAGAGTTCTTAATATTTTTATGGAGTCTGCGTTCTCATAGTTTAATGAAGCTAAATGTACTGTAGACATGTGTATCTTTACCTTCACAACCACCGCAGACATCACAGCGTGGATTTCAGCATTTTCCATGGTTCACAGGGTCGTTTCTGAGTATCTGGAGCTGAAAGCAGAGAATCATGCAAGCTTTACAGCTGACACGGTGTTAAGATTGATCCCTCAGTCCCACCATTGGCATTTATTGCGATGTCTGAGGAACAGGCTGTCCACATAGCTCATTCTCATGTTTCCTGCCTTTGGATCCTCTTTAAGCTATCATTGTTTCTGGCACTCACAGTAAGTTCAGACACCCATAAAGTAACCTGAGGCTCAACTGACGGCGAGGCATGCTGGGGGTTTGATGAGGACAGGACACCATTACCTCGTCATCGCACTGTGTGATAATCACCTTTGAATGAAAGTGCACTTACTTCAGTTCAGTTTATTTTTAATTAATCATCATGGTGGAGTAGTGCTGAGCACTGTTGCATCATCACTCCTGGAAAATGAACCCTGAGCTGGCGATTTTATGTGTAGAATGTGTTTGTTCTGCATGTGCTGAATGTGCTGAGTTTTCAACCAAATCCCAAAAGACCATTAAGTTAATTGACAGCACTAACTGGTTTTGTATGAGTACATGTGTGTGTGACCTGCAGTAGACTAGTGCTGTCTAAATGACTAATTCCTGCCTTGTACCTGATGCTACTGGAGTAGGCTCCAGCCTTTTTTATCCAATACTTAGCACAGATGATTTCTTAATTCAATTTTTAGTACTTCTGAGCATTCTGAACAATATACAGTGCATTGACAAAATATTCAGACCCCTTCACGTTTTTCACATTTTCTTATGTTTCAGCCTTGTCCACCTTAATGAAAACATAAGTGTCTGTATGTCTGTCTGTGTGTCTGCCCGGTTGCTACATCTCTGTCATTCCCAAAGATGGCATATCACAAACATTTGTAGTACTTAAATGCATTGCATTTTCATTCCAACAAATGGTGCAGCACAACACTGCTTTTACAAATCCCATTCCAAATAGCTTATAACTGAGACACATGATCTGCATGGTGCACTGCAAACATTAAATTTGAGGACTGTGTTGACTACTTAGACTTCAACCTATCTGAGACGGCTGTACAGATGATATGCAGTAATAAAATGCATTGCATTTTTCATTTCAACAGATGTCATAAATATTAACACTGCTTGTACAAATCCAATACCAAATGGTATATAACAGAGACATATGCATTGCATGGTGCACTGCAGAAGTTAATGCTGAAGTCGATGCTGATTAATTAGATTTCAGCCCATCTTAGATGGGTAGCACAGCTAGTTTGCAGTAATGAAGTTCGTTGTATTTGTTATTCCAACACATGGCACACCACAAACATTAACATGAATCCCATGCCAAATGCCATTTAACAGGAGGGGTAGGATGGGATAGCAGGCTGCTTGCTGCTTGTGCTGATCGACACATTTACAAAACAAAAGACGCTGATGGAGAGGTGCGAAGGAATTTAAGGTGGGTTGAGATTATGAGTTTTTTCATAGGCTTCAGGGATTCTAGTGTTAAATGAAGAAAATAACATTTGCCCCCTGCTCGCTTCACTCGCCAACCCCTGTGCTTGTGCTGCACACTAGCCTCTTTGCGGTAGCCGCTCGCGTATACATATGCATAATAGAACTACTGTAAATATTTTTCATTACAGCGAATAATTAACCATATTTAAAAAATATTAAAATGTAATAATTTGAATGTAAATTATATTTCATAGATAGATAGATACTTTATTAATCCCAGGGGGAAATTCACATACTCCAGCAGCAAAAAATATTAAATTAAAGAGTAATAAAAAATGCAGGTAAAAAAACAGACAATAACTTGAATAATGTTCAACGTTTACCCCCTCTGGTGGAATTGAAGAGTCGCATAGTTTGGGGGAGGAATGATCTTCTCAGTCTGTCAGTGGAGCAGGACAGTGACAGCAGTCTGTCGCTGAAACTGCTCCTCTGTCTGGAGATGACACTGTTTAATGGATGTAGTGGATTCTCCATAATTGATAGGAGCCTGCTGAGTGCCCGTTGCTCTGCTACGGATGTCAAACCGTCCAGCTCTATGCCAACAATAGAGCCTGCCTTCCTCACCAGTTTGTCCAGGCATGAGGCATCCTTCTTCTTAATGCTGCCTCCCCAGCACACCACTGCGTAGAAGAGGGCACTCGCCACAACCATCTGATTGAACATCTGCAGCATCTTACTGCAAATGTTGAAGGATGCCAGTCTTCTAAGGAAGTACAGGCGGCTCTGTCCTTTCTTGCACAGCGCATCAGTATTGGCAGTCCAGTCCAATTTATCGTCCAGCTGTACTCCCAGGTATTTATAGGTCTGCACCCTCTGCACACAGTCACCTCTGATGATCACGGGGTCCATGAGGGGCCTGGGCCTCCTAAAATCCACCACCAGTTCCTTGGTTTTGCTGGTGTTCAGTTGTAGGTGGTTTAAGTCGCACCATTTAACAAAGTCATTGATTAGTTCCCTATACTCCTCCTCCTGCCCACTCCTGATGCAGCCCACGATAGCAGTGTCGTCAGCAAACTTTTGCACGTGGCAGGACTCCGAGTTGTATTGGAAGTCCGATGTATATAGGCTGAACAGGACCGGAGAAAGTACAGTCCCCTGCGGCGCTCCTGTGTTGCTGACCACAATGTCAGATCTGCAATTCCCGAGACGCACATACTGAGGTCTGTTTGTAAGATAGTCCACGATCCATGCCACCAGGTATGAATCTATTCCCATCTCTGTCAGCTTGTCCCTAAGGAGCAGAGGTTGGATGGTGTTGAAGGCGCTAGAGAAGTCTAGAAACATAATTCTTACAGCGCCACTGCCTCTGTCCAATTGGGAGAGGGATCGGTGTAGCATATAGATGATGGCATCTTCCGCTCCCACCTTCTCCTGGTATGCGAACTGCAGAGGGCCGAGGGCGTGTTGGACCTGTGGCCTCAGGTGGTGAAGCAGCAGCCGCTCCATGGTCTTCATCACATGTGATGTTAGAGCGACAGGCCGGAAGTCATTCAGCTCACCAGGACGTGATACCTTTGGGACTGGGGTGATACAAGATGTTTTCCAAAGCCTCGGGACTTTCCCCTGTTCCAGGCTCAGGTTGAAGATGCGCTGTAGAGGACCCCCCAGCTCTGATGCACAGACCTTCAGCAGTCGTGGCGATACTCCATCTGGACCTGCTGCTTTGCTGGCACGAAGTTTCCTCAGCTCTCTGCTCACTTGCGCTGCTGTAATTGTGGGTGGGGATGTCTCTCCTATGTTGGTATCAGCAGAAGGATGTGTAGAGAGTGCAGTACTCCGAGGTGAGAGTGGGTTAGGGTGGTCAAACCTGTTAAAGAAGATGTTCATTTGGTTTGCTCTCTTCACGTCTCTCTCGATGGTGGTACCCCGCTTCGAGCTGCAGCCAGTGATGATCTTCATCCCATCCCACACTTCCTTCATGCTGCTGTTCTGCAACTTCTGCTCCAGCTTTCCCCTGTACTGCTCTTTCGCCGCCCTGAGTTGGACTCGGAGTTCCTTCTGCACGCACTTGAGCTCATGCTGATCACCATCTTTAAAGGCCCTTTTCTTCTGGTTCAAAAGGCCCTTGATGTCACTTGTAATCCATGGCTTGTTGTTAGCATAGCAGCGTACAGTTCTTACTGGAACTACAATGTCCATACAGAAGTTGATGTAGTCAGTAGTGCAGTCAACAACCTCCTCAATGTTCTCACTATGTGATCCCTGCAGGATATCCCAGTCTGTAGTTCCAAAACATTCTTTCAGAGTATTCTCAGCCTCCGGAGTCCACTTCCTGAATGATCGTGTGGTTGTAGGTAGGACTCTCACTTTTGGTTTGTAGTGAGGCTGAAGCAGAACCAGGTTATGATCTCCTTTCCCAAGCGCAGGCAGCGGGGTGGCGCTGTATGCGTCTTTAACGTTTGCATACAGTAAATCAATAGTCTTATTTCCCCGGGTGTTGCAGTCCACATACTGGGAGAATGCAGGTAATGTTTTGTCCAGCGTCACATGGTTAAAGTCTCCAGCGATTAGCACAAGTGCCTCGGGGTGCTGCGTTTGTAACTTAGCAACAGCAGAATGGATGATGTCACTTGCTATCTCCACGTCCGCCCGAGGAGGAATATACACGATGACAACAATGACGTGTCCAAAACTCTCTGGGCAAGTAATAGGGACGTAAACTTACGGCCAACAGCTCGATGTCCCTGCAGCAAGTGGAGATTTTGACTTTAACATGTCCAGAGTTACACCACCGTGTATTAACATAGAGAGCGAGTCCTCCTCCTTTGTGCTTACCACAGGTACTTGCGTCTCTGTCCGCTCTAACTGTGCTAAACCCGGGTAGCTCCACATTAGCATCTGGGATGGTGTTAGTTAGCCACGTTTCGCAGAAACACAACAAACTGCATTCTCTGTAGGTTCATGTTGTGTTAAGAGTTATTTGTTGCATAATACGATTTCGTTTTGTTTGGCTTTGAAATTAACATGCAAAAAACTTTTTATACGTACACTTTTACCATAATACTTCAGTAAAAACAATTTTTTGAATTACATTTTCGTCAATATCACATTGAATTGTGATTCTGTGTTTGGACTTTTACCGTGACAACGCATCGTATAACTGCCCGTGAGTGAATACCGTTTCTTTCTCTGTAATAAATAAAACAACTTTTTTGAAAGTTTGGCTCTGAGATTTGTTAATTGTCTTTGCAAAAGCTATTCTAGGGGGAAACTGTTAACATTTTAATATGAATGGCATATCAAGATATCCTTTGTTGTGTAATGTTATCCCCTGAAGATGTACTACATTAACTTTCTTGGATACATCCTACTTTCTATGGTAATTCATTTGGAGGAAGACCAGACGGTGTTAATAGTTGTAGATATTCTTCGGAATATTGTAAGTTGATGTTCTCATCTTCTGCACGATCACCACCAACTGTTTCAGCATAGTCTTTTGATACGCATTTAACCAATTTGATGTGTAACTGAGCATCATTTTTGCCATTAATTCATTTGACTTCATCGTTTCTCGGTGCTAGGATTGCAGTGTACTCATCTTTACTGTTGATAACCCTTCGTGATGAAATAGTTCTTGCTCCGATGAGACAAAACGTGTCTGTCAAAAGCATTCACATGAACGAGAGGTGAGAGTGCCATGTGTGTGTGGTTTTCTATGGTTGAGAGGAGGATGTGACTTGAAAACATCTCATGGCCAAAGTCACCACTCGCGGGACTTGAATAAAGCTTCCAAAAAGTCTCATCTTCTAAAAAATCTTGTCTCAAGGCAGGACTTTTTTACTATAATAGAAATATATATATATATATATATATATATATATATATATATATATATACAGTATATCTGCGGTGGGCTGGCACCCTGCCCAGGGTTTGTTCCTGCCTTGCGCCCGGTGTTGGCTGGGATTGGCTCCAGCAGACGCCGTAGTTAGGATATAGCAGGTTGGATAATGGATGGATATATATTGTATATCTTATATATAAACGTCTATGTGTGGAAGTGTGTATGTCTGCCTGTAAGGCTACAGCATGAAGCTGAAAGAAAGAGACTCCATCGCCAAAGTGAAACTGCTGAGGAAAGACAAACGAGAGAGAAACTCACTTAGCCGCTGCAGGGAGGCTCAAGGACTTATACGTGCCCTATAACCTGGAAGCACGTCATAATAATATGACCAGAGGGAACAACGTGTTTCCGGGTTGAAAAGAAGAACTTTTTATCTGACCCGGAAGGGATAAGAAATCACATGGACTGTAAGATGGGAAACCCTTCCGGGTCAGGGAATATAAAAGGACAATGGGAAATCCCAGACGTTGAGCTGAGCTGGGTGGAAGGGTGGCAACGCGTCTGGGAGTGGAGGATTGGTTATTGTTTATTGGAATTATTATTGGAGTATTGTGGAGTGGAGGGTGCTTTGTGCACCTTTATTATTATTATTATTAATAATAAACTATTATTTGGACTTTTATCTGGTGTCTGACGTCTAGTCTGAGGGTTCAAGAGGTCACGGAGACCTTAAATCTGTCACAATATATATATATATATATATATATATATATTGTCACACGTGCGCTTTGGAGACAGTTTATGGGCTCAAATAGATGCAGTTACCCGCCGAACTGGGGGTTGGCACTGCCCTCTAACTCTTTCCTCTCTCCCAGCAGAACTGAAGAAACCACCCAATACCATCACTTCTGCTTCCAACCCTCGAGGTCACACCTCTTCCTACACATCACTTCCTGCAGACCCACCTATATGTAATACCCTCATTTTCTTTTGTGCCAGTTCCTTTTTTGAACTGTCTGTAAAGACGTCATTTATTTTCTGTGCGACAGTATATGGGGAATTCCCTTTGACAGTGTTTCTGTGCTTATTTTACTATACATATACAGTATATATATATATATATATATATATATATATATATATATATATATATATATATATATACAATAATAAATAGTAATAATGCAGGTTAATGATATATATTAATCTTGGGAATACAACACAATGAGAATCTGGTAACTTCCACACGGTCCACTGAGGCTCCCGTGAATGTTCTTGTCTCGGTCATGTCGGCTGTCACGTTCAGTTGCCCATTGAGAGTGAGTCCAGCTCATATATTTGGGGGCACCAACATCTTTTAAGTGCTTAGGGCCTCTAAAGGTCTTAATTCAGCCCTGATTGAAAAAAAAACACAGAATAGCATAAAGAGTTAAGGCACCTGCAGGCAAATCCCATATAACTGAAAATAAATGCGGTGTATAAACACGTTGAAAAATGGAAAAAAGACATTTTCATAGATGCAAGTCTCAAAGTGACTGCTCCAAGACGGCGACACTTCTGACATCTTTTGTGCTGTCTTTTTTTTTTTTTTGCAACTTCACAACAGCAACATAATGTACAGCGCTGTATTAAATTAAATTAAGGACATGATGAAAACGTGTATTTTGTGATTAAAGTGGAAATTTCGGTTCCACTTAACCTCGTAGTTTACTTTATCATTAAAGCAGACCGTCATAAACGTCATCCCAGTTTTTAATTGCTACGAGCTTCTTGGACTTGACAGCAGTGGCAAGCAGCAATAGATCACCACACAGAGCACATTAAATGTATGATATTCCAACTCTCTGCACATTTAGAATCTTTAGATTTATACTTGATATCACTTTCATGATGAAATGCATTAAAGTATGTATGTTACATTTTACATTAATTTCGTTTAAATAATGAATACTCTTAATAATTACACACATGGGGGTGACACGGTGGTGGAGTGGTAGGACTTCTGTCTCGCAGGGAGTCACATTGCTGGTATTCCCTGCCTGGAGTTTACATGTTTTCCTGCTGGGTTTCCACAGTTTGCTCTGGTTTCCTTCCAAAGATACGCAGATTTGGGGATTTGGTGCTGCTAAAATGACTCCAGTGTATGTGTGTGCTTGTATTCACCTTGCGTTGAGCTGATGCCCCGTATAGGGACTGTTTCTGCCTCGTGCCCAATGTGTGCTGGAATGGACACATCCCTGGATTGATGGATTTAATCTAGAGTTTCTCAACCTTTAAGTATTTGCGACCCGAGTTTTCATAACAGTTTTAATCACACCCCCCTAATGTTTTTTGAAACCATAAAAAATTTATTCCTATATTATGTACCGCTACAAGTTTTAAATTTCCCTACAAATAGCGAAATTACGCCACATATGGCAACATTCACGCCCCCTTTTGTGTTACTTGCCCCACAGTTTGAGAACCGCTGATGTAATCATTAAACATCCTTTTCAGAGATATTGCGGTACGGTGTCATCAGAATTTAATGGGTGTTCCAGTAGCACTAGGGTGTTGTACCATGTTAGCCATTATGAATGTACTGTAGTGAAAAGTCGAGCAAAATGACCCCTTTTATTGGCTAACTAAACAGATTACAATATGCAAACTTTCGAGGCAACTCAAGCCCCTTCTTCAGGCGAGATGGCAATGGGTGTTCCAGGCAATTCATAACAGTGATGGGTCGTTCTTGAACGATTCGTTCATTTTGAACGAATCTTTAATGTGACTCAGGATAAACGAGTCGTCTCGTGGGAGTGATCCTCAAGAAACAGTAACAAAATCATAGTGACAGAAATTGACAGACCTTTTTTATTTATAAGAAAATGCGTTTTAGATATTTTTGATAATTTTATGATAATTTGTAAATATGATCCAACATACAACAAATGGAATTTTACGTTAGTATTTGATTGAGGTACTGAGCCGGTAAGTGGCCACGTGACAAAAGAACGAACGACTCGAAAGACTCGAGGAATGAACTACAGTAATCAATTCTCTTTCCGGCTCAGACTGCATTGGTTAAGCTTATGGGGCTGTCACGTGATGAACGAACGACTCGAACCCGAAGACTCGAGAGATGAACTAATCAATTCTTTTTCCGGCTCAGACTGCCTTGGTTAGCTAATTGGGCTGTCACGTGATGAACGAACGACTCAAACCCGAAAACTTGTCAGATAAGAGGCGAGGTGAGCAAATCATAGACTAAAGACCCAGGTAAACAATGAATTAATATTTTCTGTTTCTTATAGCATTATAGTTTTGTCTTGTTTGTAGTGTGATCAACATTTGTGTAAGCAGTAGATGTGTTAGGGAGGTAACAGGTAACATTTTAATTATATTTTGCTGAAATGAACGAAATGACTCGAAAAAGGATTTGTTCATTTTGCTGAACGAGACTCAAAGGTCCGAGTCAGTAAAATGATCTGAACTTCCCATCACTAATTCATAACACAGAGAAGCCGAACCTGTTCTCACCGTGATAATATCTCGCACTGCCACCTGCTGGATTCCTCCAGATTTATGCGCGCAAGTATAAACAGTAAAACGCTTGCGTAGAAGGAGCATCCACTGCAGCATTCGTTGTGTCGCGTGAACCCGGCCTTAGAGCAGGGGTGTTGAACTCCGGTCCTGGAGGGCCACAATGGCTGCAGGTTTTCATTCTAATCACCTTCTTAATTAGTGACCTGTTTTTTGCTGCTAATTAACTTCTTTTGCCTTCGTTTTAATGAACTCGACTCAGACCCCTTGGTTCTTTCTTTTTCCTTAATTAGCAGCCAAACAATAATGAGACACAAAACAAGCAAACAGGTGACCAGCTAACCACATTATCTGAACATAAAGAAAGGTGAGGGTCTCAGTAAGGTTATTATTACGCATTATCCAACCCGCTATATCCTAACAACAGGGTCACGGGGGTCTGCTGGAGCCAATCCCAGCCAACACAGGGCACAAGGAAAGGTTGATCTCTCAGGTCAATAATGAGAAACAGAAAATCAAAATGTTCAGCCTATATACATCGGACTTCCAACACAACTCGGAGTCCTGCCACATGCAAAAGTTCGCTGATGACACTGCTATCGTGGGCTGGAGGAGGAGTATAGGGACCTAATCAAGGACTTTGTTAAATGGTGCGACTCAAACCACCTACACCTGAACACCAGCAAAACCAAGGAGCTGGTGGTGGATTTTAGGAGGCCCAGACCCCTCATAGACCCAGTGATCATCAGAGGTGACTGTGTGCAGAGGGTGCAGACCTATAAATACCTGGGAGTGCAGCTGGACGATAAATTAGACTGGACTGCCAATACTGATGCTCTGTGTAAGAAAGGACAGAGCCGATTATACTTCCTTAGAAGGCTGGCATCCTTCAACATCTGCAATAAGATGCTGCAGATGTTCTATCAGATGGTTGTGGCGAGCGCCCTCTTCTACGCAGTGGTGTGCTGGGGTGACAGCATTAAGAAGAAAGACGCCTCACGCCTGGACAAACTGGTGAGGAAGGCAGGCTCTATTGTAGGCATGGAGCTGGACAGTTTAACATCTGTGGCAGAGCGACGGGCGCTGAGCAGACTCCTATCAATCATAGAGAATCCACTGCATCCACTAAACAGGATCATCTCCAGGCAGAGGAGCAGCTTCAGCGACAGACTGCTGTCACCGTCCTGCTCCACTGACAGACTGAGGAGATCGTTCCTCCCCCAAACTACGCGACTCTTCAATTCCACCCAGGGGGGTAAACGTTAACATTATATAAAGTTATTGTCTGTTTTTACCTGCATTATTATCAATCTTTAATTTAATATTGTTTTTTGTATCAGTAAGGTGCTGCTGGAGTATGTGAATTTCCCCCTGGGATTAATAAAGTATCTATCTATCTATCTATCTATCTATCTATCTATCTATCTATCTATCTATCTATCTATCTATCTATCTATCTATCTATCTATCTATCTATCTATCTATCTATCTATCTATCTATCTGTCTGTCTGTCTGTCTGTCTGTCTGTCTGTCTGTCTGGGAAATGTCTGCTGTAGCAGAATGAGAGCAGCAGCAAGCTATGGAATTACGAAACGGGTTTAATTAACAACAAGATTTGGCTTCTCATTAAGGAACTGGTTGGAGTTTGAAGCCCCAGTTTAGCTGGTCATCTGTCGGCTCGTTTGACGTCTCATTTCTGTTTGGCTGCCATTTAATGAAGTAAAGAATCGATTCAGATGAGTGAAGCTTAAAAACAGGGCTATTAAAATGAAGGGAAAAGGAGTTCATTAGCAGTGAAAACTGATCACTGATTAGGAAAAGGGTTAGAATGAAGACCTACAGCCACTGCGGACCACCAGGACTGGAGTTCGACACCCGTGTCTAAGAGAGCGAAGCCTTGTCAAAAACATTAAAGCCCATTGGCACATTCATTGTGTGATTTTGGGTAATACAAAAATAAAATGGTTGTGGTTCTTGTTACAAGTTCCGCGATAAGGGAAGAAGTCCCAGGGTAAGAAGTTCTGGGGGTAAGTCCTCTGATTTATTAGGGAGGCGGAGGCAAGAACGTGGAAAGTTTGAACAAAGCAGCTTCTATCGGGAATCACATAAGTCTGCTTGTATTCTTATGACAATTCTCTGGAAGGGAAAGAAGGTGCGGCCCCCTGATTGAAGTCCTCTGACAGCTCTGAGAACAGAGGTAGAGTGGTGAACTGGCGGCGTGACGTGAGCTACTGTAGTCTTAACCTGAGGAGGAGCTCACTGAAGTCTGTTTGCCTGGAGCAGTAACTGCACTTTACGTTTTTCTTCGTGTCGATCCCAACTTGCAGGGAAATCTCAGGGGTTGGGGGCAGCATTGGCACTCCAGCCACCATAAAAAAAACTTCACACTGTTCAGTGTGCTGCTGAAGTGCCACCCATTGCACGACTGCCCTTGGATCTCAATCCGGGTGGTTTGCCATTTGGTGGGTGCAGCAGCGCACTGTAATCAGCGCATGCTCCCAACAACAATACACAAATACTGGTTTTATTAAAAATGCATTGCATGGCACAAGACTGTGACTCACCATTCGTAGGATAAACAGCTTTAGTATTTTTTCTAAAGACGCTAGTGTGTGTGTCTCTCTGTCTTCTCTATCTGCGACCACAGTTGCCCAAAGTCCGATCTCTCCTGTGTCTAAGGTGCCGCTGCGCAGGGCTTCACTCTCCCGTCCTGTGCGTCCAGTGCTACTGAAATTAAAAAGAAGGGAGTTCAGGAATTTGTTTCCTCCCACAGTCCAAAGACATGCAGGTTCGGTGCATTGACGATTCTAAATTATCCCTAGTGTGTGCTTGGTGTGTAGGTGTGTGTGTGCGCGCCCTGCGGTGGGCTGGCGCGCTGCCCGGGGTTTGTTTCCTGCCTTGCGCCCTGTGTTGGCTGGGATTGGCTCCAGCAGACCCCCGTGACCCTGTAGTTAGGATAATGGATGGATGGAGTTCAGGAACTTGATGTATGGCTGGACAACGGTAATAAAGACCGAGATCCAATCAGCTCAAGGATGTTAGTAGCGAGTGTGATCTTCTGCTGTAATGTGCTTTAAAGGTTATCAGTGCGCTTTGATCATTGGGTGCGGTGACTCCATCTCCTGTGACTGGTGTGCTGGTATTTCTAGTGACCTTTCAGCTCAACAGGAAATCTGTTGGGTCAGTAATTGAAAAGTCATCAGCCGTGGATGCTACAGCAACTCATTCTCATTCCTGTGACATTTCTTTGTGCTGCACGGTCTCTTCATATGATCCAGCAATGGCGATATCATTAATGCAAATGTTCTATCAGGGAGTGACGCACTGGCGGTGTATGCGGTATATTGTCGTTACGAAATAAAAAGCGCATGACAAACTTTGCAAAGAGAAATGTTCCCAGTTCATTCAACATGCTAACTAGATAAAAGATGAAAAATGGCTAATTTACTAGAACAAAATGCAATAATATTATTATTGTTATTGTATTAGAGAAAACTATATTGTGTATATTTCTAAAGATACTGAGATGATAATTGAATACAAAGTCTAGTAGCTTCCTGTAAACTGCACTGCACATAAGAATAAATCCAATTTAGAAACAGTAAAAATTAATTATCAATGTATATTACAGTTTATATAAAGAGGGACTTTGTCCTTCTTCTAATGTGGATTGTGAAAGGCGCTAAATAAGTTTCACTTATTCACTTTTGCCAAGCCTTTGCTTTTCAGTATGGTATCATTTGCCAAGCATGACCATACTTTTCCATGATTTCAGTGTTTAAATTATAAGTATGTATCACAACCTCGAGCCATTTTCTGAAAATATTTATAAAAGAAGTCTCTCAAAACAAGAATTCACCTTAATAAAAGGATAAGTGGCCAAGTGTCCATCTGGTTGCAGTGTCTCTGTCATTCCAAAGACAGTGCATCACAAACATTTTTAGTACTATAATGCATTGCATTTGTCATTCCAACAGATGGCGCATTGCAAACATTAACACTGCTTTTACAAATCCCATTACAAATATGGCCTATACAGAAACGTACTGTATCCATTGCGTTTGTTATTCCAACAGATGGTGCATCGCAAGCATTTACACTGCTTTTACAAATCCCATTACAAACATGGCATATGCAGGAACGTACTGTGTGCATTGCATTTGTTATTCCAACAGATGGTGCATTGCAAACATTAACACTGCTTTTACAAATCACATTACAAGCATGGCATATGCAGAGACGTACTGTGTGCATTGCATTTGTTATTCCAACAGATGGTGCATTGCAAACATTAACACTGCTTTTACAAATCCCATTACAAATATGGCCTATACAGAAACGTACTGTATCCATTGCGTTTGTTATTCCAACAGATGGTGCATCGCAAGCATTTACACTGCTTTTACAAATCCCATTACAAACACGTACTGTGTGCATTGCATTTGTTATTCCAACAGATGGTGCATCGCAAGCATTTACACTGCTTTTACAAATCCCATTACAAACATGGCATATGCAGGAACGTACTGTGTGCATTGCATTTGTTATTCCAACAGATGGTGCATTGCAAACATTAACACTGCTTTTACAAATCACATTACAAGCATGGCATATGCAGAGACGTACTGTGTGCATTGCATTTGTTATTCCAACAGATGGTGCATTGCAAACATTAACACTGCTTTTACAAATCACATTACAAGCATGGCATATGCAGTACAGAAACATATTGTGTGCATTCCATTTGCTATTCTAACAGATGGCGCATCGCAAACATTAACACTGCTTTTACAAATCCCATTACAAACATGGCATGTACAGAAACATACTGTGTGCATTGCATTTGTTATTCCAACAGTTGGCGCATCGCAAACAGTAACACTGCATTTACAAATCACATTACAAGCATGGCATATGCAGAAACGTACTGTGTGCATTGCATTTGTTATTCCAGCAGATGGTGCATCGCAAGCATTTACACTGCTTTTACAAATCCCATTACAAGCATGGCATATGCAGAAACATTGTGTGCATTGCATTTATTATTCCAACAGATGGTGCATTGCAAGTATTTACACTGCTTTTACAAATCCCATTACAAGCATGGCATATGCAGAAACATACTGTGTGCATTGCATTTGCTATTCTAACAGATGGCGCATCGCAAACATTAACACTGCTTTTACAAATCACATTACAAGCATGGCATATGCAGAAACATACTGTGTGCATTGCATTTGTTATTCCAACAGATGGTGCATCGCAAGCATTTACACTGCTTTTACAAATCCTATTACAAACATGGCGTATACTGTACAGAAACATATTATGTGCATTTCATTTGTTATTCCAACAGATGGAGCACTGCAAACATTAACACTGCTTTGTGCATATTCTTTAATGGCCAAGTCAATCAATTGATCTCAACCAAACTGGACATGCATCTCACTTACTGAAGACAAAACTGAAGGCAGAAAGTCCAACGATCAAGCAGCATCTGAATTTATCTGAGTAGAGGCCTGGAAAAGCATCAGTAGGGTGGAATCCCAGCACTTGGAGATGGCCGTGGGTTCAGACTGCAAGGGACTTTCAACCAAGTACTGAAAATGATCATTATATATATGATTATATTAGTTTGTCCAAATACTTTTGAGCCCTTTAAAATGGGGGGGGGGGCATGTATAACAATGTCTGTCTTTTCTAAACCCCCTCCTACAATGTTTTTGTTAAACCCCTAAAGATGCAAGTCTACATCTCAACCACATCCTAATTTCTTCATTTCAAATCCATTGGGGTGGCACACAGAGCCAAAATTGTGACAATTGTGTGTGTGTCCAAATACTTATAGACCTAACTGTAAATAAATAAAGGTTCTTTCTAGAATCGCATTTGTCAACCTATGGGCCACAGCAGCATTGCAGGTGGGCTGTGGCCAAACCTGGACAAAAATCCTCCCCCCCTATAACTCCACCAATCGTGCTGGAGTCAGAGCTGCAGGCTGGATCTCAGCTGATCCTGGACGACCTCTTGAACCCCTGCTCTGACAATTGTACTCTTATTCACCGAGGAGAAAGCGACTGACAATCTCATTTGATTCATCTGACGCTCTGGTGATCGCGCGGGATACAAACCTGCTTTGACAATCGGGCACCGAGGTAAACCAGCCAAACACACTGGCATGTGAAAAAGTGGGCCATGACATCCCAAAGGTTGGGAAACATTGTCCTAGAACCTTCTTGTGGCGGGTTCTTTTGGTTACCAAAACTGGCTGTCCTATGGCATTGCTCTGAAGAACCACTTTAGCACTTTTATTGTTAACAGTGCGGGTGCAAACATGACAATATAACATCTCACTGAGAAAGGAAATCATTTACAGGGAGGACTTTAACTCTGATTAAGAGAATCGACTCCATCAAATCCTGCATCCTTTCCATAATTCAGCCTGTACTCAATTGCTTTTATTTACTTCCAAAAGATAGCGCATCACAAACATTTTTAGTAATACAATGCATTGCATTTGTCATTCCAACAGATGGCGCATCACAAACATTGTTTGTATGTTGAGTCATTTTGAAGTCAGAATACCACAATGGAAAAGAAATGCCACTAAAACACTGAATCAGTGAGAGGGTCTTGTGTGGCACACTTGCCAGCTTTGGATGTCTTCCATAACTGTGAACCACTCTGGTAACTGCGCCTGCTGGCCATTCCTTGGCACTTCAGGGACCGCTGGGCAGAGGCTGTTAGAATACTCTGCATGCCACATTAAAAATACACCCAGGATGATGAAACACGCAAAGGCACTCTGGAAGAGGACCAGTGTGGCGCTCCTTCATAGCACGAACTCTGCGTCTCTGAGGACCACTAAGTATGTGTGTGGCTGCAGCACCACCACAGAGTCCAGTTTAACCCTTAAAAAGTGTCAGCTGTTTATGCGAAGCCCCCCATAACCCTGTAATAATAAATAGCTCAACAGGGGAGGCACAGCACATACCCTTTAGAGAGATGGAAACTTTTGTATTATTTTAACCTCCTTAGTGTTATGATTACCACTGCAAAAATGAACCAGAAACGTAAAATTTTTTTCAACAAGAAAACCTTTTTTTATGTGTAACAGAAACGCTTAAGCACTAAAACGTCAATACAAATACAGTAGGAAAGGTATGCTTGGGGTCCACTGCTGTATAGGTGCAGATTAAGCACACGTCGTTTGCGCATGACACGTTTTGAAACCGTCACCAACGTCACAATCGGGGTGTCTTTCTTTACACACTTTTCTCGTAATGTGTTTTCTGTTGCTTGCACATGAGAGGGTAGAATGCCAAAGCCTGGCTCACCCGATCGACGTGCCCCCTTTGTGTTATTGTAGGCTGCCACAGCACAAGGCGTAGTGACTTCCACATGTCCCTGAACACACATATTGACAGCTGCTGCATTAAAAAAACACTGCTTAGGGGGACAGCATCTTCTTTGTCCTTCTACTTGATTGCAATCGTTTCTCCTTTATCGCCAGGAAGCTTCATGGGAGTGAATTCACCAGGCATGTCATGGCAGTTCATTCGCACAGTGCCATAGGCAGCAGTTTCACTATCTGTGTGAAGGAGCAGAACAGGCGTCCCAGCTAGCAAGGAAGACAGTGTCTTACCCGGGTGGGAGGCCAAAACAGAAGGACAGATGGATTGGCCAGCTGAACGAAGTAATAACTTTGTGCCCGGCCAGACTAATAGGTGGCCTGGACCAGCGGAAGCTGGAAGTTGGGAGCAATTCCTTTCCCCATACAATTGGTGACAGTGGTCCTCTTGTGGCAGCCCAGTCGGGACTGGGGCACCATTATGGTGAATTAGGCATTCACCCAGGGTGCAGATCATAAGGGGGTAGCTGCACAGGTTAGCGACTGAACAGACGGTTGGCACACTAACAAGTGCACAAAATATCCCAGCACTGGCACTGCCTGAAGGGGTAGTTGGGAGATGAAGTCTGGAAGTACAACCCTGTTGGGGTCCCTGGGTGCCTATACAAGGCGCTGTTGGGGGGTTGGGAGTGGGGGATGCCCAGCTGCATGGGTTAGCGACTGAACAAACGGTGGGCACACTAAAAAGCTTGGTCTAGGGTGCATAATATCCCAGCACTGGCACTGCCTGCAGGGGTAGCTGGGAGATGGAGTCTGGAAGTACAATCCTGTTGGGGTCCCTGGGTGCCTATACAAGGAGCTGTTGGGGGGTTGGGAGAGGGGGATGCCCAGCTGCATGGGTTAGCGACTGAACAGATGGTGGGCACACTAACAAGCTTGGTCTAGGGCGCAAAATATCCCAGCACTGGCACTGTCTGCAGGGGTAGCTGGGAGATGGAGTCTGGAAGTACAACCCTGTTGGGGTCCCTGGGTGCCTATAGAAGGTGCTGTTGAGGGTTGTGGGGGGCTCCTTACTTTCTATATGACCCGGAAGTACTTCCAGGAAAACACGCCTTGGCGCTGGAAGCACGCCAGGATCCAGCCTGAAAAACTGACTCACATCAGTTGAGTCAGAGTCACAAGGAAAGGGGCCAACACTCAATGGGAGGAAGGAAGGAGGAAGACCTTGTTTGATTTGGTGTATATTAAGACTGGTCTTGGGAAGAGTGATTTTTGGAATGGTGTTTGATGTAACAACTATCTTTTATTTAACCTACAAGTATGCTGGACTTTACTGTGTCTGAGCTTTGGGGCTCAGTGGCGCCCCCTACTGCAAAAAATGCATCTGCAAATTTACTTGCCAAGATTTCTTAAAGTAAGCTAAATACTCATTTTTTGATAAGGTCATAATTCAAGTGCAAGATTTATTATCGAGATGTAAACACTTTTCACTTGTTTAGATTTCATTTTTTGCAGGGCCTGGGGGGGTTACAGTGCCCATTTCTGTTGACCAACACGCATTAGTCAACAGAATTACTCAATTCAACTAATGGCTCAGTTTCAGTTTGTTTTAAAATTGACTTTTACAGCTGCTCATTTGACGGCCCCACCCCCCTCATGAATATTGATGAGTTACCATCCAATGACAAAACACACCGAGCGATTCAGGATTTCTTTGCAGCATGAGGCTGTTTCATCCACTAGATGGCGGTAGAACACTGTCCTGAGACTTGCTTGGGCTTTGCACTGTAAAGCGGTTCATTACACGTCACCTCGAGTCTGACTCGGGCTTCACCGTAATTATACATAGTCGCACTCAGAGTTAAAGAAACTGTTCTTTACAATTAAATAACATGCAAGAAATATTTTCTCACATGGAAACAATTACTGGCATTTCTACAAAGGCTTTCCCATTTCAAATACAAAACCTGAAACATCTTTAATTCTCCTTGAAATTCATTATTATTTTATAAGTAAAGTCCACCGTTAGTTTGTTATGAATAAGAACTTTAGACAATAACAAAGTTTAGTGCCTTAGTGCTTAGTGCCTCCTACAAAATCTTCAGCAGAAAGTTACCAACTAGACACTTTGTTTTATTTTTTTCTAGAGATGTCTATCCTAAAAAGAGCTGTGATTCCTGAAAATACAATCTCAAGTTTCCAAAACCATACATGAATAGCACTGTGCAATGTAGAGAATCATGAAAATCTGCTCGTTCGCATCTGAGCTCGTTCCTGTACTGTCTCGAAAGAAGCAGAGGAAATGTTTTACGTAAAGAGATGTGGTCAAAGGTTAGTGCCAAGGCCATTATGTCGCTATCTAAACATCAAAGTCTGAGCTCAGGTCAGAATAACCAGAAAAGCATCAAAACAAAATGAGTCACACGTAAGCTATTTTAAACTAAACAGTTTTAGCTCCATCGTACTGATAATGTCAGACACCGTACACTCGCCGAGGATTATGGGAACATTGCTGCAGCATGTGCTAGGGACATTGTGAGCACCTGACTGGATGACTTCATGTGTGGATTATGCATAACAATTACAACCAGAAGGGGCATAGCAGCACCCCAAACCAACAGACACACTACACAACACAGCCCTGGGACCAATCAAAAGGTATTTTTTTTATTTTACAATACTCCCTAATCCTTTCCACAACAATATAATATGAAATACTCTTTCCACACCTTCCACTTAGTCTCATCCGCTCTCCTCCCGACTCTGACTACTCACGCAGGAAACTTGGCTTCTGATGCCACAGCACTGCACACTGGAAGCACTTTGGGGTCAGGAGGAAGCCCTTCAAAGAGGGTATAATGATCTCCTGCAGCTCCCCTGGTGACACCCAAGATCCCAAAAAAGGGCTTTTCCATAGGACTACAATTCCCAGCCTGCAGGTATCCATGTGGGAGTATCAGCAGTGGGATGCTACCTTCCAGGGTAAAACATAACTCCTAGTATGCAGTCACCTTCTGTCCTTCCAATACAGCCTCCCACCCTGGAAAGGAACCTGCCTCCATCCTGGTCAGGATGCCAGTCCATCCGAAATAGAGCTTGTGAGATTTTTTATACATGTTACTTATATTGCTTCTCGTTGTCCTATGTCAGTCAGCATGGAACTTTCTTATATCAGAAACTTTGTTATCTCTGGCCTAGGAAGGTAAATAGATAATGAAAGGCACCATATAATAGATAGATAGATAGATATGTGAAAGGCACTATATAACAGATAGATAGATAGATATGTGAAAGGCACTATATAATAGATAGATAGATAGATATGTGAAAGGCACTATATAATAGATAGATAGATATGTGAAAGGCACTATATGATAGATAGATAAATAGATATGTGAAAGGCACTATATAACAGATAGATAGATAGATAGATATGTGAAAGGCACTATATAATAGATAGATAGATATGTGAAAGGCACTATATGATAGATAAATAGATATGTGAAAGGCACTATATAACAGATAAATAGATAGATATGTGAAAGGCACTATATAATAGATAGATAGATATGTGAAAGGCACTATATAATAGATAGATAGATAGATATGTGAAAGGCACTATATAACAGATAGATAGATATATATGTGAAAGGCACTATATAATAGATAGATATGTGAAAGGCACTATATGATAGATAGATAAATAGATAGATATGTGAAAGGCACTATATAATAGATAGATAGATAGATAGATAGATAGATAGATAGATAGATAGATAGATAGATAGATAGATAGATATGTGAAAGGCACTATATAATAGATAGATAGATAGATATGTGAAAGGCACTATATAATAGATAGATAGATAAATAGATAGATATGTGAAAGGCACTATATGATAGATATAGATATGTGAAAGGCACTATATGATAGATAGATAAATATATATGTGAAAGGCACTATATAATAGATAGATATGTGAAAGGCACTATATGATAGATAGATAAATAGATAGATATGTGAAAGGCACTATATAACAGATAGATAGATAGATAGATAGATAGATAGATAGATAGATATGTGAAAGGCACTATATAATAGATAGATAGATATGTGAAAGGCACTATATACAGTGGTGTGAAAAACTATTTGCCCCCTTCCTGATTTCTTATTCTTTTGCATGTTTGTCACACAAAATGTTTCTGATCATCAAACACATTTAACCATTAGTCAAATATAACACAAGTAAACACAAAATGCAGTTTGTAAATGGTGGTTTTAATTATTTAGGGAGAAAAAAAATCCAAACCTACATGGCCCTGTGTGAAAAAGTAATTGCCCCCTGAACCTAATAACTGGTTGGGCCACCCTTAGCAGCAATAATTGCAATCAAGCGTTTGCGATAACTTGCAATGAGTCTTTTAAAGCGCTCTGGAGGAATTTTGGCCCACTCATCTTTGCAAAATTGTTGTAATTCAGCTTTATTTGAGGGTTTTCTAGCATGAACCTCCTTTTTAAGGTCATGCCATAGCATCTCAATTGGATTCAGGTCAGGACTTTGACTAGGCCACTCCAAAGTCTTCATTTTGTTTTTCTTCAGCCATTCAGAGGTGGATTTGCTGGTGTGTTTTGGGTCATTGTCCTGTTGCAGCACCCAAGATCGCTTCAGCTTGAGTTGACGAACAGATGGTCGGACATTCTCCTTCAGGATTTTTTGGTAGACAGTAGAATTCATGGTTCCATCTATCACAGCAAGCCTTCCAGGTCCTGAAGCAGCAAAACAACCCCAGACCATCACACTACCACCACCATATTTTACTGTTGGTATGATGTTCTTTTTCTGAAATGCTGTGTTCCTTTTACGCCAGATGTAACGGGACATTTGCCTTCCAAAAAGTTCAACTTTTGACTCATCAGTCCACAAGGTATTTTCCCAAAAGTCTTGGCAATCATTGAGATGTTTCTTAGCAAAATTGAGACGAGCCCTAATGTTCTTTTTGCTTAACAGTGGTTTGCGTCTTGGAAATCTGCCATGCAGGCCGTTTTTGCCCAGTCTCTTTCTTATGGTGGAGTCGTGAACACTGACCTTAATTGAGGTAAGTGAGGCCTGCAGTTCTTTAGACGTTGTCCTGGGGTCTTTTGTGACCTCTCGGATGAGTCGTCTCTGCGCTCTTGGGATAATTTTGGTCGGCCGGCCACTCCTGGGAAGGTTCACCACTGTTCCATGTTTTTGCCATTTGTGGATAATGGCTCTCACTGTGGTTCGCTGGAGTCCCAAAGCTTTAGAAATGGCTTTATAACCTTTACCAGACTGATAGATCTCAATTACTTCTGTTCTCATTTGGATTTCTTTGGATCTTGGCATGACGTCTAGCTTTTGAGGTGCTTTTGGCCTACTTCTCTGTGTCAGGCAGCTCCTATTTAAGTGATTTCTTGATTGAAACAGGTGTGGCAGTAATCAGGCCTGGGGGTGGCTACGGAAATTGAACTCAGGTGTGATACACCACAGTTAGGTTATTTTTTAACAAGGGGGCAATTACTTTTTCACACAGGGCCATGTAGGTTTGGATTTTTTTTCTCCCTAAATAATAAAAACCATCATTTAAAAACTGCATTTTGTGTTTACTTGTGTTATATTTGACTAATGGTTAAATGTGTTTGATGATCAGAAACATTTTGTGTGACAAACATGCAAAAGAATAAGAAATCAGGAAGGGGGCAAATAGTTTTTCACACCACTGTAATAGATAGATAGATATGTGAAAGGCACTATATAACAGATAGATAGATAGATATGTGAAAGGCACTATATAATAGATAGATAGATAGAAACTGTAGATAGAAGTCTGTGTCTCCAGGAGGAATTTGGCTTTATACAGAAGCTCTTTAAATAAATAAATACATAAATAGATAAAAAGATGAGTAAATATACACGCACTATGGTATGAACACACAGCAGAATGACTGAAAAGGAAGAAAAAAAGTCTGACTTGCCAGTCCTAGTGAGGCATTATGCAGACATACGGCTGCTGCTATAAAGCAGCCCCCATAGCGTTTCCTGACGCACTTTTGTTGGCTGAAAGTCCTCAGTGTTGTTGTGTCAGAGAGAGGATGTGCACTGTTGTTCATAATGGCACTCAGTTTTGTTTTCATTCTCTACTCCTCTGCTACCTCCAGTGGGTCCAGAGTGTATCCTATTACTGTGCCAATCCTTTTAATTAGCTTACTGATTCGGTGGGCCTCTCCTGAAGTGATGTTAACAGATCAGAACAACACAACGTAGATTATCCCACTGACCATCACAGAGGTGTATAAGATGTGAAGGATGTCACTTCTCACATTAAAGGCACACAGTCACCTAAGCAAAAAAGAGCCCACTCTGTCCTTTGTCCTCTAGCTCCTCTGTGTTCTGAGACTAGTCCTGTATATTGATTTGGCAAAATTTTACACCAGATGCCCTTCCAGACGTAACCCTCCCAATTTATCCAGGCTTGGGACCGGCACGAAGAAACACACTGGTTTGTGCATCCCCTGTGGCTGAGTTTTTTTTTGAGACTAGTCCAACGCGTCATTATACCCAAGTACTCGTAGACATGGACTACCTTTGCATCCACTCCTTAACAAAGAGGCTCTTTGGTGCATTGAAAGTCAAGAGTCAGTTTTTGCTGATGTTAAGTTGCAGACAATTCTCAAAGTCCTTCAGCTGACTCCTCTCCTTTGTCTCATCCCCTTTATCAATACGTCCCCCATAAGTGCAGAATTATCTGAGAATTTCTGCCAGTGACATGAGCTGGAGGGGTGGTACGGTGATGCACTGGTAACACTGCTGTCTCACAGTACTGTAAAGAGGCTAGGGTTCACATCCTGGGTCCTCCATGTGTGGAGTTTGCATGTTCTCCCCATGTCTGTCTGTGTTTCCTCCTTTCATCCAAAGACATGCAGGTTAGGTAGATGGACAATCCTAAATTGGCCCTTAATGTGTGTTTGGGATGTGTGTGCATGTGTATTATGGACTGGTGCCCTGTCCGGGGTGTCTTGTCCTGCCTGGCGCCTTATGCTAGCTGGGATAGGCTCCAGCACCCCCCATGGCACTGTTCAGTAATAAGTGGCTTGGAAAATGACATGAGCTGCTCGTATATTTACAGTCAGAGGCGTAAAACACACAGGCCTGTTCCTTGGGCATGCCCAGTAGGGGCCGGGTGGTCTCGTGGCCTTTGAACCCCTGCAGATTTTGTTTTATTCTCCAGCCCTCTGGAGTTTTTTATTTTGTTTTTTTTTTTCAGTCCTCACGGCCATCGGACCTTACTTTATTCTTTGTTAATTAGAATTGCCTAATTTTATTTTTATATTTTTTCTATCTTCATCTTGTAAAGCACTTTGAGCTACATCATTTATATGAAAATATGCTATAGAAATAAATGTTGTTGTTGTTGTACCCTGGGGTGCTGCAGTGTTGCTCACATCCTTATCAGAAAAGCAGTCTTTGAGTCTCACAGAGTTTCACCAATGCCTTCAAATTAGGGTGCAGTACACAGAGAAGGGTCTTCATCCCCTGCCCCGAGTAATTCTTTACAAGTGTCTGACTCCTCTGCAATGCACAACTCTAGAATAAGCACGGATTATTAACTGGCGACTGTATCCTGGAACACGGAGAACTACGATCATCCTTGAGTCCCCTCACCTGGCGTTCATCATCTTCATAAAATGTGAGGTCAGGAGAGTTTGCCAGAGCCGCATGCACAGTGCAGGATGGATCTGGACAGGTGGGGGATACTAGAAGAGGACCCAGAGGACCTGGCAGCTCCTGCCCTAATGTTTGTTGTGGTTCCCTTGTAGCAAAGCAAACACAGCTGATGCAGTCTGCAATTAAATTCAAGCCCACGTGTCCGTCTCTTCCAGGAACGGCAGCAGAGTGCACTGGAGTGCGTCCCAAATGGCGACCTGCCTTCCCATCGAGTGCTGCTTTCTTGATTTGTGCCAGGATTGGGTTCTTTACAGACACAGAGTGCCCCGGCCATACTTAAAGAACTGTGGACCATTTCTTTGCCCTGTTTAGTACAGTTTTAATGAAGGCGGATTTCTTTAACGGGAAGAAAGTGCTCCATGCGGTTTTTAGGGGGTGACGGGGGTCATCCTTCTCAATTTTCAACTGATACCTTATTTTTATGGGCACCTCAGCAAATGATCTTTGGAGAACAGACTGCCAATGGCCACATGTTCACACCAGAAAGCAAAGACAAGTGAAATATGTTGGAGTCTCATCAACTATCTTACTGTCTGGAAGCCTAAGAGGTTCAAATCCACCGCGGCCCTGAACATTTATAGTGCCTGGAACAAGTGTTCACCCAAGCCCCCACCTCACCTCATCTTGGAAGTTTTCATAATTTAGGATCTTACAACATGGAATCCCAGTGGATTTAATTTGGCTTTTTTGACACACTGATTAACAGAAAAGACTTTAATAGATAGATAGATAGATAGATAGATAGATAGATAGATAGATAGATAGATAGATAGATAGATAGATAGATAGATAGATAGATAGATAGATAGATAGATAGATAGATAGATAGATAGATAGATAGATAGATAGATAGATAGATAGATAGATAGATAGATAGATAGATAGATAGATACTTTATTAATCCCAAGGGGAAATTCACATACTAATAGAGAAAATATTAAATTAAAGAGTGATAACAATGCAGGTATACAGACAGACAATAACTTTGTATAATGTTAACGTTTACTCCCCCCCCCATGATGGAATTGAAGAGTCGCATAGTGTGGAGGAGGAACGATCTCCTCAGTCTGTCAGTGGAGCAGGACGGTGACAGCAGTCTGTCACTGAAGCTGCTCCTCTGTCTGGAGATGATCCTGTTTAGTGGATGCAGTGGATTCTCCATAATTGATAGGAGCCTGCTCAGCGCCCGTCGCTCTGCCACAGATGTCAAACTGTCCAGCTCCATGCCAACAATACAGCCTGCCTTCCTCACCAGTTTGTCCAGGCGTGAGGTGTCCCTCTTCTTAATGCTGCCTCCCCAGCACACCACCGCGTAGAAGAGGGCACTCACTACAACCGTCTGATAGAACATCTGCAGCATCTTATTGCAGATGTTGAAGGACGCCAGTCTTCTAAGGAAGTATAGTATCATGCCTAATCTGGAGACCTTTTTACACCACCTGCTCATATCTTTTTATCTAAAATTAAGAGCTCTTTTAATTTTGACAAACATTTATATTCTTATGCACATTAATATTAATCATCTCATCCTTTCAAACAACACCACATGTTTCGACACAAACACTCTTAAACCTGTTTAACATTCACTCACAGGGATCCCTTTAATACACTATATAACATACATAAAATCACCCAAACCATTTTAACACACTCAACCTTACCCCAGTATTTATTACTTAATATTTATTATTGCAAGCTATATTTGGAAACAGAAAGAAATGGACTGTGAAGAAGAGCAAGTTCCACTCTCACTTAATGTTTCTAATCAGGACAAACAAACATAAAACAGCCTCTCGTGACGCTAGCTGGTTGTTAAACCTAGGAAACACAACACAATCCTACTCAGCTGTAACCGGCGCTGGTTTCTAGATCAAGGAAACTCCGTTGGCGAAATGAGTCCGCGACAACAAGGAAAAGCTTCCGTGGCGATCCATTCCTGCAACAACAAGGACAAATCCAACTATCGAGAAATTACGCGGTACTATACCATAGTAAGACAGCAATCCCAGAAAAGGCTACACAGTCACAGAGAATATTAACTCAAAACAAATAACATGTAAGCTTGAATCTTAGCATGCATGCTAACCACTGCGCCACCACACACTCCACGGTAATAACCCCCATAATGCACAACCTCACATGCACACATCACAAGACAAAAGAAAAGGACAGAAGAAATTGAAAGAAATTGTCTCCCTTGTATGTTAAAGTTAGCAAAAGAACATTTTTCCTTAAGACTTGATCAGATAGATAGATAGATACTTTATTAATCCCAAGGAGAAATTCACATACTCCAGCAGCAGCATACTGATAAAGAACAATATTAAATTAAAGAGTGATAACAATGCCAATAACAATACAGGTATACAGACAGACAATAACTTTGTATAATTTTAACGTTTACCCCCCCGGATGGAATTGAAGAGTCACATAGTGTGTCCTCAGTCTGTCAGTGGAGCAGGATGGTGACAGCAGTCTGTCGCTGAAGCTGCTCTTCTGTCTGGAGATGATCCTGTTTAGTGGATGCAGTGGATTCTCCATAATTGATAAGAGTCTGCTCAGCACCCGTCGCTCTGCCACAGATGTCAAACTGTCCAGCTCCATGCTTACAATAGAGCCTGCCTTCCTCACCAGTTTGTCCAGGTGTGAGGCGTCCCTCTTCTTTATGCTGCCTCCCCAGCACACCACCGCATAGAAGAGGGCGCTCGCCACAACCGTCTGATAGAACATCTGCAGCATCTTATTGCAGATGTTGAAGGACGCCAGCCTTCTTAGAAAGTATAGTCGGCTCTGTCCTCTCTTGCACAAAGCATCAGTATTGGCAGTCCAGTCCAGTTTATCATCCAGCTGCACTCCCAGGTATTTATAGGTCTGCATCATCTGCACACAGTCACCTCCGATAATCACAGGGTCCGTGAGGGGCCTGGTCCTCCTAAAATCCACCACCAGCTCCTTGGTTTTGCTGGTGTTCAGGTGTAGGTGGTTTGAGTCGCACCATTTAACAAAGTCCTTGATTAGGTCCCTATACTCCTCCTCCTGCCCACTCCTGATGCAGCCCACGATAGCAGTGTCGTCAGCGAACTTTTGCACGTGGCAGGACTCCGAGTTGTATTGGAAGTCCGATGTATATAGGCTGAACAGGACCGGAGAAAGTACAGTCCCCTGCGGCGCTCCTGTGTTGCTGACCACAATGTCAGACCTGCAGTTCTATGCGTGAGAGATTTCAGTTTTTCTTTTTTAATACATTTTAAGACCTTTCTGAAAACATATTTCTGCTTTGTCGCTAGGTGTTATTGCATGTAAATGCAAAAAATAGCAAACGTATCCATTTAAAATGAAATCAGCAACACGATAAAGTGTGCAGAAAGTGAAGGCGTCTGAAGACTTTCTCAAGCCGCTACCCTAAATCAGGCGGACTGTATGGTAAACTGGTGCGATACGAACTATCTCACTCTGAATGTCGAATAAAAATTATAAAAACAGGATTCTTAAGTGGATGGCACGGTGGCGCAGTGGGTAGCGCTGCTGCCTCGCAGTTAGGAGGCCTGGGGACCTGGGTTCGCCTCCCAGGTGCTCCCTGCGTGGAGTTTGCATGTTCTCCCCGTGTCTGCGTGGGTTTCCTCCGGGTGCTCCGGTTTCCTCCCACAGTCCAAAGACATGCAGGTTAGGTGGATTGGCGACTCTAAATTGGCCCTAGTGTGTGCTTGGTGTGTGGGTGTGTTTGTGTGTGCCCTGCGGTGGGTTGGTGCCCTGCCCGGGATTGGTTCCTGCCTTGTGCCCTGTGTTGGCTGGGATTGGCTCCAGCAGACCCCCGTGACCCTGTGTTTGGATTGAGCGGGTTGGAAAATGGATGGATTTTTAAGTGACATGATTTTATTCAAGAATGCACTAAAAAGTAATAAATACATTTTTTTTCTTATATTAAGATTTTGTTTTCATTTGTGACTGAAAAGAAAATCAAAAGAATTAATTTAATTCAATTAAAATGCAGTCAATCAGCAGCTACACCAGTCACAATAAACAATAATAATAATAATAATAATAATAATAATAAATTAGTAATAATATAGGTTAATGATATATATTGTGACCACATGGGGGCGCCAAAGAGCCCCAAACCACAGACACAGTAAAGTGCCACGCAGGCTTTTATTCTTCCAAAGCACCTCTTCCTAATCTTCCCAATAATAATCCACAGTTATACAACAGATGAGCCCAATAAACAGCCAATTCTTCCTCTTTTCGCTGTCCTCCTCCTAACTGAGGAAGCATGCTTCTTTTAAGGTGAACCCAGGAGTGACATTACATGTCCAATTGGAAGTACTTCCGGACTACAAGTAAGCCAGGGAGATCCTCCCCTGGCAGCGCCCTCTACTGTCCCCCCAGAAACCCTACAGGGCTGCACTTCCGGACTCCAACTCCCATGCAACCCTGTGGGTATCCAGACTGGGATCCTACCTGAGGGACACTGCCACCTAAAATGGTGGGGGATGAATTGCTCCCCTGCTGGTTCCTGACGTCTTTAGGCATCCCAATCAGGACGGGAATCCTAAGGTATCCAAGCTTGGTATATCCCCCACTTATTCCATCGTTCCATTATGGCATCTCAGCTGGGTTATGGAATTCGTCTCCACCCGCTCGTCCTTGGTGCATCTTATATATAAACGTTGTAAGAAAGACGCTATATAGCGCCCGACCCGACACAGATTGAACACAGGAGGCACGTGTAAAATAAACAAACTTTTATTTTTTCTTCGTCTGTGGGCTACGCCTTCCCTAAACCCACAGACACAACACAGTCCTAAGCAATAAGCACACAAGTAAAGCAAAGCACTTCTCTTTCCTCTCTGTTACCACCACTCCTCTCAAGCAACCTTGTCCTCCTCCACCCGACTCTGTCCGCTGAGTGGTGGTCGCTGGCTCCTTTTATAGTTCACCCTTAAGTGTTTCAGGTGCTTGATCACCGAGTTCCAGCTGCACTTCCGGGTGTGATATATATGCTGCCCACACGGGCTCAGGAGTCCCAAAACACAGCACCCCATGGCAGTGCCTGTGGAACCCAACAGGGCTGCACCCAACTCCAATTCCCATGGAGCCCTGTGGGCAACCGAGGGACTGCTCCAACCCAGGGGGGGCGACCGTCTAGCGTCCAGGGGGAGGTATTGCACTGTCCAGGGCTGCTCCCCCATCAGGCTCAGCGGCACGTCCCCTGCCACGTGGAAGTTTGTGTGTCTGTCCGGGAGTGAGAGGTGGAGTCGGAGTAAGGGCTCCACCTCAACGGAAACAAAAAACTTGCTCAGCCGCTAATAACACAAGCGAGACGAGCACGTCGGGAAAACAAAACCTCAGAAGAAAGACAAAGTCGCTTAGCCACTAACATCAGCAAAACGGTATCCCACCGCTAAGGCACAAGCGAGGCGAGCACCTCGGCAAAATGAAACCTCCTAGGAGAGAGACGTCCAGAGTGGTTCTTTTCAATTACCTGACATCTCTACATTTCAATTTTTTTTCCTGACAATTTCAATAGTTTCTAGGACCCCGGGTTTTTTACAGTACGGGCTTACACAGCTAGTCTATAATATTAATCTTGGGAATTACAAAAAAATTAGAATCTGGTAAGTGCCACACAGTCCACCGAGGCTCACGTGATCATTCTTGTCTTGGTCATGACATATTGGCTGTCCTGTTCAGTGGTCCACTGAGAGTGAGTGCAGCACATATAATATGGGGGCACCACCAAAAAGGGCCTCTAAAGGTCTTAATCTGACCCTGCTTGTCACTGTGGGATCACCAGCCACAATGTAGCCCCGGTGGGCTGGCATTTCCTGGCACGTGAGTCAATAACGGGACACACCCCATCTAATTCAAACTGGGTCATTTTAACTAAATCCAATACGTACATCTTTAAGATAGAAGAATGGCTGAAGGAAATCGACACAGACAGAGCCCAGAGACAGTGCCTGAGCTGAGAGACAACAGGACTTTAACAATACGGTAATTCTTGAAAATCAGTAATCCACAAATGGCCGTAACTCATAAGTGGAGTTTGATTTAATTGATTTCAGTGCTGCATGCTTCCTGTGCTGCAGCCATTATGTCGGAGTTTATTTCCAGCAACATTAATATCATGTTGGTCCACTTCCTAGGGAGCTAAAATTGGTGAGGTCATTTATTTTATCTTCTACTCTGAACAGCTCATTATGATCCTGAAATAATAAGAATTCAGCTTCTTGCCATACAATACCTTTAAAAAATATCTAATGAAGAAACATGCGGTTTAGAAAACACGTCACGAGGATCTGAAAGCCTGCTCTGGAAATGGGGGGGGGGCACACCGTGGGGTCTGTTGTCTTTTTAATAGCCAGCTGAATGTTCACTTTAAATAGCCGGACCATTAAAAGCAAACAACAAATGAAACAACCACAAGGCAGGAAAGAGCCTGAGGGTGACGTGCGACACGAAGTGAAGGACGTCATTCAGTCGATGCACCTGTGGTGTGCTGCTTAAAACACAAAAGGCACAGTCAGGAGGGCAAAGGGACACTGCGGTGACACTGATTCTGACAGTTACTTCTCTTATGTATGGAGAATAAATAAAGAATCAGAATAAATATAAGAAACCTGTTTAGTATGTTAATGTTTTTAACAACTTCCTCTTTCTAAAGGTGTTCTTTTTGATACTGGCTTTAGTAAATACAGATATTGGGCTGTATAATGTCTCCCTCCATACATGGACAGAGTTTGACATAATAATATAATAATAATAATCTACTCTATATATATAAAATCCTAAGCCTAAAAGCGCAACGATTTTATGTGTCGTTTTTATGTCACACTTTAAATCTGGCTTATTTTAAATCCTGCATATATACAGTGCATCAGAAAGTATTCCCAGCACATCACATTTTCCACATTTTGTTATGTTACAGCCTTATTCCAAAATGGTTTAAATTCATTTTTTTCCTCAGAATTCTACACACAACACCCCATAATGACAACGTGAAAAAAGTTTACTTGAGGTTTTTGCAAATTTATTAAAAATAAAAAAATTGAGAAAGCCATATAGTACATAAGTATTCACAGCTTTTGCCGTGAAGCTCAAAATTGAGCTCAGGTGCATCCTGTTTCCCCTGATCATCCTTGAGATGTTTCTGCAGCTTCATTGGAGTCCACCTGTGGTAAATTCAGTTGACTGGACATGATTTGGAAAGGCACACACCTGTCTATATAAGGTCCCACAGTTGAGAGTTCATGTCCGAGCACAAACCAAGCATGAAGTCAAAGGAATTATTGTCTGTAGACCTCCGAGACAGGATTGTCTCGAGGCACAAATCTGGGGAAGGTTACAGAAAAATTTCTGCTGCTTTGAAGGTCCCAATGAGCACAGTGGCCTCCATCATCCGTAAGTGGAAGAAGTTCGAAACCACCAGGGCTCTTCCTAGAGCTGGCCGGCCATCTAAACTGAGCGATCTGGGGAGAAGGGCCTTAGTCAGGGAGGTGACCAAGAACCCAATGGTCACTCTGTCAGAGCTCCAGAGGTCCTCTGTGGAGAGAGGAGAACCTTCCAGAAGGACAACCATCTCTGCAGCAATCCACCAATCAGGCCTGTATGGTAGAGTGGCCAGACGGAAGTCACTCCTTAGTAAAAGGCACATGGCAGCCCGCCTGGAGTTTGCCAAAAGGCACCTGAAGGACTCTCAGACCATGAGAAAGAAAATTCTCTGGTCTGATGAGACAAAGATTGAACTCTTTGGTGTGAATGCCAGGCGTCACGTTTGGAGGAAACCAGGCACCGCTCATCACCAGGCCAATACCATCCCTACAGTGAAGCATGGTGGTGGCAGCATCATGCTGTGGGGATGTTTTTCAGTGGCAGGGACTGGGAGACTAGTCAGGATAAAGAGAAAGATGACTGCAGCAATGTACAGAGACATCCTGGATGAAAACCTGCTCCAGAGCGCTCTTGACCTCAGACTGGGGCGACGGTTCATCTTTCAGCAGGACAAAGACCCTAAGCACACAGCCAAGATATCAAAGGAGTGGCTTCAGGACAACTCTATGAATGTCCTCGAGTGGCCCAGCCAGAGCCCAGACTTGAATCCGATTGAACATCTCTGGAGAGATCTTAAAATGGCTGTGCACCGACGCTTCCCATCCAACCTGATGGAGCTTGAGACGTGCTGTAAAGAGGAATGGGCGAAACTGGCCAAGGATAGGTGTGCCAAGCTTGTGGCATCATATTCAACAAGACTTGAGACTGTAATTGCTGCCAAAGGTGCATCGACAAAGTATTGAGCAAAGGCTGTGAATACTTATGTACATGGGATTTCTCAGTTTTTTTTATTTTTAATAAATTTGCAAAAATCTCAAGTAAACTTTTTTCACGTTGTCATTATGGGGTGTTGTGTGTAGAATTCTGAGGAAAAAAATGAATTTAATCCATTTTGGAATAAGGCTGTAACATAACAAAATGTGGAAAAAGTGATGCACTGTGAATACTTTCCAGATGCACTGTATGTTTGGTATCATTCCTTGCAGAATTTATCGAACTTTAGTGTGATGTTGTTAGATTTTCAGATTCTTATTCTGTTTTTAAGTTATAAACTAAAAAATATCAGGAACTCATGTCCCACAAGACTTTATGCCAACAGATTTAACCACGCCCGGGACCGGAAATAAAAGACAAAGAGTAGGAAAGCTGTTGTACAGGCTGTTAAATGTTCGATGCGCCACGTGAGATGTAGATCACACGGCACGGCAGCAGCAGCAAGCCAGCAATTGATCGAGCAAAGAGGAGGTAAAACAAAAACTATTTGTTCACGATTGTATCACCGTTTTAAGAGGGGGTTTCAGAGGAGCAACCACATCTCCTGGGAGTGGGAGAGATGCAAAGTGGCTGATGCATAACGCAGGCCGGGGGGGGGGGGTTGGCGAGCAAAGCGAGCAGGGGGGAACCCCCTAGTAACATGTAATAATAATAATAATAATAATACTAATGGGCAGTTGACCCATTAAACATACAGTCCCCTCCAAAATGGTTGGGACAAAGACACATTTCTCCTCGATTTACCCCTCCGCTCCACAGTTTCAAATTACAAATCAGACATGTCAGACATTGTGATTAAAGTTCACATCACAGACTTTCATTTAAGGTAATTTGCATGTGTTTTGGTTGCTCCATTTAGAAATCCATCCATTCATCCATTATCCAACCCGCTATATCCGAACTACTGGGTCACGGGGGTCTGCTGGAGCCAATCCCAGCCAACACAGAGTGCAAGGCAGGAACAAATCCCGGGCAGACACACACACACCGAGGACAATTTAGGATCACCAATGCACCTATCCTGCATGTCTTTGGACTGTGGGAGGAAACCAGAGCACCCAGAGGAAACCCACTCAGACAAGGGGAGAACATGCAAACTCCACGCAGGGAGGACGAGCATGCACGCGGGAAGTGAACCCAGGTCTCCTAACTGCGAGGCAGTTTCCCAAAGCACATATCTTAATATTTATCTTATTGGATAACGTATGAGGACTGGGTTGTAGGTCACTAAAGATCATGTTTGTGTTCTGCAACGATTATTTGCAATGGTGACGGACAGGTTGACAGACGAGATTAGACAAGAGTTTACGTGGACTGTGATGTTTGCTGATGACATTGTGATCTGTAGGGTGCAGGGTGAGGAGACCCTGGAGAGGTAGAGATATGCTCTAGAGAGGAGAGGAATGAAGATCAGTAGGAACAAGACAGAATACATGGGTGAATGGTGAGGATGGAAGGAGTAGAGCTGGCAAAGGTGGATGAGTTTAAATACTTGGGATCAACAGTACAGAGTAATGGGGATTGTGGAAGAGAGGTGAAGAAGAGAGTGCAGGCATTGTGGAATGGGTGGAGAAGAGTGTCAGGAGTGATTTGTGACAGACGGATATCAGCAAGAGTGAACGGGAAGGTCTACAGGACGGTAGTGAGACCAGCTATGTTATATGGGTTGGAAACGGTGGCACTGACCAGAAAGCAGGAGACAGAGCTGGAGATGGCAGAGTTAAAGATGACAAGATTTGCATTGGGTGTGACGAGGATGGACAGGATTAGAAATGAGGACATTAGAGGGTCAGCTCAAGTTGGACGGTTGGGAGACAAAGTCAGAGAGGCGAGAATGCGTTGGTTTGGACATGTGCAATGGAGAGATGCTGGGTATATTGGGAGAAGGATGTTAAGGATAGAGCTGCCAGGGAAGAGGAAAAGAGGAAGGCCTAAGAGAAGGTTTATGGATGTGGTGAAAGAGGACATAATAATAATAATAATAATAATAATAATAATAATAATACATTTTATTTATACAAGGCGCCTTTCAGGGAACTCAAGGACACCGAACAACAATAAATAAATAAATAGATAAATAATTAAATAAAAGACACAATTATAAAAAACTTAAAACATCAGAAAATCTAGAAATTAAAACCAAACAAAACCATTATAATCAGGAGGAAAAGAAAAAGCCATTTTAAACAGATGCGTTTTAAGTTTACATTTGAAGGATGAATATGATTTGATATTTCGGAGATCCGCAGGCAATGAATTCCAGAGCTTGGGAGCAGAACGGCTGAAAGCTCTGCTCCCCATGGTGGTTAGACGGGCGGGAGGAACAGTCAGATGGGTGGAGGAAGAGGATCTAAGGTTACGGGATGGAATGGCAACATGAAGAAGGTCAGACAGATATGGAGGGGCGAGGTTATGGATGGCCTTAAATGTTAATAGTTGAATCTTAAAATCAATACGAAACTTAATCGGGAGCCAATGAAGCTGCTGCAAGACCGGAGTAATATGGTGAATAGATGGGATTTGAGTGATGATACGTGCTGCAGGTGATGAGTGTGACAGAGCAAGATGACGAGGACAGAAAGATATGGAAGAAGATGATCCGCTGTGGCAACCCATAACGGGACACGGACTACTTGTTTCCTGTTTTCTGTGTTGTATTTACCCCATTTTTTGACACCCCTTGCATGGCCAACCTAACCGGAGAGTTTTTTTTTTCTTGTCTTCTTGGGGAGTCAAGGCTGTGGGGGGGGAGTGTCTGTCAAAAAATAGGGCCTTATAATACCCATTGTGACATTCCTTGTGTGATTTTGAGGCTATACAAGAAATCAATTGTAGTTGCTGTTGAATCATGATATACACCCACCCTTACACCACAAAAAACTTCTTTTTCTTTGCTTTCAATACAATATGGTAGTAAATGTTAAAATTCTGTGAAAGGTGTCATCAACCCCAAATCCAAACTAAATGAGTGCTTCTTATTCTTTCATTATTTGTGTTGATATGTCATAAATGGCTCTTTGAGTGTTTATTACACCCAATTCTTTCATTTGTTTTGCTGCTATTGAAGTAATCTATGGGTTAACTAATTAAATTTCATCATGTTCCAATAAAAGACATTAAATATATTTAGTGAGCACATCATACTATTCTAACAAAAATTGACTTAATTTATTTAAATGGAGAACCGAGACATCCATCCATCAATCCATCCATTTTCCAACCCGCTGAATCCGAACACAGGGTCACGGGGGTCTGCTGGAGCCAATCCCAGCCAACACAGGGCACAAGGAAGGAACCAATCCTGGGCAGGGTGCCAGCCCACCGCAGGAACTGAGACATAAAAAATATAATTAAATCCCAGAATGTATTTTACTGAGTGAGTTGCAAAACTCGGAAAACTCGGATAATTGAGCCGATAGTACTGTTACGCCAACTGGCAATTATAAATTTGTGGGTTTGCATGAAAAAAAAAATGTGCAACCACTTACCTGAAAAATAATTAATCTGCAATGTCAAGGGTCTGTTTTGCTGATAGGGGAGGTAGCTGACACGTAAAAGAGGAAAATATTACAAGGTAAAGTGACCTCTGTCAAGCTAAATTTGAATCAGTAAGTTGTAAGATTTCTAAACTCTTTTGGGACTCCCCCCAACGGGACGACATGCCGATGAGGGTCCCGAAGCGTCCTGAAGCACGATCGTCGTGCCTGTTGAAGACATCTTAGCAGTTGCCAGGGCAACCATAGGCTCACAGCGCTGCAGCGGCTTGTCGCGAAAGCAAATTCGAGCCGATCGCGGTCACGCTATAAGCGCCTGTCGTTAATGGGTGATGCAAGGAACCTTATAAATGCAGGGAACAGGATTAGTTGGCCCCGACCCTGCTTGACTGCGCTGTCTGTATATAGAAGAGTGGTAGATCCCACTGCAATAAATAACCGTGCTGTTCCTGTTTCAAGCTCAATAAAAGCTGGTTTTGCTAAAGTGCTGAGACAGTCTAATCTAAGTTGTCTACAGCTCTGGGTCTTGCCTTTATTTAACACCTCTATCCTGCTCCAGAGTGCCCATGACCTCCCACCTTTCAGTACGACAATAACAATGACGCATACAGCCAAGACAGTTCTGGAGTGGCTTTGGGACAAGTTGTGACAGTCCTTGAGTAGCCCAGTCAAAGACCTGATTTCACCCTGAAGATGGCAGTTTGCTGACACTTCCCATCCAGTCTAATGGAGCTTGAAGGGGATCTGTCAGGAAGAATAGGAGAAACTGCCCAAACCCAGGGGTGCAAAGCTTATAAGTGTGCTTTAGATAAAAGCATCTACTAAATAAATGTGAATGTAATGTAGTGCTTGACATCTGTCTGTCTGTAATATAGTGCCTTTCACATGTTATCTATCACCCTATCTACAGTGGATACAGAAAGTATTTGAACGCCTTCATTTTCTGCACACTTTACTGTGTTGTAGGTTCGATTTAAAGTGGATACATTTGACATTTTTGCCCATCCATCTTCACTCAGTAACCCATAATGACAAAGTGAAAACACGTGTTCAGAAAGGTTTGCAAATTCATTAAAAATCAAAACTGAAATCTCTCATTCAAAGAAGTATTCAGACCTTTAATTCAGTACTTTGTAGAAGCCTCTCTGGCAGCAGTCCCAGCTTTGAATCTTCTTGGGTTAAGTCTCTACAAGCTTTGCCCACCTGGATCTGGACAATTTATCCTACTCACTACTTTGAAACTGCAGCCCTGTTTTAGAAGGTTTTTATTCTACTAACCAGAGGAATTTAAAGAGGGAACAGAAGAAGAAATAAAAAACCGTCAAAACAATGAGCCAAATTCATAACCGAAGAATCACTTTGCTCTTTTGCCAAACCCAAAACCCTAAGCTGTAGTTGCAATTCAAGCCAATGATTCTTTATACTGTGCGAGCAAACCAAAAACAAAACACACTTGTTATTATCACAAAGTTTCCCTAAATCTCAGCTACCCTGGTAATATGCGAGACTGAACTGAACTGGCCACTGGTACATGGACATCACATGCTATGTGTCACCAATCAAATCCCTGCACACAAAGCAGGGGTGTCACACATGCAGGCCTGCAGTACCACCCCGGGACAAGAGTGGGCACTGATGCTAATAGATATGATAGATAGATAGGAAAAGCACTATATGATAGATAGATAGATAGATAGATAGATAGATAGATAGATAGATAGATAGATAGATAGATAGATAGATAGATAGATAGATAGATAGATAGATAGATAGATAGATAGATAGATAGATAAGGCACTATATGATAGATAGATAGATAGATAGATAGATAGATAGATAGATAGATAGATAGATAGATAGATAGATAGATAGATAGATAGATAGATAGATAGATAGATAAGGCACTATATGATAGATAGATAGGAAAGGCACTATACAATAGACAGATAGATAGATAGATAGATAGATAGATAGATAGATAGATAGATAGATAGATAGATAGATAGATAGATAGATAGATAGATAGATAGATATGTGAAAGGCACTATATGATAGATAGATAGATAGTTTACTTCACATTATCTATCTATCTATCTATCTATCTATCTATTGTATACTGTAGTGCCTTTCCTATCTATCTATCTATCTATCTATCTATCTATCTATCTATCTATTTATCTATCTATCTATCTATCTATCTATCTATCTATTGTATAGTGCCTTTCCTATCTATCTATCTATCTATCTATCTATCTATCTATCTATTGTATAGTGCCTTTCCTATCTATCTATCTATCTATCTATCTATCTATCTATCTATCTATCTATTGTATAGTGCCTTTCCTATGTATCTATCTGTCTATCTATCTATTGTATAGTGCCTTTCCTATGTATCTATCTATCTATTGTATAGTGCCTTTCCTATCTATCTATCTATCTATTATATAGTGCCTTATCTATCTATCTATCTATCTATCTATCTATCTATCTATCTATCTATCTATCTATCTATCTATCTATTGTATACTGTAGTGCCTTTCCTATCTATCTATCTATCTATCTATCTATCTATCTATCTATCTATCTATCTATCTATTGTATAGTGCCTTTCCTATCTATCTATCTATCTATCTATCTATCTATCTATCTATCTATCTATCTATCTATCTATCTATCTATCTATTGTATAGTGCCTTTCCTATGTATCTATCTATCTATCTATTGTATAGTGCCTTTCCTATGTATCTATCTATCTATCTATTGTATAGTGCCTTTCCTATCTATCTATCTATCTATCTATCTATTATATAGTGCCTTATCTATCTATCTATCTATCTATCTATCTATCTATCTATTGTATAGTGCCTTTCCTATCTATCTATCTATCTATCTATCTATCTATCTATCTATCTATCTATCTATCTATCTATCTATTGTATAGTGCCTTTCCTCTGTATCTATCTATCTATCTATTGTATAGTGCCTTTCCTATCTATCTATCTATCTATCTATCTATCTATCTATCTATCTATCTATCTATCTATCTATCTATCTATCTATTGTATAGTGCCTTTCCTATCTATCTATCTATCTATCTATCTATCTATCTATCTATCTATCTATCTATCTATCTATCTATCTATCTATCTATCTATTGTATAGTGCCTTTCCTATCTATCTATCTATCTATCTATCTATCTATCTATCTATCTATCTATCTATCTATCTATCTATCTATCTTTCAGTAGATTGTACCATTTATTTTGTATTTTCCTGGATATTTACTTGTTTACAGAGAATAATAGCTCCATAATATCGTCATGCATTTTGTAGAAAAGACAATCCCGCCAGGTTGGATGGTCAGATTATAATGTGTCTCAAGGACCACCCTACATGTAAACATGCGTGCTGAGATTCTTAAGTGTGAGGGGGCATGCACCTGTGGCCCCTTCACCATTTTAAACACAACTGGTACTCTCAGGTGAAGCGCACAGGTATCTTATGGTATAGTAAGTAGGATGCAGCCATTGTTCTTGTATCTTTTCTCTTTTGAGCCTTTAACAAAGCTGCTGTCTTTTTTGTTCAAGTGAATGGAGGTTAAGCAGACAACTCTCTTATTTTCCGCTCCTTGATCTCTCTCTGAAGTGACCAGGACAAAGTGAAAGCCTTCCTTTCAGTAGCGTCTCTCAGAGGTTATATTTATGTGTGAAGTCATGACAGGCCACTGTTTTAGACAGCTGCTATTTTACTGAGGCACTCTGATAATGGAAGTGGTTTGTTTGCCCCCCCAACCGAGAGGCCCCCTAGCAACAGGCATCTGCTCCCATTCCAGCCTTGACCAAGATTAGAGACATTATTCGTTAGTTAGCAGTGGATTTCTCTGTCTATAATACCCTCGAGAGCAATGTCTGATTTATCTGCGGCAGGTGTTTGTGTCGGACATTCCGGCAGCCTGTAGGAGTGAAAGAGTGTGGTGGCGACAGTAAATGCTAGTGATTCCAAAAGGCCAGTGTGGTCCTGAAATGTTTATTCATCGATTATAAAAGATTAATAAGTCCTCGGACCGCACGCTTGGCAAATGGCTATTAAAATGACAGCAACAAAAGAAAACAAAAACTACAGGGGGTACAATTAAAATGAGTTCATACCCAGGCATCATGCCATGAAGTTGTGTCCATCTATCAGCAGTGTTGTTCTTGGACTCATTTATTCAACAAGCTCATTGTTCTAACAATGGTGATCTTAACGTAACGTATTTGCAAGTGAAGAACTTGAACGTGAATGAGCTAGTTGAGTTTTTCGTGACATTCTGGATCTGGTTTAGGTCCAGATTAAACGTTTTACCTTTACCCTATAATGTAGGGGTGGAGCCGAATCCAAATACGGTGTTCAGATAAGCACAAATAGTGGATTTTTTACGTATACTAGGGGGCTCTACCCCCTACTCGCTTCAACTCGCCAATTCCCGGGTGGGCGCTATGCGCTAGCCACTTTGCTGGTCTGCCACTCGCGTATGGGGAAGCGGATTGCAGATTGTTATTTTCATGGGAATTGTTACCTATGCATAATAGAATTAACTATTTTTACATTACAGCGAGTAATTAACCATAGTAAAAAATAGTAAAACGTAATAAATTGAATGAAAATTATGTTTCATGTTGCGTTAGGGGTATCGTTGCGTTATACGTTTTCTTTCTTTTTGGCTTTGAAATTAACACGCAAGTACTTTTTAAACTTACACTTTTACTGTAAAACTTCAGTAAAAACTGTTTTTTAATTAACTTTTCATCAATATCGCATTGAATTTTGATTCTGTGTTTGGACTTACATCGTGACAGTGCAACATATAACTGGCCGTGAGTGGATTTCGTTTCTTTCTCTGTAATAAATAAAACGACTTTTTCAAATGTTTATCCCTGTGATTTGTTAATTGTCTTTGCAAAAGCTGTTCTAACGGGAAACTAAATGTTTTAATACCAATGGCATATCAAGATCTCCTTTGGTGTCTAATGTTATCCATGGAAGATGTGCTACATTACCTTTCTTGTCACCTGTTAAAATTTTACATGTCATTGCAATGTAACCGATCGACAATTCGCACATTAATTTGTTTGACTTCATCGTTTCTCTGTGCTAGGATTGCCCGTGTACTCATTTCTTCTGTTGATAACCCCTCAGGATGAAATTCATCAATAAGATTTGGACATAATAAGTCTTTTTTTATTGGGAGCTTAAAGTGAGGAAAACGTAAAAATGTATAAGAGCTAAGAGTGCAGGAAGCGTGTCTGACAAAAGCATTCACACGAATGAGAGGTGAGTGGCCCGTAAAGCGTGGTTTTAAATGGTTGAGAGGAGGGCGGAATTTCACAAAATCTCACGGAAAAAGTCTTGTCTCAAGATTTTCTTTGATAATAGAGAGATTTATTTCGGACAAATATTTTGCCATTCGGAAAAAATAACGTAAAATTAAATCGGCACTGCCTGTGTCTGCCTGCTTGTGCTTAAGTTGCACCCTCGCTGACACGAGCAGGCGGTGAAGCTCCGCTTTCGCTTTTAGGTAAACGTTGTACTTCGTGAGGCCACTTTATATTTTTCCCCGTTGGACATGCAATATGTGACACAAATTTTGACCGGCAGCGTAATTTGTTAGTTCACCTACACAGTCACCATTTGTGTCACATGGTTGGAACTGAAGCGGTAATTTATATGTATACTTCCATCCATCCATTATCCAACCCGCTATATCCTAATTACAGGGTTACGGGGGTCTGCTGGAGCCAATCCCAGCCAACACAGGGTGCAAGGCAGGAAACAAACCCTGGGCAGGGTGCCAGCCCACCGCAGGGTGCACACACACACACAGACACACACACCAGGCACACACTAGGGACAATTTAGAATCGCCAATGCACCTAACCTGCATGTCTTGCATCTATTTAATTTCTTTTTGACCGGGAGGATATTAGCATATATGGTGTGGGGAACAGCCCGGACACAGACAGGTAGACATGATTTAAGCACCACAACACGTTTATTTACACTATTTACAGAGACACAACCCAGTGCCGCAGCACCAATCACCCCAAAGTCCAGGCCCTCAATACAATGCCTTTCTCTTCTGGTCCGCCTTCACTCCTCTCCTCTCCTCTGAGCTCTGTCCTCTTCCACCCGACTCCAGCCATCGAATGGAGGGAGGCGGCCCCTTTTATTCCCACCTGGATGTGCTCCAGGTGCCTCCCGATTGGCTTCCGCCGGCACTCCGGGTGTCCCTGATCTTCTTTCCCCCAGCATTTCCGGGTGTGGAGGAAGAGCTTAGGGCCAGGGCTCCTCAGGCATTGGGGCGCCCCCTGGTGGTGACCATGGGCCTCTATAGGGTTGAGCTTCCAAGCTCAGTTCCCGTGGTCCCAAAGCAACCAGGGCGGTTGCCCACTCATGGTATGGAGGAGCCGTAAGCCCTCCTCCAGTCCTTCCGGGCATCCCGGCTGGGTGCCACAATGGTTATACATGTTTGTTTCTCGGTATGACTCAATAAAGTGTATTTAAATAAAAAACAACAACAACATTTATTTATATAGCACATGTTCATACAAAAAGTAGCTCAAAGTGCTTTTCATAATGAAGAAAAGAAAAATAAAGGACAAAATAAGAAATTAAAATTAAAATAAGACAACATTAGTTAACATAGAAAAGGAGTAAGGTCCGATGGCCATGGTGGACAGACAAAAAAGTCTTCATAATTATTGTATTTTATTCAAGAACACTGCAATACCCTAATATAAGGCATACAAAATTGGAAAAAGTAAATGGGTCATTTATTCTCACTCCTTAAAAAATACACAACAAACTGAACATGAACGAGTTCAAAACTGAAATGGTGAACTATGAACGTGAATTTATTCATTTTAATCTGCGTGAACTGAACTTTGAGCTTGTTCTTGTGAGGTGTGAACTTGCACAACATTGTCTATCAGTCTATTCAAACCACTTATTTCATTTCAAGGATGTGAGTAGCCAGGATCTACAGCAGCAGAATGAGGAACTAATCCTGGATGGGAAACCCGTAGCTTAGACAATTTAAAGTCGACATTACAACATTAGAAAACTTTTAATGAGAAATTCCCAACAGACCTCGCCAATCCTATTCACCGAATTTCTGCAAAATAACATCAAGTCGGGTTTTGAAGGTTCCTAAAGTCCTACTCCCCACCATACTACTTGGTAAATAATCCCACATCTCTATGGTTCTTTGTGTGAAGAAAAAACTTTCTAACGTTTGGGCAGAGTCTGTCCTGAATAAGTTTCCACCCATGTCACCATGTTCTTATTGCTGAAGTTACAGCCCGGATCCACTGCTCTGTTTCCTTTCATACTTTAAACACTTCGATCATGTCCCTTCTTAATCTTCATTTCAGCTGTGGTAGAAATTAAATTGGAAAATATATTAATAGAAGGAAAGACTAGGACTTCTTTGAGTCAGGATCCAGGCAGGAGGAAGCTTGTCCATTGTGTTCTTTATTACTCTTCAGCAAATGCTTGAAGAGGGAGCGTCCCTGTTACAGCAGGCTTAAGGGACAATGCCCGGGGCAGGTGATCCAATAATAAGAGCAGAGGTTAATATTTATAAACAACTGAATTTGCATAGACGTGCTGAATTAATGTGTACACATCACCAGACATTTACTGTGATTAGGTCGTTGGCTTACACGCCCATCATCTGATTGTTTGGTTTGCTTACATGCCCAAATAACATATCTAAACAAAAGTCTCATTTCCTCTATATTCTTGATCTTCTCATTATCTCTCAGGTTCAGCTCTTATTCTTGTTTTCTGTGTACGTGACAACTCTCCAGTATTGCTGGGTGCAGGACGTCTGATTTCTTAATCCTTCTAGAACATCCTGCATATGACATCAACCATCTCCTAGCACATTCTTGTTGTTCACTTGACCTTTATCTGGTTTCCTGATATTCTTCAACAGGTTTCTGACATCTTTTAACCCTTTAATACTCCTTCTAAGATAGATACTGTATTATAGAGTGGAATGCATACACAATACCTATACTACCCCTAAATGACTATGTGACCCCCTAAGTCTCATTTTTCTTCCACACAACTGTAAACATTCAACTCCTTCAGAGTTCACACCCCTCAGTCCTGGAACCATCCTACTCTCTACCAGTACAGTCGATCAGTGAAGATGGAATACCAGTATTGCCCGACTCATTTTTTTTAAAAAAGAGATGTACTCTTGTGTTTTTTAATTCTCCACTTTGCCATAGGTTGACAGTTCTAATCCCATAAATGTCAGAAGTGACTGAACCATGTTGGGCCCTTGAGCGAGGCTCTTAACCTGCAATGGCTCCATTCTGGGTATTACGTTAATCTGCATCCAGCCCTGCAAGCAGGTCCTCCAATTTACAGGAAAAATTTTGGAGTTAGTGATGGATTGCAACTCCACCCACCATAAAAATAACCTCACACTCTCCCATTGTGGTGCCGAGGTGCCCCCTGCTGCACTCGAGTCCCAATCCAGATGGTTCATCGTGTGGTAGGTGTGTGGCAACGCGCTATCAGCACATGCTCCCAACCTCCTTCTCCTCCTCCTCCTCCTACTCCAGCTTGCCATCAACAATTGAATGGATCTTTCCACCTAGACCTTCCAAACCTTCCACTTTCTTATTTTAATCAACTTATTTGCAATGGTGATGAACAGGTTGACAGACAGGAGTCCCCGTGGACTATGATGTTTGCTGATGACACTGTGACCTGTAGCAATAGTAGAGAGCAGGTTGAGGAGACCCTGGAGAGATGGAGATATGCTCTGGAGAGGAATGAAGGTCAGTAGGAACAACAGAATACATGTGTGTGAATGAGAGGGAGGTAGAGGAATGGTGAGGATGCATGGAGTAGAGTTGGTGAAGGTGGATGAGCTTAAATAATTGGGATCAACAGTACAAAGTAACGGAGATTATGGAAGAGACGTGAAGAAGAGAGTTCAGGCAGGGTGGAGTGGTTGGAGAAGAGTGTCAGGAGTGATTTGTGACAGAGTGAAAGGGAAGGTCTACAGGATGGTAGTGACACCAACTATGTTAGACAGAGCTGAAGGTGGCAAAGTTAAAGATGTTAAAGTTTGCATTGAGTGTGATGAGGATGGACAGGATTAGGAATGAGGACATTAGAGGGTCAGCTCCACTTGGACGGTTTGGAGACAAAGCTAGAGAGGCGAGATTGCGTTGGTTTGTACATGTGCAGAGGAGAGATGCTGAGTATATTGGGAGAAGGATTTTAAGGATAGAGCTGCCAGGCAAGAGGAAAAGAGGAAGGCCTAAGAGAAGGTTTATGGATGTGGTGAGAGAGGACATGCAGGTGATGGGTGTGACAGAGCAAGATGACGAGGACATGAAGATGTGGAAGAAGATGATCCACTGTGGCAACACCTAATGGGAGGAGACAAAAGAAGAAGAAGATGAAGAATATGCACAGTTTTCTCCAGAAGCATCTCCCCGTGTAGGCACAACCATCCAGCATGTCGGCATAAAACATTCATCAGGATAGAAGCTTCAGCCACCGTTGAAAGAACCACAGGGCTCCTTAGTAGTCCCTTAGATTAGCATTTGAAAGTTGACTTGGTGAGGCAGCTCAGATTTCCAGAATCCATTATAATGGTCACAGTGAGACCAGGCAGGTGGTGACAATGGATTGGACAGACCATTGGTGGAAAACTGCCACAGTAAGGCATGCCAGGCATACTGCCAGCTTCATGAAGTGGCCTAAAGATGGGTTGCTGAGGAGTACCTCTGTATTAAGCCGCCAGGGCATTACTGGTGCATACAAAAGGAAAACCATCAGAGTAATGGCAGGAGTAAGGCAGCAGAGAGGGCCTAATGGTGGTGATGGATTAAGAGGACAATATGAGCTACAAAGATTCATGTCAGGGCGTGATCAACCCAGACTGGGTGAGAGTATCTGATGATGAAAGTACCAAAGCTTCCACTGACCCCAGGTAGCATCTGTGATTTAGTGATGAGCAAACCCCACGGTGTCGGCTTTAATTTGAGTTTGGCAGAATCTCTGAAATGTCCGAGAGCTTCTCTGAACTCCACCAAATGTACTGAAGTTAATGGAGAAGGAGGAAATGAACTAGTTTTGAGTGAATTATAATGGTGCAACTGTCTTTTAAGTGTCCCAGAGGTCCATGGAAGCGTTTGCCAACTATGCTGGATTTATTATTTTTGCCAAAAATGTGATCAGTGCTGTGAGGCAGCAGTGCTAACCACTGAGCCTCAAACAAAAAGAAGATGCAGATGGAATGATCACCACAAAGAAAATATAACAAATAGTCATAAACTAGAAATAAGTAAAAAAAATTTGGACGTGAGCATCAGTAAGCTTTGCATTCTAAGAGAGAAGTTACCCGAACTATTCTAGAACATTTCAGTAATTATATTTACTGCTCTGATGCTGATCTTTCTGATCATAAAATAGGTCATTATTTTAGCAATTGACGAGAAGAATTCATAATCCATCCATCCATCCATTATCCAACCCACTATATCCTAACTATAGGGTCAAGGGGGTCTGCTGGAGCCAATCTCAGCCAACACAGGGCACAAGGCAGGAAACCAACCATGGGCAGGGCGCCAGCCCACTGCAGAGAATTCATAATTCATTGCAGATTTACTGTATTTGACAGTTCCCCTAGAGTGTTTCTTTCTGTTGCTCAATTTGGCTCAAAAACTAATTGGCATATCGTCATCTCATAACAGGATTAAGTTTCGAGTTTGGTATTTCTCCGTCCAGCCATTTTAGTTCGAGACCATCCTCAACAAACTGTGTCACACAGTCACACACCCATCATCGAGATATTGTTTTCAGGGGACCCTAAAACGTCGAGATCCGTCCAAAATAGGAGATGGAAATTTTTGATGAGCTTTCCCTCCTCCTGTGTCTCTTGTGGATGTGGGAAGGAAATCAGAGAATTTGGAGAAAAACCTCATGCAAGTAAAAGGGAGAACATTCAAACTCAGCACAGTTATCTGGCCAGGATGGGCACCCAGGACCCTGTAGCTGTGAGAGGGCCGTGATCAGCCATTAGGGCATTCAGTATAGAATAAGCCTAAGTATAAAGCAGTATGTGATTCAGGCCTATCCAGAATGCCACAGCTTGTCGTGACCTTCGGTCTGAGTAGCCCATCACTCTTACAGACGCTCTGTCAGTAATCTGCTCCAAATTTCTTCACTGGCTTTGTATCATCACTGGCACCTCACATCTCCTAAGTGCCTTTCAACAACGTTCCTCTCTCCAACGTCTTCTGCTTGAGTGCTCCAATCTCCACCTTTCCTGTAAACAGAGATCCACACAGACCGAAAATAAACTCTGTGGCTTCTCTTGTGCCTGCTTGTTCTCCTCCTACTTCTATTGCTTTGTCTACCATTTTCTTTCAGTTTAGAGTGACTGGAGCCTCAAATTTGGTATGGTGTCTGTAAGGATGCACTGCCCTGGGCTGACATCCCATCAAATTCTTGATCTCTGATTTGCACTTCTTGCTTCCATAATTTCCTGCATCTTTATACTTTTTAAGTTACTCAGATGGTCAGGGATTTTCAGAGGCACGGCATCATCATAATAGCACAGTGCAGAGGACATTCTTCACTTTAAATTTGTTAGCAGGGTCTTTTTTCTTTGGTGTTTCTCTGTCCTGTGTCAATTAACAAAAATGGAAGTAGCCACAGTTTAAGTAATTGCCACCTTAAATTAATACCTTGTGGGAATATGGAATATGACCCTTGAACCTGCAGACAACATGCCCAAACACCAGGTAAAAGTCCCAATATTAAATTTATTATAATAATAATGTGCACAAAGCACCTCCACTTCCACAATACTCAATAATAAATCAATACAATCAGTTATAAACACAATCCTCCACTCCACCCAGCAGCTCTGTCGCACTCCCTCCCAACTCCGGCTCTCCCTGCTGGGGTTTCCCATAATCCTTTTATATTCCTTGACCCGGAAGTGCTTCTGTCCCTCAGTCCATGTGATTTCATAGCACTTCTGGGTCAGATGAAAACTTCTTCTTTTCTTCATCCCGGAAGTACTTCATTCCTTCCATCTCAGTCATTACGGAGTACTTCTGGGTTATAATAAAAACCATTGTGCCTCCCTGCAGCGTCCCCTGGCGGCCCCCACGGTATCCAGCAGGGCTGTGCAGTAAAACTCCATTGTCCATGATACCCTGCTGGAATTCGGGGGCACCTCCATGTTTCAGGGAGGACTCCATCTAGCGGTGTGGGGGTATTGGCTGGGATAAACTGCCGACCATATATCACAACCTAATAATAATCTATATATATAATTCACTAAGCCGCCGACAAGTAGCCACCCATGGAAAGCACGCAAGACAGCCATGCCCACCAACTCTAAGACCATTGGATACGACAACAACTCGCAGAGCCACGCCCCACCAACTCGGACGCGACGCCTCAGAAAACACGCCGTCATTTCTGTTCATCTGTGCTACAGTCCACATGCACCTCTGAGCCATGTTGACTTTTCGGTTACGACGCACGACCACGTGCACCATCGCAAACTGTTTTACACGTTACATACAGCAATTCGCATCCGTGACAAACATGCGTCTTCTTAGATGGTCCTGCAGGAAGACGGAAAACGTTTCCCCGCCCACCAACACTCCTTATTCCCCGGCCCGCGTCCACCCTTGCTCTCTAGGCATTCACACTGCCTGCTCATGTGCCCGGATGCTACAACTCACCGACCATCCCGTAAGTCGCTTTCGTCTGTGCTGGGAGTCCACATGCACCTCTGAGTCACGTTAACTTTTCATTATTCTTTTCGGTTACAACACCCGACCGCGTCCATCATCAAAAACCATGGGAAGGGAACAACGAAGCCTCGCCCAGAAACTCTACCCCTCCTCCCACATGATAGGGAACGCACCTCAGAGCACTGCCCGCCAACTCGAACAGCTCATCAAACACGTACTCACTCGCTTTGGTCTGTGCTGCGGTCCAAATCCAGCTGTGAGCCACGTTGACTGTTCATTAGCCCTCCATGGCTACCGCTTCAAATGTTTTTCATGGAAACAACACTTCTTTCAATGTTATACAGATTCCTGCATCAGGTAACTGCACGCGCGCTACACTGAATGGATCAACGTGTGCCTACCTGGCGCAGAGAGGCGTGAGTAAGCCGTTGAACCCCATTCGTGCTGGAAACCGGGGCTTGCAATTGTTCCCCACGAAAGAGGAATTCCCAGTAAGTGCGGGTCAAACGCTCGCACTGATTATGTCTCTGCCCTTTGTACACCCCCCCCCAAAACCCCCTCGCTACTACCATGGTCAGGTGACTTGGTGGATTATATATAGAAAAGCAGCCAGAACCGCAAAGAACAATGAAAAGTCTACGTGGCGCAGAGGTGCATTTGGACTGTACCAGAGACAAAAGCGACTGAGGCGGTGTTTGGAAAATGAACAGTCAACGTGACTCACAGGTGCATGTAGACTGTGCAAAGACGAAAACGACTCAGGTGACGAGTTGGGGGTGGGCACATGAGCAGGCAGTGCATACTGAACGAGAAATCAGCAGACTAGCATGACGGAGGGGGCGGAATGGGCGTCCTTCCCCTCTCCTCCCGTTCCGTCCTCCGTGCCCTATGAGCCCGAGTGGGAGGAGAAGTCGTGACGGCGGTCCTCCAGTTTTCAGTCACGGACAATTGTATGTTGGTTTGTAGCGTGCATTGTTACAATGTTACTTTTCTTGGTGGTTTATTAAATTACGGATTTTTCAAATGTTAATTTTTTTCCTGTGCTTAAAAATCATTACAAAAGCGGCGTGATTATGCGGCGTGGCTAGTAATTATAATAATTTATTTTATTTATAGGCGCCTTTCAAGGCACACAAGGACACCTTACAGAGCACATTAATAACAACAGTCACAACATAAAATTAATAAAATATTACAGTACAATAAAACCAGGATAAATACAATAATAAAACTGAATTTAAATGTATCAGCTAAAATGATCAGACAGACTAAGCCATCTTAAAAAGATGTGTTTTAAAATGAGATATAAAGGTATGAAGAGAGTCGATATTAAGAATGTCTTGTGGGACAGAGTTCCAGAGGCAAGGAGCCACTCGACTGAAAGCAGTTATGTAGCCTTGTTACATCTTGATAAACAACAAGCACATATGAAGGCGGCACGTAAATCGCTTTCTACTTCACCTGCTTTATACGCACGTGTTCAGCTCGCTCTGTCACCGCAAATGCTGTGTGAACACCCGGCCCTCAATCACCAGCTGCGGTTCACTGGAGGAATATATGGGGGGAGCTCGTGGTGGAGTACTTTCTGTTTTAAAGTTAAAAGTTACAAGGATTAAAGACTAATGGCAAAAAATATTCATTCAAAAATTAAAACTAAAAATATGTTTAGTATATTATTATTTTATTTCATTTAGTCTTTCCAGCTACTTTAATAGTTTAGTTTAGTTTTAGTTTTTCATTTTGGTTTTGTTAATTATTTTATTTCAGATTATGAAAATGTTTTTTTAAAAATAGCTTTGGTTTTGATTTTAGTTTTCGTTAACTATAATAACCTTGATACAGTGTAATTAAGTTTATTATATTTTCTACTGGGCGGCACGGTGGCGCAGTGGTAGCGCTGCTGCCTCGCAGTTAGGAGACCTGGGTTCACTTCCCGGGTCCTCCCTGTGTGGAGTTTGCATGTTCTCCCCGTGTCTGCGTGGGTTTCCTCCGAGCGCTCCAGTTTCCTCCCAAAGACATGCAGGTTAGGTGGATTGGTGATTCTAAGTTGGCCCTAGTGTGTGCTTGGTGTGTGGGTGTGTTTGTGTGTGTCCTGCGGTGGGTTGGCACCCTGCCCGGGATTGGTTCCTGCCTTGTGCCCTGTGTTGGCTGGGATTGGCTCCAGCAGACTCCTGTGTTCGGATTCAGCATGTTGGAAAATGGATGGATGGATATTTTCTACTTTCCTGGTCGGTGAAGATTTTCTTTTCTACCAGTCTTCAAGTCAAAAAGTTCAATAAATCGCTGTAATAAACTATAAACAAACATAAAAAATATTAAAACATTACATAATAACCCACACAAATCGCTCCAGAAACTCCTTTCTTCCTAGTGCCATACGACTTTTGAATAAGAAATATCGGAGATAATGTTTAAGGTTTTGATATATATCCTGTTACCTTTTTTTTTTGGTATAAATATGTTTTATCTAACTGCCTTACCTTAACCTTTCTTATTTCTATTTGTCTGTTTTATTTCATTCTGTCTGTTACCTGTTATTAGATGCAACTGAGAAGGCAAATTTCATGTTTTCCTGTGTAAATATGACTAAATAGAGAAACCTAACCTAACCTAACCTAACCTAATAACAAAACTCCATGACCTGAAATAATTCAGCACCCTAGGAGCCGAGCAGGGCTACATATTGAAACTACAACTCCCATAAAGCCCTGTTGGTGTCCATGAGGGAGTTACACTAGAGAGCCTATCAGGGAGCGCATGGCCCCAGGAGACAGTCCTCCACTGTCCTTCCCTTAATAATAATAATAAATAATAACATTTATTTGTATAGCACATTTTCATACAAAAAAGTAGCTCAAAGTGCTTTACATAATGAAGAACAGTGAATAAAAAAAATATAACAACATAAGAAATTAAAAATAAGACAATATTAGTTAACATAAAAAAAAGAATATGGTCCGATGGCCAGGGTGGACAGAAAAAAAAAAAAAAAACTCCAGATGGCTGGAAGAAAAAAATAAAATGTGCAGGGGTCTCAGGCCACGAGACGGCCCAGTCCCCTCTGGGCATTCTACCTAACATAAATGAAATAGTCCTCTTGTGTCTAGGGTTCTCACGGAAGGACTTGATGATTATGGTCATGCAGACTTCTGGCTTTTAATTCTTCACTGTTGGAACATCACGGTGCTTTGAGTAGATGGTGGTGGCAAAAGACACCACCAAAAGGACACCGGAAAAAGAAACAGAAGAGAGAATAGGGGTTAGTTATTCTGTCTTTCAAACAGGAAAGGGAACACCGATGATCCCCATGCCAGGACACCCCTCCATCCACATCCATTCATTAGGAGGGCCTCCCAATCGGGTATTAAGCACCAACCTTCCCTGCCAGGATGCCAGCCCATCCATGTCTTCCCAGTTCTTTCTGTTAATACTCTACATTTGCACACTGTGAGCCTCTCCTCAGAGACAAGCGCTTATTTTCCCAATAAAAAGAGTAATGGACAGAGGACTTGGTTATTCTAAGGAATTATAACAAATACATGTAAGCACGAATGTCAGCTCTGCTCGTCCTCCAGGAGCATCTTGGTGTAAAAGTGATATCTCGACCAGCCAGGGCATTTCTGTCAAAGCTGTTAGGCTGCAAGTCTGTTTCAGAAAAGAAAAAGAAAACAGAAAAGTTACTTGGTGTTCGAGAGAAGGGGTCAAGCTGCAGAACGTCTTTCTTTTTTTCACTTTAAATTAACTGGAACTTCTCTGTTTAAACACAATGTTGCTGCTCTGTTTATTTTCATAAGGCAAAGAATGCCAGAAGAAACCAAGAGCATTTCATCACTTAAATAATTATATCTGGGGAATGTAAAAAAGTAATTCTTTGGCAATATCTGAATAAATTACTGAAAGGTCATGTGCCACATTGATTGAATCCTGCTCAAGGCTTTCAGGCTTGGCACCTTCCATGGGAATTCTCAAAATATTAAAACAAGGCACCTTTCAAAAATGGGATGTCCTCAAATGGCTTTGTCACCGCAGCTTTGTTTTGAGTGTGCCTGGTAAAGTGACTGTGTCTTGAACTTTTACAAAAATAAAAAACAAAACAATGCAATGCTGAGCATCTTAGGTGTTGAATGTGACTATCAATCCATCAGAAAGCAGGCCTGTTCTGTAATGCACTGGAGCCTTCTCACATTTCCGCAGTCATTCATGTGATAATTGATAGTCACTCATACACAGACATTTCATCCATGTCATCTTAGACTTGGACCAGGAGCAGTGACAATTAAATGTTATGCAGAAGTTACGCCTTTCTAGGTCCCTGTGTGCCATCCTGTACAGTTAAAAAAAATAGAATAGATAGATATGAAAGGCACTATTAGATAGATAGATAGATAGATAGATAGATAGATAGATAGATAGATAGATAGATAGATAGATAGATAGATAGATAGATAGATAGATAGATAGATAGATAGATAGATAGATAGATAGATAGATAGATAGATAGATAGATAGATAGATAGATGGATGGCTGGGACCTTTGCCCAGCCAGGACGCCTCCACGCTGGAAGGACAGGGAGAGCCAACCTATCCAGAATGTTACCTTCCCCAGACCAGTAGATGGCAGCTCCCATGGGTTGCAGTGGTGTCTCGGACTCCCGCAGGGCTTCATGGGAGTTGGAGTTGGTTACAGTCCTGTTGGGATCCAGGGGTGCCGCCAGGGGGTGCTGTAACAGCTGCTCGGCCTTCTTGGGTGGTTCTTCCGGCACACCTGGAAGTGCTGCCAGAAGTAGGTCAACGAGCACCTGGAGCACTTTGGGGCACGTTATAAAAGGAGCCAGAGTTGTGAAGCAGAGAACAGAGCTTGTGAGGGGAGGAGTGGAGGCGGTGGAAGAGTAAGAAGAACAAGAAGAACGAGAGAAAGAAATATAGGACTGAGTTTGTTGGTTTGTTTGGGATTGTGCATTGTGTGCTGTGAAGAAGGAAGAGCAAAATAAACGTGTGTGATTTTGGACTTCTGTGGTCTGTCTGTCTGTAGCTGGGCTGATCTCCACAAAATAATTTTTATTCCCCTGCCTGTTAGAGACCAGGAAGGCCCATCTGGGATGCCATTGTGGAGATCAGCCATGATAGACATGAAAGGCACTATATAATAGATAGATAGATAGATGTGAAAGGCACTATATGATAGATAGATAGATAGATAGATAGATAGATAGATAGATAGATAGATAGATAGATAGATAGATAGATAGATAGATAGATAGATAGATAGAAGTGAAAGGCACTATATGATAGATAGATAGATAGATAGATAGATAGATAGATAGATAGATAGATAGATAGATAGATAGATAGATAGATAGATAGATAGATAGATAGATAGATGTGAAAGGCACTATATGATAGATAGATAGATAGATAGATAGATAGATAGATAGATAGATAGATAGATAGATAGATAGATAGATAGATAGATAGATAGATAGATAGATAGATGTGAAAGGCACTATATGATAGATAGATAGATAGATAGATAGATAGATAGATAGATAGATAGATAGATAGATAGATAGATAGATAGATAGATAGATAGATAGATAGATAGATAGATAGATAGATAGATAGATAGATGTGAAAGGCACTATATAATAGATAGACTGACTGTGCTCATTTTCTCTTCTTCTTTTTCTCTGCAGCACTGAGAAGACGCCCAATGAGGGCACTTGACTCCATCCCTTCCGGCCTCCTGCCTTTACAACCTGCTCCTGCTAGAAGGAGGCAGTCAGTTCTGAACCGTTTGTCAGTAAAACCATCATTTGAGTGAATTGGACTTAAATAAAAGAGGTTCTTCAGTAAAAATTACTTTAACCAGAAGCAGAAGTGGAAATAAAAAAACCCACTGTTACTCCTGGCTGTGCAAGCTGAATAAAGGGGAATAGGGTATTTCCTTGGAGGGCCAAAGGCACACTAATAGTTACAATCCATATTACTAACCGAGAATGCTAAACCGGATGATGGACGCAGGCACATCCGGCAATGGGCCGTAGCTGCAAAAAGACGTACTGCGCAGGCGCAAAAAGAGTCCGCGAGAGTCGGCTAAGGAGCCGAGAAAGGCGGACAAAAGAGGGCGAGAGAGGCGGATGAGGGGCCGCGAGAGGCGGACAAGACCACAGAAAAAAGGAGTGAGCACAGGAAAAATGGAGAAATGAGGCGCAACGAGCACCGAAAAAAGGAAAAGGCACATAAAAAAGTAGTCAAATGCAGGCAAAGCACGAAACACATTGCACACGAAACTAGTCCCAAAAAAAAAAAAAAAAGAGGCTCGCGCACAACAGCAAGGCACCCTAACCCCCCCCCCCCCCCCCCCCCTACAGGCACCGGACGGGACACACACCAAGAGGGGGATTCAACAAGCCCATGGAACACAAAAAAAAGAACACAAAACCACCCCACAGACCCTACAAGCAAGGGACGGGACACACACAAAGAGGGAGATTCAACAAGACACAGGAACACAAAAAGAAAGAAGACGCTCGCGCGACAACAATCCTCATCCCCCCCCCCCCCACACACACACACACACACACATCCATAAGAAGTGACACCCAAAGCCACATATTCTAAAGTGAACATCAACACCTTCACACTAGACAGCATAGGTGTCAGCATTGGTGGATCTCCTTACAATAAAGCACTATTAACCGTTCAACTGCAGAAAAGGAAATATATTAACAGTGACTGCGATCCTCCTTATTACTTATCCATATTTCGCATGCTGAGAAAGAAACAAGTCATGAATACACGGTCACGGGTACAAAACGAAAAGGAAAGGATAACAGGAACAAACACACGAACACGAAAGAAACAACAAAATAGACGGCTATACAGCATAGGTGGATCTCATTACAATAAGGCACTATTAACCGTTCAACCGCAGAAAAGGCTCCATATTAACAGTGAGTGCAATACTCCTTATTACTTATCCATATTTCTAAAAGAAAAAATGTCTGGACTCCAAAAACGCAAAGCTCAACTGAAGCTTCTAACTAACGATGTACCTAAAAGTGAAAACTTTATGAACTGCATTAGATCCTACAATAGTTCATTTGCTTTTGCATATACCAGAGTAAATATCAGGCCACCAAAAGGCAATGGCCCATACTGCTTTCGCATATGTGCACAAATACTGCATCGCATTGGAACAGTGCACCCTGAAACAAATCAACAACGCAAATATGCACAAATCTACATCCTAGATCCACATGATGCAAACTATCAATCAAAGTGCTGCATCGCAACAGGCACGGATTCAAAACGAAACACCTCCCGTCTCAGACATACGTTAATGGCAGCGATGCACACCGTAAACTACAACGGGCTTCTCACACAGCACAGGCAAATCGATTACAGCTCCATAACAACACGTCCCAAATACTACACATGCAACAACGCGCCTCTCAAACGGCACAAGGAAAACATACACCAGGAAAATTCATTCGGATTAATGAATGTCATTTGCAATCATTGTCATTCAGTTCACTTCCCTGAAGAAACAACTGGCAATACAAGTTATACATTTACACGTTGTTGTCAAAAGGGTCAAATTAGACTGCCTTCTTTACATTCATATACTGAATATCTACAGAAGCTTATAACTGACGATGTACCTGAAAATGAAATCTTTATCAACTGCATTAGATCCTACAAATCGGTATCCACTATGAACATTAACGGTGGCACTGCACGTGACATCCGTCTTGAAAAAATGTTGTTTATTGATGAATGTTCAATGGCATGAAGTCACTTACTCAACACCATTCATAAACTTCTACAAACGTTTATGAATAATAATATTCGATTTGGAGGAAAGGTACTTTTATGAGGAGGAGATTTTAGACAGTACTTAGCTATTCTTCCAGATGACATGCACTCAGCTATTGTTCAGTGCACCTTAAAATACGCAGACAATTGGCATTGCTTTCAAAAGATACAGTTAGTAAAAAAGATACGATGTCCAGAACCAGATCATAACAATTGCTTATTACAACTGAGAGATGGTACACTCACCAATACAGATGGACTTCAGCCACATATTATTACAATTCCTCAAGCCTTTATCTGCGCCGACTTAGTTACAGACAGATTTGGAACAGCAATCTCATTAGACCAAATGCCCCTTTTAACACAACGCACTATATTATGTCCAAAAAATATTAATGTGGAAAACATAAATACCCAAGTCATTCCATTACTTCCTGGAGAGACACAACTCTTTCTAATCTCTGACAAACTTGACTCTGATCACAACAATAACCATCTTAAATGACCTTACAAGTTCTGAGCTGGAATTACCTTTTACACTTAAACGGCGTGTACAAAGAAATTTTCCAATAAACCTTTACACTGTGCCACACACTTTATTGTTTGCTTTCTATTTGCATCATCTACACTGTCACACTATTCTATATCTCATTCATACATCACCCTCTTTGTCATTCACAACACCAGGGGTTGGCGAGCGAAGCGAGCAGGGGGCGGAGCCCCCTAGTATATATCTAAACACATGGGGATTTTCCTTGGAGGTGCAAATGGACATTGTAAGAGAAAAGAGATGACAATGATAAAGAGCTGGGGTACCAGCCTGGTAACCCTGTGTAACTAAATTGCAAAACAAAAGAAAGAAACACACAATAATTGCGGAGACATCTTTTCAGACACAAATTCAAGATAAACTGGCAAAGGTGTCAGAGCTTCTGGTTTTAAGTCTTTCCGACAGGAAAGGCAGGTCCAGGTGGAAGGACACCAGAAGTGACGTTAGAGGTGTTATAGCCATCAATCATCTGGTCTGCAGAGGCAGGACAAGAAAAAGGCATTAGGACACAGCGCCAGCCCCTGGAGCAGCGGCAGAATTACAGTCACTAGAGCACTTCAGCCAATGCACATGAAAAACATATCATTGATAAAAACCAGTGTTGCTAATGTGATGGTATGAACTGGTATGCACACATTAACTACTGGTACTCATAAGGTAAGACTAGGGAAGTGCTGGTACGAAGTACCAGTGCATGCCAGCCAAACGTCAGGCACTGACTTTACCCCACCACCTGGTATAAAACTAACCCCATTCAAATAGGGCTTTGGTCCATGTAATTGTTGTTTTTGGGGCCAAGATTTTTCTTCCTGGGTAATTTATTTAGTGACAGCACCTGCATTTATTCTGTCCTGGGCAGCACCAGGTACATCTGCTAGATTCAAATATAAAATAGCTGGGCAATACCAGTATACTCATCGGGGCTCATGGCACTAGGCCCCCACAAAGTAATGAAACCCAAATGCCATACTGCTTCAGTGTCTAACTTGTCCTATAATGAACCTTAGACCTAAGGGTGCCATCGAAGTACTAAAGAAAGGAAACAACAGCGAGAAATAGTAATGTACATCTATCACTGAAGGAGCACACAGTTCTTGCTTCACTTACCAGCCATTTTGGAGAATGGCCACTTTCTGAGAAATTATATCATTATTTAAAAAAGAGTTCTCTGATTTTTCCACAGTTTCTTTATTCTTGTCTCTTGTCTTCATTCCTCCTAAGTTCTCCAAGACTTATCGCACATGAAACATCAATCACGTCTTGAAGAGGTCTTCTCAAATCCTGTTTTGTTGCTTTGCGACAACTCACTCGCGCTTCACCGATTTTTATTTACCAGCTCATTAAATTCCCATTGAGCCAATTCAGAGATGTAAATTTATTGGAGCCTTTGAAAAGGCCCCTATGAGTCAAAGCCTGTGTTCTGATTGAAAGGCTATTGCTTGTTAATTTGAGCCGCATTATTTGGTGTCATTTGTCTTCAAAGCCTTGCCTGCGGTTTCGATTTATTATCCAACAAAAATGCCCACCGTGATGACGTGGCACAAAAGCACAGAGGTTAACCCTGCTGTCTCATGGATCCCTGGCTTGGAATGCTCTGCTCAGTTGTTGTATGTGTGGAATATGCCCGTCAGCATTGTGATGTTACAGCCAGGGTTGTCGCCCTGCATTGTACTGTTGCTTTTGTTAACGATGAATTATTATTTTCCATGTTTTGATGTTTTTTCTATTAAATGTGAACATTATTTTTCATTTGTATTCTCTCCCTTTAAATGTGAATCCATTACCTGCACTTTGTGGGTGGTGCCCCAGGAGGCGGGGCCACCGTGACATCACTGTTGCTGACTGCTCCTTCTGGTTTTGTTTTCCCAGGCAGACTCAGCAGTGGTGCATTGAGTTTGATCATTTGTTTTGTAATTCTTGAATATCATTTGGATTTGCTACTTTTCTGATTTATTTTGCCTACTGACTTTGGTTTTGCTTGTGAATTATAGAATTTGGAATTGTGTGACAAATTCTTTTTTTTTTTTTGCTTTGTTGAGAATTTGCTGTATATTTTTCAGGTGCGTTCGCATATAACGTGCAAAGCTCCAATTGTGAAAGGTCATGTCTGACTTTCTCTCTGTCTGTCTGTCTGTATTTCCGCACGAAACAACATACAGCATGGAGGACTGACAGTGGGGGTATGATTGACGCTGAAAGGGGGGCCGGGGGTGGGGAGGGCAGACCCGGACCTGGAAGCAGTGTTGGGGCTCTCGAGAGGGAGAGTGTTCAAGAAAGGAAGGTGTTGTTGCTTTATGAATTTGACGGGTTTTTTTTGGTTTTCTTTAATGGCACCTCACCGGGCCAGAACAATGAGAAATTTATAGGCAATTATAAATAGTTCAAGTTCAGAGACGTTCATTTTTGCTGTTACAATCCTGTGGGTTTTTTTTTTTACTGTTCCAGTAAACTGTTCTATGATCCCTACATTGTCCTTCTTTTCAAACCTAACGTGGAGTTCGCTACACTATTAATAAACTAGCTCTCCCCCTTTGGTTCCACCCACGGAGTAGTGAAACAGGACAAACTTTAAAAATCAATCAAAAAATTAAAAAAAATGCAATTTGTATAGAGAAGAATTTATATTGATAGCTTTCGTATCCGAGGGCTTCTTAATATACAATATTATTGGTTTTGCTATCAGGGGCGAGGACATATAGGTTTCTTAGGGAATCAACGTGGGAGAAAGCTGACCATGCGAGAAGCCTGGTGAGCTGAGATTAACGCCTGCCAACTCGAGTGTCTGTCCCTGGTTCTTGTTAACTGACATTGCAAAGCAAAGCTTCACCAGGAACTGTAATCTCTTGAATTGAAAGGGCATGTCTGTCACGATTAGAGGAATGCGAGGAATTAAAACCGTCTCGCCAATGCCACATCAGACCGACACGAACGGAGGCTGGCGCATGAGTGAGGAAGGCTCCGCCCATTACCCCCTCCCCTCCCCTCGGCCAGCAGCCTCTGTCTTGGATTCATGTGAATAAATCGCTGCCACAAGCGAACTATGAGTGAAGTCGCAAAATCAACTGGAATGTTCAAGCAAGTTATAGAAAAAAACCCCAATCTAAATACGAAAAGTGGACAGACACATACACAGACAGACAGATGTCGGATTTCTATATTATAAATAATAATCTATATATATAATTCACTAAAGCAGCTGACCATGGGCAGGCAAGACGCAAGACAGAGCCCCGCCCGCCAACTCACCGAGCCCTGCCCACCAACAATTCACTAAGCAACCGACCATGGGATACGCACGACAGAGCCACACCCATGGCAGGCAAGATGCAAGACAGAGCCACGCCCATAATTCACTAAGGCAGCCCAATCAGCCGACCATGGGCAGGCAGAGAGAGAGAGACACACACACAGGAGCGCGAGAGAGAGACACACACACGCACGAGAGAGAGACGCATATGGCAGAGAAGGCAGTTAAAGAATGCACCAGGCTTGATTTTGTTTTCACTTCTGTTTACAGCAATCAGTTCGTAGTGTGCATTGTTGCAATGTTACTTTTCTTGGTGGTTTATTAAATTACGGATTTTTCAAATGTTCATTTTTCCCTGTGCTTAAAACTCATTTAAAAAGTGTTTGCTATAGCGTGAACTCTTGCAGTGTTAAGTTTTCTCTGTTGTTCAAGGTTTTCTCAGTGTTATTCAATGTTTTTACATTTAGTTTACTATTACGCTGTGCATTCTATGGCATACTCTTCTATCTATATACAGTATATAATTCACTAAGGCAGCCGACCATGGCAGGCAAGACGCAAGACAGAGCCAGTTTTCAGTCACCGACAATTGTATGTTGCTCTCTCCAGAGTTCCATCCTTTCATTCACTCACAGTCGTATCCTCAAACCCACCCCATTTGGACAACTGTGTCTTTCAGGAAGTCTTCACACATCAATACATAATTATGCGGTGTATGCTACACCGCGGGTTGGCTAGTATATATTATTTATATATTGCTTGATATATATAGTTCAAGCAAATTACAGAAAAAAACCTCTGATCTACATCCGTTAAGTAACTCTCTCGTTCACTAGCAAAGCAGATGTAAGGTGCGCCCCGAGGCTGGAGCGTGAGTGAGGAGTGGCCCTGTATATTTTTTAATGTCTAAGTGTTGTGACCAGTAGGGGGCATTGCAGCACCCCAAACACAACTACACAGACACAAGTTCCGGGTGCAAACAAACATATTCATTATACAAAAATACCTTAAAAAGGCTTTCACAAAGGCACAACAGTAACGGAGTTCTTCTCTCCCTTTCTCCACATCTCCCAGGTGGGCTTTGTCTTCTTTGCACCTGATTCCAGCTTGCCTGGATGAGGTCGAGGGGCTTCTTTTATGCCAGACCTGGGAGTACTTGTGGTGTTAGGGCATGGCCCGATGGCAGATTGACTTCTGGGTCAATTGGAAGTCCCAACAAGTCGGGCTTGTGAATCCCTTCTGCTCCCTCGGGCAACCCCCTGCAGAACCCAACAGGGCTACCTCATGGGGCTACAGGTTCCAGCATGCATCCATGTGAGGCACTATAAGGTCGATAGATAGATAGATAGATAGATAGATAGATAGATAGATAGATAGATAGATAGATAGATAGATAGATAGATAGATAGATAGATAGATAGATAGATAGATAGATAGATAGATAGATAGATAGATAGATAGATAGATAGGAAAGGCATTATATGATAGATACTGTAGTGTAGAAAGACACAAGGCACAGATAAAGGGTCTGGGACACCTGAAGGCTAACCCTGTATATTAAAGAATGCAGAAGGCGTGAAATAAAATCTGTGGTGCTACGCCAAGGTTGAGTATTTGTTTTTCTCAGGATGTTCTGTCCCCTGCAATAGGAATCCTGGGAGGAAGGAGTGGGTCCAGGTGGTCTGATGTCAGAGTTGGAGCATTGTCAATCTTCCTTTGTGCAGAGGGAGAGGGAGAATAGAGAGTGTAATTAGACAATGTCCCCTCGTGTCTCAGCAGTAAATCACACTGGCAGGCGGGCAGGCAGATAGATAGATAGATAGATAGATAGATAGATAGATAGATAGATAGATAGATAGATAGATAGATAGATAGATAGATAGATAGATAGATAGATAGATAGATAGATAGGCAGGCAGGCAGGCAGGCAGGCAGGCAGGCAGGCAGACAGACAGACAGACAGACAGACAGACAGACAGACAGACAGACAGACAGACAGACAGACAGACAGATAGATAGATAGATAGATAGATAGATAGATAGATAGATAGATAGATAGATAGATAGATAGATAGATAGATAGATAGATAATTCCATCGGTACTGTACTTTAGGCCAAGGTTTAACTTGTACCCTTTTTGAGGGACGTCTCTTGCCATTTGTTCTAGGTGGCTTTCACCAGACTGAGAGCTGCAGTTTCCAATCACCATTCCGTTACCTTCAGGTGTCTAACGTTTATTTATAGACGTTTTCATTGGATGACACTGCCATCCTGAAATATAAAACCTTGACCTATTTGCTGTGTTTCAAAAATAAGGAGAAATTTATTACAATGATCATTCTGGAAGGATGCATCAGATTCCTCCTAAAGACCTAACTGACTAATATAATTTACTTCTGTCTATATGTGCTTAATATCTGTCATAGCCCCTGCAACCACAAGGGGGTGCCACTGAGCCCCAAACCACAGACACAAGAAATCCAGTAAAGGATTTTATTTAACAGAAGCCCCTTCTTCATAAGAACACCAGCAAAATACATCAATTCACAAATCTCTTTCCACCTCCAAGAGAGAACTCACCCCTGCCTCCCAACACTGACTCATTTAAGTGAGGCGGTGGGCTCTCTCTTAACATCAGCCCATGAACTTTTGGCTTGTGTAGAAACCAGGGAAGTCCTCCCCCCGGCAGACACCCTCTGGTGGATCCCAAGGGCCCCAACAGGGGCTGCAATTCTGGACTCCAACTCCCATGCCACCCTGTGGGTGTCCTAATCGGGTTCAGCCCTGAGGAACATTGCCACCTGTCGTGTGGTGGAATAAACTGCTCCTGGTAAGCCCATTCGCCCAGTTCATCCATTATTGCCTCCAGGCTGGGCAAGAATCCTTCCTTTATTCCGGCCAGGATGCCTATCCTTCATTCCTGATACCTACATATTAATAATAATCACTCATATAAATAATAATAATAATAATAAATATCAACAACAATAATAATAATATCAATAATAATTATATCAACAATAATAATAATGATATCAATAATAATAATAATTCTTTATATTATTATATAGCGCTTTTCTCACTACTCAAAGCTTTCTCCACACAGGGAGGACCCTGGAAGCGACTCATAATCTCCATATTGCAAAGCAGCACCAGCTACCAATTTTCAATCTAAAAGTTAAATTATAAAGCATACGTACAAATCAGCCTTTTTCATCCTTGGTGCTTGCGACTAAGGTGGGCACATAGGGTGAAAGTGACACACACACACTATAAAGCAGAGCAAGTATTAGAAAAAATGAAAGAATATTCACCTCGCCGCCTGGGGATACCCGTCACACGGTAGGGAAGTCCATCTTCTGGAGCTTGGAGTTCACTTGGCCTACTTATCTCAGTGAGCACAAAGTGTTTTCTCTTCTTTACATGTGTCTTTAGGTGTTGGATATTTTATTTTTGTGTGTTTCATCCATATGTTTAGCCTCAAGCTGGGAGATCAGTGATGCAGACATCAGGCTGCTTATAATCCAGGGGGTCTTTTTCTCAACCTGACACAATAATAATCCTGAATTACCTACACCTCGATTACCCATTGTCATAGTGTTTATTCAATATTAAGACTGGTATTAACAAATAAAGTAATTTATATGTTGCCTCCCCTACAGCCCTAAATTGGATTGCATGGGTTCAAGAACTCACATTTATATGATGTTTTACCCGCCTAGAAAATCCGTTGATCAGGAGCGCAGAATAAACAATGTCCGCAGTCTATTTGTATTGTACGGTTTGAGTTTTTACTGTTAGAAGGCTGTAACGTGACGGAGGTACCCCACCCACAGCCAGTCACAGTGTGCCTGCCATCCATGGCTTTACCACTCGGCTTCCCCCACACTACCAGAATGAATGTCACTGCTGTGCTACTCATGAAAAATTCAGCAGCCATTCTTTACTTTCTGGAATGAAACACGAAACTTCAGAGTGGCATTGTTTAACGCAGCTTTGGGAATTCTGCAAAGTCCTGCTTTGGTGCTTGCTGCCGCTTTTATATTTTTAGCAGCAAACATTGTTTCCTATTTGCGATATACGCAGCACTGCGACATTGATTATTATTTAGTGCTAATACAGGCTCTGGGGTATCTTAATAATAATTCTTTGCATTTATGTAGCACTTTTCTCACTACTCAAAGCGCTTAGCAATTGCAGGTTAAGGGCCCAACAGAGCAGAGTCCCTTTTGGCATTTTACGGGATTCGAACCTGCAACCTTCCGATTGCCAGTGCAGATCCCTAACCAACAGAGCCACCACTCCGCCCAGTTTGCACGCTTTGTTTTAAATGTTTCTTGTCTAAAGACCTCTGCTGTACTCTGGTGTATAGCGATTTCAATCAGCACTGTGGGTGTTACCCTGCAATAGACTGGCACTTCAACTGGCATCCCTGATATCACCTGAAGGCTCCCCTGGAGTGTTCTGCCAGGACGTGAACTAAAGCCACTCTAGCCATGAAACTCTGACGGGTGAAGCTCTCGGGTTACTGATGTTGTCTTTCACAGTCTCTCCAATTTAAACCACTGTAGCTTGTAACTCCTTTAGAGCTCTCAGGGGTCTCTTAGTGGTCTCCCTCAATGGTCGTCTTGTGGCACGATCACTCAATTCTTGCAGATTTCCAGGTGCGCATTTACCCCTGCTGTTTCTTCATGGTTGATTTAATGGGATATTCAGTGACTTGGATATTTTCTCGTCTCTGTTTGCTGACTTGTGCTTTTCAATCACCTGTTCATGGCTCGGGGTGTTCCTGTGTCTTCATTGTGTAGGTTAGCCCACCATATTGACTCACCACACATTGGCCCTTCCACATCCAGGGGTATTTATACTGCAATTAAGGGAAACAACAGACTGGTGGTCTCTACTGAACTAACTCTGTGACTTTTTAAAGCCAGTTGGCTGCACCAGTGATGGTTTAGGGATGTCATATTAATACTTATGAATACTTATGCAAACAGTTTTATTTTTGTACTTAATTTAGGCAACTCTGCAAAGATCTATTTACAGTTTGACATTATAGAGTCATCATTTGTTGATCAGTGGAAAAAAGAGCCAAATTAAATTCTCTGTAATTCAATGTTACATAATAATAAAATGTGAAAACTTCCAGGCATTGTATACGGTGTAATAATGATGAGACACAGACATCATAAAGATTTGGGGCAGCCACCCGTATATTATTCCATGGCTGCAAAATAGGTTCTAAATTGAACAGAGATGTACACTGTTTTGAGTACAAGACAGAACTGACTATGAGGAGGTAAGATGGCAGCTTTAAAGGCTGGTGGAGGAAGTGATGTCATTGATGCCGGATCCGGAAATGGCATCTTCAGAGGGCCCGGGACCGGAAGTGACGTCATCACACACGACAGTACTGGAAGTAACAACTTCAGAGGCACCGGAACCCGGTGGGATTTCCCAAGAATGGTCTGCAAGGACCTGAAAAAGAGAGACAGTCAGCGCACCTCGCCACCCCCTGGTCTGGTATAGAATTACAATTACTCAAGCCCTTTATCTGCCTCTTACGCACATGTGTGTGACAACAGCAAGCAAGGGTCATGACCAAAGCGCTAAATAAAAAGCATAGACAAAGGAATTATTTCAAAAGGTCCAAACACCACAAAGCTGTCACTAACACACACCAACGCTTTCTAAGAAATTATCCTCAATATTGGACAACCTGTCGTCCATGACACCATCCCTTATATGGCTGAAATGTTAATGTCACTTGACTTGCCTTGTGGTGCCACGCCCCTACCAATAGAACATTACTACATGGCAGGGGTTCCCAAAAATTGTGCTGTTTAAAATAACAGTTGCAAAATGGCACAATAGGTGACCAGGTCTCAAAAAAATGAGCAAAAACCTCAAGTAGGACCCCACTACTGTGCCCTAGAAATGAAATGACCACCGCAAGAAATGACAGGCTGCAAGGCCTACACAGGCCCAAAATGAGGCTCAGGTCTTTTTTTTTTTTTTTTACAGAATACTCAAAAAATGTCCAGTAAGGGAAAGGATAACAATAAACCCCTGGCTGAAGGACAAAAAAACAAGACAATGTTCTTTAAATTCTAAACGGTCCACGTTAATCAAAGGATATATGTCTGTTGCGTGTCTGTCCAGTTGCTATGTCCCTCTTATTCCAAAAGATGGCGCATCTGTTGGGGCTCTTGAGCAAAGCCCTTAACCTGACAACTGCTCCAAAAGTGTTGTCCCCAAAAGGTCATGTGAAAAGACAATTTCCCCTTGTGGATTAATAAAATATATGAAACCAAATCAAAGCACAACATTTTTTAATAATAAAATGCATTGTATGTGTCATTCCAGTAGGTGGTGCATAACCAGAATTTGTAGTAATGCATTTTATTACTACACCAGTAACGGCGCACTGCACGATAACGTGACGTGAATACACCTGACTTGAGCATTCCTAGTTTTTATCCTCTTCCTCCGTACGTTTATCACTGAGAGGTTGATGCACTTGCTGTTTCCTGAGCAGCTCTTCTTTTCTCCATCCTAGCGGCCCGCTTCTTCTCTTCTTTTGTCGGCATCTTTTCTCGTTAAAACTGATTAAGTCAGTGTTTGTGTTGCAATTACTTAGTACGTTTTCCTTAATTTTTCACTTAAGCCTTCAATCTTCCTCAAGAATGATTTAAGATGAGAAGTGTTAGGGGAAGTGACGGCGAAGGTGGTAGGGAATGAGAACGGCAACCCGCCGTACAACCGCCCTGCTGGCCGCTCCTGAGAGTTGATTTTACAATAAAATTAGATAAAAATAAAAAGAGGAATATCCTTGGAGGTCAATCATCACCCAGAAAGCGGATAGCAGAGGTCACGTAGTATATGTGTACCAAATTTCAGGTCAATAGTTCAAATGGTTTGCGAGCTACAGGTGATTAGACAGACAAACGGACAGCCTATAAGCCTAGCTTATTAGAGAAGAAGATGCATTGCAAAAACATTCAAATAGATGGTGCACTGCAAACCTTAATGCTGAGGTCCACATCTTACATGGGTAGCGCAACTAGGGTCAGGCAGGACTTCCAGCCTGTAGTGTGGTAACACTGGAAAGGGGCTGGGATATTAAAAAAAGCCACGCAACCTCATGGGAGAGTGGAAGGAGAGAAAGAAACAATGAAAGGAAGAGAGAATAGTGTGGCACAATGGTTAGGGTTTGTACCTTAAACCCTGAGGTTGCTACTTTTACCCAGAGGGGCTGGGCGGTCTCATGGTCTGGTACCCATCCATCCATCCATTATCCAACCCGCTGAATCCGAACACAGGGTCACGGGGGTCTGCTGGAGCCAATCCCAGCCAACACAGGGCACAAGGCAGGAACTAATCCCGGGCAGGGTGCCAGCCCACTGCAGGACACACACCCACACACCAAGCACACACTAGGGCCAATATAGAATCCTCAATCCACCTAACCTGCATGTCTTTGGACTGTGGGAGGAAACCCACGCAGACACGGGGAGAACATGCAAACTCCACGCAGAGAGGACCCGGGAAGTGAACCCAGGTCTCCTAACTGCAAGGCAGCAGCGCTACCACTGCGCCACCGTGCCGCCCAGTAGAAAATATAATAAACTTAATTACACTGTATCAAGGTTATTATAGTTAACGAAAACTAAAATCAAAAGCAAAGCTATTGTTAAAAAAACATTTTTATACTTGCAGATTTTTTTTTTCTCCAGCTGTCTGGAGTTTTTTTGTTTTTTCTGTCCTCCCTGGCCATCGGACTTTACTCTTATTCTATGTTAATTAGTGTTGTCTTATTTTAATTCTTACTTTGTCTTTTTTTTCTCTTTTCTTCATCATGTAAAGCACTTTGAGCTACATTATTTGTATGAAAATGTGCTCTAGAAATAAATGTTGTTGTTGTTGTTACTTCAATTCCCACTACTGAAACTGTGTGACCACGAGCACGTCACTTGACCTGTCTGGCTTCCAATTGGAAAAACAAAAAGAAATCTAACCAATGATAAGTCACCTTGGAGGAAGGTGTCAGCCATATGAGTAAATGTAAAGCTAGTCAGTGTATTAAATCAACAAAAAAGGCACAACAATGGCAAGGAAAAATCTTATTTGCCTAAAAAAGCAAACAGATCCAAGCGAGTGAGGGAAGAATGGAGCAGGAGGTCGACAGACGGATCGGTGCAGCATCCGCAGTAATGAGGGCTCTGCAACGGTCCATCGTGGTGAAGAGAGAGCTGAGCCAAGAGGTAAGGTGACCATCCGTCCCCGTTTTCCAGGGAAAGTCCCCTTTTTTGGACAACTGTCCCCACTCAGAAACATGTCCCCGTTTTGTCCCCGGTTTAAGATTTCATCCCCGGTTTCAGCTGGTTCACTTTTTTGAATGTATCTCATCACCACGATAATTTGAACTCGGCACGCGTACGCGGTGTTTTGACGGAGGTTATGCTTTACCGCATCCGGTGAGAAATCAAAGTTTCCTTGGCCCCGGATTGGCCCAAAAAATTCTGGTCACCTGACAAAAGGCAAGGTTGCCGATTTACCAATCGATCTACATTACTACCCTCACCTATGGCCACGAACTTTGGGTAGTGACCGAAAGAGCAAGATTGCGGATACAAGCGGCCGAAATGAGTTTTCTCCGCAGGGTGGCTGGACTTTCCCTTAGAGATAGGGTGAGGAGTTCAGTTATCCGGGAGAGACTCAGAGTAAAGTCGCTGCTCCTCCGCATTGAGAGGAGTCAGTTGAGGTGGTTCGGGCATCTGGTTAGGGTGCCCCCTGGATGCCTCCCCGGTTTGGGTTTGAGAAGGCCACGGGGCAGACCCAGGACACGCTGGAGGGATTATATCCTTGGAACGCCTCGGGGAGATGGAGGAGGTGACCGGGGAGAGGGAGGTCTGGGCTTCCTTGCTTAGGCTGCTGCCCCCGTGACCTGACCTCAGATAAGCGGTGGATAATGGATGGATGCATGGATCCAAGCCACAATTCATCCATCCATTATCCAACGCTCTAAATCCTAACACAGGGTCACAGGGCGCAAGGCAGGAACAAATCCCAGGCAGACACACACACACACACATACCAAGGACAATTTAGGATCGCCAATGCACCTAACCTGCATGTCTTTGGACTGTGGGAGGAAGCCCACACAGACATGGGGAGAACATGCAAACTCCACACAGGGAGGACCTGGGAAGCGAAGCCTGGTCTCCTTACTGTGAGGCAGCAGCACTACCACTGCGCCACTGTACTGCCTCTCCAATCTGCAGTCAAAACCCACCAAAAAGTAGCAAAAAAACTATTAAAGAACTTGACACCAAAACAGTGGAGTGACACTCTGAGGGACCCAACCTCTCAGCCTGAATATAAATGTGGAGGGTGGTGCCTCAGCAGTGACATCACAGTGGCCCCGCCTCTTGGGGTTTCACTCAAACAACTTAAAACAAGGATCATAGTCAAAAGCATAAATTCATACTAATTAGTATTTAAATTTAAATGATACAATTACAAACAAAACAATTCAATTGAATTTATAAATGAAGGAGGAAGCCAGAGGTCCTTACTGCACCATCAGTCCCTACTTCCATTTCCCTACTGCCTTTATCACACTATACAGTTATGAGCAGCCTGGGCTTATTCTGGAGCCTTCCCTGCCTGAGAGGCCAGTCCATTGCAGAGCTCATTCACTTAAACACCTAGAGGTTCTCAAACTGCTTGGCCAAACTGGTTAGACTTTGAGATGCAGAAGGAAAGCACAATATCCGGAAAACTGGAATGTGAACACAAGGAGAACATGCAAACTCCACAGAGCTCCCATTAGCTACTTCATCATCTGTGCTGCCTGCTTTATACTAAAATATACTGAAAAAAAAACAGTGCTTTGGTTTGTATATGTTGTGACCTGTAGGGGGCATTGCAGCACGTTAAACTCCAAACACAGCTGCACAGTGTAACCAATTGGGGGTGCCACTGAGCCCCCAAACTGCAGAGAGATCCAATGAGACCCAACACAGTTACAGGTTCAAATAATGGATTTTTGTTCATCCAACAAGTAACAAAATAATGAAACACGGCCCAAAAGCCAGACAAACAATAAAGTTTTCTCCTCTCCTTCTGCCTCCTGTTGAGTGTTGTCCGCTGCTTCCTGACTCTGACTCCCCGAGGGAAGGCAGAGGGCTCCTTTTATACTGAACCCAGAAGAGCTCCTGGTGACCTGGCATGACTTGTGGGGAGTACTTCCAGGTTATTTGAGAGCGAGGGTGGTCTTACCCCAACATGGTTGCACTTCCGGACTCCAGTTCCCATGAAGCCCTGCGGGAGTCCAAGCTGGGATGCCACCAGTGGACCACGGTCACCTAACATATAAGGGATGGAAAAGCTCCTGGAACTCCTCCAGCTTCTGCTTGTCCATCCCCAGAACCTCCCATCTCATCCCAAAGTCATGCCGTCGTCCAGCTGGGATGCCTGCCTGTCCCCCTGTGGCACTCACAACAGGCAGTCCCGGGTTCAAATCAAAGGTTTATTATAATAAATTAGCTTAACCAAGGCTTCTTTTTAGTATAATGATATTCAGACAAGCACAATCACAATCCTTTTTTCTTCGTCCTTCCTCCTCCACACCTCCCAGGTGAGCTTTGTTCTTCTTCCACCCGACTTCAAGGTGAGGCAGAGCAACTCCTTTAATCCAAGACCTGGAAGTCCTTCCAGGTCAAGCAGAATTCCCGGAAAGTAGAGAGCATAAATCCACACAGCACTCCCCCTGGTGGCACCCATGGAAACCCACAGGGTTGATCTGTGGCATTACAATTCCCAGCATGCCCTGTGAGTATCTGTTTTAGGTACTGAGATCCAGGGATGCTGCCATCTCAGGAATGGAGTTCTTTCTGATTGCTCGAGATGAGTCCTGCTGCAGACCTCCACAGCTCTGCGATTCGGTAGCTTCTCAGGACAGCCAATTGGATTGCAGGTTTTTGTCACCTGGTTTACTCGACTTGAGTCAGATAGGAGGAAGAGGTTGTGGGGGCATGCGCTGATTAGGGCGTGCTGCCACACGCACCAAACAACGAACCACCCAGATTGAGAGCCATGCAATGGGTGTACTGAACAGTGTGAGCTTTTTGACAGTGGCTGGAATGCCACAAGTTTTCCCTTTAAGTAGGAGGACCTGTTTGCAGGGCTGGATGCAGATTAACATCATACCCAAGCTGAAGCAATTGTAGGTTAAGGGCCTTGCTCAGGGGCTCAACAGAGTAGAGTCACTTCTGGGATTCGAACTGTCAACCTTCCAATTGCCAGCGCAGATCCCTAGCCTTGGAGCAACCACTCCGCCCATTGAGTCAGATCACTGTCCCAAAACTCTAACCAGGTGTTATCACTGTCGTATAATATGAAGCGACAAACCTCCTCAATGGAGTGGAGCTCTGGGGGTCCGTAGACAGAGTCTGTTTCATTGCACCATGATGTTGTCCATTCCGGCCAGGTAAGTGTCCTTTGTCCACCCCTGCCGTGATGATGACACACTCACTCCACAAATTGTTGGCACCTCCTGCCAATTTCATGGCAAAGACAGGGCATCTCCTACCTTTTCTTTCTCCTGGCCTCTCAGTCAGGTAATGGACCAGAACCCATCCTAGCAGGGATGCCAGACCAGGCGTGCCCTCCATGACAGTGTTACACAAATAACCCAATGGCTATTGTCCCAGTCCCTGTGATCCTTAATTGGATTAAGCCGGTCTGAAAATGGATGAATGGCTGTTGTTACTTTTTAAGTAGGTACTGCATTTTCTGTATGGCACAATTGAGATGAAACACCTTGACCTCAGTACCAAGGCTTCTCAGTCAGCTGTTTGAAGAAGATACTTAATTACATGTTTTGTGGCTGAATCTAAATTAAATAAAAACAAACACAAAGACAACAGACGGATAAAATTAATTACCCCTCACAACTCAAGAAACGAATGGATGGCTTAATGCTATCATCAGACTGTTTTTGAGCAGTCTAGACACCCGTTCAGTAATTAAAACGCATCACTTTTAACTTTCTGAAATCAAGTAAACAGTAGGCATGTACTGTACAACCAGAGAAGGTGACAATTTGTTGGATAGATTATGAAAGAGTTAAGAAAAAATTGGAAAGAGTTCATGTGAATAATGAAGCACGTCAAGAATAAAAATGATCAAAGATGTCTTCTTGGTAAACACCAGTTCAAAGAAAAGAGGAAAGAAGAAGGAAGAAGAGTGTTTGTACCTGGAATGTGACAAGTCCGTCTCAATTTTATCAAATGCGTAGATGAAAAGATCTCAGAAGCTACAAGCAGGGAAATAAATATGGAGAGGGGTTAGATTTAGCCGAGTCTCCGAGAAACAATTGATTTAGAAGTGAAAAGGTGAGGTGCCCGAAAAACAACTGCCTGATCATTTGGGCCAAATATAAATGGGTGCTTTCACAATTTGTTTTCCTTCTAACACCCATCTGCCTACCCCTGAGCGTGCTCAGTCCGGTTCAAATCAGGGGGAGGTGGAGCTTAGCCCTGTGGCATTGGGTGCCAGGCAGAGAACACCTTTAGATGGGGTGCCAGTCCATGGCAGGGCCCATGCAAACTCTGGCAAGGAGGGTAAATTGAGAGTCACCAATTCACAAAAGCAGGGCATCTTTGGGAGGTGGTGTTGACAGTCCAGGTTGGCTCCACGCTCCCTGGCTATCCAACCTGAAACCATCGACAGGTCATAGATCGAGATGAGCTGGGCAGATGAGGATGCACACTTCCAGCAAGGGGTAGGTGTAAAGGGTCAAGTGCTTTTATTAAAATCAATACAAAAAAGCAGTGTTCAAAAGTGTAAGATTAATAAATGATCCAATAAAAACGAGTGAAGTGGAGGTTAAAACAGTTCAAAAATTATTCAATAAAATTGCAGATAGGACACTGTCCCATAACTATAACTCAGTCCCCAGTGCATCCTTTCTAAAACTGACATCTTCTCTGCTTACCCCAGTATGGGTTCTTACAGCAGAGGAGATGCCCAACCGACAGGCACAGCCAACGTTTCCTCACAGGCTCGGGCCCCCTGCTGCCATCATAGGCACCACACTGAGCCAAGCCGAGCTCCTTCGTCTCCCACTGCCATTCTTCAGTCTTATACAGGAGCCGCCTATGAGACTCGGGACACTCCAGCTACCCTAAAAAATGCTCAGCTGGAGTGACCCTCTACAGCCCCCAAGTATCGGCTCCTTCTCCCGGCTGCCTGCCTCCTGTCCTTCGCACCCTGGCGTCTCCCAATCCTATTTTACTTTCATTTTCTATTTTAACCTCCATCTTTGCTCTGGGGCTGCCAGGTCAAAGTTCGCTCTTTCAGTCTATTTGGGCAGAAATGCCCAGTCGTGGTTTAGATTGACATATTTGTGTGCTCTTGTCGTTGTCCAGACATCAATACAATACAATACAGTTTACTTTTAATCACTGCTGCAATGGACTTTAACAGTCCTTTTGACAGCCCCCCCTAACAAGACAAGGAAAAACTCCCAATAAACCCTTATTGGGGAAAAAAATGGAAGAAACCTCAGGAAAGGCAGTTCAAAGAGAGACCCCTTTCCACGTAGGTTGGGCGTGCAGTGGGTGTCAGAAAGGGGGTTAATACAATACAATAAGTAATCCTCACTACGATATAGAAATATTACAAGTACACAGCAGAATTTAACGGTAGATGATATCACGTAATATGGTTTGGATTTGTTCAGAGTCCTGGAGACCTCGGCCATCAAGCTGCCTTCCCCCTGTTGGCCATTCCACAGCTGAATCAGTGCCGGGCCAGCCAATCCAATGAAATGATCCCTCTACCCGATGATTCCTGCGATCCTCATCTAACATGATGCGAACATCACTAACCTGGATGAAGAACGCTGACCCTGACAGAGGTATATGATTATTAAAGAACCACCTGTTCATTTGTATTGATATTCTCAAACTGGATGCACACAACTGTGTGACCTGTGGGATATCTGGATAGTGTAACAGTCACCACTGGCAGTTTTTATCCTCATAATATTCCAACTGGAATATCTTACAGACAGGAAAGTCAAAACAGCAAATATCTTGCCAAAACAGTACTTTTAATATATAATGAATTCCATCCATCCATCCATTATCCAACCCGCTATCTCCTAACTACAGGGTCACAGGGGTCTGCTGGAGCCAATCCCAGCCAACATAGGGTGCAAGGCAGAAAACAAACCCCTGGGCAGGGCGCCAGCCCACCGCAGGACACACACATGCCAAGCACACACTAGGGACAATTTTGAATCGCCAATGCACCTAACCTGCATGCCTTTGGACTGTGGGAGGAAACCCACGCAGACACGGGGAGAACCTGCAAACTCCATTCAGGGAGGACCCGGGAAGCAAACCCGGGTCTCCTAACTGCAAGGCAGCAGTGCTACCCACTGCGCCACCATGCCGCCCTCATAATGAATTCGTTATATCAATGATTCCTGCCTTACACCCTGTGTTGGTCAAAACTCAAAATCCATAAACAGCAAAATTTTAACCAAGCAAACAGGTAAACTGAAATTAACTATAAAAAAATACGAGAGAAATCAATGCCAAAACAATAAGCCACCAATATAAATATCAAATATTCAACAGAAAGGTAAGTTCAAAAGGAGGCCTAAGCCATCTAATGCCACAGCAAAGTGGCTCTGACAGCAAGTGTCTGTAAAGAGCTCTCAGATAACTAATGGCTGCAGCAGCCAAGGGCTGTAAATTAAATTAGAGGCTCTGCCCCTGTAATCAAGGAACAAAACAAAGGGCAAGTGGGAAGGGGGGGCACAAAATAAAACATAAAAAAGAAGAACGACAAGAACGGGAAGAGAAAAGAACAAAAACACAAAGAAAAACGTAAAGAGGGATGAGGCACTGCAGCATTCTTTTCAATGATTATGTGGTTTTATTTTTTGGATTTTGTGTCTTTGTTCATGTTCTGATTTTTTTGGAGGTTTCTAAACATTTCTGTTTGTTTTCACAAAGTTTATATTGTAATTCACCTCGTTCCGTTCTTTTGTTTATGGAGCACGGGAGACATGACACGTGACCACAATCGGCCCATTTGTGATGTGAGCGGTAGTTACGCTCTAAATATGGTGGCAGTTCTGCGTTTCGGTATGCCTCAGGTGGTTATTGTGTCACACAAGTCTGTCTAGTGCTAGGTTTTGTTTTCAGTCCGGGATCTCCTTTTCGACTTTCGTTTTGCCCCTGTGCTGTGTTACTTTTCGATTTTCCAGTTTTGACTTGACCCGGCCCGGCCCGTACTACGATTCTCTGTTCTCGTGTTGTTATCACTCGACCGTTCCATGTGCCTCACAATAATCCCTTGAGACACTGTCTCATAGCATTATTAAATAAGTCCAATTTCTGCTAATTTAATAATATGTATTATAATAGACATCCTACTTTTTGATATATTATGACTTCCTAGGATTTAACATTCTGGGAATTCTGTTCTCATAATTTGTTTCATTCCATTCTTTTGTTTATGGGGCACGGGAGACATGACACGTGACCACAATCGGCCCATTTGTGATGTGAGCGGCAGTTACACTCTAAATATGGTGGCAGTTCTGCGTTTCAGTATGCCTCAGGTGGTTATTGTGTCACACAAGTCTGTCTAGTGCTAGGTTTTGTTTTCAGTCCGGGATCTCCTTTTCGACTTTCGTCTTGCCCCTGTGCTGTGTTTCTTTTCGATTTTCCAGTTTTGACTTGACCTGGCCCGGCCCGTACTACGATTCTCTGTTCTCGTTGTTATCACTCGACCGTTCCATGTCTCTCACAATAATCCCTTGAGACACTGTCTCATAGCATTATTAAATAAGTCCAATTTCTGCTAATTTAATAATATGCATTATAATAGACACCCTACTTTTGATATATTATGACATCCTAGGATTTAACATTATGGGAATTCTGTTCTCGTAATTCGTTTCATTTCATTCTTTTGTTTATGGGGCATGGGAGACATGACACATGACCACAATCGGCCCATTTGTGATGTGAGCGGTAGTTACGCTCTAAATATGGTGGCAGTTCTGCTTTTTGGTATCTCCCTTGGCTGGGAAAGTGATGGTTATTGTGTCACACAAGTCCACCTAGTGCTAGGTTTCATTTCCATCTGTGATCTCCTTTTCGACTTTGATTTTCATCTTGCCCCTGTGCTGTGTTTCTTTGATTTTCCAGTTTTGACTTGACCTGGCCCGGCCCATACTACGATTCTCTGTTCTCGTGTTGTTATCACTCGACTGTTCCATGTCTCTCACAATAATCCCTTGAGACACTGTCTCATAGCATTATTAAATAAGTCCAATTTCTGCTAATTTAATTATATGTATTATAATAGACCCCCTACTTTTTGATATATTATGACTTCCTAGGATTTAACATTCTATTCTCGTCTTGCAGTGTAACAGAACTGGCCGAGCGGGTTTCCTGGAATAATTCTACAGAGGCAGTCTGACCCTAACAGCAGATAGATGTCTGTGAACTGTCCTCCCTTAGTGCTGATTTGAATTTTTACATCCCTAGACTCATATGATCAGCAAGGGCTGACTTCTTCTTTTCCTTCCGGTCATATGGAGTCAGGCCATTTCTTTGGGTCATCTGGTGGTCTTCCGCTTGCACTCCTGGGCTCCTCCAGAAAAAAATAAAAGGATGTTTAAGAACCTGGAGTGCTTGGTGTCTTTTCTAGTGGCCATCCCTGGACTCATTTTACAAGGTGAGGTGAATTGTGGGAAATGTATAATGGTATCCTGTTTAGACAGCCTGCCCCTCTCCCGTCCAGGGTGGGCTTATACCTTACATCCGATCCTGCTGGGAGGATAGGCAGCAGCTCTTGCAACCCTCAAATGGATTAGAGAACATGTTAAGTTATGTAACAGATACAGTGTTGTCTGAAAGTACTCGGACCCTTTCACATTTTTCACATGTTGTTACGTCGCACTTATATTCTAAAATGATTTTAATTCATTTTTTTCCCACATCAACCAACATCCAAAACCCCAATATGACAAAGCGAAAACTGGATTTTTAGAAAACTACTTAAAAACAAATAGAAACAACACATTGAGACCAGTATTGAGACCCTTTACTCAGTACTTCGCTGAAGCCCCTTTGGCAGCAGTACCAGCCTGGAGTATTCCTGGGACTGCTTTTCAAGCTTTACATGCCAGGATTTAGGGAACATTCTGCTGTTCTTCTCTTCAGATCCTCTCAAGCTCAGTCAGGGTGGATGAAGACCATCAGTAGAAAGATATGCTGAAGTCTCCTCAGAGATGTTTGATTTGGGATCAAGTCTGGGACTCCGGCTGGGCCATTCAAGAACATTCCCAGAGCTGACCCTAAGCCACATCTGTGTTGTGTTTGCTTTGTGCCAGGGCCGTCTTAATGTATGGGCACAATAGGCACTGGATAGCATAGCACAGGGACCCATGATGTTTCTGATGCCGATGTATGTTTCTGTTTTCCTTTCAAAACTGGGGTCCCAGCACACTGCTTTGCCCAGGGGTCTGTGGTGCTGTTAAGGTAGCTCTGCAGTTTGTGTTTAGGGCCATTGTCCCGTTGGAAATTGAACCTCGGGTCAGTTTGAGGTCTACAGCATGGTGGAGCAGATTTTCATTATGGATATCTCTGTACTTTGCTGCATTCGGCTTTTCCTCAATCCCATTTAGCCTCCCAGTCCCTGCCAGTGAAACCCAACCCCATAACACGGTGCTGGCACCATCATGCTTCTTCCCCACAGGAATGCAAAGGTGATGAGCAGTGCCTAGTTTCTTCCAGACACGATGCTTCTCTTGGTTTCATCAGACCAGAGAGTCTTATTTTTCACAGTCTGAGAATCCTTTAGGTGGCTTTTTCCAAACGCCAAGTGGGTTTTCATGTGTCTTTGAGTGAGAGAAGTCTTTTTCTAGTAAAGTAAAATTCTAGAGAAGGCAGTCATTATGCAGTTAAATGAGCACCTCAATAAACATGCTATTCTTGATAAATTTCAGTCAGGTTTTAGAACAAATCACAGCACAGAAACTGCACTCGTTAAAGTAGTAAATGACTTGCGGGTAAATGCAGACAGAGGCCATTTATCTGTTCTCATCCTCTTAGATTTGAGTGCCGCATTTGACACTATTGATCATAATATTCTTAAGAATCGCCTTAGTCAATGGGTGGGCCTCTCTGGCAGTGTCTTAAACTGGTTTGAATCCTACCTGGCAGGGAGAAAATTCTTTGTTAGTTGTGGTAATTATAACTCAAAGACACATGATATTCTATATGGTGTTCCACAAGGCTCTATCCTGGGTCCGCTGCTCTTCTCAATCTACATTCTTCCATTAGGTCAGATTATCTCGGGACATAACGTGAGCTACCACAGCTATGCTGATGACACACAGCTGTATTTATCAATAGCACCTGATGACCCCAAATCTCTTGATTCGCTAACACAATGTCTAACCTGTATCTCAGAATGGATGAATAGTAACTTTCTCAAATTAAATAAAGAAAAAACCGAAATCTTAGTGATTGGCAATAATGGATACAATGAGGCTATTAGAAATAAACTGGATGCATTAGGATTAAAAGTCAAATCGGAGGTAAAAAGCTTAGGGGTAACCGTTGATTGTAATCTGAATTTTAAATCGCATATTAATAAAATCACTAGGACAGCATTTTTTCACCTAAGGAACATAGCAAAAGTTAGACCTCTTATATCATCGAAAGATGCAGAGAAATTAGTTCATGCGTTTGTCTTTAGTCGGCTAGATTACTGTAATGCACTCCTCTCAGGACTACCCAAAAAAGACATCAATCGTTTGCAGTTAGTGCAGAATGCAGCTGCTAGAATCCTTACCAGGAAAAGAAAATCCGAACACATTTCTCCAGTTTTGATGTCACTACACTGGTTACCTGTGTCATTCAGAATTGACTTTAAAATTCTGCTTATGGTTTATAAAGCTTTAAATAATCTCGCCCCGTCTTATATATCGGAATGTCTGACACCTTATATTCCAAATCGCAACCTCAGATCCTCAACTGAGTGTCTCCTTAGAATTCCAAGAGCAAAACTTAAAAGAAGTGGTGAGGCGGCTTTCTGCTGTTATGCACCTAAAATCTGGAATAGCCTGCCAGTAGGAATTCGCCAGGCTAATACAGTGGAGCACTTTAAAAAACTACTGAAAACACATTACTTTAACATGGCCTTCTCATAACTTCACTGTAATTTAATCCTGACACTCTGTATATCCAATTCATTATAATAACTATTCATTCAAAATTTGTACTAACCCCTACTCTCTCTTCTGTTTCCTTTTCCGGTGTCCTATTGGTGGTGGCTTGTGCCACCACCATCTACCCAAAGCACCATGATGTTCCAACAATGATGGATGGATTAAAAGCCAGAAGTCTGTATAACCATCAGCATCAAGTGACTCCGTGAGAACCCTAACTACAAAGAGGACTATTTCATTTATGTTAGGTAGAATGCCCAGAGGGGACTGGGCGGTCTCGTGGCCTGGAACCCCTACAGATTTTATTTTTTTCTCCAGCCTTCTGGAGTTTTTTTTTGTTTTTTCTGTCCACCCTGGCCATCGGACCTTACTCCTTTTTATGTTAACTAAGGTTGTCTTATTTTAATTTCTTATTTGTCTTTTATTCTTCTTTTCTTCATTATGTAAAGCACTTTGAGCTACTTTTTGTATGAAAATGTGCTATATAAATAAATGTTGTTGTTGTTGTTGTTTTCTGGTTACTCTTCCATAAAGCCCTGATTAGAGGAGTGTTGCAGTAGTTGTTATCTTTCTAGAACTTTCTACCATTACCACACAGATTCTCTGTAGCTCTAGAATGTCCATCGGCCTCTTACCAAGGCCTTTCCCACCTGATTTCTCAGTTTGTCTGGGTGGCCAGCTCTAAGAAGAGTCGTGGCTGTTCCAAACTTGTTGCATTTATGACTTATGGAGACCACCATGCTCTTGGGAACCTTCAGTTCTGAAGAACAATCCTGGCTCTAAGCACTGAAGACAATGCCTTTGACCACATGGCTTGGTTTTGGCTCAACTGTGGGACCTTCTCCAGACAGGTGTGTGTGTGCGAGGAGTTCCTGATCCTGTCTAGTCAATTGAATTGACTCCAAATAAGGTGTAGAAACATCTCAATCATTATCAAAAGACTAGGACGAGTCCTGAGCCGAACTTTAAGTGTCATACAGTAGCAAAGGATCCGAATACTTTTATCTATGTGATTTTTCCCTTTTGTTATATTTTAATAAAATTGCTAAACTCCTAAAATCTTCCTTTTGCTTTGTCAATCGGGGTTATTGAGGGTTATATGATGAGTGGAAAAAAAGAATTTAAACGATTTAAACATAAGGTTGCAACATAGCAAAATGTGAAAAAGTGAAAGTGTCTGAAAAGTTTCTGAAGGCCCCGTATCATCAGATATCAGCGCCCTCACTACCCTTACTGCACGTATCCTCCTTCAGCTCTTCTTGTTATGTCTCTTGTTTGTCTGTACATATCGGGCACAAGATAAGATGGCAAATAACCTTTGGTGGGACATTGACCCATGGCCCACTCTCTGGCTCCCCCTGACTTCATCCCAAGGCCCCTGATAGCAGGACTTACAATATGTATTTGATGGATGGATAGATTTGGTCCTGAAAAGGTTAAAGACCAATTTCACTTTCTCTTCCAGTCAAACTGATCTCCAGGAGGGGAGATGATAAGATGGTTCACTTTAGCAAAGATTAGAGCCCAGCAAAATTCTGATTGAATGTTTTACTTTGTTAGACTGCCAACAAGCGTGTGGGCTCAGGGCCAAAACCTGGCAACTCGTTCTTTGGTTAGAATGTGACCGAGTGGCAGATGGATAGATAGCATTTGTGTGTGCAACATATTGTTTTGTTTTGGACTAAAGCTGCTCTGGGTTCATTTTTATTAGTCAGATTAATGAATGCCATATGGAATTTCACTCTGCATGCATCGATCCATTTCCTGAGCTTGAATTTGCCAATGCAGGGCTTCATGGACAAGATGACAGTCTTTCACAAACCAGTGTATTGTTACTTGTTATGTCATATATTTATGCATCATTAATGTGTTTATTTGGAACAGATACTTAGTTATTTATTGCTTAGTAATTTCTGTAATGTGCTGTTCTGCCCTGTACTGCGTTGTCACTGCATGTTCCTGCGACTTCCTACACTGTGGTGTGCTGGGCTGGTAACGTCACTTCAAGAGTGGCTAGGCAGGCTCAGCTATGGGACGCATTCTGGACCCCCTGGAGGTCTTAGAGAAGGAGAGAATTAAAACACAACTGAGTGCCATTAAGGACAAAGATCTCTATCCTCTTTTATATCTACTGTATATACTGTATCTATCTATCATATAGTGCCTTTCATATCTATCTATCTATCTATCTATCTATCTATCTATCTATCTATCTATCTATCTATCTATCTATCTATCAATCATATAGTGCCTTTCATATCTATCTATCTATCTATCTATCTATCTATCTATCTATCTATCTATCTATCTATCTATCTATCTATTATATAGTGCCTTTCACATCTATCTATCTATCTATTATATAGTGCCTTTCACATCTATCTATCTATCTATCTATCTATCTATCTATCTATCTATCTATCTATCTATCTATCTATCTATCTATCTATCTATCATATAGTGCCTTTCATATCTATCTATCTAACTATCTATCTATTATATAGTGCCTTTCACATCTATCTATCTATCTATCTATCTATCTATCTATCTATCTATCTATCTATCTATCTATCTATTATATAGTGCCTTTCCTATCTATCTATCTATCTATCTATCTATCTATCTATCTATCTATCTATCATATAGTGCCTTTCATATCTATCTATCTATCTATCTATCTATCTATCTATCTATCTATCTATCTATCTATCTATTATATAGTGCCTTTCACATCTATCTATCAATCTATCTATCATATAGTGCCTTTCATATCTATCTATCTATCTATCTATCTATCTATCTATCTATCTATCTATCTATCTATCTATCTATCTATCTATCTATCATATAGTGCCTTTCATATCTATCTATCTATCTATCTATCTATCTATCTATCTATCTATCTATCTATCTATCTATCTATCTATCATATAGTGCCTTTCATATCTATCTATCTATCTATCTATCTATCTATCTATCTATCTATCTATCTATCTATCTATCTATCATATAGTGCCTTTCACATCTATCTATCTATCTATCTATCTATCTATCTATCTATCTATCTATCTATCTATCTATCTATCTATCTATCTATCTATTATATAGTGCCTTTCACATCTATCTATCTATCTATCTATCTATCTATCTATCTATCTATCTATCTATCTATCTATCTATCTATCTATTATATAGTGCCTTTCACATCTATCTATCTATCTATCTATCTATCTATCTATCTATCTATCTATCTATCTATCTATCTATCTATCTATCTATCTATCTATCATATAGTGCCTTTCATATCTATCTATCTATCTATCTATCTATCTATCTATCTATCTATCTATCTATTATATAGTGCCTTTCACATCTATCTATCAATCTATCTATCATATAGTGCCTTTCATATCTATCTATCTATCTATCTATCTATCTATCTATCTATCTATCTATCTATCTATCTATCATATAGTGCCTTTCATATCTATCTATCTATCTATCTATCTATCTATCTATCTATCTATCTATCTATCTATCTATCTATCTATCTATCTATCTATCTATCATATAGTGCCTTTCATATCTATCTATCTATCTATCTATCTATCTATCTATCTATCTATCTATCTATCTATCTATCTATCATATAGTGCCTTTCACATCTATCTATCTATCTATCTATCTATCTATCTATCTATCATATAGTGCCTTTCATATCTATCTATCTATCTATCTATCTATCTATCTATCTATCTATCTATCTATCTATTATATAGTGCCTTTCACATCTATCTATCAATCTATCTATCATATAGTGCCTTTCATATATATCTATCTATCTATCTATCTATCTATCTATCTATCTATCTATCTATCTATCTATCTATCTATCATATAGTGCCTTTCATATCTATCTATCTATCTATCTATCTATCTATCTATCTATCTATCTATCTATCATATAGTGCCTTTCATATCTATCTATCTATCTATCTATCTATCTATCTATCTATCTATCTATCTATCTATCTATCTCTCTTGCTGTCTGTGTGTTGCTCGATTAGTGCTGTCTGGGGTGGGCGTGTTCGAGTCGTGGGAAGCCGACGGGCGTCGAGGTCTCTGTGTAAGTCTTTTACTTTTTCTCCTTTTTTCTTTCTCTTAGTTGTTTTTTCTGTTTTTTGTTTTGTCTTAGAATTGTTTTTTTTTGTTAGCTTTTACTGTTTAAGACGCGGCTTTGGCGGGTATCGCCATGGCCGTGTCCAAAGGCAGGGCTCCTGGTTTGTTACCAAAGGCATTTGAAAATCTTTCACGCCGTCATGGCGCAAAGGTCCTGGTGGACCCCCAGGTTTCTGCCGAAGCATGTGTGGTGGGAGTAGGAAAAGTTGTCGGTTATAAAAATGTCCTATCCGCCTCCAGAATGAACAAGGCTGTGGTTGTTTTTTTAAACGACGAGTCTCTTGTAAATACACTCGTTGAAGAAGGGGTTGTTATCAATGGCGCATTAGTTCCTGTCCTGCCGTTATCAGCACCTGCGAAGAAAGTTATTGTTTCTAATGTTCCACCTTTCTTAAAAAATGATATTTTACTAAGGGAATTGAAACGTTATGGGCAGATAATGTCTGATATAGTATTGATCCCACTTGGCTGCAAGATGCAGGAATTAAAACATGTGGTCTCCTTTCAGAGACAAGTTTATATGATTTTAAATAACATGAATGAGGAAATAAACGTGGCCCTCAGGTTTAAGGTAGAGGGCGATGATTATGTAGTATTTGTCACTTCAGATACAATGAAATGCTTTAACTGTGGCAGAGCTGGACACAAGGCGGCACAGTGCAAACATGAACCTGGGGTGCTGCCGGGCGGCTCCGCTCCGATTAAGGAGAACAATGACGGGGTTAACGATGAAAACTGTGAGTCTGAGTATGAAAGTGAGGTGGACAATATGGAGGATGATGGGTCTGTGTGTAATGATCGGTTGGAGGGTGCGGGTGTTGTGTGTGATCGGCCTGCAAGCTTTCTGTCTGTAGACGCTCCAGAGAAGAGCGCGCTTCTTGTTGCCAATGAAATGCCGGCTGAAGCCGACAGTGCAGTGTGTAAAGTAAGCACAGAGCCTGAGACCAGTAGCAGTGAGGGGACGACATTGAACGCTCTTTCCGAAGGAGTTGCGCCAGTCGCCACTGCTGTGAACGAGTCTCAGGTAACCGATGAAACTGCACAAGTTCAGGCCGCTGAGAACGCACTGCTGACGAAGCAGAGCTCGGCGCAAGTCGTGGAAAGGCAGCTGAGTGAGAGGCCGATGGACGAGGTGTGTGGGAGTGCAAGTGTGAGCGAGAGGGATGAGAGTTTCAAAGTGCCCCGTCATAAGCGAAAGAATAAATCGGAGAATACGAAGTCTGCAAAGAAAAGCCTCGTGTCCAGCGAGCCATCCAGTGAACGCAGCCACTTGTTTAAAAGTTACAGTGACTGTGATGTGGGTGACAGGGAGGATGAGGGCAGTGACACTGACGCCTCCGTGTGAAGCGAGTCCTCATCAAGGTATACACTCGGAGGCGGATACAGCACCGCAAGTATTCGGTATTTCTTGGAATTTATTGAGGGCAAGAGAGGAGTTAAAGTGGAGGAGCACTTCCCAGATGTTCAGCTCTTCCTGGTGTCAGCACAGAGGGTGATGCGCAATGCCGTACAGCTTGGTATGGACCAGAAAGAGTCCGTGAGATTAAAGAATCTGATCAGTAGGGTTAGGAAATCACTGCTTTAATCATGATGGAGGTAGTTCTACGTTGCTTTTATTCGTTTGTGTTGTGTAATTTATTGGTCACTCCCTTGTGTTTTGTATTAATGGATTCTTTACATATTGGGAGTCTAAATGTGAATGGGTGTAGGGGAGACGCAAAAAGGGCTGCGGTTTTTGATTATTTAGGGCAAAAAGGCCTTCACATCGCACTACTTCAGGAAACACACACCGATATTAGGAATCAGTCGGACTGGCTACGTGAATGGGGGGGTCAGGCTGTGCTTAGTCACGGATCCCATGTCAGTGCTGGGGTTGCTGTGCTGATTTCCAAAACTGTAAATTTACAGATCACTAATATTAGTGAGGTGGTGGCTGGGCGCCTGCTGGTGGTGCAGATTAAAGATGGCGATCAGGACCTCGTGTTCATTAATTCCTATGCACCAACAAATGGTCGAGAGAGGATCTGTTTCTTTGATTCATTGAGAAAGGTGGTGGAATCGTATATTAATGGGGAAATTCTTCTACTAGGAGGGGATTTTAATTGTACAGAAAATGCTCAACTGGATCGAAATGGTACTGAGCCTCATCCAGCTTCTGTCAGAGTATTACATACTTTATTACAGCAATCAGATCTGGTGGATGTATGGCGGAATAATTTTCCTACAGATAGACAATACACCTGGGTAAAAGGGGGGGGTGGCCGCATTTCAATGGCACGATTAGACAGGTTTTACTGTTCAAGGCATCTTCTGAATACAATCACCACTACTTATATCTGTCCTTTCGGTCTTTCTGATCACTCGCTAGTAGCATTAAAGCTCACCTTTTCTAAAAAACTTTTATTCAAGTCTTTCTGGCAATTCAATGTTTCCCTGTTGGATGATTCGAACTTCCTTCAGTGCTTTGAATTTTTCTGGCAGCAATGGACCCTCACTAAATCCAAATTCACTTCCCTCAAACAATGGTGGGATGTCTCAAAAGTACAGATCAAAGCTTTTTGCCAACAATACACCAAGCAAGTGACGAAGAGGAGTGTGGATCATATGAAAAGCCTGGAGGAGGACATCACTGAACTACAGGCTACTCTTCAAAAAACTTTTGATAAGGATACCTTTGAAATTTTAACAGCAAAAAAACATTCACTGTCTCAGCTTCTGGAGTTGCAGGCTCAGGGAGCTTTAGTGAGGTCTCGCTTCCAGAATCTGAATCACCTGGACGCACCCACAAGGTTTTTTTTTAGTCTTGAAAAGAAGGAAGCACAGAGCAAGACAATCCATATGCTCCGTGACACCAACGGTCAAGAACTGTGTACTATAGGGGAGATAAGAGACTTTGCTGTATCATTTTACAAGAATTTATTCAAGGAGGAAAGCATCGATGAGGCTGCAATGTCTGAGTTTTTGGATGGTGTGCCAACAATTTCGGAAAAGTTAAAATTACATCTGGACACCGAGATTACTCTGCAGGAACTCTCCGACTCGCTGTCTAATTTAAATGTTGGAAAGACTCCGGGGATTGACGGGATTCCAACAGAATTCTATAAGCAGTTTTGGCATCTGTTGGGACCAGACATGATTACAGTGTTTCTGGAGAGTATTAAGGTTGGTGAATTACCACTGAGCTGCAGAAGAGCTGTCATAGTTCTGCTACCAAAAACAGGGGACTTGTGTCAAATCAAAAACTGGCGTCCTGTGAGCCTATTGTGTACAGACTACAAAATCTTTTCAAGGGCCTTGGCCAACCGCCTGAGGAATGTAATGGACTCTATAATTCACCCGTGTCAATCATACTGTGTGCCAGACCGGTCAATACGTGACAATATTTTTGTATTGCGGGATGTTATCTCAGCATGTAATCTGTGTGGGGTTGATTTGGGGATTCTGTCCCTAGACCAGGAAAAGGCTTTCAATCGAGTAGATCACCGATATTTGTTTAATACATTGAAAAGTTTTGGTTTTGGGGACAGTTTTATAAATATGATAAGGCTATTATATACTAATATTTTTGGAGTTTTAAAAGTCAACGGTTCGTTGAGTGCCCCATTCTCAGTAAACAGAGGAATTCGACAGGGCTGTGCTTTATCTGGAATGCTATATGCTTTATCAATTGAACCATTTTTACGTCAGATAAGTCGCAGACTGCAGGGTGTGGGTTTTCCTATGTGCCCAACTGTTAATTTTAAATATTTGGCCTATGCTGATGATGTTGTCATCTTTGTCACATCAAACGATGACATTAAAATGTTAATTTCATGTCAACAAGTATTTGAGAAAATATCGTCAGCAAGAATCAACTGGGCCAAAAGTACCGCTTTTTTGATTGGCTCCTGGACAGCATGTTCACCACCAGATCTGCCCTTAGAAATGAGGTGGGACAGAAGGTGTTTTCGATATCTCGGGGTGGTGATGGGTGCTGAGGGGGTGGACAACAGTAATTGGGAAGGATTTTTAGATAAAGTAACTATGAGACTGAACAAATGGAAGTGGATTGTGTCTAAGCTGTCTTACAGGGGACGTGTGATTGTAATTAACAATTTGATAGCCTCTATGCTCTGGCACAAACTTGTGAGTGGGGACCCTCCTCCTGGGCTTTTACACAGAATCCAGAAAGTTCTGGTTGATTTTTTTTGGGTGGGCCTACACTGGATTAAACAAAGTGTACTGTTTTTACCTTTGGAAGAGGGTGGTCAGGGGCTCATTGATGTTGTCTCTAAAGTTGCACAATTTCGACTTCAGGTTCTGCAGAAGGTTTTTTTTGTTTCTCACCTTCTGAGTTGGAGAGAGATGGCGATGGGTTTCTTCCGCCGAGTGGGAGGCTTCGGTTTTGATAAACAACTTCTGGTGATGAACATTCACAAAATGGACCTGTCCAGCCTACCCCATTTTTACAAGGGAGTCTTATTAACGTGGCACTTTGTCTTTAAAAGAAACTTTGCTACATCTGGTTGGTTGGCTGATGAGCCTTTCGTTTTCAACTCTGTTTTTTCATGTCCTCTGTTGTTAAGTGATAGTTTTGTTAAAACACTCATCACACATCAAATACTTACACTGTCCCAAATTTATGATGACAGCAAGAAGTCCTTTATTGACCCAGCAGTGCTATCTTCAATACTGGGGGTCAAGTCAGTCAGAATGCTTCAGAGTTTTTTATCATTCATGGCCAAAGATTATCATCGGCTGAACAACTCGATCAGAGCAGCGAACACGGAGATGGAGGTCTGCCCTGCTGTTGATCTGTCCTCACTCACCGATAATACGATCATGACATTCCATAAAGGGGAAGTCGTGAGTTTTAAGTCTCTGTCAAAGGGGGACCTTTATAAATATTGTGTAAAAACTGTACACTTTGCAGCACTAAAAACAGCATCTGACACACCATGGAGAGAATATCTGGGGGTGGAAGGTGGGAGTGCACCTGCTTGGAGGGAGATATATAAGCCCCCGAATAAGAAAAGAACAGCAGACTTACAATGGAGAATTCTGCATGGGATTGTTGCTACCAATTCCTTTTTAAAAATAATTGAGCAGAAAGAGGATGATACTTGTGTATTTTGTGGACAAAAAGAAACTATATTCCACTTATTCTTGCAATGTATGAGACTTAGTTTTTTTTTTCATTTTTTTTAGTGAAATATGTAGAAGGTTAATGGGGAAATTTAACAATATCATGTTCATTTATGGAACAAAATATAATAAGGAAAATCGTCAAAAAGTTCAGCTATTAAACTATTTATTGGGTGAAGCAAAATTAGCAATTTTAAAGAGTAGAAATAATAAACAATCTGGGACAGGGGCTACTGATGCTGTGATGATTTTCAAGATAAATGTACGCTCCAGAATAATAATGGAATATACGTATTATAAATTGATGAATACATTAGATTTGTTTAAAAATGTGTGGGGGATTAAAGGGTTGCTTTGCTCAATTGATGATGGAGAACTAAAAATGAATGTATAAGACATTATTGAAGTTCTCCTTTTTGTGTTTTCTTATAATGATGTAAAATAGATGAGCTAATCGAATGGTGTAACATCATAATGTTTCTGTTGAAGTTTTGATTTGGGACTTTTAAGTGCTTGTTTGATACGGGCTCAGGGGGTTTAAATTGTAAATTAGAAGAATGGAAAAGTTTTTTTGGGTCATTTCAAATTAATATAAGAAATAGTATATCAAATACGGACTGCAAGGGAATTGATTCTCATTTGATGCAGCAGCCTGTAAAATTTGGTTATATGTTACCTGTTATATATTAATTTGATTTATTGCTATTTGATCAATAAAGGTCTTTTAAAAATAAAAAAAAAATATCTATCTATCTATCTATCTATCTATCATATAGTGCCTTTCACATCTATCTATCTATCTATCTATCTATCTATCTATCTATCTATCTATCTATCTATCTATCATATAGTGCCTTTCATATCTATCTATCTATCTATCTATCTATCTATCTATCTATCTATCTATCTATCTATCATATAGTGCCTTTCACATCCATCTATCTATCTATCTATCTATCTATCTATCTATCTATCTATCTATCTATCTATCATATAGTGCCTTTCATATCTATCTATCTATCTATCTATCTATCTATCTATCTATCTATCTATCTATCTATCTATCTATTATATAGTGCCTTTCATATCTATCTATCCTATCTATCTATCTATCTATCTATCTATCATATAGTGCCTTTCATATCTATCTATCTATCTATCTATCTATCTATCTATCTATCTATCTATCTATCTATCTATCTATCTATCATATAGTGCCTTTCATATCTATCTATCTATCTATCTATCTATCTATCTATCTATCTATCTATCTATCTATCTATCTATCTATCTATTATATAGTGCCTTTCATATCTATCTATCTATCTATCTATCTATCTATCTATCTATCTATCTATCTATCTATCTATCTATCTATCTATCATATAGTGCCTTTCATATCTATCTATCTATCTATCTATCTATCTATCTATCTATCTATCTATCTATCTATCTATCTATTATATAGTGCCTTTCATATCTATCTATCTATCTATCTATCTATCTATCTATCTATCTATCTATCTATCTATCTATCTATCTATCTATCTATCTATCTATCTATCTATCATGGAGGTCAGCCATCACTCTGCTGTTTGGTATCATTGTGTGTCCCACACTGAACATGGACCAGAGAAAACAAAGCGGAGAGTTTTCTGAGGAGATCAGAAAGAAAATGATAGACAAGCATGTTAAAGTCAAAAGTTAAAATGCCATCTCCAAGCAGCTTCAAATTGACACCACTGGAGCAGTTCACTTAAGAAAAGTGGGCCAAACAACCTGTGGACAGGAGCACAAGTCTAATGGAGAGCTCCAGAAACTGCTTGTGTGCAGTGATGGCAGGCTCTAAAGGTTGTGCCACCAAATATTAGAGTTAAGGGTCCCATCATTTTTGTCCATGACATTTTCATTGATGTTCTTATTTGAAATATTCTGTTAAATCAAAACTCTAAAGCAATGTCTGATTTTTTGTTAAATATGGAATAAATAATGATGGGTGCCAAGATACATTTATAGGCTCTTCTCTTTTCAAGGAGTGGAATCAACAAATTTGTCCATGTCTGTGTCTAATGAGTTTCTGTAAAAAGCCAATTTTCCTCCGGGGGACAAATAAAGTCCTATGTATCTAACAGTAGGACAGGCAGCAATTGTAATGTCAGTTATGTACTGTATATCTCAGGTGTCCATCACCTGATTTTCGAGAGCCCCCCCAGCCCCATCACATGATCTTAACTGTCCAGCACCTGATATTTGACAGCCCCCCCCCACCCCACCCTGTGTGATAATCTGAGGCATCCAGCATCTGATGTTTAACCCCTTCATCCCCCATCCCATGATCTCAAGTGTCCAGTCCCTGAACATTGAGAGTCCAGCCCCACCTGCTTCCCATTCTGCATTCTGACATACATGGGCGACTACACAAAAACCCATGGACCCATTCCACCTTCTTGATAAAATTCGGGGTCCCCCCCCCCGCTCTTTGACTGTGGTAACCCCTCCCTTTGCTTTTCCATCTAATAACATACTTGTAGGACTTATGGCTTTATCAGATGGGGGACTAAGCTCCTAATAAGTACTAAAGCTATCAATGGCCTTGTTCCAGGTAATAGCAGATTGGGATGATAAATAATGATCTGTTACTGTCAAATACTGGATGGAGTTTGATTTGTTTTCAATTTTTCTTTTTTTTTTGTTATAAATTGGTCTATTTGTATGGAATGATTACAATAAAATTAATAAATAAAATTTAAAAAAAAAATGCTGCATGGAGGTCGTCAGTTAACATATTTTACTTACATTTCTAGAATTTATTATATATTTCTGTAGTTCTTAGATACTTAGTAAGTAATTTAGGTTATTTTTCTTTTTCAGGATAATGACAGACTGGGATGATAGGTAATGTGATACATTACTGACAACTATTGGATGGAGGTTCTAAGTTTGTTAACCTATTTTACTTTATTCTTCTACACATTATCATACATTGCTGTATCTTTTAGAAACCTAGCAACTCAATAAGGTTCTTCTTCCAGATAATGGCCGGCTGGGGTCATAAATAATCATCCATTACTGGCGACTATTTGAATGGAGGTTCAAAGTCTGTTAACCTATTTTACTTTTAATTACTTACTCTTCCAGAATGCATTACACATTTCTGTATTTCATGTACAGTACATACTTAGTATATTCAATGAGGTTCCTTCCCTTTGCAGGTGTCTTTTATACCGAAAGTGGAAAATTCCAGGTTTGCGGAACTCGCACACTTCATTTGCATATAATGCAGCGTTTGTGATCATTTTCACTTTTCAATGGCTTGTCCTTCCTGCAACTCTCAGACCAATATTTTTATAATAATATTGCAAAAGTTTATGTACAGAATGATTGTCAAAATGGATAGACCGACGATTTTAGCCAGCAGAGTATTGTCACTTATCGATCCAGCGGGATCAGGTGGTGAAGTGGATTTTTGGGACTTGGGGGATCATCAGTTTGAATAGACAGGATAGATGGTGTCAATAAAGAGCGACAGCTGAGTGCAAGGGCATCAGTGCCCTTTGGAGACGCTGCCCCTTTAAGAGGTGGCCGGAGAGTCCCGGAAGCTCCAGATCTGTTCGCGGGGTAACCGCCGAGAAGTTTGAGGGCAGCAGACTAGTGACTGGCGGCCACGTACGTGGGGTGGATTGCAGTCATGCGGCTGCGTTCACTTTAAATTCACCAACAGCCCCCTAGTATGTTTTTTTTTTTTTTTTTAATTTCTCCTCCACCTTCTTCTGCTGCTGCTGCTGCTTTGATGACTCGCCTCACCAGGAGTAACTCGCGCACCTAATTAGCTGCCCTGCAAGCAATCAAGAAAGGGAGCGAAGCAGCAAGAAAGACCCAAAAGAGAGAGAGAGAGAGAGTGTGGAGTGGGAGGGACGGACGGACGGACAGTCACTCACTCACTCACAGGGGGCTTCTTTGTGCGCACGGAGCCGGACTCTGTTCTTCTACTACATTGAGGAGCTGCTTTCGGAAATTGCATTTGCAGCGTTTACTAATTTCTTTGTCAAGTCCATCTGCCAGTCTAACTGGCGCTCGAAAAAGAGGTGAATACCCTGACTAGAGGATTTGTTTTTTCTCCTACGGATCCTTCGCACCAGTTTAAGGTACGCTTATTTAGAAAATGTGAACTTTTTTTTTTTTTTTTTTTTTTTTTTACCCCCCCCTTCGAATGTCATTGCCTGCCTGCCTGCCTTCCTTCCTTCCTTGCTTGCTTGCAGTCGTATCGTTTCTGTCCTTCCCAGTTTTCTCAAAATATAATTTCAACCTAATAATTTTGGTTTCTTGTTCCGTTATATAGAAGAAACGGACATCACGCCTCCAGTATAATTATTTTTTTTTCCTTTTTCGTTTAATTGTCTTTGGAGGTGTTCGCAAACTTTGTATGTGACGGGGTCGAATCAGGTGCGTTGCGGCTGTGGGGGGTCTGGGGTCTCCCCGCCCGCTACTTTCTTAAAGTCGTCTTCCTTTTTGGTGTTGTGTAATTTGTTTATTTTGCTCCAATGTTTCGTTTTAAATAGCACAGTGGAGTGGGTGGGCTTGTGTTCCGCTCGGTAACTTGTATTCCGAAGCTGTCGGGGAGAGAGCAGCTGTGCGGCAATCGCGGACACGCCCCTCTGTATTCAACTGGGGGGGTCTATGGTGGGTTAATTTTAACTGTAATCATTAGGATGACAATGAAACGCCTGTCCCAGGTGCTAGGATGCTCCAGATCTAGCCGCCTTTTAGTTCACCGTATTTTCAGATACTCGTTCACTCTCCGTGAGGAGCGCTTCCCGTTTCAGGCATATGCAGGCACGGAGCTGTGTGGTGTTCTCGTGGGTTCCGCTTATTTAAAAAGTTTATTTATGCTTCGTTTTGAAATTGGGTGCTCGATTTTTTTTTTTTTTCACGTGCGTTACTGTAAGGTCAAGTCTATACGACAAGCTTTTATAAGGGGGCGCCTAGAAAGGCAGATCTTCCATTCGTGTTCTGAGCTTGCTTTAACCAGCAGGGTAGCGCTTACAGTACATACGCTGACCCAATTTAATGTGGGCAGGCAAGCTAAACCTACTTAAGTTATTCCTTTATCGTTTTGACGATATTGTGCTGCGTTATGTTTTCACGTACGTGGCTAGAAACGTTTTTAAAATGTCGTTCTTCTCTTTTTGCGTGACTTCAACTTTTAGTCTTAAAAGCACGAAAAGGTAGTTGGAAATCGGGACCTCATTTTAATTTAAATTCTTAGTTTTTCACTTGTGCCGAGTTCTGATCAAAACTCTGACCCAAAGAAGTCTTTTGTGGAGTTCCCTTAGTCCTACAGCAGCACCAGACGGGCGAACTCCAGTCTCTCCTACGCTCAGCAGGCACTTCACGTAACTTCTTTCTAATAGATGCCTTATGAGCGCACCATAAATTTAACAACATATATGGTGAAGTTCTTTTTTTCTTTCCAAATCTCCCCGAGCAATAAAACTCTTTAAAAAGATACCTACTGGTTATAAGTTACTATTGCATGATACAGGCCAGCCTCCAGGGGCTCATTGTATTGCACTGTTGAATATTCCAGGCTTTCTCAAACTTTTTGGTGTTCCACCTTTTCATATACGATTGCCTTTACTGTCCACCAGTTCCCCCCCCCCGGTTCATTCGAGTGCAATCATCGGAACAAATGGAGGTTCGCCTTCCTTAATTTTGTGCGATCATCACAGCAGTGCAGGAGTAATTGGGTTCCCCCCCTTAGTTAGGGTTACCAGATACCCAAAAGAGGACACCAAAGGTCATAAAGGAGAATGAGTAATTTGCTGGTAACGTCTTTCTAAATCAGTGGTGCACTTGTTTGCAATGGACATGTAAGAATCGCAAACCAAACACCTTTCTATGTTAATTAATGTTATCTTATTTTAATTTCTTATTTTGTCTTTTATTTTTTTCTCTTCATTATGTAAAGCACTTTGAGCTACTTTTTGTATGAAAATGTGCTATATAAATAAATGTTGTTGTTGTTGTTTATGGCGCGTCCTTCACCAAAGCACAGATGCTTCGTTTTCGTGTTGTCCGAGAATTTGGATTTTCCTCTTGTTAGTTTGCTTGCTGCCTGTCCTGGGTAAGATGTTTATCTGCAGCCAGCCCTGCAAGCAGGTCCTCCAACTTATAGGGAAAACTTGGGGGTTGGTGTCAAGATTGGCACTCCAGCCACTGTGAAAACCTCCCACTGTTCCCAATCCAGGTAGTGCATTCCCAAACCATCGGTGCATGCTCTCAACCCCTCTCCTCCTCTTCCCCTCTTGTTAGCGTTACTGCCGGACGACATTTTTAGGTAAGACTACTGCATATTCGTATAGCAAGTACGGACAACACAAAATGGCGAAGTGGGTGTAGCCGTGTTTTGTTTTCGATCAAACCGATGATTTTATGTAAAACACAGATATGATCGCGTGCGGTTTCATCCAATAACACGGTCAAGTCAGTGATTGATTGAGAGCCAGACATTCACCTTTTCTGGTACTGCCTGCCGGATGAGGGACACAACGCTGAAAAGGAGGACATGTCTTCCTTCAGCCTGACATCTGGTAACCCTGCCCTCAGTGGATTTTGTGTGACCATCAGTGCAGGTGTTACCCTTGTTGAATTTTTGCGTGATTGATCATTGTAGTGGGGTCTCATTCTGTTTGGTCAATCGAGTGGTTATCCGAGTTTCCTCTTTTGTTGTCAGTTAAGTTGTTAAATGGGCACAGTCCTCCAGAGTGGGTTGGGCAAGCGAATCGCCAGTGTCAACCCACCACAAATTACCATTATAAAGAACAGCAACTCGTGACTCGCCAGCAGCAGCAGCCTGTGGTAGAGAAACCTTGGGGTGGTCGGTTACTTCTTGGATTTTTGGGAGTTTGTCATATCCTGGCCCACCTTGTATTTCAGATGCCACCTTTTACCATTTTGCTCGGGCTGTTGGAATGCATAAAAGATGGCCTCTTATGTTTTGGGGGTGTATGGAGAGGTAAAGGTTACTGCACTGCTGAAAAGTAAAGATTAAAAAAATGCAACGTTACGGTCGTGTAGCCCTCATTAGGCGTGTAATTGAACAGAGAGAGAGCAGATGATAACGTGGAGGAGGGAAGAGAGCCAGTGTAGATGAAGTGAGAAGAGGTGACGGTTGAGGAGGAGAAGCTGATGTTTGACAAGTAGAATGGAGGGCTCAAAGATAGTAAGTCGATCATTAAGACCTGGAGAAATATGAGATTCCCAAACTGAGAATGAGCCAAGCGTCTTCTGATTTGTTTTAAAAGTGTCTTTGAATGTCTGTGAAAGAACACAGTCGGAGAGATCAGTGTGGCTGCGATCAAAGGATGTGACGTGTTCCACAACAGGCTCATATCTTTATACGAAAAACATTTTATATGTTACTTATATAAGAGCCACACTGAATTTTATTATCTTCCTACAGCATAAAGTCACAAGTAGACCGCAGGGCATCCACAACAGGCTATGTGAGGTCTTTGATTTTTGGCAGCTCAGATGTGGCTCCTGAAACGTTCTGCTAGTTGTCTCCCTGTTTTAGTTCTGTAAATGGCTGGACACCCCCTGCAAGAAATGCAGTAGAGGAGATTTTTAGACTGGCAGGAGGTCCGTTGGTCAATATTGAGGGACCAGAGATACAAGGGCATTGTTGGTGACACATCTGCAAGTGACACAACGGCTCCTGTTATATCTCAAAGTGTCATGGTGAGAAATGTGGTTCTCCTCTGTGAAGTGCGCCGTGGATGATGTTTCCATAAGTTAGGTTAGTCTGCAAAATGGAGACATTGTGGGAGAAATGGAGTGTTCATTTACAATGGAAGGAGCAGCAGGATGTGGGTTTCACTATTGGGCTGCTTCTTAAAGTGGATGTCACAAGGTCAGCTCATGACTTGATTGAGGACCCCATCCACAATGTGTAAAGGGCATCCTCTGTCAAAGAAGAAACTTCACATTCTTAGGTCGTCATTAGAGGTATGGTCTTCATCACTGCAGCGGTCCAGGTCTATTGTGAGTTTATAAAAAGTAGTGGTGGGACGTGTTTCAAATGTGTGAGAGAAGTCCTAGGGTAAGATGCTAGGCCCACCCGTTTTCATGGTAATTACGAAAGGTGCATCACCAGTACGTCAATGTGAGCGAATGTATGTTTTACTTTATTCACTTTTGGTAATGCATGGTGTAATTCTGTATAAGTAAACTAGAATAAAGAGTTGGGGGACCTACTGGAGAACATGTCCTTATCGTTGGTGCCCCCCAACCGTTCATTAAACATCTCTGGTTCTTGCAAGCTTCATTTCCCATTAGGCTGCTCAGTTGCAGAGTTCTTAACATTAAGAAGATCCAGTGCCTTTACTGTTTAACCTCCTTAGTGTTCGGGCTGTAAAAACGGTGCTAAAAGCGTTAGCCCCGAGTGTCACTCATCCATCGGTGTAGACGCGTCTCATGTAAGTGTTAAGGATTACTCGGACCTTAAAAGTGCCAACCACATTGAAGCCGAGGTTTTTGCTCTGGAAGTGATACATGTGTGTCTTGCGTTAAGTATCGGGCCCGAGTGTTACCCATGCCGCATCTCCTAGCCTCATAATGGTGTCTCAGATAAAATGCAGCCCAGGTGTGGCCCGATCTTGACAGTGATATGAGCAGTGATGACGAGGTGAATGTCAAATTGAAAGGGATTCCGATGAATCCGAAAGGGATGCTCGTGTTAATCGCACATGTGCAATGTCCTTTTCAAAAACTGGAATCACGCTACTATTGTCCTGACTGTGACGTTGGATTGTGTATTTCACCGTGCGTCAGGATATACCACACAGATGACACGTTGACTGTATACAGTTAGGTCCATAAATATTTGGACAGAGACAACTTTTTACTAATTTTGGTTCTGTACATTACCACAATGAATTTTAAATGAAACGACTCCGATGCAGTTGAAGTGCAGACTTTCAGCTTTTAATTCAGTGGGGTGAATAGATAGATACTTTATTAATCCCAAGGGGAAATTCACAAAACGATTGCATAAAAATGTGAGGTAACTAAAGCATTTTTTTTAACACAATCCCTTCATTTCAGGGGCTCAAAAGTAATTGGACAAATTAAATAACTGGAAATAAAATGTTCATTTCTAATACTTGGTTGAAAACCCTTTGCTGGCAATGACAGCCTGAAGTCTTGAACTCCTGGACATCACCAGATGCTGGGTTTCCTCCTTTTTAATGCTCTGCCAGGCCTTTACTGCAGCGACTTTCAGTTGCTGTTTGTTTGTGGGCCTTTCTGTCTGAAGTTTAGTCTTCAACAAGTGAAGTGCCTGCTCAGTTGAGTTAAGATCAGGTGACTGACTTGGCCATTGAAGAATTTTCCACTTCTTTGCTTTAATAAACTCCAGGGTTGCTTTGGCTGAATGTTTTGGGTCATTGTCCATCTGTATCATGAAACGCCACCCAATCAATTTGAAGTCATTTAGCTGGATTTGATCAGACAGTATGTCTCTGAACAGCTCAGAATTCATTCGGCTGCTTCTGTCCTGTGTCACATCAGCAATAAACACTAGTGTCCCAGTGCCACTGGCAGCCATGCACGCCCAAGCCATCACACTGCCTCCACCGTGTTTTACAGATGATGTGCTATGCTTTGGATAATGAGCTGTTCCACGCCTGCTCCATACTTTTTTCTTGCCATCATTCTGGTAGAGGTTGATCTTGGTTTCATCTGTCCAAAGAATGTTTTTCCAGAACTGTGCTGGCTTTTTTAGATGTTCTTTAGCAAAGTCCAATCGAGCCTTTCTATTCTTGAGGCTTATGAGTGTCTTGCACCTTGCAGTGCACCCTCTGTATTTACTTTCATGCAGTCTTCTCTTTATGGTAGACTTGGATATCGATACGCCTACCCCCTGGAGAGTGTTGTTCACTTGGTTGGCTGTTGTGAAGGGGTTTCTCTTCACCATGGAAATGATTCTGCGATCATCCACCACTGTTGTCTTCTGTGGATGTCCAGGTCTTTTTGCGTTGCTGAGTTCACCAGTGTTTGTTTTCTTTCTCAGGATGGACCAAACTGTAGATTTTGCCACACGTAATATTGTAGCAATTTCTCTGATGGGTTTTTCTGTTTTCGCAGCTTAAGGATGGCTTCTTTCACCTGCATGGAGAGCTCCTTTGACCGCATGTTGTCTGTTCACAGCAAAATCTTCCACATGCAAGCACCACACCTCAAATCAACTCCAGGCCTTTTACCTGCTTAATTGATAATGACATAACGACGGACTTGCCCACACCTGCCCATGAAATAGCCTTTGAGTCAATTGTCCAATTACTTTTGAGCCCCTGAAATGAAGGGATTGTTGGCACAGTACCCATTGGGCAAGAATGTCACGTTTTGACGATGAGATGCTCCGAGAGGGCTTGAGCTGTTAAAGGTGATGTTCTGAGGTGGTGAACTGCTAAGGGTCTCCTACTGCATTTGGATGTTTCAGAAAATTGAAGAGGCTTGTAATCAAACTTGATGTTGTTTTTGGTGAAGGATGAACTTGTTGGTTTGAATGGCCTGTTCTTGTTGTGTTGCTTTCAGAACAATTGTGCGTTCAAAGCTTAGGTCTGTAGATTGCACAACTAGCTCAAGAACAGTGTTTTGGTGTGAGGAACCTTGTCGGAATTAGGTGGTGTTTAAATATGGTGTCCCCCGGGGCTCCGTGCCTAGGCCATGTGTGTACATGTACAACATTTGAAAATCATTGTGGTAAAAATACAAATAAGCTAGTTAAGATTGCAGGTAATGGTATACGGGGTGTAATGGCAGACATTCTCAAATCAATCCATGCAGAAGATAGACCTGGACACAATTTAGATCTGATCAAATAAAATTTAATGTACTGTATATACTTGCTGTAAAAGAGGAATGTCAGGGACCTCTGGAAATGCGCTAACTCGCAGGGTTTAGCTAACAGAAAGCCAAGTGCAGGAGTCACAGTCAGATGACTGCCGATATGAGACTGTTGAATTCCAGTATTTTATATTTATTTAATGTAAAAAAACAACTGATACAATAAACAAACAAACATGCTGAAGATAAACCAATATGGCGGAAATGAAAGTCTGTCATGAACAGGCAACCACATCCGGTTGAGGGCGTGACCTCATTAAACTTTACACTCGCGTATAAGTCGGGTCTTGAAACCTGAAAAATTGATCGTAACATCAGACCCCGACTTATATGCCTATTCAAAAATACGACAATTTATTTTTGTAACATCTTCTTGCTTCCTCCAATCCAGTTTCTCAGACTCATCGAATTTTCTTGCAGCAGCGCAGTTACCAGTTTTTTTCGCTACTTCAACGACATTTAATTTAAAACCAGCTTCATATTTTCTTCTGATTGAATGCTCCATCGTAGATAAGGGATGCTCTTACAATAAAGGGGTATGAGGGTGTGAGATACACAAATCAGTTCAAACGTCGCTTTGGAATAGTTCAGGTATTACCGTGTGGTCACGTAGGCACAATACGTAGAAAAGAAAAAGGCCATGGGCTCCGTGGTTAACGTTCTCAGGTGGGCGTTAGCATATCATAATCTCTTGGACCAATAGCGTGAGTTTTCCGCATTCGACTTCAACGACCGACATTATAAAATACCAGACATTATACGGTAAAATCAAGTCCCGACTTATCCGCGGGAGAAGTTAAACGCGAGTATATACGGTAAATAAGTGGGGTTCCCCCTGTGATGGAGTAACGCTCTGTCCATTATTCCTGCCTGCTGGAATAGGGTCCAGGTACCCCATGACCCTTCTCAGGATAAGAGTTTGAAAAATGGGCAGATGGATGGATGCATAAGTGAAATATTGTATATTACACAAGAAGTAAACATTTTAGATTTGACTGCACAATGAGGCGAGTCTGAAAGCAGGTCTTTATGAGAAGGACCTAGGAGCCATAGTGGACTCCTCGCCGTTTTCATCTGGTCAGCGTACATGAGAGCTTAAGAAGGCTAATAGGATGTTGGGTTCCATAGCACGATGTGTGGAGTACAAGTCTAGACTGGCTATGCTTCATTTGGATCTCTGTGTGCTAGAAGGCTCGACCAGGGGAGGGCAACGTCGGTCCTGGAGGGCTACAGGTTTTAGTTAATTAGAAGCCAATCCTTGCCAGTCTCGGATCCTCCTTTCATTTTTGTTTTAGTCTGCAATGTTGGGTTCGTATATCGTAGATTTTTGTTTCTAAGGATATCATCCAAATGATTTGAAGCCTAAAACGGATGATTTTTCAGTCTCATTCTTCTCAAATATTTTATTAAACCAAATGGTGCATGATGAACAAGAGAATCACACACTCGATCAATGCAGCATGATGCTACTCGGTGAACTTATTAACAAGACTGTAAGCATACAATACCCACTGTAGCAGCATAGCCGCTGCAATGGGCCATTAGGACCCACACACGCACTCCCAGATGGTGTCACCAACAACTCTGCCAGCAGCAACTCCCAAGCTTTTCCCTAGGTCACGGGTGGGCAACGTCGGTCCTGCAGGGCTGCAGGTTTTCATTAATTAGAAGCCAATCCTTGCCAGTCTTGGATCTTCTTTAATTTTATGGCTTGTTAGTCTGCAATGTCAGGTTCCTCTATTGTAGATTTTTGGTACTCATGTGTTATAACCCTGACACTCAACCCAGATAGTGCTTCGCTCAACGGCGATAGCCCTTTCGATGTGATACTTAACGACATTAGAAACTTTGTGACAGAAGTGATGTTTCAAAAGTAATTAAAAATCAAATTTTATGTATTCATGTTTTTGTTTTGTAAATAAACGAATGTAAAAAAGATGTTTTTCTGCTGCGTGCGGCGGGGTTCTAACACGAGTACCATTTTTTCCCCCCTTTTCCAAGGAAATCCTCCAAGTGATTTGAACCGTATAACGGATAATTTTCAATCTCACATTTTTGTGTTATTAAACCAGATAGTACCTGACGAATCTACACAGAGGTATAAATGGAGACAAGTGAGATGAAGACCTGCTGGCTCCTTTGTCATTTCCATCTTATTGCTAACAAGGAGCCATTAAAACGGTGCATGCAGCTGTTTTAAGACTGAAATAAGCACAGAAGGGTGGGAACCTTAACAAGTGAGACCACCAGAATGTCACTTGAGCAATAAGTGCTTCATCCACAAGAATTGACTTCTCATTAACCTTTTTCTGAAAGGCGCACAGAGCGGTGGTTTCACATACAAGACGCCTGCTGCATGCTGTGGTTGGTGTCCGTGCCTGTTCATCTCTGGCAGGGGAGGCTTGATGGCCAGCAGGAATGCATGGCGGGCCAGCTGCCTGCCTGTCTTCGGCGCAAATGGCAACGTGACACAATCTGGTTTGTACCTCATCATCGTTCTTGGTGGTCCTCCAAGGTGAATGTTGCCATAGGCACATCACCTACGTGTTCAGCACCACGAATCAGCTGAGCCTGGTACCTCACTTTTTTTTGTTTTCGATCTCCATCTTCAAATCACTTGCGTCAAAATCCGAGTCTTATAAGTGAGAGTCTGATTCAGCCGTAATACGCAAAGTGTCGTCCGCAGAGTATTTCACTTTGGTCTCTCGCCAGACGTCTGCCATTTTAGAGGTTGTTTGCTCTTTGCTACTCACGCACGCTCAGGTAATCGAGGTCTAACCAACTACGCTAACTTTCCTTCTCGCAAAGAGAGTCGAACTAAAACGTAACGGTGATTTTTGTCAATTTTTGTCTGTCCTCTACCCCTGACTTTTGACAAAAATCTACATCTGCCCTGAAAGAGTTAAACTGGGTGGGATCAAAAACCTGCAGCCACTGCAACCCCCCATCAAGACCCACTCTGCCCACCCCTGGTCTGGACCGATTTCCAGTACTGCACTATATGAGCCGTCATGAAAGCTTGAAAGAGTTGAAGCTTCTCGATTTTAAGCAAATAGAAATTAAGGGGAGACCTGGCGGAATGCTTTAAAGCTGGGGTGCACAACATTGGTCCTGGGGGGCCACGGTAGCTGCAGTTTTTTGTTCCAATCCAATTTCTTAATTAGAATCCAGTCCTTCCCAATAACAGATTTTATTTAATTTCGTGGCTTATTAGTGTTTTAATTCTGCAATGTCAGGTCAGAATGTTTTCAAGGATATCATCCAAATAATTTAAAGCCTAAAGCAGACGATTCATTCTCGTTCCTTCATCTTTTTCTTTTCAGTTTCCTTTTTAGATATTTTTATTAAACAGATCTTCACAATGAACAGCCACAGGGATGAAGGGAAACCAGTTAGATGGAGAGCTGCTGGCTCCTTTGTCACTTGTGTCTTATGGCTGATCAGGAGCTATTAAAATAGTGAATGCAGTTGTTCTAAAATAATCGGTTAAGGGTGGGGAAGTTTTAACAAGTGAGACCACTTGAGCAATAAGTGCTTCATCGGCAAGAATTGACTTCTCATTAAGAAATTGGGTTGGTACTAAAAAACCTTGAGGCCCTTCACAGCTACACTGGAGACTGGTTGGAGTGAAAACGCTGGACAGTTTGAGACCCCTGAATTAGCGGGGCCTCTATCAGCTCAGTTTGTAGCTCTTTATTGTTAAGGACGAACACAGTTAAGTAAGGCATAAGTGGCAGCTTTAACTGGTTAGTCATTAAGAAGGTGGAAGCCACTGCAGACCCCTAGGGTTGGAGTTGGACACCCCTGATTCAAAAGAATGAAGGGAATGGTGACAGTGGCTACTGGCTTAGATAGAGAGAGTGTGGCGGCTGGCAGGGACGCCCCTTCTACATATGTTCTGGAGGAGCAACCATGGGGGTCTTGGTACCTCCCCCAGGATGCTTGGTGACAGCCTTCCTGGCTGACGATGGTGCCTCAGTTTCCCGCAGGGCTTCATGGGAGATGGAGTTCTCCACAGCCGTGTTAGGATCTGGGGTGGCCGCCAGGGGGTGCTGCATGGGTCCCTGAGCCGGCGTGGATGACTCTGCAGCCCCGCCCGGAAGTGCAATCGGAAACGGGTGATCAAGCACCTGGAGCACTTCCGGGTGGGCTATAAAAGGGGCCAGCAACCACCACTCGGGAGCCAGAGATGGGCGGAGTGGTGGTGCCAGGAGGAAAGGGTTGTGATTTGTGTGCTTGCTTGGACTGTGTTGTGCCTGTGGGGTTCACGGGGAAGACGTGCCCCACAGATGAAGAAAAATAAAGTCTTTGTTGTGCATTACACGTGCCTCAGTGTGAGTCTGTGCCGGGTCGGGTGCAATATAGCGCCTTGTATCATGATATATACTGTATATATTCTGGTTGAGGAACTCCTTGGAGAGAACAGAGAGACGGATGGAAACTTAAGGTCAAGATTTCAGACAAGTGTTGAGGTTTTTCTTCACACAGACACCTGGAATAAATTAGCAAGTAGCATTTGCAGAGAACAGGACTGTGGGGAGCTTCAGACTTGGCTCGATGTTGGAGGAATTAGGGGGAGTATGGCTGGTGTGCGATGCCGGGCCAAGTGGCCTGTACTCGTCCAAACTGTTAAATTGTAATGAACGGGAATCTTCTGTTAGCCGGGGAAGTCACGTGGGCATCTGACGTCATGACTGGCATCGTTACAACCCTATCAGGCCTGATTTTTTTTTTTTTTTTTTTTTTTTGCCCCCCCACATCAGTTGCAAGTCTGTTTCTATGAATATTTATATGTCTATTACTGGAGTGTTGTACCATGTTAGCCATTGTGAATGTAGTGAGTAGTCAAGCAAAATGACCCCCTTTAATTGGCTAACAAGAGATTACAATTTGCAAGCTTTTAAGGCAACTCAGGCCCCTTTTTTTTACCTGCTTCGACCATAACTGTGTGTGTTTATTTTTATATATATATATATATATATATATATATATATATATATATATATATATATATATATATATATATATATATATATATATATATATAATATATATATATAAAAAATCATGTGAAAATGTAAGTGCACCCTATGGAAATTATTGACCTCTTCAATATATTCGAACATGCAAGCAGTGCCTACAGATTAAAGGTGATATAGTTGAATAGAAACACAAAAGATGCCTTTTCAATCATTTTGTTCAAGAAAAATATATAAATAAATTTAAGGGTCTACTGGAGAAAAATTCGGATATGAGCGTCTGTAGGCTTTTTCACCCTAGGGATCAAGTTACCCAAACTGTGCTGTCTTAACATTTCAGTAATTATTTACCTCTCTGATGCTGATCTTTCTGATCATAAAATAAATAGGTCATTACGAGAGCAACTGACGAGAAGAATTCATAATTTAATTGCAGTATTATGGTATTTGAGGTTTCTTCTGGAGTGCCTCTCTTTCTCTTGTACAGATTTGGCCCAAAAACTAATTGGCACATCATCGATCATAACAGGCTTAAGTTTTGAGTTTTAGCTTTAGATCAGTGGTCTCAAACTCCAGTCCTGGAAGGCCGCAGTGGCTGCAGGTTTTCATTCTAACCCGTTTCTTAATTGGTGACCTGTTTTTGCTGCTAATTATTTTCATTGATTTGCTCTTAAAGACTCGGACCCCTTAATTGTTGTTTTCCTTAATTAGCAGCCAAACAATAATGAGACACAAAATGAGCCAAAACGGGACCAGCAAACTGTGACCGTCATACAATATCTGAAAATAAAGAAAGGCGAAGGTCTCAGGAATGTTCTACTCAGGTCCCCAAAACATCTTAACGGAGCTTTTAGAAAAGAGAAAATCAGAAATTTCAGAAATGTCTGCTATTGCATAAAGAGAGCAGCAACAAGCCATGGAATTAAAGAACGAGTTTAATTAACGACAAGATTCTGCGCCTGATGAAGCAACTGGTTGGAGTTTGAGGCCCCGAGTTAGTTGGTCTTCTGTTGGCTCACTCACTTCACATTTAATTTCTGTTTAAGGAAAGAAATGAAGAAATTCAGGGGAACAAATGTTAAGTCAATGAAAATCAATTTAAAAGAAGTTAATTATCACAATTCTTCCAAGCCATTTGTTACAGTAAGTGAAACCTGTAGTTGTGTGTGTGGCCTGCAATGGACTACCATCCCATCCAGGTTTGTTTCCTACTTTGTGCCCAAAATAGATATTATAACTTAAATTAAGATAAATGAAATTTCAACATAACGCAGCTGAAGAATGGCTGTTTGCATGGTCCCGAAGTTTGTCGCACCTTCAAACGATATCAGAGTGAAATTTAAACTTTCTGACTACAATGGCCCCATTTTTGGCACATGTGCCTCTTTTGACATGTTGTTTCCTTCTCTGTGGCCACCGTGTGTGTGTGTGTGTGTGTGTGTGTGTGTGTGTATACTGTGTGCATTTTTACTTCACTCTCCATGTACTTGAGTCTCGCAGTGCTGCTGCTTTGCATTGTGTTAACAACGGTGAGGATGAGGAGCCCCGCTGAGGACATCCAATGACATTCTTTGCCCATTTTAATGTAAATTGGGGTTGCCTAAGGTAGGGAGCAACTCTGGACTCGGTGCCAGTATATTAGAGCCCCTTGTGGTGCTGATACAGAATGATGATAATTCTTTTAGTTTTTAGTATGTTTTTAAAATGAATTCTTGTGTACCCCCCAGGTCTAGAAGCATTGCTTGAGTGACTCCTGGGTGCTTGCATTCTGAGTAATGGGGGACTGATTCTCCAACCCTGTGTGCTACGGTTCTGTGTCTTTAAACACATTACTCCACACTGTCGGCACACCCATAGCGGTCTCTTGATAAGCATTTTGTAACGTCGCGGTTGTGATAATGCAGTGTTTGAGGGTGATGTCAGCCTCGGCGGGGATTGCTTCACAGATGCGATTTCTTTTAGATTCAGGAATATATAAAGTGATAATAGGATTTGCTTGACTTTTAATAATCTGAATCTCTGACCTGCCTAACTCAGTTTGGCTTGCTGGAGCCAATGCCTGCAACCCTGGACCCAAGGCAGGACTTGGCCCTGGCTAGTAGAGCAGCACATCGTGGAGCTCATTCATACTCCGTCCATGTGCGTCTGTAGCCTCCTTAGCAGGGCTGTGGAGTCGGAGTCTGGTGCTCTTATTGGGCTGCGGGCATCGGTAAAAATGTACCGACTGAGTAATATGTTTAAAATTTCCAATTTTACTTATACCGATTTTAAACTTTTTTTTTTCCTTTCTCTAACCCCCAGGACTTTTTAAAATCAAAAGTTTTAAGTTCTGTATGTTTACACTCTTATGTTTAGTTTTACATCTGTAAGCTGCAGCAGCATTGCTACAGCCTTTAACATGTTCGGGTGCTGAAAAGTAGCCTGATTGGCAGCCGTGTGTCTTGTGTGCTTTCAATCGGTGTAGTACAGGTGTGTCGAACTCCCGTCCTGGAGGGCCACAGTGGCTGCAGGTTTTCATTCTAACCATCTCCTTAATTAGTGATCAGTTTTTGCTGCTAATTCACTTTTTGTCTTTGTTTTAATTGACGTGACTCGGACCCCTTAGTTCTTTCTTTTGTCCTTAATTAGCAGCCAAACAATAATGAGACACAAAACAAGCAGCCACATGACCAGCTCCCCTGTGCCCATCACACAATAGCTGAAAATAAAGAAAGGTTGACGGTCTTAGTAAAACAGACAATTGACAGTTTTGGAAATGTCTGCTGTGGCAGAACGAGAGCAGCAACAAGCCATGGAATTAAATGACGGGTTCAATTAACAGCAAGAATCAGCATCTCATTAAGAAACTGGTTGGAGTTTGAATCCCCAGTTTAATTGATAATCTGTTGGCTCCTTTCACATCTAATTTTTGTTTGGCTGTCATTTAATAAAGAAAATCAATTCAGGGAACTGAATCTTTAAAACAGGGCTAAAGAAAAGAAGTTAATTGGCAGTGAAAACCGGTCGCTTATTATGAAAAAGGTTAGAATGAAAACCTGCAGCCACTGTGGCCCACCAGGCCTGGAGTTTGACACCAGTGGTGTAGTAAATATACACTTTATTAGGTACACTTTTTTCCAGTACTGGGTTGGACCCCCTTTTTGCTTGCACTACTATAATTCTTCGTGGCACAGACTCAACAAGGTGCTGGAAACACGTCTCGTGGATTTTGGTCCATGTTGACATGAGCACATCATGCAGTTGCTGCAGATTTGTCGGCTACACATCCATGATATGAATCTCCTGTTCTACCTCCTCCTGAAGTTGCTCTACTGGATTGAGATCTGGTGACTGTGGAGGCCATTTGAGTCCAGTGAGCTCATCGTCATCATGTTCAAGACACCAGTTTGGGATGATTGGAGCTTTGTGACATGCTGGAAGTAGCCAGCAGAAGATGGGGACACTGTGGTCATTAAGGGATGGACATGGTCCGCAACAATACTCGGGTAGGCAGTGGCATTGAAACGATGCTCAGTTGGTATGAAGGGGCCCAAAGTGTGCCAAGAAAATATCCCCCACACTATTACACCACCAGCCTGTTGATACAAGGCAGGATTTCATGTCATTGATGACAAATTCTGATCCTACCATGTGAATGTTACAGCTTAAATCAGACCCGGCAACATTTTTCCAGTCTTTCATTGTTCAATTTTGTTGGGTCTCCTGCTGCTGTAGCCCACCTTCTTCAAGGTGTGACGTGTTGTGTGCTCAGAGATGCTCTTCTGCACACCTCGGTTGTAACATGTGCTTTTTTGAGTTGCTGTTCCCTTTGTCAGCTCAGACCAGTCTGGCCATTCTCCTCTGACCTTTAAGAACTGCCGCTCACTGATATTTTCCCTTTTTCAGACCATTCTCTGTAAACCTTACAGATGGCTGTGTGTGAAAATCCCAGTAGATCAGCAGTTTCTGAAATATTCACACCAGCCCATCTGGCACCAACCACCATGCCACGTTCAAAGTCACTTCAGTTCCCTTTCTTCCCCATTCTGATTCTCAGTTTGAACTTCGGCAGGTCGTCTTGACAATGTCTGCAGGCCAAAATGCTTCAAGTTGCTGCCGTGTGATTGGCTGATGTAGGTATTTACATGAACAAGCAGTTGAACAGCTGTACCTAATAATAAAGTGGCCGGTGAGTGTATGAGGTGAATTACAAATTGAGGAGCTGCAGGTTTTGTGTCCCGACTCCATAGCCCTGCTCCATCGTGTTACTGCATTCTTACCACTGGGAAAATGAGCACATTTTTTCAACTTAATGTTGTTTAACTATATACAGTGCATCTGGAAAGTATTCACAGCGCATCACTTTTTCCACATTTTGTTATGTTACGGCCTTATTCCAAAATGGATTAAATTCATTTTTTTCCTCAGAATTCTACACACAACACCCCATAATGACAACGTTAAAAAAGTTTACTTGAGATTTTTACAAATTTATTAAAAATAAAAATAAATTGAGAAAGCACATGTACATAAGTTCACAGCCTTTGCCATGAAGCTCAAAATTGAGCTCAGGTGCATCCTGTTTCCCCTGATCTTCCTTGAGATGTTTCTGCAGCTTCATTGGAGTCCACCTGTGGTAAATTCAGTTCTCTGGACATGATTTGGAAAGGCACACACCTGTGTATATAAGGTCCCACAGCTGACAGTTCATGTCAGAGCACAAACCAAGCATGAAGTCAGAGGAATTGTCTGTAGACCTCCGAGACAGGATTGTCTCGAGGCACAAATCTGGGGAAGGTTACAGAAAAATTTCTGATACTTTGAAGGTCCCAATGAGCACAGTGGCCTCCATCATCCATAAGTGGAAGAAGTTCAAAGCCACCAGGACTCTTCCTAGAGCTGGCCGGACATCTAAACTGAGCGATCAGGAGAGAAGGGCCTTAGTCAGGGAGCTGACCAAGAACCCGATGGTCATTCTGTCAGAGCTCCAGAGTTCCTCTGTGGAGAGAGGAGAACCTTCCAGAAGGGCAACCATCTCTGCAGCAATCCACCAATCAGGCCTGTATGGTAGAGTGGCCAGACGGAAGCCACTCTTAGTAAAAGGCACATGGCAGCCCACCTGGAGTTTGCCAAAAGGCACCTGAAGGACTCTGACCATGAGAAAGAAAATTCTCTGGTCTGATGAGACAAAGATTGAACTCTTTGGTGTGATTGCCAGGTGTCCCGTTTGGAGGAAACCTGGCACCATCCCTACAGTGAAGCATGGTGGTGGCAGCATCAAGCTGTGGGGATGTTTTTCAGCAGCAGGAACTGGGAGACTAGTCAGGATAAAGGGAAAGATGACTGCAGCAATGTACAGAGACATCCTGGATGAAAACCTGCTCCAGAGCGCTCTTGACCTCAGACTGGGGCGACGGTTCATCTTTCAGCAGGACAACGACCCTAAGCACACAGCCAAGATATCAAAGGAGTGGCTTCAGGACAACTCTGTGAATGTCCTCGAGTGGCCCAGCCAGAGCCCAGACTTGAATCCGATTGAACATCTCTGGAGAGATCTTAAAATGGCTGTGCACCGACGCTTCCCATCCAACCTGATGGAGCTTGAGAGGTGCTGCAAAGAGGAATGGGCGAAACTGGCCAAGGATAGGTGTGCCAAGCTTGTGGCATCATATTCAAAAAGACTTGAGGCTGGAATTGCTGCCAAAGGTGCATCGACAAAGTATTGAGCAAAGGCTGTGAATGCTTATGTACATGGGATTTCTCAGTTTTTTTATTTTTAATAAATTTGCAAAAACCTCAAACTTTTTTCACGTTGTCATTATGGGGTGTTGTGTGCAGAATTCTGAGGGGAAAAAAATGAATTTAATCCATTTTGGAATAAGGCTGTAACATAACAAAATGTGGAGAAAGTGATGTGCTGTGAATACTTTCCAGATGCACTGTATATCTTGGCTGTGTCTGTGTATAGGAGAGCGGTAGATCCCGCTACAATAAATTACCGTGCTGTTCCTGTTTCAAGCTGAATGAAGTTGGCTTCGCTAAAGTACGGAGCCTCAGCTTCGTGTGGTGTTTTTTTTTTTCTTTTCTTTTCGTGGTGCAAGACAGGCACTCGCGCGTCATAAGCTTGGTCCCTGGATCTGTGAAGCAGAACTGCCAGCCGCTGTGCCACCACTCCTAAAATGCCCAGCTTTTCCTTCTTATCGTAACGGCTTACCAGTGCAAAGTCATGGCTGTAGGGTCTACAGCTTGAGGAGTACGTTTCTAATGGACTCTTTGTCATGAAGGAAGGAGGGTTTAGTCCCCCAATGTTTAGGATTTGAGGAGTGCTGTTGCCGCTTGTCTTCCCAGGACCTCCGTTCATTTGCAGTACCCGCATTGCTTGTGTTACTTTACCTCAATCTTTCTGTGCAAGTTTAATTCAGTTACTTTGGTTATTTTTGGGGGGGGGGGGGGTGGTAGTGTCACCTGATGTGCAGTTGGGAACTTTACTGGACATATAGCTGCACTTACTCTAAGGGCTCGTTTATACTTAAAGCTCAGAACGCTCAGGCGTTCCCAGCGTTCATTTGATGTGTCCTCTGAGCAGGTCCTCAGCAATTAACGCGAAGCGTGCGCGAGTTGCAGTCCCAGCAAATAGTCGAGTTGGCGCATGTCCAAAATAACATCAAGTTGAATGTTGGAGGTCCCTAAAGTGCTACTGTCCACCACACTATTTGCTCGCTTATTCCAAGTGTCTATCGTTCTTTGTGTAAAGAAAAACTTCCTAATGTTTGAGCGTAATTTTACCCTTAAGTTCCCAACTGTGTCCCCGTGTTCTTGATGAACTCATTTTAAAGTCACCGTCTCCATCCACTGGACTAATTCCCTTCATAATTTTAAACTCTTCAGTCCGGTCTCCTCTAAATCCCCTTCTCCTTAAACTGTAAAGGCTCAGCTCTTTTAATCTTTCCTCATAACTCGTTTTTGCCCGACGAGAGCTCCATAGGTGGACTCGCTCATGTAAATGGAGGTGTTACTGGAACTGGTTTTGTGTGTGCACATGCATGTCCGTGTGCCCTGTGACAGACTGGCACCATGCCCAGCATTGATCTTGTCTTAACAGAAGCGAGCATTACAAGAGGACAGATTTATTTTTTGGGGTGGGGGGGGGGTTTGGTGGTATGAAGATCGGCGTTGCTGCTTTAGTGGTTTTTTGGTTTCACTATCTCCACAGCGTCTTGTTTTGGTGTCTGTGGTTACGCAATGTCCCTGTAACTTAGTCAGGGAACCAATGTGCCTTAATTGGCTCTGCTTATCTTCTCGTAAGCGATAAGATTAGAAATTCACCTTCTACAGCGCAGTAAGTTTTTATAACGCTTGAAGCTGCCTGATGGTGTGCGTGCCTGGAGTTTTTGAAAGCCATTTTTTGTTTGACTGGTTGTTAGAGTGACACGCTTCAAGCCATATGGCAGCTTGCTGTTGTATGTGCATGTGTTAAATATTAGCAGCTGTTAGTATGTGGCGCTGCTGTAATCTGATATCCTAAAGAAAGGTGATTGGGACTCGACACTCTAAGTCTTGGTAACAGCTGCTACTACAATGGTCCCGGAGTAAAGGCTCGGCTGAAAGACTGCACAGACCTTACTTGTTTGTCCCGCCGCTGATGAGCAGCTGCTGCTGCCATTAATGCCCTGTGCTTGAATTGACAGTTTCAGTTTTTCAGATCAAGACTGCAATTGTTGCAATGGACTGGCCTTCTGCCCAGGGCTCTGTTACTGCCGTGTGACAAGTGCTTTAGGTGTAGGCTCCGGCCCACCATGACCCTCAATTGCATTAAGTGTATTTGAGAATGTGGTCACGTGTGTGTGTTGTCACAATAAGACACAGGAAACATCAAAGGTTTGGGGCAGACACCCGTGTAATATCCCTGGCTGTAAAATGGGTAATTTTTGATGAGTTGTGAATGGTACAATATCCAAAACAGAACTGATTTGATAGCGAGAACATGGCAGCTTTAAAGGCCAGTACAGGAAGTGACGTCATCGGGTCTGGGACTGGAAGTGGAGTCTAATGGCGCCAGGACCGGATGTGATGTCATCAATGGAGCTGGAACCTAATGGGATTTTCTATGGATGGTCTGCAGAGGAGAGAGAGAGAGAGTGTGTGTGTGTGTGTGTGTGTTAGTGTGGCTCACCACCCCTTGGTCTGGTGTGGTACTAAGATTATTCAGGGCCTCTAGCCACCTCCTATTCGTGTGTGTATATATCTCTATCCAATTAAAAAATACTAGCCATCCCCCATGGCTCCACCCACCCACAGGACGGTGAGGAGGCCCCGCCCCGCTCTCTACTCCTGACTTCCCCTCAGCAGCCTCTCTCTCGGATTAGCGCGAATATATCGCTCCTGCAAGCGAACTATGATTCTTAGAGCGTTGAGCAAAGTTGCAAAATCAACCAGAAACCAGATTTCAATCCGAAAAGTAGTTCTCTCATGAAAAGCAGACAGACATACAAACGGGTCTAAAAAAACTATAAGGAATTTTGCACTTGGACCATGAAATTTTTTTAAACCATTTCTTAGCAAGCACCTATGGGCCAAGGGTCACCTCCATTCCAAATTTCAAGTCCCAAGTCCTCATGGGTCAGGAGATTTTGTGATGAGTGAGTCAGTGGTATTTGGCTTACTGTGTGTCTGTCTGTCTGTCTGTAATATAAATAATATATAAATACTCATACAGTGCCTTGATAAAGTATTCAGACCCATAATTTTTTTCACACTTTGCTTCCTTTTTGTGTAACCCCCCCCCCCCCCCCCCCCCCCCCCCCCCCCCCCAAACCTCGCTCAAGCAACACTCAAAACTCCTAAGATGACAAAGTGAAAACAGTCAGTCATCCAACCCTCTGCATCCTAACACAGGGTCACGGGGGTCCGCTGCAGCCAATCCAAGCCAGCACAGGGCGCACGACAGGAAACAGACCCTGAGCGGGGTGCCAACCCACCGCAGGGCACGCACACACACTAGGGACAATTTAGGATCACCAATCCACCTAACCTGCATGTCTTTGGACTGTGGGAGGAAACCCACGCAGACATGGGGAGAAAATGCAAACTCCATGTAGGGAGGGCCTGGGAAGCAAACCCGGGTCTCCTTACTGTGAGGCAGCAGCACTACCCACTGCACCACCATGCCACCCAAAGTGAAAACAGAATTTAAAAAATTTTTGCAAATATTTAAAAAATAAACTGAATATGCCATTGACACCATTACTCCGATTCTTTGCTCAGTACTTTGTTTGACAGCAGTTCCAGCCTGACAAGCTTGACGCTCCTGGATTTGGGGATTTTTCTGCCGTTCTTCTGAGCAGATCCTCTCAGGCTCTGTTGTGCTGGATGGTGACTGTTTATCAGACGGCTGTTTTTCAGGTCTCGCCAGAACTTTTTTTTAATTGGGTTCAGTAATGGTGATTGAAAGTTTATGCAAGGACAAGTTTGACATTTTAACAGGCAAAAAGTTTTCCATCCTTCCAGAATGAATGCTTGTATAATAATAAGCTTCACTTGGCAGGCCTCAGTGTCTGAGGTGCGTGGATCTGTCTAAGGCTAAAAACTGCCCTTGCTTCAGCTGTGTACTTCTCAGGAAGGTGGGCACTGTGCACAGTTCATGATATTTCTTTTCACCTGTTTATTTCTGTTCATTGCTTCAAACATCCAATAACTTGCATGGGCCCCTTGAAGGTGCAGCCTGTAAACCTCATTTCTGTTAGTAAATAAGTGGAAGTGAAACTCAATTCAGTGTTGGAATGCAGCTGTCAAGTTGGGTCTTTCGGTTTAAAGCCATATTTCAAAATAATTAATGCTACAAGCACTGCTAACCAGTGTGCCAGGTGAACATACAGACAGGCATCAAGTAAAGCACAGCTGGGCTACTATTGAAGTTAACACTAGGGGTCACTCTAAGATGAGAAAATCCTGCGATGCTGCGTGGAAACCAAAAGTACCTGTGGAAGGGCTTGAAAGCTCACCGGGAGTTTCCTTGTTTCGGATTTTGCAGAGCTGCAGACTACAAGCGAGTCCTATTAATTCATGCTCTTTCATTTTATCTATTCTCCAAGCACCACAAAGCTTAAAATAAAATAAGACCAGAAGTTTTTAATGTTTCTGAAAGTTCTGTTTTTACTTTCGTCATAAAGACCACATTCCAATAAGCACCATAGTCCATTTAAAAATACAATGAATACATTTCCAAAAATGAGACATTAAATCCTCATCAAAACTTCTATCCACTTCAGTTAGCCAAAGCCCTCTTAGAAACTAACGTGTTTTCAGGAAGTATTTGAATCCCCTTCACTTTCTGCACATTTTTTTTTATTGTGGTGTTTAAAATTAAATCTACAAAATTTGAAACTTTTGCTCATCAATCTGCACTCAATAACCAATTAGGTGTCTAAAATTTATTAATCAAAAACTGAGCTCTCATTTGTTTAATTATGTGGAAGCCCTTTGGGCAGCAATTCCAGATTTGAGTCTCCTTGGGCAAGTCTCTCTACAAGTTTTGCACACCTGAATTTGTGCAGTCTCTCCCATTCTTTCCTGGCAGATCATCTCAGGCTCTGTTAGATTGGATGGGAAGTGTCTGTAAACTGCCATCTTTGGGTCTCTCCTGATGTTCTGTGGGGTTTGGGCTTTGTCTGGGCAGCTCATGGACACTCTGCTTGTCCTGAAGCCACTCATGCTTTGGGTCATTGTTGTCACCCCAGTCTGAAATTGCATGCACTCTGCAGCAGGTCCCCTCTGCATTTTTATTCATTCATCCCTCCCTTAGTTCTTACTAGTCTCCCACTCCCTACCACTGAAAAGCATTTGCATGATGTTGGCACCGCCATGCTTCACTGTAGGGATGGTATTAGGCAGTGGTGAGCAGTGCCTGTTCTTGACTGCACATGGTGCTTGGAGCTCTGCCCAAGAGTTCTGTTTTTGTCCCATCAGACCAGAGAATTCAAACCTGCCGACTCTCGACGTTTTAGACCTCCACTTTTTGGAATTGTGTGCGTGTGTAAACACGATAACTTGAGTACGCTTTCACTTGGGTCAACCAAATTTTGCATACAAGTATTAGGTACAAAACTTTAGATTTCTATCAACTTCATTTTGTGCTATTTCTGCTAACCGGAAATGGTACTTTACCTTTTGTTCATGTAGCTGCACAATCCAATTTATTCAACTTTACTTTTATAATGTTCAATGTATTATTAATTGGATTTGTTATGTACATTAAAGAATCATCATTGTCTTGTAGTTTACTCCTCAAATATCCATCCCCATACCCGAGTATATGAGAAAGTCAATGGGAGATCACTCCCTATTTATTTATTTTTCTTTAATTCTCTTCTTGTCTCTCCTCCTGGCAAGCTTCATAGTCTTCCTCCCAACTCTGGCTTCCCGAATGGAGTGAGGCGTCTCCTTCTATAGTCTACAAGACACCTGGAGCACTTCCAGGTAATCTGCTTCTGGCAAAGTGCTGCAATAAAGGGTTCAGCCATTCCTGCAGCACCCCCTGGTGGTGTCTACAGAACCCAACAGGGCTGTGCCAAACGCCAACTCCAATGTTGCCCCGTGGGGAGTCTGAGGCACCACTGCAACCTGGGGAGCTGCCATCTAGCGCTCTGTGCATGTCGCCTCCCACCGGTTCTTGCATTATTTATATACACTGTGTGTGTGTGTATGTATATATATGTGTATATATATGTATATGTATATATATATGTATGTATATGTATATGTACATATACACAAAGATATATATATATATATATATTTAATATGTCATATGAAAAAGTTTGGGAACCCCTCTTAATTCTTTGGATTTTGTTTATCATTGGCTGAGCTTTCAAAGTAGCAACTTCCTTTTAATATCTGACATGCCTTATAGAAACGGTAGCATTTCAGCAGTGACATTAAGTTTATTGGATTAACAGAAAATATGCAATATGCATCATAACAAAATTAGATAGGTGCATAAATGTGGGCACCCCAACAGAGATATGACATCAATACTCAGTTGAGCCTCCTTTTGCTAATCTAACAGCCTCTAGACGCCTCCTATAGCCTTTGATTAGTGTCTGGATTCTGGATGGAGGTATTGTTGACCATTCTTCCATACAAAATCTCTCCAGTTCAGTTCAATTTGATGGTTGCCAAGCATGGACAGCCTGCTTCAAATCATCCCATAGATTTTCGATGATATTCAAGTCAGGGGACTGTGACGGCCATTCCAGAACATTGTACTTCTCCCTCTCATGAATGCCTTTGTAGATTTCAAACTGTGTTTGGGGTCATTGTCTCGTTGGAATATCCAACCCCTGCGTAACTTCAACTTTGTGACTGATGCTTGAACATTATCCTGAGGAATTTGCTGATATTGGGTTGAATTCATCCGACCCTCGACTTTAACAAGGGCCCCAGTCCCTGAACTGGCCACACAGCCCCACAGCATGATGGAACCTCCACTAAATTTGACAGTAGGTAGCAGGTGTTTTTCTTGGGATGCGGTGTTCTTGTTCTGCCATGCAAAGCGCTTTTTGTTATGACCAAAAAATTCAATTTTTGTCACATCAGTCCAAAGCACTTTGTACCAGAATGAATCTGGCTTGTCTAAATGAGCATTGGCATACAACCAGCGATTCTGTTTGTGGCGTGAGTGCAGAAAGGGCTTCTTTCTCGTCACCCTGCCATACAGATGTTCTTTGTGCAAATTGTGCTGAATTGTAGAACGATGTACAGATACACCATCTGCAGTAAGATGTTCTTGCAGGTCTTTGGAGGTGATCTGTGGGTTGTCTGTAACCATTCTCACAATCCTGTGCATATGCCGCTCCTGTATTTTTCTTGGCCTGCCAGACCTGCTGGGTTTAACAGTAACTGTGCCTGTGGCCTTCCATTTCCTGATTCCATTCCTTACAGTTGAAACTGACAGTTTAAACCTCTGAGAGAGCTTTTTGTAGCCTTCCCCTAAACCAGGAGACTGAACAATCTTTGTTTTCAGATTTTTTGAGTGTTGCTTTGAGGATCCCATGCTGTGCTTCCCTTTGACTCTCCTCTGAAGGGAAGCACAACTTGCAGTTGACCACCTTAAATACCTTTATATCTCATGACTGGACACACCTGTCTATGAAGTTCAAGACTTAACGCGCTCATCCAACCAATTTGGTGTTGTAAGTAATCAGCAAAATTACAAGGGGACCCACTTTTGTGCACAGCCAGTTTTTTTTCACATTTGATTTAATTTCATACAACTAAATTCTGCTTCACTAAAAATCTTTGTTTGGAAAACACGGCAGTACTCGGATGATTCTAGAAAATGAAAGACATACCACTGTTATCTTTTTCGTTGAAAGGAGAGTCAATTATTACACAGGCTGAGAGGAGTTCACAAACTTTTTCATATGACTGCATATATAGGCCTCCCAGCCCTGCCCATCCGCCATTGCCTTTCTAAATCAAGTCTGGTCAATTCAGTTTGTCACAGTTGGATTCCAAGTTCTAGAAACATCTTGGGAGTAATTAAAGCAAATGGGGAGGACCTGAGCACAATTTGGAGTGCCACAACAAAGGGTCTGAGCATTTATATGGATGACAGATTTCAGTTTTTGCTTTTTAATAATTTTTTGCAGGCCTTGCTGAAAGCCTGTTTTCACTTTTTCGTTTTGGGCTGTCTAGTGTGGATTGTCAAGCAGAAATGCCCAATTTATCCATTTTTAAAATTAAAATCGACAACCCAATATGAGCAGAAACTGCTGGGGTTTGACTTTACCACGTCGTTTCTGGAATCTGTTACTGGACTTTCTCTGGTGTGGTGGTTGGTGTTTGTCGTGTAACGCTGGACACCCAGAGATCCATTGCAGTGACCTCCCTTGACTTGTATTAGACACAGTAATGGATGCCATATAACCCAGCAGTAATCTTATTAGCAGCTTCTGGATGTGGTCGGCGAGTCCAGCGTGACTCAGTTTGAAACCCCACTCTAACCGTATCTAATTTTTTAAAAACTCCTTATTTTTTAATGAAAATATGACAATCGCCTTCCCCTTCTGAAGTTTGGCATTTTGCAATCGGATTTAGGATGTGGAGTGACGCTGATACAGGTGCATCTCAGATGATTAGATGATATTCTAATTTATTATCAAGTTAATTTATTTCGGTAATTCAATTCAAAAAGTGAAACACTTTTTTTTTTTTTTTTTTTTATATAGATTCATTACACACAGTGATATTTCAAGTATTTATTTCTTTTTTCATTTTGCCGATTTATGGTGCTTAGTTAATGAAAACCCAAAATTCAGTATCTCAGAAAATTAGAATATTGTGAAAAGCTGCATATTGTAGACTCCTGGTGTCCCACCCCACTTAGCTAATTAACCCAAAACACCTGCAAAGGGGTCCTGAGCCTCTCAGTGGTCTCTGTCTGGTTCAGTAGGCCACACAATCAGACTGCTGACGTGACAGTTGTCCAGAGGATGGTCATTGGCACTGTCCCTCCACAAGGAGGCTAAGCCACAAAAGGTCATTGCTGAAGAAGCTGGCTGTTCAGAGTGCCGTATCCAAGCGCATTAATGGAAGGTTGAGTGGAAGGAAAAAATTTTGACAGCAGAAAATGGTGCACAAGCAACGGGGATAACCGCAGCCTTGAGAGGATTGTGAAGCGCAGCCATTCAAGAATTTTGGGGATTCCCAAGGGGTGGACTGCGGCTAGAGTCGGTGCTTCAAGAGCCGCCACACACAGACATGTGTATCGGAGACCTGGGCTACAACTGTCACAGCATTCCTTGTGCCAAGCCACTCCTGAACCAGAGAGAACCTCGGAAGTGTCTTACCTGGGCTAAGGAGAAAACGGACTGGACTGTTACCAGCTCAGTGGTCCAAAGTCCCCTTTTTTCCAGAGGAAATTTCATTTGGAAATCAAGGTCCCAGAGTCTGGAGGAAGAGTGGAGAGGCACAGAATCCCAAGTTGCTTGAGGCCCAGTGTGACGTTTCTACAGTCTGGGGAGTCATCTGCTGGTGTTGGTCCACTGTGTTCTATCAAGTCCAAAGTCAGCGTAGTAGTGTCTACCAGGAGATTTTCAAGCACTTCGTTTCCCTCTGCTGATGAGCTTTACGGAGATGCTGATTTCATTTTCCAGCAGGACTTGGCACCTGCCCACAATGCCAAAAGTACCAGTACCTGGTTTGATGACCCTGGTGTCACTGTGCTTGGTTGGCCAGCAAACTCGCCTGACCTAAACCCCATAGAGAATCTATGGAAGATGAGATACCAGAGCCAGCAGTGCAAACGAGCTGAAGGCCGCGAACAAAACATCCTGGGCGTCCATAACACCTCAGCAGTACCACAGGCCGGTCGCCTTCATGCCACCCACATTTAATGCAGTCATTCATGCAAAAGGAGCCCCAACCAAGTATTGAGTGCGTTCATGGACATACTTTTCATTAGGCCAACGTTTCTGGATTAAAAATTTTTTTTTTTGTTTTTTATGTAATATTCAAATTTTATGAGATACTTAATTTGGAGTTTTCATTACCTGTAGGCCATCCATCCATCCATCCATTTTCCAACCCGCTGAATCCGAACACAGGGTCACGGGGGGTCTGCTGGAGCCAATCCCAGCCAACACAGGGCACAAGGCAGGAACCAATCCTGGGCAGGGTGCCAACCCACTGCAGGACACACACCCACACACCAAGCATACACTAGGACCAATTTAGAATCGCCAGTCCACCTTACCTGCATGTCTTTGGACTGTGGGAGGAAACCCACGCAGACACGGGGAGAACATGCAAACTCCACGCAGGGAGGACCCAGGAAGCGAACCCAGGTCCCCAGATCTCTCAACTGCGAGGCAGCAGCGCTACCCACTGCGCCACCGTGCCGCCCGCCCTGTAGGCCATAATCTGCAAAATGAAAAGAAATGAACGGTTGAAATATCACTGTGTGTAATGAATCGGTATAATATAGGAGTTTCACTTTCTGATTTGAATTACTGAAATAAACTAAATTTTATTCTGCGTTGGGCTGGCGACCTGTCCGGGGTTTGTTTCCTGCCTTGTGCCCTGTGTTGGCTGCGATTGGCTCCAGCAGACCCCCTGTGACCCTGTAAGGTTATAACGGGATGGATGGATGGAACTAACTTTTTTGATGGCATTCTAATTTTATTGAGATGTACCCGTCTATTAACTCCATTTAGAAATTTTAGTTATGCTGTGAATAGATAAGCAAACGTGTAAATAAGCAGCGAGGGCGTTCTCTCGGTCGGCCCAAGCTTCGTTTCTGAACTTGTCGCATGGTTACCACCAAGGAAATCTTCTTCTGCATTCCTGTTATCAATTCCAGAAGGAATAAACCTTGTAAAGGTGGACTTATTTAAGATGGTCTCCTTTTAGGTAGGATGGTGGGGTGTATTAAATGTCCTCTTTTTTTAGTTTCTGGACGCCCTCTGAGTGAAAGAAGCACATCTACGGTGATCTTTTACCTGGTGGCCCTCACTTCAAAGGTGATGTACCAATAATTAGGCGTCTGCGGGGTGTGTTTGTGTGCTTATCTGGGTCACGCTGACGCTTCCTTTAATGCTGTTGATACTGTGAGGCTTAGAATAGAAGACTAAGCTGCTTTTGAAGTTGCAGTTTTATTTTTTTTCAGTGACTGCCCCGTATGGAGCTGCAGTTTGACTTGCTTGTGTCTTAAAGTATTTTCTTTTAGTTATGCACTTTGCAACAGGTATGATATAAAAATAGGTTTTAAATGTTCATTGTGTTGCTCATGGAGTCCCGAATGAGGCACATTACCTGCATTGTGAGGGAGCGTCATGGCCATGTGGCACAATTACCCGAGGGTGATCCAGCTCACGGGATCCTTCTTGTTGAGGCCAAGGGGACAACCCAAGTAACACCTGGCTGTGGCAGATAGAGGGTCATTTCTGGGAATGGTGGGACTGGACCACATGTCTGCCTGAGGGGTGGCCAACTAGGATTCTGAGCTGTTTCATCGTGTGGTGGGTGCGGCAGCACGCTGTACCAGTGCATGCCCCATTTGACCTGACCTGTAGGTAGTCAGCAGAGCTGTCCCTTCCTATGTGCAGATCATGCAGTGTGTGGGCCTGTGATCAGAGTAGCGATGTACGGGTGTTCTGCTCCGGTTCGTTTCTTGCTCCCTGTCACGTTCGAGAGCCTCCTGAACCCAAACCATCGATTTTTAAGTTGGTCCAAGAAGAGCCGGGCAAATGAGGATACACACTTGGAGAAAGGGGTACATGTAGAAAGCATTTTATTACAAATAATCCCACAAATTAGTGTTTGGAAAGTGCACTGCATCAAAATCTTCAATAAATAAATCTATAGAACTGTGGAACAATCCATAAATATCCTTAAAATCCACGGCAGGGAACTGTTCTTTAAAAATGGTATAATATAAGCCCTGGTGCCTCCTTCTAAAAACCGACGTCTCCCTGGCTTACCCTGTTTGGATTCAGCAGCGTGAGGGGACATCCTGCTGACAGACACGGCCAAACCTCTTAATCCAGGCTTGGTTATCTGCTGCCATTTTTTTAAGGCCCCCAGCAAGGTGTCACGCAAAGCTCCCCTGCTGCAACTCCTGCCACTGTTATTCCGCCTCATGTGGCAGTCCAGTTTGAGTAACTGGTCACCCCAACTCCCTAAAGACACTCCGCCGGAATGCCCCTCTTCAGCCTTCTTGAGCGTCGGCTGTACGTTCCTCCATCTCTGGGCTCTTCACCCGACTGCCTGCCTCTGCTCTACTGCATACTGGCTTTTCCACCTCCTGTCTCTCCTTCTCTGTCCCCTTCTCTTCTGTGCAGGCTCCTCTTTTATATGGGCTTGTCTAATTGGGCCCAGATGTGACCCACCGCCCACTCGGATGTGTGAATGCAGCACCTGACTGACCCACTCACTTTTGCACATGAGTGTGCGATCAGCTGAGCACCGTAATTAACCCTGGAGCAGCACCATGGGGGGCAAAACTGTGCCCGTGCTGAGCCTGCACACTCTCTGGACCGGGTTTTAAAATCTGCTCAGTGCCATGGACCGCTTGGCACAGAGGCCTGTTGGGAGTTCTCCAACCTCTGCAGTTGATAGTGAGGAAAGGCATCACTTCATATATAGTCAGATCCTGCAGCATTCATGGGCCTTTGATCAGAGGACTGATGTGGTGGGTCATGTTGGAGCTCCTGAACGGCAGAGTTCTGCAAAACTCCATCAGTAGTGAGCAGAGCCATCCCTTTCTATACGCAGATCATGCAGCGTTCATTGGGCCATCATTAGCGGGCCAATGTGGGTGGAGCCTGTTGGGTGTTGGCAGACCTCTGTGGTTTCAGAGCTCCACTGGTAGTGAGGAGGGCCATCCCTTCCTATTGGCTAATCGCACACTGTCTAGGGAGGGGCCCGTGATCGGAGGACTGATGTGGGGCGGGTCATGTTGGAGATTTGCAGACCTCTGCTGTTCAGGAGCTCCACTGGTAGTGAGGAGCACCATCACTTCCTATACGCAGGTCCTTCAGTGTGCATGGGGCTATGATTAGAGGTCCAATGGGGGCGGAGCCTGTTGTGAGTTGGCAGACCTCTATGGTTCAGGAGCTCCGCTGGTAGTGAGCAGAGCTTTCCCTTCCTATTGGCTGATCAAGTACTGTGTAGGGAGGGGCCTGTGATCAGAGGACCAATGTGGTGGTTCCCATTGGAGATTTGCAGACCTCTGCGGTTCAGGAGCTGTATCAGTAGCGAGCAGAGCCGTCCCTTCCTATACGCAGATCATGCAACGTTCATGGGGCCATGATTAGAGGGCCAATGTGGGTGGAGACTGTTGGGGGACAGCAGACTTCTGTGGTTTAGGAGCTCCGCTGGTAGTGAGCAGAGTCGTCCCTTCCTATTGGCTGATCACACACTGTGTGGGGAGGTGCCGTGATCAGAGGACTGATGTGGTGGGTTCTGTTGGAGGTTTGCAAACCTCCATGGTTCAGGAGCTCCTGCTGGACGGCCAATTGGATTGCACTTTTTTGTCGCTTGGTTTACTTGAGTTGGATGACTCCTCTCACAACCCTAATCTTAGCCATCGTATAACCGGGTGTCTTTCATAGCATCACTGAAGTATAAAGTACAGTCGACCTTTGATATACGACCGGCCTGACATGTGAACAACTTGGTTTACGACCAAAATTTTTGTTTTGAATTACGACCAACATCTTGCGTTACGACCCGAATGCGGTCACGTGTATCCACTTGTGCGATTGTAAACAAACAGCCGAGAGCGTTTGTAAGCGTCAGTCGGAGCCCAAATACATGCGTGTGTTGACGTAATTTCGGTCAGTGCAGTGATTTTATATAATTCGATAATTGCAAAGGAAGGAAGAGAAGGTAACGAAGGTAAAGAAAGCGATCACAATCAACGAAGAAGGAAATTGTGTGGAAACATGAGTGGCGTTCGTGTGACCGATCTCGCTAATATGTACAGCATGTCGAAATCCACCATCTTGAAAATTTTACAAAGGGAAGATTTGTATAAGGAAACTCCTTCCAAACAATAACCACCTTCCATTTCATTCTCCTTCCTTCCTTCCTTCCTGCAAACCAAAAATGTCAACTTAAATGGTGAGTACAGTATGAAATTGTTGTTTCTGGTAGGCTAGGCACTTTTTATAACTTTTTGGTTAGTACGTTAAAAAAATTATTGGTGTTTTTGGTAAATTATACACACTATACAACCCATTAAAAAAAGTTAAGTGTTGCTGTAGGAGGTTCGGAACACATTAAGGGCATTTCCATTATTTCTTATGGGGAAAAATAGTCTTGACTTACAACCAACTTGAGTTACAACCTGCCCTCGCGAACGAATGGAGTTCGTAAGTCAAGGGTCCACTGTAAAGCGAAAACCTCCTCAATGCAGCAGAGCTCTAGAGGTCCACAACTTGACTGTTCTGGTAAGCGCAGTTTTATGAATCGTCAAATTTAACATCGTTGACCGTCACTAGCGGAGAGGTGGCTACAAGTCAACACTAGTCAGAAATGCAGAAAAGGCAAAAAGAAGCCAGCAACAAAACCACAAAGAAGCTCGTGCTGCACTTGCAGGCATTATTAGAAATCTAAATTTGTCCAGTTTCCAGTAAGCTGATGTGGTGGTCGAGAGAAGGGTCGACAAAGTCAGGAATCGTTTGCGGTGTCAACACAGCCCTTCCTGTTTTAGTTCTTGACCAAGCACGATGCTCGATGGCGTGAAAACGATAACCAAAACAAATGCCACCTGGCCAAGTGGACTCGATTTTGTTACGTTCTTCCATTGAGTTCTTCTCTAGCAAGGAGCTCCTCTCACAAGATTGTCTCCTTGGTCAATGATGCCTCCTTCTGGGCGGCTGTCCTTTGGAGCCTCGGGGCAGGGTCGGTTGCTCTCATTGGGTGGTTTCTACAGGTTGTGGAGGAAGAACAGTTCAAGGCTGTTAGTTGCAGCGCCACCTCTTGGCTTGGGGTGGTACTGCATACCTTGGAAGAGCTTGAATGGTGAACCTCAGACATGAGACACCAGCTAACGTTTGCTAAAGCAAGTGGAGTAATGGAGTTTCAATGTGTGTAACAGTTTTGATAGCGAGTGTTTAACAGATGTTATCTGATGCTACAGTACCAAGTCGATATGTGGTTAAGAGTTATTACCGCCATGTGGACCTCAGGACCTGCACATTGTTAAAGGCTATTAACGTTGGTCCCCATTTGAAATTTCTGCCCCAATTTGGTTTGGGGTGACACTGGTAGTGAGTGAAAACTCATTAGCTATATTTTAGTCTACTGTGGCTTCAGCAGTATCACCTAGTAGTAGTTAAAATAAAAAAATTGAGCAAACTGGGCTGGGGTCTGTTAGTGAGTGGGGCATCATGGTAGAGAAGGTGGGGGATAAGGCAGAAATGACGAGGTTTGGAGCTTGGAGGTGATAGTGGGTGACACACGGTGAACAGGTAGTGCCCCATATTATCAACCAGCCAGCATTCGTAAAAAACCAAGAAAATGCCTTTGTGTCGGTGAAACTTTCGGTGGACTGGCGTCTTCTTCCCCAGTGGTTTTCAGCGATCGACAATGAGGACCTGGATAAGCAGGTTATAAAAGGGATGGCAGAATATTTTAGTGTGATTTTTATTTTGGATGTTAATGCAAACTGAAAGCAGATTCCATCCAGACTACTGCCTTATCATGTCCACTTGTAACTCGTTTTGCGCCCTGGTTAAAGGACACTGCGGCCGTAGATATTATATGCTTTTCCTCCTTTTTAAATAAAAAGAATCGTGGACTCATTGATGCTGTGATGGTGTCTTGCAGCGGTGTAGCTGTTCCCTTCCTTCAACATACCTTTTCTGCAATCATTTGCATCTTCTGTTGGCGCTTGGACATGGCCCCTGAAGCAGTAGCACGTTAATGCTGAATGAGTGAGATGAGACTTCCTGGTTAATGTAGCACTCCGTCGCTGAGCCAATCAGCAGCACACAGGAACTTAACTGCGTGCTCTGATTGGGTAGCTTCTCAGCCATCCGCCAATAGCATCACTTGTATGAAATCAACTGGGCAAACCAACTTAGGAAGCAAGTACCAGAAGTAAAAAGACCCATTGTCCGCAGAAACCCGCGAAGCAGCGAAAAATCCGCGTTAAGCACAGGGGAAAAAAAGGAACATTTGAACAAGTCCGAACTTTATTTAAAAGCCAACCAAGAAAGTAACATTACAGGAGTTCAAACTAATAGCATTACAACCCGATCGCTCCAAACACACTTTTTAAAGGAGTTTTAATTTTAAGCACAGGGAAAAAATGAACATTTGAAAAAAGAGAAAAGTAACATTGCAACACTTCCCATAATTAAGTCTCAATAATTCTTACCACTCCTCACTTGCTTAGAAGCCATGGTTAACTGCAAAAGCACACGAAATACTGTAGAACACAGAGTTCACAGGTAAAGCACGCATGTCTGATTGAGAACAATGAACAGGGAGAGGCTGAACACGTGCTTAAATACAGTAATTGGCGCGTATGAACCGGAAGGGAAATGAAATGGAGCACAAAGAGTTCACAGCAGAAAGCAGGCATGCACGGAGAACAATGCAACACGTGCGGCGCACAAACCGAAAGGGAAACTGGCTTGTTCGTATACCGAGTGTGTGGTCGTGAACCGAGGCAAAAGTTTGGCGTACTTTTTGGTCGTAAACCGAGTTGTACGTGTACCGAGACGTTTGTGAACCGAGGTTCCACTGTACTGGCTGGGCTCGGATATGGATGGGCTCTTCTGAAGTACGGGTGGTATGGCCCACTAATGGGTAATGGGTCTAGAAAATTTTTTTTAGTTGCAGGACTGCTTCTAAACTGTCAATCTTATTTGATTTTCCTTTTGTATTAAAGTTTTCTTACTGAAGGCTGTTCAGGTTGTCCACTTTCATGTTGCTCTGTTCATCCCTTTTTGCCCTCTCTCTGCTGTCTTTAAGCTTACTGCTGATTTCCTCTCTTGATACCATAATTTACGTTGTATTCTTGCCAATAAAAGGAGATTCTGGTTTGTGAAACCTTGCAGACAAATCCTCACTTGTATGAAGTTACTTGAATTCTGCTCTGCCAGAGCGATGCGTCTGAGTGGGGTGGGGTGGGGTGGGGGGGGGGGGGGGAGAGAGACAGAGGATGTCGGAGATAGGAAACGCTGATATTGGAGCCAGATGACGGCCGTCCCTCCTGGCGGGCACGAGCTGAGCTCATGTTAAAATGATCCCATGAGTAACATCACAGGACACACACAAACACGCTCTGAAAAGACACTGATGGGGGGGGTCTCTTGGCGCGGCTGAATGTGTGTTTAAATGAGAGAAACAGTGGCAGGAGGAACCGAACCCCGAGAAAGAAAAAGGGGTAGGGGAGCGTCTTATCGAGTGGGTGAAGTGAGTGCTGTGGAAGTCTCTGGAAAGACTGGAGGCATTGAAAACTTGTCGGTCACTTCACATGCTGCTGACTTTTTCTTTCACCCTTTTATTAAATGGGTGGCCGATTCCTGCGTGAAGGTCCTAAATTGTGGTTATGACTGCTTAGTGTCGGTGTGGTAGCTCGGAATGACGCAAGTTGGTTTCTGTAGAAATATTTTTATGAAGGATACTTAATGCTTGTTAATGAAGGCTCTTAATGATAAGCACACATGCAAAAGGCACGGAACTATTCTGGCTGCCTCTGATGCTCCCTGCATACCATGACCGAATTTCGAGTGTGTTCCTCATCCAGGTCTCGTCCCTGTGTTCCACCGAAGTCTGCTGTTTCCTAGCAGACTTATGAATCTGGCTGGCACAAAAACTTGAAGCCACAGTGACCCCTCAGGACTGAGTTGTGCCTACCCACAACTCTCAAACTAGATGGACAGATACGTAAATACTTTATCCACCCCTTCTGAGAAAACTGGGCGTCCAGCAGCTGAAACTGGTCAGGTCAGGTTGGGGAAGCAGGCACTGGTACAGTGCATTGCATCACCCACCACACAACGAAACACCTCTGGATCCCGGTTGGCAACCTCCCCAAGGTAGACACGCAGTCCAGTCCCACCCTTCGGAAATGATCCTCTATCTGCCACAGCCAGGTGTCCCCTTTGCCTTAACAATGAGGATCCCGTGAGCCTCTACCTTGGGGAATCGCGCCACATAACTATAGTGCCGCAACTGACGCTCCCTCACAATGCAGGTCATGTGCCTCATTTGGGACTCTGTGAGCAACACAAAGTCAAACCAGCAGGTACCGAAGGATTCTGTGAAGACACAGTACTGAAGGAGTCCAGTCATCATCTCCGGTCACTGGGTAGCATCCATGTCTCGCAACCGTATAGCAAAACACGTCAGTAAAATTGTTATAAAAGCAAGGAGAACAAAGTATGTACAAATGGGCCATTTTGTTACAGTATTGGAGGGTAGAGGGATGACCACAGCATGTAATAGGTAGTCGGACCCTTCTAAAGCAGGGGTTCTCAAAGTCCGTCTTGGGGGTCCACTGTGGCTTCAGGTTTTTTGTTCCAACCAGATTCATAATCGGCTACAATAACTGGTAACACTGATGTCCATTAATTACTGCTATTTTTTTTCTCTACTGTTGTTCTACATTCAGAAAAGCACAGCAGCAGGATTTTTACATTGATAAGACATTTAAAAGCTATAGATTTAAATGCTTAAGTTTCGTTTGTTGGTTTCATTCTATTTTGCCCTTTTCTCTGCAGTTTTCTCCCTTCATTGTATTCAATATTATTGACCCCCTTTTTCTTTTTGACACCCACTGCACACCCAACCTACCTGGACAGGGGTCTCTCTCTGAACTGCCTTTCCTGAGGTTTCTTCCATTTTTTCCCTACAAGGGTTTTTTTGGGAGTTTTTCCTTGTCGTCTTTGAGAGTCAGGGCTGTCAAGAGGCAGGGCCCGTTAAAGCCCATTTCGGCACTTCTTGTGTGATTTTTTTTTTTTTTTTTTGGGCCATACAAAAATACAATTAACAATACACTTTTTATCTTAATAATGACAATTAAAAACGAGCAGACCCCCAGGCAAACATGGAATCATGAAAGACACCAATTTAGTAAATAATGAATCAATTAAACAATTAGAACACCTGGAAAAAAAGAATGAAAAATCAAGATGAAAATGTTGTTACAAAAAAAAAAAAAAAAAAAAAAGATTCCCATATATTGCTTTATTTTATATTTATTTTACCAAACTTAGTTTTCTAATTTTGTTCCCAAAACACAAAATCTGGGAAATAACAGTTTACTTAATTAGCCCAGGAGTCTATTTTAAAACCAGAAGCTGGTTATTACAAAAACCTGCAGCCACAGGGGGTCCCCAGGACCGACTTTGAGAACCCCTGGTCTAAAGCGTTCTGTTCCACAGTGCAGTGAGAGAAGACGCCTGCTGCGTTTTTACTTCACTGAGCTGCCATAATGTTATGGAGAGGGTGACTGCTGTTGTCCAAGACGGCTGGCCTGTACCTTCCTCCCCATACACCTTTTCCACCCCAATTCCCAGTGAGTCCACAGACAGAGCCGGCCTTCTTTACATGCGGATAAATGTGCTCGGGCACGGAGCATTTTGCTGGTGTGAGTGCACCCTTACTGCCTTGAGAGATAATGCTGGAGTGGATCTAACCAGGATAAAGAGGGGGGTGGGGTGGGGGTGGGGGAAGAGCCAGATGAACAGTTTGCATAAGAGGAATGGGTTTGGAGAAAATAATGCCGAGATTGTGGATGAACTTGTCATACCTGCACCTTATTGGCTGTCTGAAATTGGCTTTCATCAGTGAAATCAATTTTCATTATAACTAGTTTTCTATTTACAAGCGACTTGAGCATGGAAAAGTCACTATATAAAATAACATTTATTATTTTTATTATTACAATTGGATCACCGAACGGTTAGGTGACTTGCTCAGGGACAGAGGTGGGCTCTGAGCAGACCTCCCTATGCTTTGAAGCTCTAGTTTCTTTACCATCGCACCACCAGCTCAGTCATCAGCATTTTATATTCTAATTTGTTTTCTTGATATTTCTTAGGCACTTTTTTTCTCGTTTTCATATGTATGTGTATAAATATGACTGTGTGTGTGTGTGTGTGTGTGTGTGTTTGTGTATATATATATATATAATATATATATATAATAATATAAAAATGAAAATATACAGCGCATCACTTTTTCCATTTTGATATATTACAGCCTTATTCCAAAATGGATTAAATTCATTTTTTTTCCTCAGAATTCTACACACAACACCCCATAATGACAACGTGAAAAAAGTTTACTTGAGGTTTTTGCATATTTATTAAAAATAAAAAAAGTGAGAAAGCACATATATATAATATACTGTATAATATATTTTGAGAAAAATAGTAAACTTTTTAAAAATTAACAAACCATGAAGACTCGCTAATATGCTTGTATTGTTTACTGAAGTGCGGTCTATACTTTACCTTCGATTTTGATAACATTTTTTTTTTTTTTTTTTTATTTTATATATAAGCGTTACCTGGTAGGTAACCACCCATACAATCAGATTGTGACACAGACTATGAATGCCGTGAATATAATTACCCCGATCTACATGCTGTCAAATAAACGAACCACACGCCGTGGCGCAACGTTAGGGGCATCGCCTCTGGCGCTGACGTCCGAGGTTCGATTCCCGAGAGGGAGTGCAGTGGAGTGTGTACACCTGATGAGCCCAGAATGAGGGCGAAACACGTGTCGAGTACTCTTTGCATTTATTTGACAGTAAACTATTTCAACCATATATATATATATATAATATATATATAATTAATATAAATCTTCCTATTAACACCAACACGTTACCTATGGTGCTGCGAAACAAATGACATTTCTTTCATTAATGAATAAACAAAAAATCGCAAAGAGACGCTGAATCAACAAAAATCTGTTTATGGTAGATAAATAAAAAAAAAAAAATTGCTTGCTTTTATTATAATGTATAATTATAAAATGCTCATCACTAATTCTCCCACTTTCCATATAGGTGGGAACCTGAAATTTCACGTGTTCATTCCTTGCAGTGTACTTACAAAAGTTAGGTATGTTTCATGTCCTATTGCAACACCCAAGGGGGGGGGGGGGAGGAAAACGGGTGTATCCCCTAAACTGTATATATAGATAGGGGAAACCCCTCCTCACTATTTCTGCGACTTCCAATTTACACAGGAAGCCCAAATTTCCCATGCTCATCCTTTACACTGTACTTACAAACGTTAAGTATGTTTCTTTTCACGCTGTGCCCCGTAACCAAATTTTTGAAAATAACGTTGTCTTTTTGGCGGTTCTCACCGTTATGCCGTAAGGAACTTTCAGAACTGACCTCTACTTTTGGCGGTTTCATTCCTTATTTATTTCACAGCAGAGACGCACAGAGGCTGCCCCCTGGTCCCCCTTCCTTTTTCCGCACGGCCGCTGTCCGCACATCTACCATGTGGTTGGCTCCCTACCTAAAAATGTACATTTCTCATACACAACATTTACAATCCTAAATTAAACTTTTTACAATCCTCAAATTCACTCTCAATACTAAAATAATTCTACGACAATTACATTGACAATCATCCATCCATCCATTGTCCAACTCGCTGAATCCGAACACAGGGTTGCGGGGGTCTGCTGGAGCCAATCCCAGCCAACACAGGGCACAAGGCAGGAACCAATCCCGGGCAGAGTGCCAACCCACCGCAGGATACACACAAACACACCCACACACACCAAGCACGCACTAGGGCCAATTTAGAATCGCCAATCCACCTAACCTGCATGTCTTTGGACTGTGGGAGGAAACCGGAGCACCCGGAGGAAACCCACGCAGACACGGGGAGAACATGCAAACTCCACGCAGGGAGGACCCGGGAAGCGAACCCAGGTCCCCAGCTCTCCCAACTCCGAGGCAGCAGCGCTACCCACTGCGCCACCATGCCGCCCATTGACAATCATGTTAAGTTATTTTTAAAATGTTACCAGATAGACATTCTGGCACTCATATGACTTGTCGTTCAAAAAAATACTCCACACTCCTAATGTCTTTGTTTTTAAAGATTTTGGTGAAATTTTAAAAGAAACTCTTCTCTATTTTTTGTGTGAACTAGGGTTGATTTAATACACACAAGAAAAGGAAAAAAAGGGAAACTTGGGAAACCTTAAGGAATGTATCCTAGGTATTTAAGCAGAATATCTTGTTTTCTTTGCAGTGGACGGTCATAAAACTAGATGTGCTTAATGTGTCAGTCTGTCTGACCGCACGTCTACCTGTCTAACTTCAATCTATGGGCTGTTCTACTGTCACACAGAGGTAAGGTTATGAACATGTCATTTTTCTCAAATTTGGTATAACACAGCTTAACCTAGATAATGGAATATTCAGTTTAATTCTTAAAGTTCAAGCTAAGCAGACTAAGGAAAGTTTACCATTTAATGTTAACCTAAAGGATTTGGCTCTTGCATCTGGTTTTCACTTTGTTGTTTTGGAGTGTTGAGTGGTGTTTGGTGGGGGGGGGGGGGTGAATTTTTAAATGATTTTAGCATCAGGCTGCAATATAATAGAACATTGATAAATTAAGGGGTCTGAATATGCTGTGTGTTTGCAGTATACCCCTCGTACGGACTGTTCAGTCCAGTAAAGTGCCAGTGCAGTTTAGGTTAACTGATTAATCGGTCCACCAAGCCAACTATTTTCAGAATCAGAATCAGCTTTATTGGCCAAGTATATGTACACATACAAGGAATTGGACTCCGGTATACCTAGTATTGTCCCTGATGCTGTGAGATTGACTTAAGTGTTCATGAGAGTTATGGCCTGAGGAAAGAAACTGTTCACATGTCTGGTAGTTTTGGCGTACAGTGCTCTGTAGCGCCTACCAGAGGGAAGAAGTTGAAAAAGGTTGTAACCAGGGTGTGATGGGTCTGCAATGATGTTTTCTGCCCGTTTCCTGACTCGAGATCTGTAAAAGTCTTGAATGGAGGGCAGATCAACACCAATGATTTTTTCTGCAATCCTGACTGTCCGTTGAAGTCTGTTCCTGTCCTGTTTTGTGGCTGAGCCAAACCAGACTGTGATAGATGAACAGAGAACAGACTGGATTACTGCAGAGTAAAATTGGATGAGCAGCTCCTGAGGCAGGTTGAACTTCCTGAGCTGGCACAGGAAGTACAACCTCTGCTGGGCCTTTTTAACAATTGTGTTTGTTTAGTTCCCATTTTAGGTCCTGGGAAATTGTGGATCCCAGAAACCTAAAGTTTTCCACAGCAGACACAATGCTGTTGAGTAGTGTGAGAGGGGGCAGCACTGGGGGGCTCCTCCTGAAGTCCACTGTCATCTCCACAGTTTTAAGCTTGTTCAGCTCCAGGTTGTTTTGACCGTACCAGAGGGCCAGCTGTTCGACCTCTCGTCTGTATACAGACTCGTCACTGTCCTTGATGAGGCCAATGACTGTCATATCATCTGCGAACTTCAGGATTTTAACAGATGGGTCTCTTGAGGTGCAGTCATTTGTGTAGAGGGAGAAGAGCAGAGGAGAGAGGACACATCCCTGGGGGGCGCCAGTGCTGACTGTTCGTGTGCTGGATGTGATTTTTCCCAGTCTCACTTGCTGCTTCCTATCTGTCAGGAAGTTTTTGATCCACTGGGAGATGGGAGCTGGTACAGTGAGCCAAGTGAGTTTGGTGTGGAGGACTTCTGGAATGATAGTGTTGAACGCCGAGCTGAAGTCCACAAACAGGATCCTAGCATATGTCCTTGGAGAGTCGAGATGTTGCAGGATGTAGTGCAGTCCCATGTTGATTGCATTATCCACTGACCTGTTTGCTCGGTAAGCAAACTGTAGGGGGTCAAGCAGGGGGTCTGTAATGTCCTTAAGGTAGGTCAACACCAGTCTTTCAAAGGATTTCATGACCACAGACGTCAGGGCGACTGGCCTGTAGTCATTTAACCCTGCGATGGAGGTTTTCTTTGGAACCGGGATAATTGTGGAACGCTTAAGGCAGGAGGGAACTTCACATAGCTCCAGGGATCTGTTGAAGATCTGTGTAAATATGGGGGCCAGCTGATCAGCACAGACTTTAAGACAGGAGGGTGACACACCATCTGGACCTGGTGCCTTCCTGATCTTCTGTCTACTGAAGAGCTGACTCGCGTCCCCTTCACAGATCCTGAGTGCAGGTTTGGTGTCAGTGGGGAGGGGCAGGGGCTTGGTAGTGAGTGCTGGGACTGTATTTAGATTGGCGTGGGTGAGAGGTGTGAAAGAGGGATTATCAAACCTGCAGTAGAACAAATTCAGCTCGTTGGCCAGTTGATGGTTCTCTTCAGTATGGGGGGATGGTTTCCTGTAGTTGGTGATGTCTTTCAAACCTCTCCACACTGATGCAGGGTCGTTGGGTGTAAACCTATTTTCCAGCTTTTCAGTGTAGCACCTCTTTGCTACTCTGATCTCCTTTGTCAATGTGTTTCTGGCCTGATTATACAGGATTCTGTCCCCACTTCTGTAGGCCTTCTCCTTAGCCTTACGAAGCTGCCTGAGTTTTGTAGTAAACCAGGGTGTGTTGTTGTTGTATGTGCGAAAAGTTTTCATGGGCACACACACATCCTCACAAAAACTGACGAAGGATGTCACAGTGTCAGTAAGCTCATCCAGGTCTGTCGCTGCAGACTCAAAAACACTCCAATCAGTACAGTCAAAGCAGGCTTGTAGTTCCAGCTTTGCCTCGTTGGTCCATCTCTTCACCGTTTTCACCACAGGCTTTGCAGATCTTAAGTTCTGCCTGTAAGTTGGGAGAAGATGACCCAAACAGTGGTCAGAGAGTCCCAGGGCAGCACGAGGGACAGAGCGATAAGCATCCTTTAATGTAGTGTAGCAGTGGTCCAGTGTGTTTTTGTCCCTGGTAGGACACTTAATATGCTGACTGAATTTTGGCAGATCTTGCCTGAGGTTTGCTCTGTTAAAATCACCAAGAACAATGAGCAGGGAGTCCGGGTGTTTGTGCTCCATGTTAGTTATCTGGTCAGCCAGGTGTTGTAATGCTTCACTAACACAGGCCTGAGGTGGGATGTAAACACCAACCAGAATAAACGAGGAAAACTCCCGCGGTGAATAGAACGGTTTACAGTCAATGAAAAAAGACTCTAAGTGAGGGCTGCATGTTTTGATAAGTACTGTAACATCTGTACACCAACCTTCGTTTATATAGAAACAGATTCCGCCTCCTTTCGTTTTCCCCGAGAGCTCCATGACGCGGTCCGCACGGAGAAGTTGGAAGCTCGGCAGGTATAATGCGCTATCGGGGATGTGCTCACCAAGCCAGGTTTCAGTGAAGCACAGGACGTCAGATCTGGAAAAGTCTGTGTTTGTTCTGTTTAACGGTAGCAGTTCATCCATCTTGTTGGCCAAAGAGCGGACGTTCGCCAGGTGAATTGAAGGGAGCGCAGTTCGAAATCCCCGGTTGCGCAGTTTAACAAGCGCTCCGGCTCGCTTCCCTCGTCGGCGTCTCCTGCTAATTCCGTAAAGGGCGGCTGCTCCTCCGACTAAAAGTTCTGTAAAGTATTCTGTTTGAGTGAAAGACGGTGAAAAAATTTCACCAGCGAATTCACCGATGTGTAAGAGTTCCTCTCTGCTGTATGTGATCAGAGGGGGACCGCTTATCACGGAACAAACAAACAAAAACAGAGAAAGCACCAAGGAACGAGGCACCGAGGCTGCCATCTGCGGCGCCATGATGATCCAAACAAAACACAAATCCACTTCATTCAATTCAAGGTTGTGATTTCATTATCAAGTAGTCTCCTGTAATGGACTGCAATCTGATCCAGGTCTGGTTCCTGCGTTGCCGTCAATGCTATGGTGGACAAGTCCTAGCCCTCCCTTACCATAAACTAAGGCAGGGGTGGGCGAGTCTGAAAGTACACCTTTAATGAGAAGGACCTGGGAGTCATAGTGGGCTCCTCGCCATCTTCGTCTGGTCGGCATACACAAGAGCTTAAAAAGGCTAATAGGATGTTGGGTTCCATAGCAGGGTGTGTGGAGTACAAGACAAGGCTGGTTATGCTTGTCGCACACTAGTGAGACTTCATTGGGATCTCCGTGTGCTAGAAGGCTCGGAGAAGACAAGTCTCGACCAGGGTTGGGCAACGTCAGTCCTGGAGGTTCTCGGTGGCTGTGGGTTTTTGTTAAGTAAAAGCCAATCCTTACCAGTCTCAGACTTTAATTTTTATTGTTTGATAGTCTGCAAGGTTAGGCTCTTTATATCGTAGATTTTTTTTTCCTTTCCAAGGATATCATCCAAATGATTTGAAACCTAAAATGGAGAATTTCCAGTCTGTCACATTTTTCTCTTAAGTGTTTGATTAAACCAAATGGTGCAGGATGAACACATACGGGTGTAAATGGAATCAAGTTGGGAAAGACCTGCTGGCCCCTTTGTCATTCGCATCTTATTTTCATTAAAAACCGTAAATGCAGCTGTTTAAGACTGAAATAAGCAAATGGTGACATCACCAAAATGAAGCATCAATGTGTCACTTGAGCAATAAGTGCTTCATCTGCAAGAATTGACTTCTCATTAAGAAACTGGGTTGGAATAAAAACCTGCAGCCACTGCGGCCCTCCAGGACTGACGCTGCCCACCCCTGAATTAAGGGGACTTTCTTTCATCTTATGGATGGAACGTTAGAACAGTCGTGATGAAAACAGACCAGCAGTCCTATCCACTTAACTCCATCAATATAACGACAAGTCGCGTTTTGAAAGGCGCTAACGTCCTACTGTCTACCACACTACTTCATCGCTTATTCCAAGTGTCTATCGTTCTTTATGTAAAGAAAAACTTCCTAATGTTTGTATGAAATTTACCCTTCACACGTCTCCAACTTTGTCCCTGTGTTCTTGATGAACTCATTTTGTAATAACAGTCTCGATCCACTGGACTAATTCCCTTCATAATTCGAACACTTCAGTCCTGTCACCTCTTAAACTGTAAAAGCTCAGCTCTTTTAATCTTTCCTCATAACTCATCCCCTGTAGCCCTGGAATCAGCCCAGTCTTTCTTCTCTGAACCTTCTCTAGTGCTGCTATGATTGGAGCCTGGAGACCAAAACTGCACACAGGACTCCAGATGAGGCCACACTAGGCCCTTACAGTCCACCACACTGCTTGGTTGCTTAATCCAAGTGACTGTGGTTCTCTTTGGGAAGAAAAACTTCCTAATGTTTGTGCACAATTTACCCTTAAGTTTCCAGCTGTGTCCCTGTGTTGTTGTCACTCATTTTAAAGTCAATCTCGATCCACTGGACTAATTCCCTTAATTTTTAAACCCTTTATTCATGGATCCTCTTAAATTTCTTTCAGATTGATTTTAAAATTTGCCTTACAGTCCACATCACAAAGGTTCCAAATGCTGTCATGACTCGTATGTGCTGTTTAAACGACATATTGGAAGAAAAATGTGTTCCCATTTGTTTCGGTCATTTTGTTCTTGTAAACACGAAAAGCCTTTGAACGCGACACGTGCGTCTGTGTTAGACGGCTTATGATTGTGGAGCTGAAGAAGTAAAGCGGCAGCCTGAGATTGTTGTTATAACAGCTGATTTGATCCCTCGCAGTTTCAGAAGCTATTTATGGCAGATTAGCTGGTATCAAAGCTCCACAGTTCAGTCCATAAATGGTTGGTCCTGTGGAAGACAGCAGTTGGCCTGCAGTCCTCGGAGGATTTTTTTTTTTTTCCTCTCCCTCAGCCCCCTGCCAATCCCCCCCCAACCACCAAAAACACACACACTTTTTCAGTGTAACAGGTCACTTGGTGATGGATGTGAAAACTCTTCACTGGAAAGTTGTTGTATGTTTTAGGAGACGCTCACTCAGGTCTGGAAATCTAACTGTGCGTCTCTGGAAACTCTCAAGGAACACCTGGAATACAACTCCTCCAACCCCTCCTCTCCCATTTGCCAAATTCATTCCGCTACGCAGTCATGTCGGAAAGCACCGTTCTAAATTTGTAAGGCCCTGAATCATCTTGATTGCACATGAGAGGCGGCTGAGCCACGGCTTCTGGAATTGCAACTTGTTTGGCGTCTGCATTCTGAGCCATAGGTCACTAGCGCCTTTCATAATCTGTCAAAGGCCCGGGTGTGGATTGGGAGAGCTCTCTCTGAGTTGGGACATTTAATTTTTTTTTTTTTTGGTGACGTACCAAAACGCTTTGAAGATCTGAAGAGGATTACACAGCAATCTGAAAGTAAGTAGCTGTTTTAATGGAGGTGGTGGTGGTTTGGTTGGAGTTTATGAAAGTGGCATGCGTCTTGAAAATGACTCTGAAGTGGTTCTGTTGTAACTCTTGGTATACCATTTTGTTGTAAGCCGACTTTGGTTTTTAAAATTCGGAAACTTCAGGGACCAGAGTTTCATAATAGAGATGGAATTCAGATTTTTAGCCTGTCGTGTATCTGGTGGTGTCTTTTCATGATGGATCCACCTGCATGTTGGTGTGTCTATAATGTGCATTTTCATTATACACCTAATATGACTAATATGTACTGAACAGTCAAGCTCTGCTGATTCAGTTCTGGGAGACTGGGATCAAATCTCTGCCTGGTCACTCTATGAAGCTGTCCATGCAGGCTCCATTTTATATTCCGGTGTGTTCTAGATTTTCTCCCACATGCCAAAGATGTTCATGTAAGGGAAACTGGGGACTTAAAGTTGGCTCTGCTAATATGAAAATGTCTTGTGGATGGGCATGTTGACCGATGTTAAGTTCCAGCTTTGGGCCCGATAGTGATGGGAAAGGCTAGAGCTCCTCCGGACCTTGACCTGGACTAAATGTAATTATGAAAGGATGGGCACACACACTGTATGTTCATAAATGTTTAATTATAGTGAGTTAAGGAGTAGGTATAGTGAGTGTACAGTATGTGTGTATAGAAATTATATGTGCCCCCCCCAGACTATTGGCATATACTCCGTGTTTATTTGGGCTCTCTAGCTTTCTCCCCACATCCCAAGGGCATGCAGGTTGGATTTTAAATTGTCCCAATATAATTGAATTCCAGTGTGTGAATACTTTACCAGTCGAAAGTCTGTATACACCCAGATCTTTTTCATATTTTTGATAGAAATTGATGCTGATATAGGGAGATATCTATTTAGATCAAGAGAGACAGATTTAGATTAGAGAGATGTATGTATGTATGTATGTATGTATGTATGTATGTATTCATTCTTAATTTCGCCTTATACAATTTCTCGTATTAGGAATTTTGTTAGTTTTCGCATACCCCTTGGGGTCAGAGCGCAGGGTCAGCCATTGTACAGCGCCCCTGGAGCAATTACAGGTTAAGGGTCTTGCTCAAGGACCCAGCAGAGTAGGATCTCTTTTGGCAGTGATGGGGATTCGAACCGGCAACCTTCGGGATACCAGCACAGATCCTTAGCCTCAGAACCACCACTCCGCCATGTATGTATGTAGAGGGAGAGAGAATGTGTATATATGAGGGGGAGAGAAACAAATTGATTTAAAAATACAGCTGAGATATTGCTAGTGTTGCTAATGGTTATTACTCTTGAAATGACTTTCTTTTAATTTGACATAAGACTACAACGTCCCATTTTCAGCAGCCCTTCTTTCAGTGTCCTAATGGTCAAATGCTGCTAATTGGTTATTAGAGAAACCTTTGCAACCCAATTGAGCAGAATGACAGGCTTCAGCAGTGCTAATGCAATTACAAAGTACTGGCATTCCTAAAGTTCACTTCTGTGTTCAAAAATGAGTGGTGACTATTGCATTTTTCTATCAAAAACATGAAAAATTGTGTATCCAGACATTTGACTGGTTTTGTGTGTGTGTGAATACGTGGGAGGAAAGCCAGAGGGAAATCCTATACCGACATGGGGAGAATATGCTCATGTCTGGGACACATGCATTATAATATTTATGCAGAGCTTTTCTTGCTACTTAAAAGCACTTTATATAGACAAAGGGGAACCACTTCAACCACCACCAATGTATAGCACTTAACACGATGACACTATGGCAGCCATTATTGTGCCAGTCTGCTCACCGCACATTAGCTATTAGGTGCTGAAGGGATCCTCTTCAATCGCCTCTAATGTGTAGTATCCACCTGGATGGTGCAACAGCAGCCATTGTTGCATAAGTATGCGTGGGAGTATGGATCCCAGCGCAGTGATGGGGATACTGTGCTATAAAAATGGCACCATCCTTCAAATGGGACATAAAACTGAGGTCCTGGCTTTTTTTTATCATCTTTTAGAAAAAGAGTAGGGCTGTTTTGTGATGTCCTGTCTCTATTATTAATCTATTATTCTGCCCCCCCTAATCATCTACAGCCTCTAATTGGCTCATCTCTCTGATCCCTTCAGCACCTAATAGCTAATGTGCGGTGAGCAGACTGGCACAATAATGGCTGCCATAGTGTCATCGTGTTAAGTGCTATACATTGGTGGTGGTTGAAGTGGTTCCCCTTTGTCTATATAAAGTGCTTTTAAGTAGCAAGAAAAGCTCTGCATAAATATTATAATGCATGTGTCCCAGACATGGGCATATTCTCCCCATGTCAGCATTGGATATTCCTTTGGCTTTCCTCCCACATCCTAAGGGCGTGCTGGGTAGGATAAATGCCAGCTCTAAATTGGCCCAATAGATGTAATTGCAAGGGTGTGCAGATGTCTGCCCTGCAGCAAACTGGAGGCCTGTCCAGGGTCAGTTCCTACCTTGCACCTCACTGCTGCCAGGATATGCCCCAGCATCTCACATCCCCAAACTGTATAAGTAGGACAAATACAATACAATTTATTTTTGTATAGCCCAAAATCACACAAGAAGTGCCGCAATGGGCTTTAACAGGCCCCCTGCCTCTTGACAGCCCCCCCAGCCTTGACTCTCAAAGAAGAAAAGGAAAAACTCCCAAAAAAAACTCTTGTAGGGAAAAAGTGGAAGAAACCTCTGGAAAGGCAGTTCAAAGAGAGACCCCTTTTCCAAGTAGGTTGGGCGTGCAGTGGGTGTCAAAAAGAGGGGGGTCAATACAATACACAGAACAGAACAAATCCTCAGTACAGTATAAAAATAGAAAATTTTACAAATACCGACCAGAATTTAACAGTAGATGATATCACATAATATGATTTGGATTTGTTCAGAGTCCTGGAGACCTCGGCCATCAAGCTGCCTCCCCTTATTGGCCATTCCACAGCTGAGTTAGCGCTGGGCCAGCCAATCCGATGAAAGGACCCCTCTAACCCTCGATTCCTGTGATCCTCTATCAGAGATGACTTTACCTTAGGCAGGCAAAACAACTTGGCAGGTGGGCAGTGGCACCAAGTGCCACATTTGAGTACCGAGAAGAGAAACAGAATAAGTGAGGGTTAGTATCCAATTATAACTATCATGTTACTTATGTTTAAGTGCTAATGACTAACAACAGAGATGCAGTCTGTACAGTTTATCAGCAGCTCTAGTCAGAGTGTGCTAAACTGAAGTAGTGAGTCTTCAGCCGGGATTTGAAAGCTGAGACCGAAGGGGCATCTCTTATAGTAGCAGGCAGACCACTCCACAGTTTAGGGTCCCCCTGTAACTAAAAGCCCAACCTCCCATTGTTATTTTATTAATCCTTGGAATCAGAAGCAGACCGGCATCTTGATCTTAATGTGCGCTCTGGTTTGTAAGTCATGATAAGTTCAGACAAGTAAGCCGGACCTCGGCCATTTAATACTTTATATGTTTAGGGCAGATTTCAAAATCCTCCTTTTTAACTTTAACCGGGAGCCAGTGTAAGGATTTAAGAACTGAAGTTGTGTGTTCGTATTTTCTTGTTCTTGTAATAATTCTTGCAGCAGCATTTTGGATTAACTGGAGGCTGTATAAAGAACAGTTTGAAATCTAGTGAACATGGCATTGCAGTAGTCAATCCTACTAGAAATAATGAAGGGAGGGACAATTTATGTATGTTTTTCATAAGAATCGGTTTTGGACTACTACAATTAAAATGTGTGTGTGTTTATGTATGTATTTTATTTTTTAAATTTGTCTGTAGAACTGGAAAACGTGAGTGGAAGTATAGTCTTGGAGTGTGAGGATTAAAGTAAAATCGTGGCTTGAGTGTGGACTCAGTGCTGCACCTCTCACATCTATAATTTTTATTTATTTAACCAAATTCTAACCTCATGGTTTTGGTTCCACGAATATAAGATTTTTCCCCATGAACCTATTTGATACTGGTTGACCACCTTAACCTGCAGTACTGATGAACCTAAGTTTTAGAATTGTTTAGGATGTAACCAATAAATGCCATTTTGGTGTGGAGTAAAATTAATTTAAGTAGACAGTATGTTTTGTCCCAATGGGACATTTTAGCCTTCAGAATCTCAAGAAATGTAGAAATATGGTGGGTCAATATTGACTCAGAGGACATGGCAGTGTTCACAATGTTAGATTTGGAAACTTTACTTTTTGTAAAGTTAGGCTACTTTTTTTAAAAGTCGTAACATCTCTGAGTTAAAGATGACATTTAGGGTAGTTTATGCATAACACATAAAAAAATTATGTAAGTGTAGTGGAAAATCCTTTATAGTCAGTGGTGGACATTGCTGGGTTCCAGATTTGTAGCTGCTGTACAAATGTGTGACTTTTGGAATTTCTGTAGTTGGGGTGCCTTACTAAAAGCCTTCACGATCCTGAACAATAAAGGAGACATCAATTTGTTCACAACTCATAAGAACATCCTAAAACTACTAGTGCTGGATCATTTACCATAATGTTGGCATCGGTACTGATATCCTCTTTTGCACCTTGGTACCCAAACAATACCAAATCAAGTAACAATTGAACCCAAAGGTTCCCCCAGCCTGCACACACTTGCGCCTCCCTGCTTAGCCCCGCTCTTGCATTGATTTTGTGTGTTGGTCCCTTTCTCCCTGGTGTTGCGAATTCGCTGATTTTGAAAACTTAAGCCTGAGGTGCTTGACAGCAACCCATTACTACGTCTGGTACTGATATTCGTGTAATGCCAGTACTGTACTGTTTCAGTTGAGAGTTGGGGACCCCTGCTTCTGGGTATTTTGATAAAGCGCTTCATGCTGGTCAGCATTTTTGCAGATGATGCCACCACCATTTGTTCATAGGCTGTGCCTCCATCTTGCTATTTCCACTTGAAAACCGTTTTACAATGTGAACACATAATAAAATGCATTGTCCAAACTATTTCCATACTTCAGTAGTTCTTTTGCTCCAGGATTCTTGCAAATGATAGGGGGAGATGTTTCGTATTTACGAGCTCCAAGACACTAGAATTTTCAATTTTCGAATGTGAAGTAGCACTAAACCGGAGTCCTGGCATGCCTTTTAAACTAGGATGGTTGATAATTGAAGTACTGTGTAGGATTTGTTCATTTAATGTTTATAGAGATTATGGCTTCCACCTCTCTGGTTTGTTAGTTTTTTTTTCAACTTTATTGCCTCAAGTTTAAGCCAATTTGTTTTAACCTGCACCTCTGGGACAGCCACACTGCATAGAGTACAGTAATCCCTCACTTATCGCGGGAGATAGGTTCCAAGGCCGACCGCGATAACTGAATTTCCGCGAAGTAGGGACACTATATTTATTTAATTATTTAACGTGTATTTGGACGTTTTTAAACCCTCCCTGTATTGTTTACAACCCACCATTTACTCTATTAAAAACAGGGACAACTGCTAAGCAATATGAAATCGGTAGATAAGTTTACAGTTACTGTATAGCGAAGTACACGTAGCAGCTTGTAGGCAGTCATGACGTCGTCGACCTTGTTGCAAAGATTCCTAAAGCAGATTCCATCCAGACTACTGCCTTATCACGTCCACTTGCAACTCGTTTTGCACCCTGGTTAAAGGACACTGCGGCCGTAGATCTTATATGCTTTTCCTCCTTTTTAAATAAAAAGAATCGATGTCCTGCAGCGGTGTAGCTGTTCCCTTCCTTCAACATATCCAAAACTTTTACCTTTTCTGCAATCATTTGCATCTTCTGTTGGCGTTTGGACACGGCCCCTGAAGCATTAGCACGTTAATGATGAATGAGTGAGATGAGACTTCCTGGTTAATGCAACACTCCGTCGCTGAGCCAATCAGCAGCACACAGGAACTTAATTGCGTGCTCTGATTGGGTAGCTTCTCAGCCATCCGCCAATAGCATCTCTTGTATGAAATCAACTGGGCAAACCAACTGAGGATGCAAGTAAAAAGACCCATTGTCCGCAGAAACCCGCGAAGCAGTGAAAAATCCGCGTTATGTATTTAGATATGCTTACATATAAATACTGTACATAGGCAAAGGTTTGTGGACACTTGACCAGTACACCTTTGTGTGCTTATTGGACATCCCATTTCAAAACCATAGACGTTAATTTGGACTGGTGATGACGAGGGTAAGTGCTCCGCCTTCTGGGAAGGCTTTATGAATTCTTTTGGACGGTCATCACTGTGGGAATTTGAGCGCAGCCCAAAGAGCATTTTATGAGGTCATGTGGTGATGTTGGATGAGAATATCCGACTCCATTGACAATTCGCAGATTCATCCCAATGCTGTTCAGTAGGGTTGAGTTTTTATCTTTGTGCAGGGCATTACAGTTCCTCCATGTCTTTTTGTGTATAGGGACAGCCGTGGTGGGATAGAAAAGGGCCTTCAACAAACTGTTGACACAAAGCTGGAAGCTCAGTGGGTTGATCCCTTCTGTAAAGCTATCCATCTTACATCATTACAACCTATAAAAATCACAAATGCAGAGTATCACCATGAACTTTTCTCTGTGTACTTATTTTTGAAACATTTGGAGCTTGGTGAACTAAACAAATGTAAATTGACAGTCATGTTGTGAAAAATGCTGTTGAATAAGTAAAGGACCCCTTCACGTGACACCCAGTCAATACTTGGTAGCAGCACCCTTTTCTTGCAAATGGCTTTGGATAGCCCGTCAACAAGCTTAGCACATCTGCATGGAGGCCATTTTTCCCATTCTTTCTTGCAGAACTGCTCCATCTGGGCAATGTTTTGAAGGCTTTCGTTTGTGAACTGCAATTTTGAGATCACGCCACAAATTTTCAATTGGATTCAGATCCAGACTCTGGCTTGGCCACTGTAAAACCTGGATGTTTTTGTCAAACCATGCTTTGGTTCCTTTCGCACAGTGTTTCAGGTCATTGTCCTGCTGAAAGTGGTCGCGTCATCGGAGTCCCAATTTCATGGCTGATGTTTTGAAGGTTTTCTTCCAAAATCTCGAAATACTTCTTACTATTACCTTCTTCCTTCAATATGGACAAGGGACCCAGTGTCTGCCCTGGAGAAGCAGCCCCAAAGCAGTATCCTTGACCCCCGAACCATGCTTGATGGTAGGTATGGCAGTCCCTTCCATCCGCCAGATAAACGCCTTTTGTGTTAAGGCCAAAAGGTTCAATTTTGGTCTCATCAGACCAAAGTACATGACTCCAGAATGCAGGACCCTTGCCAAGATGTCTGTTAGTGAATTCTAATCAAGCTTTCAGATGCCATTTTTTTTAGTAGTGGCTTTTTTTACTGGCCATACAGCCCCTCTCTGTGCAAAACCTTGGATGATGTTGTCTTGTGCGCATCCACTCCAGCTGCAGATAGTCACTGAGAGTCCCCTCCAACTAGTTTTCTTGACATTTTCTTTGTTATTTTAACAGGGCGGCCTGACCTTGGCTGCTTCCCTAGACTTCCAGTTGTCTTCCACTTTGCTATGATGGGCCTTCACAGTGGACACACTGAGGTTAAGGAGCTTGCCAATCTTCTTGGCACCATTGCCATCTTTAAACTTCTTAATCACAGTGCGTCTCAAGTCAATAGAAAGTTCCCTTGTCTTCATTTTTGTCAGTTTTTGAGGTTTCACCAAATAAGCCACTTGTACTGATTTCTCAGTTGTAAGTTCCTAAGAACTGGCCGGAATAATCACTTGGAGACCAGTCGACACGCTGGAGGATGAATTGCTTGATTGTTTACTCCTGTTTTCATTCCCCTTATTGCATTGTTCACAATCGCACACTCTCAAAGCTGTTCGCGGTCAAATACTTATTCAACAGAACATTTCACTGATCAGTTCTTTATTGTTGCAGCAAGATTTGATTTTCAGGATTTTTTTTTTTTTTTTTTTTGTGAAAATGTATTGTCCCAGAGGCCCTCATTTATATGTAGCAGTATGAAACTAAAGGTATTATAGGAGATTTAAACTTTTATCTAGGGAGTCGAATACTTTTTCAATCCTCTGTATCTAAAATATCTGTTACGTAACATTAACAGTATCCTTCAATGGAAACCCTGAAAACCAGCCCCAGACCATTAACCCTCCTCCATCACACTTTGCAGTGGGCTCTATGCAGTCTAGAAGGTCGCGTTCTCCTGGCATCCACCAAAGTGAGATGTGTCCATCAGACTGTGAGAGATCAAAGCGTGACTCCTCACTCCACGTTTCTACTCCTCCAGAGTGCAGTGGCGGTGTGCTTTACTTCACTCCAGCCGACACTTGGCATTGCATATGCTGCTTAGCTTGGGAAATCCATTTCATGAAGCTCTTGACTCACAGTTCTTGTGCTTCAGGAGACAGTTTGCCATATCACAGTATCCCAGATTTCCAAAGCTTGAACAATATTACATGCCAAGAAAAAAAATGAATCGTACTTGCAACAGAATGCAAAATGGTACAGATTTGAACATGTAACGTTTAGCCCATTAAACCCACAGTCCAATGGACTAGCTGATAAAGGGGGTACATCAGAGGATAGGCCATTTTTTAACTTGCTTCATCCCTCAGCAACTCCTCTGTGAATTTGCAGGATCTGCCACGTCATGGCTGATCTGCTGTTGCACCTCCAGTTCTTCCTCTTCCAGTTGACCAAAGAAGACCTAGCTGAGCAGAAATTGTGGCAAAGGTGGCTTCCAGTGACAATGCCACATTAAGTCACTGATGTTTTCAGTACGACCCATTCTACTGCCAACATTTGTCAATAAAGATTGCATGACGATGTGCGGCTGAAACGGCTTGACTCAACAATTTAGAGGGGTGTCCGCATACCTTTGGCGCGATAGTGTATTTTACCAAACTCTTTATGATCCTGCACCCGTGCAAAACTCCTGCTACAAACTTAAAAGTGCAATAGGTGTGTGCACATGGCGCCTTTCCAGATGGGTGGAGAATAAAATATAGAATAAGAGCTTTAAATGTGCATGTTCAGTATTGTGCTTCTGGCCGCCAGGGGGCGCAATAGCTCCCCAAACCCGACACACACACACACTAGTCACAATTCAACCATCACACACATTTTATGTTTTCCACTGGGGGAAACCCTTTCCTTTGTTCCCGAGATGCACAGTACGCAAGCACCAAGCCCATTGAAGCACAACAATGGCACTTTTTCTTTTGTCGTTCCTGTGCCAGCAATCTTCTTCATCCTCATCCTCCTCCTCCTCGAGTGAAGAGAGTTGGGCCCTTTTATTGCACCTGGGAGCACTTCAGGTGGCCCGTCAGCATTATCTGGAAGACTCCCAGATGTGGTGGAAGCCCAAAGTAGGGCTCCACAGCTCCCTCAGGTGGCCTCCACTGAACCCAACAGGCCTGTGCCAAACTCCACCTCCCATGGAGCCCTGTGGGAATCCAAGGTGCTGCTACAACCCAGAGGGGCTGCCCTCTAGTGCCCTGGGTGATGCAGTGCCCTGTGTACATTTTGCTCCCCCTGTCCTTCCTTAATGCCAGCTGGCAAAGGGCCCTGGCACAGCTGTAAAAAGTCTACTTTTATTGGCTGGCTCTAGGGATCAAATTATTTGCAATGATCATATGTGGATTGGATTTTCACTGTAATTTTGCTTCACTTTTTTTCTAGTTTTATTTATAAATGCATCACTAGAGATGGAAAATCATTAGATCATAAAGCCGTGATTTGAATTAATTCAGCTGGAATTACTGTATTTGTGTGCCTTCAATGAATGATTTTTTTTCTTTTTGCATATTGAGGTCTCCTCTAATAATATTTAACTAATTAGCTTTGTCATTTATCTTATGTCCAGCAGTATAAATTACTGGGGGACGGTGTGCCAGTCTGGCATGTGCAGCTTGGGACTTTTTAAGAGACGAGGCCAATTGTGTTGACATTTTGTCAATTTTAATGTCGTTGCTGTGACCTTGGAAGCTGTAAAGAGTTCAGAACTGTCGCTGCTTTAGTGGAGTACATCAGAGCCACGGTGAAGCAAGAGAGATGTTTGTCGCCTCTATTTATACCACGGGGGAGCTTTTGAACGGCGCCCTATTGCGTCATTGTAAAAGTTACACAGCGTTTTGCTTGTGATGGACCTGCTCAGACCCAACGTAAAACTGTTTATAGTCTTTTGGATTTTTTTATGCATGCTCACTTACTGTATGTAATTTTACCCTCTCTTACCTTATTATCTTTCCAGTCTAGTGTTGGAAGTCAAATGTAAAATCAAAATAGCAACATTTTATATTAAATAAGCATTGTACATTTAAATAAATACTGTCACATGTGCGCAGGTTGAACCTGCTCTCATCTGTGAAAAGCACAGGGCGCCAGTGGTGGACCTGCCAATTCTGGTATCCTATGGCAAATGCCAGTCGCGCTCCATGGTGCCAGGTGAGCAGTAAGCACAGGGCCCACTAGAGGAAGTGAGGACCTCAGGCCACCCTCATGAAGTCTGTTTCTGATTGTCTGGTCAGAGACATTCACACCAGTGGCTTGCCTGCTGGAGGTCATTTTGTAGGCTCTGCCAGTTCTCATCCTTTTCCTCTTTGCCCAAAGGAGCAGATACTGTAGGGTCCTACTGGTGGGTTAAGGACCTTCTACGAGGGGCCCTGTCCAGCTCTCCTAGAGTAACTGTCTGTCTCCTGGAATCTCCTCTATGCCCTTGAGACTGTGCTGGGAGACACAGCAAACCTTCTGGCAATGGGAGGCACGTATTGATATGCCATCGTGGAGAAGTTGGACTACCTGTGCCACCTCTGTAGGGTCCAGGTATGGCCTCATGCTACCAGTAGTGAGACTGACCGTAGCCAAATACAAAATGAGTGACAAAACAGATGAGGAGGGAAAAATGTCAATGGCCTCCACCTGTTAAACCATTCATTCCTGTTTTTGGGGTCGTCTCATTGTTGCCCCTCTAGTGCACCAAAGCAGCTGAAACTTATGAACAAGCCCTTCTGCTACTTAACTGACCAGATCAATAGCTCACAAGTTTCATTGACGTGATGCTGTACTCTCATTAAAAAGTGTGCCTTTAATTTTTTGAGCAGTGCACACAGTGCTGAATTACAGGTTTTCTCTCGATCCACTTGTTTTGATGATCAGATTTTCTGTTTAGCCCAACTTGTGTTTATTGCAAATCCAATTTTATTTTAACCTCCTTAGCATTACATTTATTATTCTCCAAAAAAAAAAAAATAAAGCCACAGGTTTTAATTAAATTGCATCTTTCTTCTGTAAAACGTCCACTGATTGATTCGGTAGATCTCTTTGTTACTGGCCTGGCACACCACTGGCCATCAGAGTTGTAGATCATGTAAAGGATGTCCCTACTAACAGTAAAAGGGTACAATTTCCCAAGAGGCTGTTTTGGCTCTTTCTTCATTAGCTCCTCTGTATTACTAGACTAGTCTAGCCTGTCATTGGACCCCCCGCCCCAAGCACTTGTAGCAATGCGCCACCTCCCTGAATTGTGACCAGGCGTAGAGGCTCTTAGTTTTGCTGATGTCAATTTTGCAGAAATTTCTCCAAGCACTCCACCCGACTCCTATACTCTGTCCTTATCAAAAGTGTAAGTGTAGAATCCTTTTGAGAATTTTGCCTGTGACGTGACCTGGTGTTATATTTCTAGTCCGAGGTGCACAGAGTGAACCACAGAGGAGACGGCACGGTTTCTTGTGGTGTTCCAGTGTTGCCTGCAGAGTACTTCAATGGCAGCCTGTTCGTGGGCATACAGTCCGTTATCCATCGACCTGCATATTTTTAAAATCGCTTCTGTAACCCCCATGTTAAAGTCTGGTCTTGATGGTGACGATCTTAACAATTTTCGGCCAATTTCCCACTTACCTTTTCTGTTAAAAGTTCTTGAGCGTGTTGTAGCCTCCCAGCTCACCAATTACTTATCCTCTAATAATTTGACAGAACCCTTTCAGTCTGGTTTCAGGGTGCAGCACAGCTGTGAAACTGCTCTGCTCCAGGTAATCAATGATTTGCTTATGGCAGCGGACTCTGGACAAACCAGCATATTAATTCTGTCAGACTTCAGTGCAGCATTTGACACTCGGGTCAGACATGACAGTCTACTGTCCAGAATGGAGAACATGCTGGGCATCTCTGGCACTGCCCTCCAGTGGTTCAAGTCCTATCTGACTGATAGGCAAGAGTTTGTTAGTCTCAGCAACAGCAGATCCAGCTCGGCGCCAGTCACACAAGGGGTTCCTCAGGGCTCTGTCCTCGGCCCTCTTCTCTTCTGTATTTATATGCTTCCCCTTGGCCATATTATTCGTAGCTATGGACTGGGTCAGCATTTTTATGCAGATGACACTCAACTCTATTTCAATGTCAAAAGTGCAACTTCATCAGAGTTTTCTCAGCTCACAACTTGCCTCCGTGAAATTAAAACCTTCATGGAACAGAAATCTTTAAAATTAAATTGCAACAAAACTGAACTCCTGCAAATTGGCACTAAAGCGCTACTTAATAAAATGAGCTCCTTTTCAGTCACTATTGACAGTGATCTCATCAGACCTTCTTCTGATGCAAGGAATCTTGGCATCATTTTTTTTATTCCTCTCTTTCTTATTCCACCCACATAAACCACATTTAAGAAACTTTCTTACTTTCACCTCCATAATGTATCCCGTGTTTGCTCCTTCCTCTCCTTTTCTAATGCTGAGAAACTTGTCCCTGCTTTTATCACATCCCGCATTGATTAATTTAACTCGCTGCTGGCAGGTGCCCCTTCATATATCACAGCTCCAGTTGATTCAAAAGTCTGCTGCAAGAATCCTTACATTGACCAGCAGCAGCAAGCACATCACATCCATCCTGCTTCACCTTCACTGGCTCCCTGTGTCTTACAGGATTGAATATAAAATTCTATTAATAACCTACAAAGATTTAAATGGCCTTGAACCGGACTACATCAGTGACCTTCTAAATCACTAGGCTCCTGCTTGCCTACTAAGGTCCACTGATTCTGGTAATCTTGGTGTGCCTCACACTAACCTGCACTCTATGGCCTTCAGCTCCATAGCACCCAGACTTTGGAATGACATCCCGAAATGAATTCGATCAGCTGACTCCATTCATTCTTTTAAAAAACAACTTCAAACTCCTCTATTTAGGAAGGCTTTTAACTTAACTTGACATTCTGCCCTTTCTTTCAGTTTACCTCTCTGTCCAGGTGCTCAGGATAATTTGTGTGTCTGTTATATCACAAATGAGGTTATTTGTTAGGTTATTCTTTTAGTATTGAATTTAGTATCTTACTCTGGTTTATTGTTCTTTATTCTATTTAATGCTTTATCATCTGTTTCATTGTTCAATTCAGGAAAACATTTGTGTCCAATGTTACATATTCCTTGCTGTTTTTTCTAAGACTCTGCGAAGCGCCTTGAGCATGGGAAAGGCGCTATATAAATAAAATGTATTATTTTATTATCATACTAGTCATTTAGCCCATTACAATAATGGCCGCTAGAACAGCAGTGCATAAACATTAGTAGGAACAGTCTATATTAAATGGCAAGGGACTTTGACCTCATTCTTTTTGTTGGTCGTATTTTTCTTTCTTTCAGCCTTTCTTTTTTTGATGTTTACTTGCTGAGTTGACCGTTCTTCATGGGCTGCCGCCGTGTATTGTGTGTCTTTAATTTTCTGTGACAGTAATACTGTCTTGTACATCCGCTGGCTTGTACGTCCGTAATATACCTTAAATTTTCTCTGGTGGTAATACAGGCGTGTGCGTCGATAATATGCCGTTAATCTCCTCTGACAGTAATACTGGCTTGTATGTGGCTGTAATATGCGTCACTGTATTGTGTACCTTTAATTTCCTCTCGCAGTAATACTGGTTTGTATTTCCGTAAAACACCTCTAACTTTCTCTGACAATAATATCGCACATCACACCGTGCCCCGCGCGTGCGCACTTCCCCAGAAGACACACACACACACGGACTCCTGAACGCACACAGGGCTTTTATTAAAGAGGATTTAGGAGTTTGTCCCACAGCGGCCGTGGCTGGCTGCTATTGAACATGTTGGAGAAATATAATACCATTTATCCATATTACTAAACGAGAATGGTAAACCGGATGGACGCAGGGACATCCGCACATGGGCCGTGGGCGCAAAAGACGTACTGCGCAGGCGCCCCACAAATCTCTCCCCCCCCCCCCCCCCCCCCCAAAGCAACGGAAACCGGATGGAATGCAACGTAAAATAAGAAATGAGGCGCCGCGCCCATAGCACACAGAAAAAAGGAGTCAGACACCGCGCCGCACGAAGCCCATTGCACACGAAACGGGACACACACAAAGAAGAGGATTGAGACCCACGACACACAAAGCCCCCCTCCAGTAACTGAAATAAGAAATGAGGCGACGCGCCCCTAGAACGCCACAAACAAAGGAGTCACACGCAAGCGCCACATAGCACACGAAACGGTTCGCACACAAAAAAGACAATTCAGACCCACGACACACAAACACCCCCTCCACTAACAGAAATAAAAAGTCAGGCAACAAGCCCCTAGCACACAAAAAAAAAAAGAAGACGCGAGCGCCACACAAAGCCCATTGGACATGAAACGGGACAGACTACGGACATGGCACACGAAACGTACACAAAAAGGACGATTCAGACCCACGACCACACTAACATAAATAAGAAATGACACACACAGCCCCATTTCTGCACGAACCGTCTGTATTAAACATACGTCATCTCAACACATTCACACTATGCAGCATAGGTGGATCTCATTACAATGAGGCACTATTAACCATTCAACTGCAGAAAAGGCTCCATATTAACAGTGAGTGCGATCCTCCTTATTACTTATCCATATTTCTAACGCTGAAGAACAAACAAGTCATGAATTCACGATCACGGGTACAAAACGATACGGCTCGGGTAATGGGAACAAACACACGAACCCGTATGGAAAAAAAACAATACACGTCGAAACTCCGGAAGAAAAAATGTCTCGGCTCAAAAAACGCAAAGCTCAACTAACACAGTTACAGAAACGAACCCAGATGGACAGACACAATGAACGTAGACGCATGCAGCGCGCGTCTCAAATGTGCTGCATCGAAACAGGAACGGGTTCAAAACGAAACACCTCCCGTCTCAGACATACAGAAACGGCAACGAAGGGACAAAATAAATAAACGCAGACGTCTACAACGCGCATCTGAAATGCCGGAAAACAAGCAGGCAAGGCTCCAGAAAGAGAAAGCTCAACTGACCGACATACAAAAACGGGCAAGGCTCAATACAAACAATGCACACCGTAAACTACAACGGGCTTCTCACACAGCACAGGCAAATCGATTACAGCTCCAAAACAACACGTCCCAAATACTGGACATACGACGCGCCTCTCAAACGGCACAAGCAAAAGATACACGTCACGGACGTCAACGACAGACACCTGCTAAACACTTGCGCCAGTTAGCTGACAACGCGTTCAATAATGAGTCCACTATTCAGGAAAATTCATTAGGATTAATGAATGTCATTTGCAATCGTTGTCATTCACTTCCCTGAAGAAACAACTGACAATACAAGTAATGAATTTACACGTTATTGTCAAAAGGGTCACATTAGACTGCCTCCTTTACATTCATATCCTGAATATCTACAGAAGCTTCTAACTAACGATGTACCTGAAAGTAAACACTTTATGAACTGCATTAGATCCTACAAATCGGTATCCACTATGAACATGAACAGTAGAAATGCACGTGACATCCGTCTTGCAAAACTGTTAATTATTGATGAATGTACAATAACATCCAGTCACTTACTCAACACCATTGATAAACTTCTACAAACGTTGATGAATAATAATAATCCCTTTGGAGGAAAGGTACTTTTATTAGGAGATGATTTTACACAGTGCTTAGCTATTGTTCCACATGCCATGCACTCAGCTATTGTTCAGTCCACCTTAAAATACGCAGACAATTGGCATTGCTTTCAAAAGATAGTTAGTACAAAACATGCGATGTCCACATCCAGATTATAACAATTGGTTATTACAACTGGGAGATGGTACACTCACCAATACAGATGGACTTCACCCAGATATTATTACAATTCCTCAAGCCTTTATCTGTGACGACTTAGAGATATTTCGAACAGCAATCTCATTAGACCAAATACCCCTTTTAACACAACGCACTATATTATGTCCAAAAAATATTAATGTGGATCACATAGATAACCAAGTCATTGCATTACTTCCTGGAAAGACACAACTCTTTCTAAGCTCTGACAAAGTTGACTCTGATGACGACAATGACCATCTTCATTTCCCCTTAGAATATTTAAACACTATTAACCCAGCCGGATTACCACAACACAATCTTAGCCTTACAAACGGAGAAATAATCATGCTATTAAGAAACCTTAACACTAAACAGGGTTTATGCAATATCACATGTTTGGTCATCAACACCATGACACACACTGTTATTCAAGCGACAGTTCTTATAGGATCACATGCTAACAATACTGTTCTGATTCCTAGAATTGACCTTACAAGTTCTGACCTGGAATTACTTTTTACACTTAAACGGCGACAGTTCCCCATTAAACCTGCATTTGCCATGACCATGGACAAACCATGGACAAGGTTGGCATCTACCTCTCTGAACCCGTTTTTGGACATGGACAACTTTATGTGGCCTTCTCACGAGTTCGACATTCATCTGACGTTAAAGTTAAGGTTATAATTTTCTATATGCATCATCTACACCTTCACACTATGCTATATCTCATTCATACATCACACTCTTTGTCATTTCCCAACACCAGGGGTTGGCGAGCAGGGGGCGGAGCCCCCTAGTTTTTGTATAGCCCAAAATCACATCATGAGTGCCGCATTGGGCTTAACAGGCCCTGCCATTTTGACAGCCCCCCAGCCTTGACTCTCTAAGAAGTCAAGGAAAATCTCCCAAAACATGGAAGAAACTCTGGGAAAGGTAGTTCAAAGTGAGACCCCTTTCCAGGTAGGTTGAGCGTGCAGTGGGTGTCAAAAAGAAAAAGGGGGTCAATACAATACACAGAACACAAGTCATCCTTAATGCAATATAATAGAGCAATAGAAATATTACAAGTACAGAGCAGAATTCAACAGTAGATGATATCACAAGAGGATTTGAATTTGTTCAGATTCCTGGAGACCTCAGCCATCAAGCTGCCTTCCCCTTATTGGCCATTCCACAGCTGAGACAGCTCTGGGCCAGCCAATCCGATGAAAGGACCCCTCTACCCGAGGATTCCTGTAATCCTTCATCAGAGATGACTTTACCTTAGGCAGGCAAAACAGCTTGGCGGGTGGGCAGTGGAGCCGAAATGCAGTCGTGCTGCTGTAGTGTAGCCACCCTTTTCACTGCCCCTCAGTGTCTGGTTGGTTTTTATCAAAGGTTTACTTTATTTAGAGGGGGTTTTTAGAAGTGCCTTCTTGAGCTTTCCTTTATTTCCAACAGATAATCCTTGGCAGCTCTTTTCCATTTATCAGCTCGTCTCTTATCTTGTTTCAGAGGTCAAAGTAAGGTGAGCGATTTGAAAAATGTTGTTCTCCTTCCATTCTGAAAATGCCTTCGTTTTTAGAATTTTTAAATGGCAAAACAACTAAACTCTGATCTAATCCGTTTTATATTTGTCTTGCTGTGTTACACGACTTTGCTCGGGAAGCTTCCTAAGGTTAAAAGCTTGCAGATTAAAATCGAAATGTATCGGTGCGTGTCTGAAAGGATCATTTTGAAATTAAAATGGTTCCAATTTTCAGAGAGGTCACTTGACGAATTCTAGGATTTTAAACTTTTTATAAGCGGCAAAGTGCGCCGATACGTAGACATTTCTCTTGTCCGTATCCAAATTTTAATGGAGCAGTTGGCCCTGAAATTGAAATTTTTATTGAATTTATTAAAAGCACATAACATTCCATACAATCAAGTAGTATTAGGGTGTTGTACCATGTTAGCCATTATGGATGTAGTGAGAAGTCAAGCAAAATGACACCTTTTATTGGCCAACTAAAAAAAAAAAAGTTAGCCAATAAAAGGTGTCATCTTGCTTGACTTCTCACTACAGGTAGTCCCCAGGTTATGGACACCCGACCTACAACATACGAACGGGGCCGCAGCTGCAACGCATGCGCCTCAGTAACTGCCACTCCATCATCTTTGGTCCGGGAACGCTGCAAGCGGTGGCTGGACGGTGGCTGGAGGGGGTCGATTTCGCTGCTCATGCAGTGTAGTGTCCGTCGGGTGGCTCCCGGTGGCAAGCAGTGTCGAAGGATAAGAACTTAACATTGCAGATTAATAAGCCGTAATACTGAATAAGGACTGAGATTGGCAAGGTTTGGTTACCAACTAAGCAACTGGGTTGGAACAAAAACCTGAAGCCATTGCTGCTCTCCAGGACTGATGCTGCCCACCCCCGTTAGATGTTGCTATTTCTGGAGGTCATGTCATCATGCCTGGTCCAGCTAGCATAGGGTGTAAATCAGGAGCACACACTACAGTGTGCCAGTCCATCACAGGGCACACACACCACCACAAACACACAGTAGCATCACCAATTCACCAAATATGCATGTGTTTGGACGGTGGGAGCAAACCAGAGCAAACCCACACAGACGAGGAGAAAACCTACAAGGACCTGGGACGCAATCCCTGGTCTATCGCTGTGCCACCCCATTCCTTGAGGTGGTGTTATAAATCCAGGTTACCATTTTGAAATTGGACAAGTGGTGTGTTGATGCAAATATTGACCAATTTATAGATTACTCCACTTACCTGCACTACTTGTTTCTTACCAGAGCTTATTCTGCATGACATATACAAACAAATATTAATTAATCCAGTACAAAACTTTTAAAAAGCCACAAAGCAAATGTTCATAAGATGTTTATCAAGCAGATTCAAGGCTAATGTGCTTAACAAGTTGACAAGTAAAAACAAATTTTGCTGTTAAGCTAACAAGCCTTAGTGTCTACTAAGCAGCACTTTCACATTCGTCTCTTTTCTTTTTCTAATTGTAAATGTGAGCTGCTGTGCTAAACACAAGCTCTCCCACCATACAAACCTGGACAAAACTAAAAGGCCCAAATTCACTAAAGTAGATTTTCTTGCTGTTTGTCTAATTGTTCAGGACGATGACTCGGTCAACCCGGCCCCCCTACCCAGTTGTTTATTCCATTTTCTTTAATACTTCAATCTGCTCTCTCTGTCTCTCTCTGGTATGTGTCTCTGTATCCAGGAGCTGCATGTTGAGTAGGAGGGGATAGACGCCCAGTGCTTGCCCAATTACACTATGGTTAAGATTAGGGTGGTGGGAGGGGTCAGATGTTAACGCCCTATAAGCCCCTCCTACTCAACACTAGTCCCTCCCACTTGGCTGCAGTGATACCCTTCTTGTTAGGCCTGCTTTGCTGCTCTGTTTACCAGAGGCATCACAGCAGAAAGATGCCTGCATGAGCTCATCTTCCATAATGCCTCACGTAGAGGAGCACCACAACCGAATTACTGTAAAGCTTAGAAAAGCAGATGCTGGAAAAACAGATTTTTGTGATTAGCCAATTTACCAATCACCGATTTTTAAAAAAAAATGTGTGAAAAATCATCCAATTTAGATCAGCAGTTGATGGATCGGAGCATCACTAGTGTTCAGCCGTATTGATGCCCTAACCAATTTAATTTGAATTCATGATGTTCCACTTTTTATGATGTCCAGTAAAATGTGAATTCATCTGATGATCAGAACCTCAATATATGAGCAAAATGTTCATCTATTGTCTTGAGCATGACAACATCCCTTTACTTAAATTCAAGTTTTTATGATATAACCTGTATTACTAGGGTGTTGTACTGTGTTAACCATTATGAATGTAGAGAAAAGCCAAGCAAAATGACTCCTTTTATTGGCTAACCAAAAAGATTACAATATGCAGGCTTTCGAGGCAACTCTGGCCCCTTCAGGCAAGAAGAACGGTGCCCGGACGCATGCACCGCACGACTGCCTAGAGTTGATTCTACAATAAAATAAAAAGAGGAACAACCAAGGAGGTCAATCATCACCCCGAAAGCGAATAGTAGACGTCACGTAGATGGTGCCAAATTTCAGGTCAATAGTTCAGTTTGCGAGCTACAGGTGATTTAAAATCCTGGACAGACAAATGAACAGCCACAATAGCTTATTATATAATATACAGGGTAGGATTCAAAAGTAATGAGCCTTTGTTCAAAAAGACAAATTTATTGAGCAAATCGGTACAACTAATTAATAGTCTTCAAAATAGGCACCTCCTGCATCAATACACTTTTGTAGGCGGCTTTTTCATGACTTGAAGGCGTCCACGTAGGCCTGTTCCGGGATGGCTGCAAGGGCTGCCTTGACATTTGCTTGGATGTCCTCGATCGAGTCGAAGCGTTTTCCTTTCAGCGCTGATTTTAAGCGCGGAAACGAAGTCAGAAGGTGACACATCCGGACTATAGGGAGGCTGGGGGACCACCGGAACGTTCACCCGGGCCAGGTAGGCGCTCACGATGAAGGCGGTGTGGCTGGGCGCGTTATCGTGGTGAAGCTTCCAGCTGTCCTTGATGTCCCTTCGCTTGCGTGCGACGCTTCTTTTCAGCCTTTTCAGGACTTCCAAGTAGTAAGTAGCATTCACGGTCTGTCCTTGCGGGACAAACTCATAGTGGATGATCCCCTTCACTCCGAAGAAGGCAATGAGCATGGTCTTCGTCTTCAACGCGTACCGTTGCTCTAACAAACTTTCCATTCCGCCGTGTAACACACTACCACACAGGGGTTCCCGTCAAGCCAACACCCGCCGTGGCTGGCAAGTGGGGCGCGCGGCGAGGTACGTTCGCGTCCGAACAAAATGAGGCTCATTACTTTTGAATCCTACCCTATATATATATATATATATATATATATATATATATATATATATATATATAATAATAATAATAAAAGGCAAAGCCCTCACTGACTGACTCACTCATCACTAATTGTCCAACTTCCCGTGTAGGTGGAAGGCTGAAATTTGGCAGGCTCATTCCTTACAGCTTACTTACAAAAGTTAGGCAGGTTTCATTTCAAAATTATACGCGTAATGGTCATAACTGGAACCTCTTTTTTGTCCATATACTGTAATGGAAGGCAGCAAGATGGCCGTAGGAGACTGAGTTGCGTGTCGCGTCATCACGCCTCCCACGTAATCACGTGAACTGACTGTGAACTCAGTACGTAGAAAAGAAGGAGGAGCCCCAAAGAGCGCTGAAGAAAACATTCATTACACAATTGACAAGGCAGCGAAACAATAAGAAGCGAGTGAGTGACCCATACAAGCATCTTCATAAGACACGAGGTATAAAAAAGCACGGTGTAAACCGTAAGTCTAAATTAACTTTATAGAAACGCTCCCGCTGCCGTTTGCAATACCATATTCGCGAGATACAAGTTTAATGAGAAGACACGAGGTATAAAAAAGCACGGTGTAAACCGTAACCTTAAATTAACTTTATAGAAACGCTCCTGCTTCCGTTTGCAATGCCATATTCGCGAGATACAAGTTTAATGAGAAGACACGAGGTATAAACGAGAGTTTGCATCACTTTGTAACAGAGTTAAAATTGCTGTAGCGAGAAACTTTTAACTGCCAGGTCTTAGCTAACATTAAATAAACCCGTGGACATCGCAACATCACACAAGAGAGCGGCTCACGTGAAGTGACTGAACGCAGCAGGAGTGATCACTTCCATGAATCAAACCTGTTCAAAAAACACATTACACAATTGATAAGGTAGGAAAAGAATATGAAACAAGGCACGGTATAAACCGTAAATTAAGTTTATAGAAACGCTGCCGTTTGCAATACCATATTCGCCCCTGCGAAGCGCGGTGATTTTGCTATATATATTAAACTATTTCAACCATTGTATGATCTGCTTCTCGCAACTGAAAGAGGGCACCGTGGCAGAAGTTAGCCGACTTGCTCACCAACCACAAGCGTTACCTGGTAGGTAACCACCCATACAATCAGATTGTGAATCAGACTACGAATGCCTGCAATGTAATTACCCCGATCTACATGCTGTCAAATGAACGAACCACACGCCGTGGCACAACGTTAGGGGCTTCGCCTCTACGTCCGAGGATCGATTCCCGTAAGGGAGTGCAGTGACTGTGTACTCCTGATGAGCCCACAATTACGGCGAAACACGTGTCGCATACTATGCATCTTCAAAGCACGATGTAAACAGTAAGTTTAAATTGAGTTTATAGAAACGCTCCCGCTACCGTTTGCAATACCATATTAGATGACTTTGTAACAGAGTTAAAATTGCTGGAGCGATAAATTTTTAACTGCCGGGTCATGTCGCGTGTTCTTGGGTAGGTACACCAAAAAATGTATACATTTATGCATGTAATGGGCAAACAAAAAATGTACTATACCCGAAAGCACTACAGTAGTACTCAATATATCTTTACTTCTTAAATGTTAATGTTTTACTGTTTAATAATTTATACGCTTCTTATGTTATTCAGATTCTTTTATCAAAATACCAGTAACAGCGCACTGCACAATAACGTGGAGTGAATACACTTGACATGACCATTCATAGTATTTATCCTCTTTCTCTGTACGTTTACCATTCGTTTGCTCAGAGGTTGATGTGCTTGCTGCTTAATGAGCAGCTCTTCACCCTAGCGTCCCGCTGCTTCTCTCCTTTCGTCGGCATCTTTTCCCGTTAAAACTGATTTTTTTTAAAACTTAGTATGTTTTCTTTAATTTTTCAGTTAAGCTGGCACTTAAGTCTTCAATCTGCCTCAAGAATGATTAGCGAAGGTGGTAGACAATGAAAACGTCAGCCGTACGCATCCGCCATGCACGCACTGGTGCGCGCAGCTGTGAGTTGATTCTACAATAAAATAAAATAAAGATAAAAAGAGTAATAACTTGCAGCACCGCTATTCAATTACACTTGCCTAACGCCTCTCCTAAGGGGAAATACTGTGGGATCTGGGCATCCGTCAAAGCAGCAATCACAAGCCCTCCTATGTATATCTACATACAGTGATCCCTCGCTATATCGCGCTTCGCCTTTCGCGGCTTCACTCCATCGCGGATTTTATATGTAAGCATATTTAAATATATATCGCGGATTTTTCGCTGCTTCGCGGGTTTCTGCGGACAATAGGTCTTTTAATTTCTGGTACATGCTTCCTCAGTTGGTTTGCCCAGTTGATTTCATACAAGGGACGCTATTGGCAGATGGCTGAAAAGCTATCCAGCTAACTTTCTCTCTCTCTCTCTCTCTCTCTCTCTCTCTCTCTCTCTCTCTCTCTCGCCGCGCTGACGTAGGGGGGTGTGAGCAGGGGGGCTGTGTGCAGCTGCTTCCTGAAGGACAGGCTGCACGGAGCTTCGCATACTTAAAAGCTCAAAGGGCACGTATTGATTTTTTTTATCTGTCTCTCGCTCTCTCTCTCTCTCTCTCTCTCTCTCTCTCTCTCTTTCTCTTCCTGCTCCTGACAGAGGGGGTGTGAGCTGCCGCCTTCAACAGCTTTGTACCGGCGGTGCTTCGCATACTTAAAAGCCGTATTGATTTTTTTTTTGACTGCTTGCTTTGCACTCCTTTGAAAAGGAAGATATGTTTGCATTCTTTTAATTGTGAGACAGAACTGTCATCTCTGTCTTGTCATGGAGCACAGTTTAAACTTTTGAAAAAGAGACAAATGTTTGTTTGCAGTGTTTGAATAACGTTCCTGTCTCTCTACAACCTCCTGTGTTTCTGCGCAAATCTGTGACCCAAGCATGACATTCTAAAAATAACCATATAAACGTATGGTTTCTACTTCGCGGATTTTCCTACTTCGCGGGTGGCTCTGGAACGCAACCCCCGCGATGGAGGAGGGATTACTGTACATACACATATATCTATCTATCTATATATATATATATATATATATATATATATATATATATATATATATATATATAGATAGATATATATATATATATATATAGATAGATATAGATATATATATATATATATATATATATATATATATATATATATATATACATATATATATATATATATATAGATATAGATATATATATATATATATATATATAGATATATATATATATATATATATATATAGATAGATATAGATATATATATATATATATATATATATATATAGATAGATAGATATATATATATATATATATATATATATAGATAGATAGATAGATAGATAGATAGATATATATATATATATATATATATATATATATATATATATATATATATATATATATATATATATATATATATATATATATATATATATATATATATATATATATACATATATATATATATATATAGATAGATATAGATATATATATATATATATACATATATATATATATATATAGATAGATATATATAGATATATATAGATAGATATATATAGATAGATATATATAGATATATATAGATAGATATATATATAATGTGTATATCTATGTAGATATACAAATATGTATATATATGTATATATGTGTATATATATGTAGATATAAATATGTATATGTGTCTGCATGTGTGTGTGTGTGTGTGTGTGTATAATATATATATATAATAATGTATGTGTGTATATATATATGTTGATATATGTATATATATGTGGATGTGTATATGTATATATATATATGTATATATGTTTATGTATATATATGTTTACATAACCTTTTTAACACACTACTTCTCCGCTGCGAAGTGCGGGTATTTTGCTAGTATATATATATAATATAAAATAGGGCTGCACGAGTAATCTTTTTTTTCTCATGATAACAATATTTATGACTCACGATCAGTTAATAAATATCGTCGCGATTTTACAGTATAAAGACCAAACTGTTTTTTATGGGCTGAGTTTACAGATTGGACTGCGTCACTATGACGTTACTGCGTCTAGATTGCAAGCGCTTTCTGAAGCAGAAGAAGTCAATAGCAGCAATAACAGTCAGTCAGAATAAACATATGATGGCGGAGCAACGTGAGGAAGGTGCAGAAGTGCGATCGTTAGTTCCTAAAAAGGGGTCATACTCAGTTGTCTGGAACTATTTCGATTTCGAGGAATGTGATGTTGATCAGGTACGAGTCTTGTGCAAACTTTGCTCCTGTTCCGTCCAAACGTCCCAAGGTAACGCAACAAACCTCATCAACCACCTTAAAAGCCACCACAAAGTACACTATCAAGAATTTCAACGACTGAAGGCACAAACAGCAACAACAAAAAATTACCAGCCATCCACAACACAGACAACAATATCAGGGACATTGTTCAACGCAATACCATATCTGCCTAGCTCGCAAAGACACCGGGAAATAACAGAGGCGATCACGTACCATATAGCCAAGGATATGTGTCCAATAACCACCGTGAGCAGTGAGGGGTTTAACAAAATGATCGCAACACTTGATAAAAGATATAGCATTCCCTCACGCAACCATTTTTCCAATGTTGCGCTGCCCTCGCTGTATGCGAAATGCCGAAAAGAAATAGAAATAGAAATTCTCAGGCTCAGCCTTGAATATTTTGCTGCCACGACCGACTTATGGTCAAGCAGAACTGCGGAACCGTATTTGAGCTTGACAGTTCATTTTATTGACAGCGAGTTTGAGATGAAAAGCAAGCTTTTGCAAACTTCGTTTTTCCCACAAGACCATACAGCGGAGTTTATTGCAGTGGGCCTCAAAGAAGCGATGTCCGCTTGGGGCTTGGTGGAAGAAAGACTTGTGTGCATCACAACGGACAACGCAGCTAATATGATTAGGGCAGCATCTGTGAATAACTGGCCGAGGCTACACTGCTTTGGTCACAGACTTCATTTACCAAAGGAATAGATAGATAGATAGATAGATAGATACTTTATTAATCCCAGGGGGAAATTCACATACTCCAGCAGCAAAAAATATTAAAGAGTAATAAAAAATGCAGGTAAAAAACAGACAATAACTTGAATAATGTTCAACGTTTACCCCCTCTGGTGGAATTGAAGAGTCGCATAGTTTGGGGGAGGAATGATCTTCTCAGTCTGTCAGTGGAGCAGGACAGTGACAGCAGTCTGTCGCTGAAACTGCTCCTCTGTCTGGAGATAACACTGTTTAATGGATGTAGTGGATTCTCCATAATTGATAGGAGCCTGCTGAGTGCCCGTTGCTCTGCTACGGATGTCAAACCGTCCAGCTCTATGCCAACAATAGAGCCTGCCTTCCTCACCAGTTTGTCCAGGCGTGAGGCCTCCTTCTTCTTAATGCTGCCTCCCCAGCACACCACTGCGTAGAAGAGGGCACTCGCCACAACCATCTGATAGAACATCTGCAGCATCTTACTGCAGATGTTGAAGGATGCCAGTCTTTTTTTGAGCAAAATAATCGTGATAATCATTTTTTCTGTTATCGTGCAGCCCTAATATATATATAATATATAGTAATAACTACAGACTTCATTGTTAACTGATACTTGTTTTAACAGACTTTTGTTGCTGTGATGCCACTTGTGTGGCTGTTTTACCATTTGAAATATACCCACTGCCTCGGTGGGGTTGTAATGGGCTACGGAGAGTGTTGCCAAGAACTTTTTTTGATAATGATTTCAATAACCTTTATTGTCAAAATTCAAATATTAATCGTAATATATATCATCTAGTAACATGTTTTTATAAATTTTTATTTCAGTGTGGGATTGCATATAAGGTACTTTATCATTGATGAAGGGCCCGATTTGGTAGAACAAAATTATTAGTTTGAAATCTGTGAGGCTGCCGTGCTGTTTATTTAGAGTTTAGTTTGTGTTGTCGTTTATGTAGTGTTCAACTGGATTTCAACACACGAAAACCATTTTCAGAGTCCTTGTCTCATATTTGTTTTATGTTTAATCAGTCCATTTTTCACTGCAACTCTCAATTTTCCTATTTGAACTTGAACTGCTTTTTAAACAAAATTGGAATGACAGTTTTTTAATTCATATTTTAATTATGTGCTTATGTCAGTAAAGATATACAGTCTGCTTTAACGACATTAAATCCCATTCCAGTGGAGGCAAGTACTGTATAGTGTGATTTGCAACTGATGGGCCCATTTTGCTACAAGTGTGCAGTCCTAATTATCTGTACAATTTTGAAATCAATAAGGCTGCTGTGCTGTTTCTTTGCATGTCTTAGTAATATGTTGTACTTTTATAGACAAGTACATACTGAACTGGGTTGAAATGTAATTGACGTCTAAATTCTGCTTATGCTTTACAACACGGAGTATGGATATTTGAGGATATTTACTGTTCATGATACTTTTTATTGCGCAGACAAAAATTTACTTTAGCAGATTTTAAAAAAACAAAATGAAATTGGGAGCAAAGTAATGTGAAAGAGAAAAGTAAACTCCTAGTATAATTTCAGTGCGTTAAGCTATGTGATTTGGCTCTTGGTTAATCCAAACAAGTTATCCATGATAGCTGCTGCTGCTTCTTTCGGCTGCTCCCGTTAGGGGTTGCCACAGCAGATCATCATTTTCCATATCTTTCTGTCCTCTCCATCTTGTTCTGTCGCACCCATCACCTGCATGTCCTCTCTCACCACATCCATGAACCTTCTCTTAGGCCTTCCACTTTACCTCTTCCCTGGCAGCTCTATCCTAAGCATCCTCTTCCCAATAAACCCAGCATCTCTCCTCTGCACATGTCCAAACCAACGCAATCTCATAGCACATAATTGACCTGAGAAAGAGAACCCTTTGGGGTGTTGTAGGCTACCACAGCACAAGGCTTGATGAAAGCGACTTTCACATTTCATCTGACATAAACACATTGTCACCAGTGCTTAATGGACTAATACCTCACTTGTCCTTGTACTCGATCCCAATTTTGCATTTTTTTTTTTGCCATGTAGGTAGTGTCGCACCACGCTAAAGCTTCCTGCGACCAAATTCACTGGACATATCACAGCAGTTTGGTCATACAGTGCTGTATCATGCACCAGTTTCACTTTCCGTGTCAATGTTTGATGACCACTTCACATCGTCTGACTATCGCTCAATTGGAGTTCACTTTTGGTTCATTCTGAAACGGCCTTTACAACTTTGCTATTGCGTTTTTCAATTGGAGGCTCTGACTCAGTCATGAATATCATTGAGTGGCAAAATGCATATTACCCTAGGTTCTTGTCTATAAGCCGGACTCGTGTATAAGCCGGAGACCAAAAATCATACGAATTTTTAAAATAAAATCTTATAGATAAGCCGGACTCATGGATAAGCCGAACGTACTATAACCTATAACTAATAGAAGGGAGGGAGGTCAGTGGTCTCACTCGCACCCATTTAATTTCTTTAAGGGGGGAGAGAGTGTGAGATATTGGCGTCTCTCTCACTCCCCGCATGGCGCGGCCGGAGCGCGTTCTTTCTGCTCTGGGCGTGGCCGAGTCAACACGCGCGCGCAGCGATCATTTAAACTGTGATTTTATATGGAAGCATATTTAAATATATATCACGGATTTTTTGCTGGTTCGCGTATTTCTGCGGACAATGGGTCTTTTAATTTCTGGTACATGCTTCCTCAGTTGGTTTGCCCAGTTGATTTCATACAAGGGACGCTACTGGCAGATGGCTGAGAAGCTAGATTGCTTACTTTTCTCTCTCTCTTGCGCTGACTATCTGTGATCCTGACGTATGGGGATTGAGCAGGGGGGCTGTTCGCACACCTAGACGATACGGACGCTCGTCTAAAAATGCTGAAAGATTATCTTCACGTTGCTATCTTTTGTGCAGCTACTTCCTGAAGCGACATGCTGCACAGTGCTTCGCATACTTAAAAGCTCGAAGGGCACGTATTGATTTTTAATTGAAAAACAAACTCTGTCTCTCTCTCTCTATCTCTGTCTCTCTCTCTCTCTCTCTCTCTTTGTCTGCTCCTGACGGAGGTGGTGTGAGCTGCCGCCTTCAACAGCTTTGTGCTGCGGTGCTTCGCATACTTTAAAAGCAAGCAGCCCTATTGATTTGTTTGCTTTCCTCTGTCTTTGACAGACTCTGCTCCTGACGCACACTCCTTTGAAGAGGAAGATATGTTTGCATTCTTTTAATTGTGAGACTGAACTGTCATCTCTGTCTTGTCACGAAGCACAGTTTAAACTTTTGAAAAAGAGACAAATGTTTGTTTGCAGTGTTTGAATAACGTTCCTGTCTCTCTACAACCTCCTGTGTTTCTGCGCAAATCTGTGACCCAAGCATGACAATATAAAAATAACCATATAAACATATGGTTTCTACTTCGCGGATTTTCTTATTTCGCGGGTGGCTCTGGAACGCAACCCCCGCGATGGAGGAGGGATTACTGTATAAGCCGGACTTATGTATAAGCCGATATTCTATTTTTTCATTTTCACAACTTTTTTCCTTAGATAAGCCGCGGCTTATAGACAAGAACTTAGGGTAATACTTTTTTTTGTTTGGCAGCATGACATTATTTCATCCACTAGATGGCAGCAGAATATTGTCATAAGGATTATTCTAGCTTAAAAATGTTCAGTGGATTGTTACACGTCACCCCGAGTCTGACTTGTGGTTACCCATAATTGCTTAGTGTTCTGAGCCCGAGTCATGCTGGAGGTTAATGAACAAATTGAATTAATACAAATTTCAAATGTCATATATTCCTAATGCTTTAAGTTTCCATTTTCCGTCTTTTCCTCTTTCTTTTTAATTAGTCCCATCATGAAGGCTGTCTTTGTAAAATCAGTCCTGTTAATTTTTTTCAGAATTGAACAGCTGCTTTTGGTCTCTATTTTATTTTTCCAAACTTCCTTACATAAGAGATCAGATGTTGTTATTGCTTATGCCTGTGTATTAAGAATTAACAACTGAATTGAACGACAATAATTACCCCTAACTGGAGACTGCATCCAATTCACTACTGTAAAATTCCAATGTGTGACGTTTTGTACTTTCCTCACATTTTAATTTGTTATACAAATGTTACTTTGGTTTAAAAAAACAAATGAGACCTATTTTACTGTTTACTGATATGTTTCCAGAAATGTGGTGTTCTGATTTAGCAGTCTTGCTCGCTGCACGTCTCTGCAAATTATGGCTCTGTTAATGCATTACATGATTCATATCAGTAGAGTTTTGACTCCTACATCTGTTTTGAGCTGAGCCACACACATCTCCCGCCCAAAGTGAAAGGTTTGAAACACTGTGAAATTTACTTTGTAATAAATGTATGGAGACACTTGATTTTTGTCACCATTTCTGACAGGTACGCGTGAGGCTGGTGCAGCGGAGTCACACATCCGCTCCCAGTGTCCCTGCACTGGACAATCGAGTTGTAAAATAGTTGGATGTACAACTGTAGTCGGGTTCATTGCGATCAAGGGGTGAAGGTGAAGTCTCTAAGTTATTGGGGCCATGGAGATAAATTGCCTTTTGATAGAGCACTATACAAGTCTTCGATTCCTTAATTTAAATGTGTAACTCGCAGCTAAAATGACTGCAACCAACATTATTATTGTACTCTCAAGGCATGTATGAGTAGGATATTTCTTTTATTCTCAAACCAATTCAGTAAATGGCTAAACTTTCAATAACTACATTTTTTTTTTTTTGGCCTTGAAAATGCAGGTGAGTTTTTTTTTTTTTTCCCCCCCGTAATTTATTACATAAACATGCTATCCCAGAATGAAATCCAAGCCCTGCTTTTGTATATTCTGTATGCCAGTGGGTCCCATTTTGGCTTCTGGTTTTTGTTCAATCCAACATCTGGTTTTATTTGGATTCCTAGCTGAACTAATGGAGCTGGTATTTTGCAGTGTCTGTGTTTTGGGGTCAAATTGCAAAACTAAGTGTGGTCAGTTTTATTAAAATGTATTAAACTGTTACAATGTTTTTGTGTAATCTTTGTAATTATAATTCAATCCCGATTTCCATTCTGCTTTTTCAGGTGTTCTGGTTTAGTTGGTTATTTATTAATTAGTGGGTCTAACGCTGAAGTAGTTGCAGCCTTTCATTATTGCACGTTTGCCTGGGTGTCTGCTCTGCTTGTGGTGTGTGTGTGGTTTTTTTTTTGGGGGGGGGGGTCATCATTAGGATAAAATGAAAGGAGTAAACTACACAGAAAAGGGCAAAATGATGGAAGAATGGCAAAAGAATTGAGCACTAAAAGCTGTAGCAAAATTAGAAATTTCTAAATGTTTTGTAAATGTGAAAATTTAGGGATGTTCTGATCAGGTCGTCTTAAGGAAAAAGTTCCGTAGCTCTTTTAGGGCGGATGTCGACTTTTGTCGACAGGAGGGGTTGAGGGCGAATGTCGACAAAAGTCGACATAGAGGGATAGAGGGCGACAATCAGCTGTTAATGGCGACAAAACTCACTGTCACGTCGCAGACATTCCCTCTGTGCTTGGAGGAATGCTAGACTCGTTGACTCGGCAACTAATCCTTGCGTGTGCGTGAGTTGCGAAATGTAAACAAAGGCAAGATGGCATCGACATGTCACAAGGGAGCGAAGCGAGTGCAGAAAAGAAAACACTCGGCAGACCATGTTTTGCGCATTATCGCGGAGTCGGACTCTGATTTTTCAGAATTGGATTTTATTGACAGTGATCAGGAGATCGAACAAGAGAGTGAGAAGCCGGCATCAGCTGATCGGACACCAGCCGATGCCACGCCAGCTGATCCGCTGCCAGCTGAACAATTCGTGCAGCCGATGCATCTACGGCAAAGTTCGCGTGGGAGGAATACAGAGACATTGATCCGTGGGCTACCGGACTTCACAAGACGGCATGGCTTGCTGTTGGACACGACAGATCACCAGCTGCTGAACTACTTCAGGCTGCTCTCTCCTGATGCTGCTTTTCAGCTACTGTCAGATGAGACAAACAGGTAGGCAGAGAAATTTTTTGAATCGCGGGCTGCGCTTGCATCGCATTCTCATTTTTCAAAGTGGAAACCCACAACAAAAGACAAGATGAAGCGCGCTGTGGCATTACAAATAGAGATGGGACAGAACTGGTGATATAACTTCAGAGAACATTGGTCCAAACGTGCTTTGTCCCCTGGTGGCTTTGGACAGGTTATGCCGCGTGATGATAGGTACATGCTGCTGCAAAGTTTTATTCAGAAAACTTGGTGGCAGTGGCATGGCACGATGGCAAACGGGTGACTTGTCTCTCTACAGTACACACTAACAATATATGTGAGAAAGTACAGCAACAGACAATTGAAAAGTAGGCACCAAAGCAACACATATTGTAAGCAGTGCAATGTGGCAATGACTGAAATTGGCTGCTTTGAGCGAGATCAGGCTTTGCAGGACTTTGCTGTGTAAAATGTATGTGATATGTATGTGAAATCATAGAGTATGCAGGCTCATACAACATGCAAGACAGTAACATTTGTCAAAAGTAAATATTTTTTGTTGATTTCAATTGCTTTGTGTTTTTTTTTTTAAAAAAAGTTAATTTTTGGAAAAATATTCAGCCCTGGGAGAAAAGAAACAAAAAAAAATTAGCCCTAAAAGAGTTAAAATATATGCATTAACTAATAAAATATGTACGAGAGAAAGATGAAAGGCACTATATAATAATAGAGAGATATTGAGAGAGGGAGAGAGCATACATTCTCTCCATAAATTGATATTGGTGGTTAAACACTGCTTAAATGTAAATATACATGCACTTAGAGGTTTTAATCATTGCACAACAGCTTTTTAGCTGTTAGAATGAAAGGCAAAAAAAGAAAATGTATATTTTATCAGACTAATTCTTGAGGTGTATTTATAAATAATGGGTTAGTCTTAATAATGCAGTACTTATTTCTTACCAAAACTTACTGACACTCTTGTTAAAAAGCAGCATATCTGCCAAATGTTCATAAGAGATGTTTATCAAGAAGATACAAGGCTAACATTCTTAACAAGTTTACCCGCTTACGATGCAGCAATTTCAAATTTTTTTTTCCCCAATTAAAAATTTCTGTACTTAATACAAGCCCACAGTGTGATTTTTAAAAAATAAATTTGAAGCTATACAGTATTAACACTAGAATTCCTGAAGCCTATGGGAAAAAAAACCTCATAATTCCAGCCCACCTTAAATCCCTTCGCACCTCTCCATCAGCGTCTTTTGTTTTGTAAATGTGCTGATCAGCACAAGCAGCCTGCTGTCCCATCACCCGCCTTGACAGAGCTCAGCTCTCCCAGCTCAAGCCAAGGCTCCTTCTCTGCGTGTGAGGTTCCTGGAGTTGTACAGGGTAAATAATACAGTATATCGTTATTTGGAATACATGCATTTCATGTTTGTTGCGTGTCTGCAAAGATCTGGGTAAGTGTAGGATGAAAAGAAGTAATTGTGAGGCAAGAAATGCTGAACACTTACCTAAAGCAGAAACTTTTTCCACGTTATACTAATAATGACGTGAAGTGTATAATGTGTGAAGACTTTAGTCCAAATATCAAATAAACAAGTGCGCTTTTATTCAGTAATGTAACTAAAGGGGGGGGGGGGGGGGGGGGGGGTGGGGGAGGAGCATTTGATTTTACATAGGGCTTAAAAACTCAAGCTCTAATGTCAATCGACAGGGAGTTCATAAGTGTTCTTGAATGGTGTAGAGGTAAGAGCTGCTGCCTTATAACCCGAAGGTCCCAGGTTCGAGACCGGACGCTTGGTTTTGAGTAGTGAGATGCTGCTGTTTGTACAATTTAATAAAAATATACATTTGATTTGAGTCTAACACCCGGTGTAAATTTTGGTTACTTGTAAAAGTTGGCGCTTGTTTTTTTTTTATTATTCAGTTTTATTCTCTCAGTGACGTTCAGAGATTTTGTGTAGCTGTTGATATTAAGATGAGCCAAAACAACTGTCACCCTTAATGGCCTTAAGTACAAACGCAAGGGGCTGCACTGCTTTTATGCAGCTTTTATAGTTTGAGTAGAAAATTTTAATGCATGAGATGAAGTTAAAATACAGTGTAAATAATGAAAATGGGAACAAATCCAGGCTCAGGAATTTAAGTAAAACAATGAAAATGGCCCAAAATCATTAAGCCAGGAAATGAACACTGCTGTGGAAATCCATTAAATGTGCAGTCCATCCTTTTACTGACCCCACTTAATTTTAATCTGTCTCCTAGGAGCCAGCCCTGGACGTGGGGCCAGTCCATCGCAGCGGTCACCCACAGACCATCTGACTCATGACTATAGAGTCAAACGCAACACTTGGCTGGTTTTACTTTGTCATTATTTATTCATCAGAAACATAAGGCAACGGGCTGAAGTCACTTGTGGAGGAAAAGTATGTTTTGTGGTTCAGTAGCTAGGAGAATCAACCTTTTGTGTGTGTGCGCACCTATCCCAAGGATGTCCATCTTTGATCCTGTGGCTGCAAGTTTCCCTTCTAATCATTTTAATTAGTGATCAGTTTTTCTGCTTATTCGCTTTTTATTTGCCTTTATTGTAATTGACTTGCTATTCGAGATTCATACCTTTTTACATGGTTCTTTTTTGCTTTATGACCTCCCTCACCATAACTTATCGCCTAGGGTGGCTTTAGACTCGTGAAAAATTTAAATTTCTGGTTTATGGTGGATCATGCTGTTTTATGGTCCCCCTGATACCAAAAAACATTGATATCTCAATGAGTGGGTGTGTGTCTGTCAGAGTTTCTTGAGGACGGTCTACAGCTAAAACAACTGGATGGAAAAACTCTAAACTTAAGCCTGTTATGAGAGGACGATGTGCTGATTAATTTTTGAGCCAAATCGTGCAACAAAGAGGCACTCGAGAGGAATGCTTAAATACCGTAATTCTGCAATTATGAATTCTTCTTGTCAATTACTATCGTAATGAACTATTTATATGATCAGAAAGATCAGCATCAGAGCGATTTAAATAATTGTGTTATAGAATAGCTCGGGTAACTTGGTTCTTAGGGCACAAAGCCTACTGACGCTCGCATCCAAATTTTTCCTGAATTAGGAGCCAACCAATGAGGTAAAGAGAAAATGAGCCAATGAATGACTGTCTAACCAGTGTCCATCAGACAGTATCTGAAAATAAAGAGGAATGAAGGTCTCTGTAATGCTCTGGTCCATCAAACATTTTGACGATGTCCTTAGAAAATCGACAGTTTTGGAAATGTCTGCTGTGGCAGAATGAGTGAGCAAGAATTTAATAGCAGGTTTAATTAACAACAACAATTTGGCTTCTAATGAAATTGGTTGGAGTTTGAAGCCCCGGCTTAGCTCATTTTTCTTTGGCTGCCATTTTTAAGGAAAAAAGCAATTCAGAGGACGGAGTCTAAAAAAACAATGCAATTAATTGACTTTTTGTCCTTCATTTTGATATTAGAACTTGGACACAGAGTAGCCTCCTTTAGTGTTCTGTTTATTTCCCCAACTTTCAACAAGAAAAAAATGTGAACCTCATCTCACACACACCTACACACACACCCCATACCAACTGCACTTCAGAACTGGTCATCCTCCTGAAGCTAAGCTTGTTCAAGACTGGTCAGTACTTGGATGGATGACCACTTAGGAAAAGCTTGAGGTGCTGCTGGAAGTGGTGTCATTGAGGCCTGCAGGGTTAAGGTTAGGTTAGGGACCCCAATGCCCCAGCGCAATGATGACACTGGGGCTGTAAAAGTAGCGCCGTCCCTTGGATGAGACGTAAAACTGAGGTCCTGTCTCTCTGTGGTCATAAAAGATCCCTGGGCAACCCTGCACTCTTTCTTGGTTATCTCTGCATCTAAGTTTCCATCTTGGGCTACCACTGATGTTCGATATTTAAACGTACCCACTGACATCTGAATCGTAATCATCATTAAACCTCATACGTTCTGTCATCTTTTTCCTGTTTATCTTCCTAAGCCCTTCTCCATTCTTCCAACTTCCTCTCCCCTTCCTCCTTTCTGGTGGCAGACAACACTGTGTACCAGGGGGATTGGTCTTTTATCCCATACGTCAGCACCTCCATAACCAGATCAAAGAGGTAAGGAAGTTGAAGAATATCTCGTTAGTGCTCTTGTGGAGAATTTTTAAAATGAACCATAAAAATCACAAAACTCAATGCTCCAAGATGTCAAGTTGTACTCCTTAGCAAGTCTATTGTGGCTCTCTCTCTTTCTGTGGTCGCCGTCACCGTACTCCTTTCCTGTCTGCCCTCTTCGGCTGACTGCCGGCCTGCAGTCTTCACATATGCTACATCATGCTTCCTAGTTCCATGGGAGGCTCAATCCAAGTCTCACTCCTACAAAACTAATCAGTGTGGGACTTATAGGGGCCTGACCACACTGCCGTACGTACTTGCGCTATCGAAATGGCCTTGCTGTTTCATTTTGGCTTTGTCCTCCCAACCGTTCTTCTCTCCACATAATGCTTGGTCTCTCCTTTTTAACTCTTGGCGGACGTAGGCGCATAACTCCGCACCCTGGAGTGTTAATGTGGCAATCGCTCAAACCATGTGCATCTGGACGTGAATTCAAGACCTGCTGATCCACTCTGCCAGACTTCCGCACAGCCGCACCCCGAGCCTGATTGCCCTGTATAGCAAACAGCTTGAACTGCAGCAGACCTCGTGGCATGATGGGAATGTTTTCACAAGCAAATAGACTTGCTGCCCAGATAGCGAGCCTTAAGTCATTTTCTGTGGTGGTCTAAGACTCAAAACCACTCACAGCCGGGGTCATAGCACTGTGCAATAAGTTATCTGGTGGAAGAAGGGTTTATCAGACATTTTATATTTCTAACCATTTGCAATATCCAATTGTATTTCAAAGACAGGTGGTGCCTTTGAATTTTAGAAGGTTCTGCCTCTCTAAAACCTTTGCAATTCCTTTTTTAATTTTTTTTGTGAATTTCAACCAGACATTTCTCCCCACATCCAGACCCTTTAGGTTTTTGAAATTCACAGTAGCAGCCACATGCTGGAGAATCCTCGCTCTCATGGTGCCTGTAAGAAAACATTACAGAGGCACCTCGTGTCTGCCAAGAGGTGGCTCATCAGGAGCGCGATGTACATTGCAGAGATTAAACAGTGCCAGTCTGACCCAGCCACTCGGCTGACACATTGCCTTTTTAGGGTAAGCAGCTGAGAGAGGAGGCCGAGGACAAAATAAGACCGCGAACAGCCAAAAGAGTCTGAGCGCATGCTGGAGCTCCTAGGCAGGTGCTCTGTTTGGCCGAGATCACCTCGGTCGCTCTTTTGTCTTGTGAGTAATCGCTTAAAATAAGCCCCCTGTAGATCATGCGTGAGCTCGGGTGGGGCGCTGCTGGCAGATTATTGTCATCTAATGTCACTGTTTAGTTATTGCATATGAAATATTTGGAAGCAGCTTTTTTTTTTTTTTTTTTTTTTTTTTAAACAAACCCGGTTTAATTTATGTATGTATCTGCTTCAGGGCTGTTAAATTAGAGAACATTAAAGCTGCAGAAGATGTGGCCTGTGGAGATTAATTCTTCTGAGTGATTTGTCTGTCTGTCTATAATATAGTGCCTATCACGTCTGTCTATAGTATAGTGTCTGTCTGTCTTTCTCAAACTCGGTCCTGGGGACCCACAGTGGCTAGAAGTTTTTGTTCCAACCAGATTCATAATCAGTGACAGCACATGATCACGCTGATCTCATTTAATTAGCTGGTATTTTTTTTTCTTTCTTTTATTCGACATTCAGAAAAGCACAGCAGCATGATTTTTACATTTCCAAGACATTTATAACTATTTCTGCTTTTGCTGTATATTTAAATGCTTAACTCTCTTTTGTTGATTTCATTATACTTTGCCCTTTCTCTGTTCAGTTTTTTCTCCCTTTGTTGTATCTTAATAATGACAATTTAAAACGAGCAGATCAGACACCCTGGCAAACAACATGGAACCATGAAAGCCTGCAACTACTTTAGTCAGACCCACTAATTAGTAAATAATGGATCAATTAAACAATTAGAATGCCTTAAAGTAGAATGAAAATCGAGATGAAAATACTGTTAAAAAGTATTCCTATAGAACTGCTTGCTACATTTTAATATACTGTATATATAATTTTTTTTTTTTTTTAAGCAAACTTAGTTTTTTAATTTCTATATTGTTCCCTAAACACAGAACTTGGGAAATAACACACCACTTAATTACCCCAGGAGTTCAATTAAAAACAGAAGCTGGTTGGAACAAAAACTTGCAGCCACAGTGTGCCCCCAGGACCGAGTTTGGGAAACACTGATCTATAGTATAGTGCCTATCAGGTGGGTCTGTCTATAGTATAGTGCCTGACAGACATGATAGGCAATATGCTATAGACACAGACACCCACTATATGACCGAGCGACCGACCTGATAGGCACCATATATGACCGACCGACCGACAGACAGGCACTAGATAGGCACTAGTCGGTCGGTCTGTCTGTCGCATAGTGTGTGTTTGTCTGTCTGTCTCGTATAGTGCCTATCATGTCTGTCCTAGCACTGTACTATACTACAGACAGACCGACCGACCGACCTGATAGGCACCATATATGACCGACCGACAGACAGACATGTCTGTCTGTAGTATAGTGCCTATCAGGTCGGTCTGTCTATAGTATAGTACAGTGCTAGTCAGACATGATAGGCACTATATACAGTAATCCCTTGCTATATCGCGCTTCGCCTTTCGCGGCTTCACTCCATCGCGGATTTTATATGTAAGCATATTTAAATATATATCGCGGATTTTTCGCTGCTTCGCGGGTTTCTGCGGACAATGGGTCTTTTAATTTCTAGCACATGCTTCCTCAGTTGGTTTGCCCAGTTGATTTCATACAAGGGACGCTATTGGCAGATGGCTGAGAAGCTACCCAGCTTACTTTTCTCTTTCTCTGATCCTGACGTAGGGGGTGTGAGCAGGGGGGCTGTTCGCACACCTAGACGATACGGACGCTCGTCTAAAAATGCTGAAAGATTATCTTCACGTTGCTATCTTTTGTGCAGCTGCTTCCTGAAACGACATGCTGCCCGGTGCTTCGCATACTTAAAAGCTCGAAGGGCACGTATTGATTTGTGATTGAAAAACAAACTCTCTCTCTCTTTGTCTGCTCTTGACGGAGGGGGTGTGAGCTGCCGCCTTCAACAGCTTTGTGCCGCGGTGCTTCGCGTACTTAAAAGCAGCCCTATTGATTTGTTTGCTTTTCTCTCTATCTCTGTGACAGCCTGTGCTCCTGACACGCACTCCTTTGAAGAGGAAGATATGTTTGCATTCTTTTAATTGTGAGATGGAACTGTCATCTCTGTCTTGTAATGGAGCACAGTTTAAACTTTTGAAAAAGAGACAAATGTTTGTTTGCAGTGGTTGAATAACGTTCTTGTCTCTCTACAACCTCCTGTGTTTCTGCGCAAATCTGTGACCCAAGCATGACAATATAAAAATAACTATATAAACATATGGTTTCTACTTCGCGGATTTTCTTATTTCGCGGGTGGCTCTGGAACGCAACCCCCGCGATGGAGGAGGGATTACTGTACTACAGACAGACAGACAGACAGACACACACTATACGACCGACCGACCGACCGACCTGATAGGCACTATATGACAGACAGACACACACCATATCCGACCGACCGACCTGATAGGCACCATATATGACAGACCGACAGACAGACATGTCTGTCTGTCTATAGTATAGTACAGTGCTAGACAGACATGATAGGCACTATACTATAGACAGAGACAGACAGACAGACACACACACCATATCCAACCGACCGACCTGATAGGCACCATATATGACCGACCGACTGTCTGTCTGTCTATAGTATAGTGCCTATCAGGTCTGTCTGTCTGGTGCCCTCTAATGTTTGAGACAAAGACAAGTTTCTGTTGATGTACCCCTCTGCTCCACAGTTTAATCACAATGTCTGAATTGTTTGATTTGTAATTTTAAAGTGCACATTGCAGATTTTCATTTTAAGGGGATTAAAAATGTGCTACACTGTATATAAATAAATGTTCTTGTATTTACATACATTTTGGTCTCCGCCTGTAGAAATGACAACACTTTTCCTCCATGGTCCCCAAAGCCCAATCCAACCCTCCCCCACCCCCCCATATTTCAGGGCATTGCAATTGGCATCACAGGTGTTTGATTCCATAGGTGGGTTTCATGGCTTCATCAGATATCTCGGCTTGCTTCTACACTTTGGAGTCTGTAGGTGCAATTGTTCAACATGAGGGCAAGAGCTGAAAAAATTGAGGCTGATAAACCAAAATGAAACCGAAACCATTGGAGATGTCAGGAAAATGTAGAATGATCGAAATCAAGTGTCTGGAATATCATGAAGAAGAAAACGCACTGGTGAGCTTAACAATCGCAAAGGAATGAGTAGGCCAAGGAAGACCTCCACTGCTGATGACAGAAGAATCCTCACTATGGGACAGAAAAACCTCCAAACGCCTGTCGGGCAGATCAGTAACCATCTTCAGGGGGCCGATGTGGACGTATCGGAGACGACTATCTGCAGAAGGCTTTATGATCAGAAATACAGAGGAGATACTGTTTTTGTGGCTAACTAGTGGTCTTGCATCTTGCAGAGTGGCCAGATTACAGTTTGTGAAAAGGACTTTAAAAGACTCTGCAGAATTCTGGAAAAAGGTCTTGTGGATAGACGAGACAAAAATGAACCTGATCAGAGTGATGGGAAGAGCAAAGTGTGGATATCAAAAGGAACTGCCCAAGATCCAAAGCAGACCACCTGATTTGTTAAACATGGTGCCACAGGTCCTGGCACACTTCTCTTCATTGATGATGGAACTGCTGACGGCAGATGCACAATGAATTCCGAGGTGCAGATAAACATTCTGATCAAGTTCCAATAAATGCCTCTGAACTCTCTGAAAGTTGCTTTATCCTACAACAAGATGATGATCCAGACACACTGCTGAGGCAGCACAGGAATTTTCAAAGCTAAAAAATGAAAAATTCTGGAATGTCCAAGCCAGTCACTCAATTTAAATCCAACTGAGCAGCATCTTACATTTTCTCTTCAGCATATGGAAGGGGACAAGCCCCCAGAAACCAGCAGGAGCTGAAGTTGGCCACGTTAGAGGCTTGGCAGAGCATCACCAGAGAAGCTGGTGATGTCAAGGAATCCTGGATGTCAAGCGGTCATTGCACGTGAGGGATATGCAACAAAGTCCTAAATATGATTTGACTACTTTTAAAATACCCACCATTGCTGTGTCCCAAACACTGTGATGCCCTGAATTGGGGGACCGTGTAGAACAAGTGTTGTCATTTCCACATGGTGCGACTGAAATGTGTGCAAATCCCCTTAAGTGTAAGACTGTAATGTGCACTTTAATCATGATGTCTAAATTATTTGATTAGTAATTTTTAAATTGTGGAGCAGTTGAGGGGTACATCAACAGAAAACGTGTCTTTGTCCCAAACATTGTGTGTGTGTGTGTGCGTGTGTGTGTGTGTGCATACACACACATTTTACTTATAATTATGTGTATATGTTTGTGTGTGTTTATGCATAAAACATTTTTATTTTTGCTTTTGAACTCGATAATCTGTTTACGTTCAGTGAGTTGAGGAGATTGGTTATCACTGCCTTGGCAGACACTACTCTTGTGTTTTAATATTTTCCACTTTAAAGCAAGCCTTAACAGAACCGTCTTCATAACTTGGCAGGCAGGCCGTCATGATGATGTGAGATTATATTGGATGTCTAATTTACTTTTTTGCTGACTCCCTATGTAGTGTATATTAAAATTCAGATTAAGTGGAAGTTCTGTTGGCTAATAAGGTAGACCAACATCACTGTGGATCTGGGCTCCAGTCTATCCCTGGTAACTTTACCCTGACTGAGCAAGTTAATAGGTGCCCCATACTAACACTGGCCTTAGGGCCTTATCAGGCCCGGTCTTAGGTATTTATGGGGCCCTAGGCAAAAGGGGTGTCCAGGGGCCCCCTGAGGGGGGCGGAGCCCCCCTGGAAGTTCTGTGAAATGCGTGAAAATTAGACCAAGGAGTCGATCCGGGGCCCCCCGGACGCCGGGGCCCTAGGCGGTCGCCTACTTCGCCTATGCCTAAGGCCGGGCCTGATTGGGACAAATAATGCTGTAGTATATTTAAGTATATATGACAATTGCTCACTCGGACAATTTGTTTTGGTGGCCCCCAAGAAGGCGGGGGCCCTAAGCTATAGCTTGTGTAGCTTATACGTAAATCCTGCACTGGGCCTTATGTTGCTCTCAAAACATCTTCAGTACTTCATGGCATGGATTCCCAAAGATGTTGGATTCAGTTCCATGTTGACATGATTGTATCTCCGTTTCTGTAGATTTGTGTCTTGCACGTTCACGCTGCTCATTCTTGTACATTCTACCACATTCCAAAAGTATTGCTGGATTCAGATCCGGTGACTGGGAAGGCCACTGAAGAACAATGAACTGGTCATGTTCATGAAACCAGTTTGAGATGACTTTAGCTTTGTGATGTGGTGCATTATTGTAGTAGAAGTAACCATTAGAAGTTTTGGTAAGTTGACTGTGTGCATCTCTTCGTGACCACAAATAGGCCACGGCATTCAAGCGATAACCGATTTTGGTATTAGTGGACTCAGTGTGACATGAAAAACCAACCTCGCTATCACCAGCCTGGACTGTTGACACAAGGCAGTTTGGGTGCCTGGGCTCATACTGTTGGTGCCATATTCTTACCCTACAATCTGTGTGCCTCAGCGGCTGTTGAGTCTTTGGACCACCCTGTGTTTTTTTCCAGTCATCAGCTGTCAGGTTTTGGTAAACCTGTGCCCACTATAGCCTCGAATTTCTGATAGCTGACAGGAGTTGACGCCAACGTGGTCTTCTGCTGTTGTAGCCCATCCACGTCAAGGTTTAATGTGTTGTGCTTTGTGACACGACTTTCTGCTTACCACAGCTGTACTGGGTGGTAATCCAAGTTACCATAGCCTTTCGAATCAGTCTGGCCCTTCTCCACTGACCTTACTGAACAAGACGTTACCTTCTGTAGAACTGTTGCTTACTGGATATTCTTGTATATTGCACCATTCTGACTACACTATAGGGACTGGTGTGTGTGAGTGAAAATCCCAGGAGATGAGCAATTCCAGAAATGCTTAAACCAGCCCATCTGGCACTGACAATCATGTCCTGGTCAAAATTGCCAAGATCGCCTACCTGTCCCCCCCCCCCCCCACTACCAGCCCACTATTCTTGTGTAAGATGTGAATATTAACTGAAGCTCCTGACCTGTATCTGCAGGATTTTATGCATTGCGCTGCTGCCACGTGATTGGCTGATTAGATAATTGCAGGGTTTGGACATGTGGGGCTTTTACCTCATCTTAAAATGAAGTAGGTGTGTAATAAACACCCCCTTTTAACGCGAGAACAAACTATCTAGAAAGCCCAAACTGTCCTGTTATAATGTGGTGATGAGATCAATGAGAAAACCGGTAAGACACCCCTGCTAATGTAGTGACGTTTAGAATAATAGAAGAATCGACATGTATACCAACTTACTGGGTGGCTGTAGTTGATTGGTTAAGATAATAGAATTTTGCATATTTGGAATCGGATGACATGATGGATTAGATAAGGTAATGGTAATCTCGTATATAAACGTTTCCATGTGGAAGTGTGTCTGTCTGTCTGTCCGGCCCGGAAGTGAGAGGTGGAGTCGGGGAAACACAATCGAGATGAGCACATCAGCAAAATGAAACCTCCGAAGAAAGTCGGTCGCTTAGATACTAATATAGAAGAGCGGCGAGCACATCGGCAAAACGGTATCCCTTTTACCGTTCCTCCCGCCGCTAATACACAAGCAAGGCGTGCACATCGGCAAAACGAAACCACAGTAGAAAGACCGTCGCTTAGCCGCTAATGCACAAACGATGCGAGCACATCGGCAAAACAAAACCTCCTAGGAGAGAGATGCCCAGAGTAGTTCCTTTCAATTACCTGACATCTGTACATTTCAGTTTTGTTTCTGACGATTTCAATAGTTTCTAGGACCCCGGACTTTTTACAGCACAGGATTACACAGCTAGTAGACTATAAAAGGGAATGAATTGTTTTCTTGATTGCTCACTTCCTGGATTGAGACATTTGTGCCTATGTCTGTGCAGATAATCATTCTGAATTTTTCTCTGGACTCTGAGAATTATATCTTTGAAAATAGAGGGAAGTTTATTCCACAAAAATATCTACCGTGTTCTACCTATGCATGTGTGTGTTTTCTCCTAGCTATTCTGCTTTCCTTTCACATCCTAAAGACATGCTAGTGGGGTCACTCAAGTTGTCTTAGTTTCCATGAGTTAATAGATTAATTTAATATACAGAGTTTGTGTAGGACGGAGTCAATGTGCATTTGCAAAGGAAAAAAGTCTAAGGTTATTTCAATGCTGAAAACAAAAAGAGGCAAAGTTTAGGCATTGTAGCCTTCAACAGGTGTGCATCTAAAAAGAAAAGGTGACCACGCGTATAGGAGTTGGAACAAAGCCAAGGCAGACCAAAGGAGAAGGTGCGAGTAGGTGTGAGGAAGATGAAAGGAAAGATTTAAAGAGTTAGTTGATCGATTTTAGGCCCGGAGAAATATGGGATTCCAGACTGAGTATGCTTCACTTGTTTTTCTTTGGAATGTGTCTTTGAAGCCCTGTGAAAGAACACAGAGATCAGTGTGTGGCTGTGATCAAGGGATGTGAAGTGTGCTATGGGAAGCTTTGTAAGGTCTTCGATCGTAATGCCTTAAATGTGCCCCCCCTAAGACGGTCTGCTAGGTGTCTCCGTGTTTCAACTCTGCAGATTGCTGGACACTTCCTACAAGTAATACAGGTAAGATTTTTAGATTGGGCAGTGGGACCAGATATAAAGGTACTTGCTGTGCTACCTGTCTAAGCGGGTTTGAAATCTAAGTTATTGGCGTAGACCTCAGCATTAACATTTGCAATTCCCCATCTATTGGAATGTATTTTATGTATATAGTAATACACAATGCATTAGTTATTCCAATAGATGGCACCACCTCAAATGTTTATGGTGCACCATCTGTTGGAATGATAAATGCAATGCATATGGCTCTTGTATGCCATTTGGTATGAGAGAGTGTGTGGTTAGGAGCAGGTGCTGATACAGTGCATTGCCACACCCACCACATGACAAACCTCCTCAGGCTCCCAGCTTAGGACCCGAGTGCAGCCATGCAACGGGTGACACCTCAGCACCTCACTAGTTCAGATGGACTGGCACAGCGGGCGGGTTTTTTTTATTTATTTTTTTTTAATGGGATTTGTAAAAAAAAAAAAAGTGTTAATGTTGGCGATGCACCATCTATTGGAATGACTAAGAATGTTTGATGTGCCATCTTTGGAATGACAGACATAGCAACTGAACAAACACAAACGGACACACAGACACTTTAAGGTGGATATGTACATTTTACCGTCAATGTATGAAATGAGGTATTGTATAGAATGCCCAGGAAATCTATAGAATTCCGAAAAGTGTGATGTCAAAATGTGAAACGATTTAAAATTTCAAACATTTCCTAGGCATTCTATGCAATGCCAAAAGGCAAACAGGTAAAGTATAAAATACTTCCAACTAGTGACCAATGTTTCCTCTAATTACTTTCATGGGTGTGCTGTATAATTATGCAATTTTGCAAAATATTTTTGTGACAAAATTAAATATATGCAATATCTGTTCTATCAGTAGTTATTTATCAGCGGAGTGCATGGTAAATACAATGCACAATTTCATATAAAATAGTGCATGACTTGGTCTCGTTTAAGTTTTATTTTGTACTTTTTTCATTTTCATATACGTCTTCTCAATAAAGTCCTTTCCATGACTCTCACTTTTGTATTTGAGTTGTATACAATGCCAAGAGAAAGTATATGGCATATTAAAGTAACCGACATTTTCATGCTTTGCCTTAAAATGTCGCACATTCTATGCAATACCTGCTTTTCACACATTGCCGCTAATATACAAGTATATTTTCGTCAGGGCAATGGCATTCGTTTTCCTTGATTTGAAAAAACGGCTTGCTTTTAGGTAAACTTAACACAATTTCACGATGTAACTTCCTCCAACCCACTAGTTCAGTTCATGCTCTCTGTGGTCCTGGGCCAGTCCAAGCAGCATGAAGTGCTGGCTGAAATCCGCTTAGTCTCGCACCCACACTCACCAGTACAGTTTTTAAATTCACCAGTTTAATGCACACACATTTGAGTTGCATCAAAGTTAAATTTTATGTTCTGCCAGTCAGAGGGCGCGCCAAGAGAAGAGGGTGTTTTACACTGCAGACAAAGACTGTAATACACCGTCAGATATTCACATTGGGAATGCACCGGAGACTCCGATTCCATGCAGAAAACATATAAACTGCACACAGACAATGACCAAACTAGGATCCTAAACCAGGGACATTATATAGAATTTCTCATTAGGTGGTGGCACTAACTACTGCACCACCTCTCTAGTTCTAACCAAGCCAGTACTGTGTAACCGTATTAAACCCGATTTAATTAAGCGTAGGGACGTGTCAAGTTGGAACTAACCCTGGATAGAGCGACGTTCTTTTAGATGTTACTTTTTGTCCCCATTGGGGAAATTAGAACTTTACAGAAGCTTGAGAGAGAGAATTATATAATTCTTTTCGCGTTTGAAATGGAAATTACGTATGACCACAGAATACAGGAACGAATCACTTCGTTTCTGGATGCCATTTTTATATCGTCTTTACGAATTATTATTTGTGTGAGTTATTTTACTGATATTAAAAGAAGTAAACGCACACGCCGATCTATCCCATAGAAGTACGCCCCGCGTTGCCCTCTCCCAGCCCTCCTCTCTGGACTACAGCACTGAGCCGTCTGCCGCAAGGCGCGTTCTGACAAAATTTTATTTATTCGTCCACGTGACTGTCTCGGAAACTGCCACATTGTAACTTTTTTTTAGTTGTCAGTACTTGATAGTAGAAAAGATGAGGAAAACCGCTTTGCACCTTTCTACCTTTTAACTGCGCCAAGCTGTAAACAATGTGAAGACGAGACCGCCTTCAGCGGCGAGGGGTCGTGAGAGCAAAGTGGACGCTGGGAGGCGCGCAGTGTCGGGCTGCTCCGCCGGGTCGAGAGCTTCTCAGTTTTTGGCAGCGTCCTCTCCTCTCGCACCGTTTGTGACACTTCAAGTGCCCCGTTGGCTCCTGGGAGAGTGGAAATCTTTGTGAATGAGTGTAATCGGCGCCATCGAAGCAGGACTCTGTTTGTGAATTGCCCTGCACGACTACTTACTGTCCCTTAAGGTGAGTTCGGGTCACTAAAACCTCGCAACATTCAAGGTTGCTTTTGTGATCAATTGTTTTAAGAAGATGGAGAGTTTACATCTAACAAGATGTACAGACTTCTTCATGTAAAGTGTTGGACTTAGGAATTGTTTGGACCTTCTGCCCATTAAGCACTTAAGGGCAGCATCCACATTTATCAGAATTATTTTTTTCTTAAATCACAGGCACATAGTGCAAGGTTGTCAGGCACAAATTTGAACGTTCACATACAAAATGTAATTTCTATACCACAGCGGTCGTGTAGCGCCTTTCAAAAGTGATCTACTACGGAGAGATGATCCAAATACATTTTAGCTGCTGTTAGTACTGTTTACCTGTTGTGTTATAGTGCCTTTTAAAATGTAGTTTACCCAAAACCACTCCAGTAGTGCTCAATGTACCTTTACTTCTTAAAATGTTAATGTTTTACTGTTTAATAACTTAGACTACATTTTATTTTTTTCCCTTGCACTCAGTGAGCAAAGCCAAATAATAAAATGAGCAACAACCCCCTGAACACCAGACTTAGGGCTTGGATACTAGAGATCGATCAATAACAGGGCTATAGGTGGCAGTAAGATGATCAGACCTGTCTAGATGTTCGTTTGAAGGTGTTAACATTGGAATAAAACCCGTCCAGCTTGCTGTGTCCGAAAAAGGACCCTGCTATTTTGAGGTTGGTTCAGTATTCCTCATTGGTCTGTTGCCAGGTTTAAAAATAAACATCAACTGGATGATGCAACTGCTCCTAGGCATTAAATGGCCAAGTTTACATATGTGGCTTTCAATGTCTTAGCTTGGAATCGGCAATCAACCAGTAAACAACCTATAGACCAGGGGTCGCCAAGTCCGGTCCTGGAGGGCCGCAGTAGCTGCAGGTTTTCATTCTAACCCTTTTCTTAATGAGTGTCCTGTTTTTGCTGCTAATTAACTTCTTTTGAACTCATGTTAATTGACCTGCTCTTGAAGACTCAAACCCCTTAATTAGCAGCCAAACAATAATGAGATACAAAATGAGCCAAAACAACTGGTGTCCATCATACAATATCTGAAAATTAAAGATGAAGGTCTCAGGAATGTTGATCTGCTCAGGCCCACAAAAATTTTAACAGAGCTCTTAGAAAAGAGAAAATCAACAATTTCAGAAATGTCTGCTAATGCACCAGGAGAGCAGCAACAAGCCATGGAATTAAAGAACAAGTTTAATTGACGACAAGACTCGGCACCTCATGAAGCAGCTGGTTGGAGTGAAGTTGGATGGAGTTTGAGGCCCCGACTTAGTTGGTCTTCAGTTGGCTCACTCACTTCACAATTCATTTGTTTGAGTGCCATTTAAGGAAAGAAATGAAGCAATTCAAAGGAATGATGAAGAAATTCAGGGGAACAATTCTTAAAGAAGCAATTCAATTAAAATTAATTCACAAGCAGCACAAACAGGGCACTTAAAAGGGTTAGAATGAAAACCTGCAGCCACGGTGGTCCTCCAGGACTGGACTTGGCGACCCCTGCTATAGACCATTCCTTGAATTGGAACTGAGATCCACACTTACTGGAATGTACTGCACATATGAGTGTGGCCTGCAAGTAGGCACTTTTGTGTTAGAACCCATACCCCCTGAATGATTCCACAATCAGCCATCCATCCATTTTCCAACCCGCTGAATCTGAACACAGGGTCACGGGGGGGTCTGCTGGAGCCAATCCCAGCCAACACGGCACAAGGCAGGAACCAATCCCGGGCAGGGTGCCAACCCACCGCAGGACACACACAAACACACCCACACACCAAGCACACACTAGGGCCAATTTAGAATCGCCAATCCACCTAACCTGCATGTCTCTGGACTGTGGGAGGAAACCCAGGCAGACACGGGGAGAACATGCAAACTCCACGCAGAGGAGCGAACCCAGGTCTCCCAACTGCGAGGCAGCAGCGCTACCCACTGTTCCACCGTGCTGCCTGATTCCACAATCACTTAATCCTAAAATGAATGATGAATATCAAAGAGTAAACTCTGCTGAATTTGCCTCGCCTCAAGTTCAGCCAAATCCTGGAAATACTAGGGAACTTTCCCGAACTTTGCAAAATTCATTAAAGTGAATGAGAAAAGAGAAACTGAACTAGTTTTGAGTGGATTATATAATGGTGCAGTGGTCTTAAGTATCCCTAGGGTCCCAACTATGCTGGCCAATTACTGTGGCCAAACACGTGAGCTGTAAGGCTGCCGTACTAACCCTCCCCAAGATGATAAAATTAATACAATTTATGCATGAGAACCGTAAAGTTTTTTGCAGATAATGGCAGACCTAAAGCATGAATTTTTTAAGGCTGTGGTTTACTTTTTTTTGCTTTTTCTTGTGACCCAATTTTGCGTATTCCTTGTCTTAAAATATAACTGCTGCAGAATGAAAGGTATAAATTAACCTCTTGCATTCTTTTCTTATAAGGGGATAGGAAGAAATGTTAAATTCCGCAATACAACTCTTCAACCTCTCATCTGCATCACATTTCTCAATGTTAGGGACTGCTAATGACAGGCTGCACACCACCAAACCCTTAGAGAATCTCGGCCAGTCGTCATGCATAGGGTGCTTTCCCCCTTCTGGAGAATCTCTCCTGAACGTTGCCAGGGAATGGGTGGTGGGTTTCATCTTGAAGATTTGCCCTCAAATTGTGTCCGGAAGAAGGATGGATTGGGGGGTGGTATTTCAGCCATGCAAGATGCAGCGACCCATCGTGGGGCTTTCCACAAACTGTTCATGACCCTTTCTCAGTCACTTGAATTGTAATTACCAAGTCGGTGCAACCCATAATTTAGATAACGTTGTCCTCGGTGGGGCCTCCCCAAAAAACGCATTCGATAGCAGGTATTTGCCTCTTTCTAATGAATACAGACGTCTCTAGTCTTTCTCTGTGGCACCTTTGCAGCCCCAGGGTTATGAATGCACCTTGGAAAGTCATCACTGAGCACTGTTCTTGTTCTTGACATTGAATGTTGATGCGTAGATTCAAATTGCTGTCTGTTCTACAGACATCTAGACAATGATAACTGTGAAACGGCCAGATTTGCGATCATCTACGTTTGCACGTTTTTACAAGATTGCTTGCTACCATTAGACAGATAATACACCTTTACATGCATATTTATATTGAGTGTGTGGTTTTCTTTTATATTAACGCACACTGCAAAGGATATAAACCAGAGGTCTCCAACTCTGGTCTTGGAGGGCTGCTGTGGGTGCAGGTTTTCATTCTAACCCTTTTCTTAATTAGTGATCTGTTTTTGCTGCTAATTAACTCCTTTTCCATTCATTTTAATTGACTTTTTTTAAGATTCGTACCCCTGAGTTTCTTCATTCCTCTGAATTGCTTCATTTCTTTCCTTAAACAGAAATGAAGCGTGATGTGAGTGAGCCAAGAGAAGACCAACTAAGTCAGGGCATCAAACTCCAACCAGTTGCTTCATTAGATGCCGAGTCTTGTCGTTAATTAAACCCGTTCTTTAATTCCGTGGCTTGTTGCTGCTCTCATTGTTCAATAGCAGACATTTCTGAAATTGTTGATTTTTCTCTTTTCTAAGAGCTCTGGTCAAATGTTTTCTGGACCTGAGCAGATCAACATTCCTGAGACGTTCACCTTTCTTTATTTCTCAGATATTGTATGATGGGCTCAGTTTGCTGGTCCTGTCTTGGCTCATTTTGTGTGCCAAGTAAAATGAAACTACGGTGTGTGCTTTTCACTATGCTGCCATGTAGGCTGTGAACAGTAACCTAGGATGTAATGGGCTGTGTTTGGCATTGGGCTCTCATAAGTCCATCCATGATGGCTGCTGCAAGCAGATATACCAATAGACTCCAGCTGCAGACCTCCAGAGCTCCACTCCATTGAAGAGGATGTCACTTTATATGTCAGTGATAAAACCTGGCTGCGCTATGGTTAAGATTAGGGTCAGGGGATGGTTATCTGACTCAAGTCAAGTAAACCCATCCATCCATCCATCCATTTTCCAACCCACTGAATCCGAACAAAGGGTCACGGGGGGGTCTGCTGGAGCCAATCCCAGCCAACACAGGGCACAAGGCAGGAACCAATCCCGGGCAGGGTGCCAACCCACCGCAGGACACACACAAACACACCCACCCACACACCAAGCATATACTAGGGCCAATTTAGAATCACCTGTCCACCTAACCTGCATGTCTTTGGACTGTGGGAGGAAACCGGAGTGCCCAGAGGAAACCCACGCAGACACGGGGAGAACATGCAAACTCCACGCAGGGAGGACCCAGGAAGCGAACACAGGTCTCCCAACTGCGAGGCAGCAGCGCTACCCACTGCACCACCATGCCACCCGTCAAGCAAACCAAATGACAAAATCCTGCAATTCAATTGGCTGTCGAGTGGAGCTACTGAATCACGGAGCTGTGGAGGTCTGCAGCTGGACCCACCTTAGATAAACAGAATTGTATTCTGACCTTGAGAAAACTGGACATTGAATCGCTAATAAAATGTATTTTCAGCTGTCGCAAGCATGCTTCTCAAACGAGGAAGGCACATTTTCTTAAAATGAAAGCTCTGCTACTTCAGTGTGGACATATTGGTCAAGTTTTAAGGCTTTTCTTTATCGAAGTACTGTGGTGTTATTGTAATTTATAAAATACAAGTGTGCATTCTAAAAGAGAAGCACAAGTCCAAACTTTATAACACACTGGTGAGGCCTCATCTGGAGTCCTGTGTGCAGTTTTGGTCTCCAGGGTACAAAAAGGACATAGCAGCACTAGAGAAGGTCCAGAGAAGAGCGACTGGGCTGATTCCAGGGCTACAGGGGATGAGTTATGAGGAAAGATGAAGAGAGCTGAACCTTTACAGTTTAAGTGAAGGGAGATTAAGAGGAGACCTGACTGAAGTGTTTTTAAAATGATGAAGGGAATTTAGTCCAGTGGATCGACACTGTGACTTTTAAAATGAGTTTATCAAGAACACAAGCACAGTTGGAAACGTAAGGGTCAATTTTGCACAAACGTTAGTTTTTTTTTTTTTTTCTTTACACCAAGTAGTGTGGTAGACAGTAAGACTTTAGGGACCTTCAAAACTCAACTTGATATTTTTTGAAGAATGAAGTGGATAGGACTGGTGACCTTTTGATGGGATCGAATGGCCTGTTCTCTCATCTAGATTGTTCTAATATACACCATAGTTGTAAAGAAGTAACCTCGACTTGAAAAATATCAAACTTCTCCTTTAGCAGCACATAGTTTCTCATTCCCGAACATTTTCAAATCTGCTTAATGCAGTTAAGGGTTGCGGTGGGTCAGTTTCTCTCATGACCACATTAGAGGCCATCCTAGAAATGAACATTGCATTGGGGTTATCACATGCACCCAGTTATGTGGGGCTGATGTAGACTGGGCACTTTTACCCAATGCGTATTTCTTTTGGGGAAATAGAGGAGAAGCTGGATTCCATTGAGAATAGCCCATGTAGACCTGGGTGCAGGATTGAAACGCGCCATTGGTTTGATGAGATCTGATGACTGTAATACAGTATATACCTCTTGGTGGTGGTTTGCGTGGTTTTGGCATACCATGGAGCCATCACTTCAAACTGTAGTAAATGTTTTCTTATCGTGACATTGACCATTTCTGCAAAGAGTCTAAATGTTAAATGACTCCTATGATTTGTATCTTCATTTCTGGGTGTATGTAGACATAAATTACTGTATATACTCGCGTATAAATCGGGTCTTGAAATCTGAAAAATTGATTATAAAATCAGACCCCGACTTATACACCCGTTCAGAAACACAACACGTAATTTTTTTCTTTACATCTTCTTGTTTCCTCCAATCTCACATCAGTTTCTCAGACACTTCGAATTTTGTTGCAGCAGCAGCGAAATTACCAATTTCTTTCGCCACTTGAAAATATGAAGCTGATTTTAAATGAAAAGTCGTTCTTCTGATCCAATACTCCATCGTAGATAAGGGATGCTATTATGATAAAGGTGTATGATGGTGTGAGATACAATAGACACACATCAGTGCAAATGTCGCTTCAGAATAGTTTGTGCATTACCGTGTGGTCACGTAGGTACAGTGTATAGGAGAAAAAAAAAAAGGCTGTGTGCTCCGTGATTACTCTCTCAGATGGTCGTTAGCATATCATAATCTCTTGAACCAATAGCGTGAGTTTTCTGCATTAGATTAGATGACTGGCATTCTAAAATACCGGAAATTAGACTATGAAATCAAACCCCGACTTATACGTAGGAGAACTTAAATACGAGTATATACGGTGTTTTCCACATTCAACTTATACGGCCATAATGATAAAATACCTGAAATTTAAACGCTAAAATCAAGCCCCGAGTATATACGTTGTTTTCCACATTCAACTTATATGACTGAAATTCTAAAATACTGGAAATTAGACTGTAAAATCAAGCCCCGACTTATACGAGGGAGAACTTGAACACGAGTATATATGCTGTTTTCCACATTCAACTTGTATGACTGAAATTCTAAAATACCTGAAATTAAATGGTAAAATCAAGCCCCGACTTATACACGGGAGAACTTCAACACGAGTATATATGGTGTTTTCCACATTCAGCTTATATGACTGAAATTCTAAAATACCGGAAATCAGACCGTAAAATCAATCCCCGACTTGTACGTAGGAGAACTTAAACATGAGTATATACGGTGTTTTCCACATTCGACTTATACGGCCAAAATGATAAAATACCTGAAATTTAAACGGTAAAATCAAGCCCCGACGTATACTCGTGTTTAAGTTCTCTCACGTATATGTGGTAGTCTGAGCCTTCTCGTCTTGTATAATTATGATTTATTGACCACTTTGAATGCTAGGGTAGTATGCAGACCGCATATTTGGTTTTATCTGCTTTAGTTTGAACCTTTTTTTAAGTATGTCATGATTATGTGAAGTTCAGTTCAGTTCCCAATTGAAATAGTTAACTTTTTTTTGTTTTAAAGCAATAAAATAAATGTGAAGGGGGAAAAAAAAAATCTCTGAAAGATCTGTGCGCCGTATAATTTTTAAGCAAAAAAAAATTCCCCTTAAGATGATTTGTAAAACAAGCTGTAACACAAGGACCGCATTGCGTGCCGCGTACAAATATAAGGGGCCGTTTCTTTGACTGCCTTCACCTTGGTTTTCAGTCCTCCGTGCCTCTTAGCTTTGCTCATTCAGCCCATAAATCTTGACCTGTAAAATATCATTTGGCTGCGCTTTAAGGTACTGTAATTATTTAACACAATGATATGATCTGGCAGCGCTTCTTCTTTGGCAGCACAGCAGCTGATTTTGCATTCTCCCCCAGCACTCCTTGCACTTTCCCCGATTACGTCAAGATGAGCAGAGTTTCTTGTCCATTAGAGAAGATTATTTTTTTTTTTTTCCTTACTAAAGGATTTCTAAAGAATTTTTTTTTTGTACTTGCACAGCCAAAGTATTTCTGTAGAAGAGAAAGGATTAAGCAAACATTGTGGTTCGGCTTGCCTGTTATGCCAGAGACGTTCAGACACTTTTTTTGTGATTCCATCTTCCTAACACCCTCATCCAATCTGTTTGAGCATTTTATTGTGCCTAATTTTTGCCTGTAATCTGATTAGCGCTCTGAGCTGCTTTATCCCTGTAGCCTATTGTGATGCGTCTTCTGTACTCCCCGAGACACTCTGTTGCTTGACGGCTTTGCTCTGTGCCGTGAACGGAGCTGGAATTTCCACAGTTTGCTGTGTACGTCGACCCTGTGCTGTGCCTACTTTTTTCCAGTGGCCACCGTCTGTCTTTTTTTTTTTTTCCTTTGGAAGGATACTATTTTTTTCCCCCCCTCTGCAATCATGTTTAGGAATCCGTGGATTTCTAGTTATATGGGTGCTGTGAAATATTATGGACAAGGTAAGAGAATTACGCAGCTTAAGAGACTGGGTTTTTTTTTTGTCCTTGCTTGGGACTGCCTGATTCCAAGGGCATTAGTCACACACACACACACACACACACAAACACACACGTATTGTGAAGTACATCTGTTGCCGTGTGTGCTGGTGGGCTCTTTTTTTGAGGTGGGCTTCCATTTTAAAATAAAAAAAATATTGTCTGGTTAATCTGTTTTGTTTATATGAATACATAAAGCCATATTAGACTCTCCCATAACTCGCACCCCTTACCCCCACAATCCTCTAAGTGTAATGCAGAACAGGTGGGTAACTTTTTATGGCAAAAGCAGAAACCGTTTCTTTTAAACTTGGAAGTGTGAGAAGCACATCTTAGTGATTTTTTTTTTTTTCTTTTGGTTATGGAAAATATCTGCTGGAAATAATAAAATGTGTCCAGTGTGTGGGGTAAAGCTGACTTGGATTGCTAAAATGTACTTTTAAAGATTAGCAGTTTTAAGGATTTTTTTTTTATATTTCTAGTTATCTGCAAATACATTATGTACAGTAATCCCTCGCTATATCGCGCTTCACCTTTCACGGCTTCACTCTATTGCGGATTTTATATGCAAGCATATTTAAATATATATCGCAGATTTTTTGCTGGTTCGCGGATTTCTGCGGACAATGGGTCTTTTAATTTCTGGTACATGCTTCCTCAGTTGGTTTGCCCAGTTGATTTCATACAAGAGACGCTATTGGCAGATGGCTGAGAAGCTACCCAACTTGCTTTTCTCTCTCTCTCTCTTGCGCCGACTTTCTCTGATCCTGACGAAGGGGGATTGAGCAGGGGGGCTGTTCGCACACCTAGACGATACGGACGCTCGTCTAAAAATGCTGAAAGATTATCTTCACATTGCTACCTTCTGTGCAGCTGCTTCGTGAAACGACATGCTGCACGGTGCTTCGCATACTTAAAAGCTCGAAGGGCACGTATTAATTTTTGATGTTTGTTTTTCTCTGTCTCTCTCTCTCTCTCTCTCTCTCTGCTCCTGACGGAGGGGGTGTGAGCTGCTGCCTTCAACAGCTTTGTACCGGCGGTGCTTCGCATACTTAAAAGCCAAACAGCCCTATTGATTTGTTTGCTTTTCTCTCTCTCTCTGACATTATCTGCTCCTGATGCGCACTCCTTTGAAGAGGAAGATATGTTTGCATTCTTTTAATTGTGAGACGGAACTGTCATCTCTGTCTTGTCATGGAGCACAGTTTAAACTTTTGAGAAAGAGACAAATGTTTGTTTGCAGTGTTTGAATAACGTTCCTGTCTCTCTACAATCTCCTGTTTCTGCGCAAATCTGTGACCCAAGCATGACAATATAAAAATAACCATATAAACATATGGTTTCTACTTCGCGGGTGGCTCTGGAACGCAACCCCCGTGATGGAGGAGGGATTACTGTATACTTAAATTCAATCCAATCTACTTTAGAGAAATTGCATAATATTTTTTAAATGCTGCTCCTATGTGTAGTTTATAATATTTCTATAGTAATTCAGTCTTTTTTTTTTTTTTTTACTAGTTTGTGTCCCAGATCCATCCATCCTGTGTAGAGTTTGCATGTTCTCCCCTTGTCTGTGTAGGTTTCCTCCCACAGTCCAAAGACATGCAGGTTAGGTGGAATGGCGAAGCTAAATTGGCCCCCTGTATGTTCGCCTTGCGATGGACTGGTGCCCTGTCCAGGGTTTGTTCCTGCCTTGCACCCTTTGCTAGTCGGGGTAGGCTCCGGCACCCCGTGTGACCCTGTTCACGACAAAACCGGTTAGAAAATGACTGACTGATACAACAGTTCAGATGTGCAGTTCAGGAGTGTTTAGTAGGTGGTGTTCTTCAAGAGCCCTTTTGAAAACAGTTTGCATTTTGCAATTAGAGATAATTAAACCCTATGCAGAGTGTATTTACGTATACACCACATGTATAAAAAGATCTATTGCTCTGCGTGCTTCAGTATTCAGACGTGCACAGTTGAATTCAGGGTCACAGAAGTCTACTACAACAGTGGGTGCAGGTTGGCCGCCATACTTGGATGATGCACCAGCCCTTTGCAGAGCACACTAATGCACAGACCCTTACAGCATGGACAGTTTAGAATACTTCCAAATCAGTTTTTTTTTGTAATGACAGCATTATCAAAACATATATTCAATAATTAACAATAGGGTGTCTTGTAACTCTCGGTTCTATCCCTTTATGCCTTTGGGATGAGTTGAGGAAAGTGTGCGAGCTGGAAGAAAATCTGTGTAGACACAGGCAGAACATGCAAGGTTCACACAGACTGTCATAGTACAAATGTGTCGTGGACTGGCACAACTCCCAGAACATGGCAGTATGGCGTAGTGGTTAGGAACTAGGACTTCACACCTTGAGGTTGTGGGTTCAAATCCTGCTACTAATGAAGTACATCAGATACAAGTCTGAACAGAGCAATAGTTATACTAGGTGTGTGTGGACATGTGTGTATATATACGTGTATGTATATGATAAGTGCGTACACCCAATAAGGGCAAAACGTGTGTCGCATACTCTTTGTATTGTTTGGCAGATACTGTATCACATACTGTGTGGGTGTGTGTGTGTGTTCACAATCACTGGCCACTTTATTAATAAGGTACACAAAAATATCTAATTGACCAATCACAATGCAGCCACTCCATGCCTTTAGGCCTGTAGACATTGTCACGACCACCTACTGAAGTTCAAACTGAGCATCAGAATGGAGAAGAAAGCTGATTGAAGTGACTTTGAACATGTCATGGTTGTTGGTGCCAGACAGGCTGGTCGGAGTATTTCACAAACTGCTGATCTACTGGGATTTTTTCACGCACGGCCATCTCTAGGATTTATACAGAATGGTACAAAAAAAGGGAAAAATATCCAGTGAGTGGCCGTTCTCTGGGTGAAAATGCCTTGTTGAAGTCAGAGGAGAATGGCCAGACTGGTTTAAAATGGTAGAAAGGCAACAGCAACTCTGTTTTGTCTTGGTAGAGTAATATATTGTACCACTTTCCCCTTTTGTATTGTTAATAAAGTAGCCTTTGTCAGAATGCCTCCGATCTCACAGACTTACCACTGTTTATAAGGTATTATAGTATATAACTTCTCCCCACCTTCCCTTCTACATCTATAACCTCACGCAATTAGGTGTAGTAAGAGACAAGCAGGAGTTGTCACAATGTAAACAATGTATTATTGATAATAATCATAAATAACAATATGCAAAGTACATTTGAATATTGGCAACCATACAACCTGATAAATGGTGATGTGTAGTTTCAGGCGGCACACAGACTTGTTTAGTTACTTAAAAATGTCTCTAGTTAAGGCATCATTGGTGGTCAGCTTTCTTCAGAACAGGCCGCATGCCTGTCTCAATATGGCTGCCGAGCTTTGCTCTTCATTGTGTTGTGTCTTTCAGTTCATCAGTTTGGTGAGAGAGAGAGAGTGAGTGAGGGAGTGAACAAACCAATGTATAGATTCTCTGTCCAACCACTACAGCCAATAGGGCGTCATATTTCTTAAAACCTTCTGATACAAGCCAATTCCAAATAGCCATACTTCAGACCAATGTGGCAAAGAACATCTGTAGGCCGGAGTTATACTTCACGCGACGCATGCTGCAGCGGACGCTCCTGCTACAGAAGCGTTGAAGTGTTTATACTTGCGCACGTACTTTACGTAAATCTGGAGGAATCCACCAGGTGGCAGTGCGAGATATTATCACGGTGAGAATATGTTCGGCTTCTCTGTATTGTGAATTGCCTAGAACACCCATTAAATTCCGATGCCACCTTACTGCAATATCTCTGAAAAGGATGTTTATTGATTAAATCCAGGAATGTGTCCATTCCAGCAAGCCATTGGGCACGAGTGAGAAACGATCCCTGGATGATGCCTCTGCTCATCACAAGGTGAATACAAGCACACACGTACACTGGCGTCATTTTAGGGGCACCAAATCCCCAAATCTGCATATCTTTGGAAGGAAACTGGAGCACACTGAGGAAACCCAGCAGGAAAACGTGAAAACTCCAGGCAGGGAATATCGGCGATGTGACTCCCTGCAAGACAGCAGCGCTAACACTCCACCACTGTGTCACCCCATGTGTGTAATTACTAACAGTATTCATTAGTTAAACGAAATTAGATTTGTAAAATGTAATATACATACTTTAATGCTTTTCATCATGAAAGTGATATGAAGTATAAATCTAAGGATTCTAAGTGTACAGAGAGTTGGAATATCATACGTTTAATGTGCTCAGTGTGGCGATCTATTGCTGGCGATTCGCTGCTGTCAGTACCGGAGGAAGTCCTAGAAAAAAAGATGGCACAGAAGACGGTATGTGAGAATTTTAAAATGTATCGTGTCATTACGATCGGAATTATGCGACGCTTGAATATAAAAGCACCATGAATACATCTGTATGTTGGCATTTTGCTTCACCACATCGAACCATTCATCAAACATTGAAGCACGCACACTGATCTCGCAAAGCTTTGTCACATGTAGATAGTAACCAGAGACTCTTTCATCACATTCCAACTTTTAGCACACTGCGCCCCCCGACTTTTTGCTGGTACTGCAACTCGCGCACACGTCGTGTTAATTTCTGAGGACCTGCTCAGAGGACGCATCAAATGAACGCTCAGAACACGTGGCGGCCATGATGCGGGCATGTACGCATTCGGAGTGTGAAGTATAAATGAGCCCTAACACCTGCCATCCCCCAAAACCATATGTTAAGGTAAAGTTTGGCAGTTAGGCTGCCTGGCTTTGTGTGGGAGTTAAGACTTCAGAGAAACATTTACCAAACTTGTTTCAGGCACTTCTCCCAAATCCTACCATAAAATTCGAAGAGACTCAGTCCAGTGGGGGGGGGGGGTTTGTAAGCATGAATGCTTTTCACTAATATTACATTGCTCTACCTAAGTTACAAATAGACATACAAAATATTTATCAACTTGTATGCAAAATCTCACATCACAACAAACTCCAATAAGCACTCGTTACAACGAAGGTATGCAGAAGAGCATCTCTGAACGCACAACACGTCAAACCTCGAAGCAGGTGGGCTACAGCAGCAGGAGACCACACTGAATATGACTCCTGTCAGCTAAGAACAGGCAACAATTCACACGGGCTCATCAAAATTGAACAACAGAAGATTGCAAAAACGTTGCCTGGTCTGATGAGTCTCATTTTCTGCCTCCACATTCAGATGGTAGGGTCGGAATTTGGCATCAACAACATGAAAATGTACATCCAATCCTGCCTTGTATCAACAGTTCAGGCTGGTGGTGGTGTAACGGTATGGGGGATATTTTCTTGGCATACTTTGGACCCTGTAGTATCAACTGAGCATCGTTTCAATGCCATAGCCTACCGGAGTATTTTTGCTGATCATGTCCATCCCTTTATGACCGCGGTGTACTCCTCTTCTGATGGCTCCTTCCAGCAGGATAACGCGCCATGTCATAAAACTCGGATCATCTCAAACTGGTGTCTTGAACACTGGATTCAAATGGCCTCCAAGGTCTCCAGATCTCAATCCAACAGGCCACCTTTAGGGATGTCGTGGAATGGGAGATTCACATCATGGATGTGCAGCTGACAAATCTGCAGCAACTGTGTGATGTTACCCTGTCAATGTGGACCAAAATCCCTGAGGAATGTTTCCAGAACCTTGTTGAATCTATGCCACGAAAAATTATGGCAGCTCTGACTGCAAAAGAGGGTCCAACCCAGCACCTAATAAAGTGGCCAGTCAGTTTGTGTTTGTATGTATGTGTATGTAAACAGATCAAATTCAGAACACATTGTATTGATTTACTTTACAGATATATCTATATTTGATGTAACTGCAGAGGATTCTACAGGAGGACTGGTTGGACTGCTGTATCTCTGCCTCGAGTGTGTAAATCTGTTTTTGCAGTAGAGTATGGGAAGCGGTTTATTTTTATATTTATTAGATTTGTCTTCATCTTATTAAAGTGTGCTCGAGTCCAGCAATCATAACCTGCATGTCTTTTTCCATACGGCCAACTGTAAACTTCCTTTTGCCCACCTCTGTATACTAAAATAGTCCAATTCAGTGGAGTGATCACAGGCTACATTTGTCAGAAATTAAAAGGTGATCTACTTTTAGTTGCTTATACAGTATAAATTTGAGAAATTGTTGAGAGACAGACCGGAAATGAAGTACCCAATTATTAACTTGTAGCATTTTGGGGTTGGTGTATGCGTTGGTTTCCATCTCGGTTTAAAATGAATCCTATAGCTCTTCTAAACAGATGTTGCTTCCCTCATGGCAGCATTGTTTGCATACCAGACGCTGCATTTTGCACAGGCCTGTTTCTGCTTAGCTGTCTTCCTGCAATTCCTTCACACACCCCCCACAAGATTAAGCTGCATAATCTTTAGTCGTATTCTCTTTGGAAATTGAACTCTCTTCCTGAAAACCATTTTTAAATGGGTTGCAACATCTCTGAGCTTTGGAGGGTCACAGTAGCCTGAGGTTCTGAATATTGACGTGTGCGGTCCTTTTAATGTGGTCGTGTTTAACAACTCATCAGTTTATTTAGGTCTTCATCGCTTGTGCAGATATGTGCAGCTGAAAACCAGAGTATGATGCTTTACATCAGTGGTGTCAAACTCCAGGCCTGGTGGGCCGCAGTGGCTGCAGGTTTTCTTTCTAACCTTTTTCATAACAAGTCACCAGTTTTCACTGCTAATTAACTTTTCTTTAGCCCTGTTTTAAGGATTCAGTCCCCTGAATTGATTCTTTTCTTCATTAAATGACAGCCAAACAGAAATTAGATGTGAAACGAGCCAACAGATTATCAATTACACTGGGGATTCAAACTCCAACCAGTTTCTTAATGAGATGCTGATTCTTGCTGCTTAATTAAACCCGTCATTTAATTCCATGGCTTGTTGCTGCTTTCATTCTGCCACAGCAGACATTTCCAAAACTGTCTGTTTTACTAAGACCTTCACCCTTCTTTATTTTCAGCTATTGTGTGATGGGCACAGGGGAGCTGGTCATGTGGCTGCTTGTTTTGTCTCATTATTGTTTGGCTGCTAATTAAGGACAAAAACAACTAAGGGGTCTGAGTCACGTCAATTAAAACAAAGACAAATAGTTAATTAGCAGCAAACACCGATCACTAGTTAAGGAGATGGTTAGAATGAACACCTGCACCCACTGCAGCTCTCCAGGACCGGAATTCGCCACCCCTGCTTTGTGTGATCAAATGAACCACCATCACCGTCTGCAAAACAAAGAAATCCACAATTAAATATCAGATTTCATTATTTAAGGTCTGATCAAAGCCCACTGGGCATAAAGTACATGATTTAGTGTTTTCCTGCATCTTCTTTTCTCATTACCTGTAATCATTCCAGAATAACTCTGAGGAATCTCATATGACAAGCTATCGTGTAACCATAAGGCATGCCAAAAAAATGAGCACAAGGGTTTCAGTGGTGGTGATAGATTTGCCATTTTTCTATTATGCTTGCTAGGGCTGTTTGGATACTTCTATTAAAAACAAGTGAAATATATGAATATATTCAAACATAGATTGAAAGTTCTAAGTGGTGATCCATAGATTTTTACCTAATGTACCTTGGTATGCTTCATTATTAACTATTAACTTACCTGTCAAAGACTGGTAAAAGAATACATTTAAAAATATTTAGGGATGCACCGATACCACTTTTTTGGAAAACAAGTACGAGTACTTGCATTTCAGTACTCGCCGATACCGAGTACTTAATAAAAACATGATTAGGTATACCCCATGTCTGGAGCATTTCCTCAAACACATGCGCTATAGCCTAGCTGGTGTTTCGCATGTAATATGGCTCGTTGCGGCGTGAAACTCTCGTCTATCCACTGGGAGGTTAGGCTAATTAGCGACACGGGGCTAACACTGCTTGTTCAAATATCCGTGGTGAAACTAAATGCAGAGGAGGCTTGCAGTAGGCTGTGGATATGTTTTTTCACGGAGTCGTGTAGTTTAGGCAGCTCCGTGTCAGTCATGTAGCGACGGCTTGGGACATCATATCTGGGCTCCAGAACATGGAGGAGACGCAGGAATCCCACATTTTCTACCTCCGAGAGTGGCTGGTCACTCAATGCAATGTACTCGATAATTGCCTGTGTTATTTTCACAGCACGTGGATTGTCTCTGGACATTTTCTCTCGTCTTGCAAGAGTTTGCTGCAGCGTGGATTGTGTTGGTTTAGAAGCGTGGGTAAACTCTTTGTACTCGTTGTCGTGTTGGGATTTTAGGTGCTTGATTAAATTACTTGTGTTAAATGCGCTACCTTTTGAGCCTCCTCTGGACAATTTCGCTGAGCACAATTTGCAGTCCGCCTTTGTTTTGTCGTCTTCATTCACTTTGAAATAGTTCCACACGGCTAGGGTTACCACTTTTAATACAAAAAAATAAGGGACGCATACTGCAGCGGGGGCCACATCCTGTATTACCCAATCAAAAGCAGGAAAGGAGGCATCTTCATAAAATGCGTGTGGGATGATTTGCACGAGACGCTGCTTTAAAAAAAATACGGGACAAAACCCGTCCCGTATTGATTCAAAACGGGACGCGCAATTTCATTCTCAAATACGGGACGATTCCGTATTTTAAAGGACGGGTGGCAACCCTACACATGGCTGACATGTCTCACCTCGCCTTCTCCCAGCTCTGAGCTGCAGCCGGGGCCTGGGGGCGGGCACTCGGCGCCTGTGATTAACCCCTTACATGCCGCTCAAACATAGATATTTCTCAGACCGTGGTATCGGTCCCCGGTATCGGGGGACTTTTAACGAGTACAAGTACTTTAGAAAATGTGGTATCGAGGCCGATACTGGTATCGGGATCGGTGCATCCCTAAAAATATTTGATTTCTTGCTTTATGTTCCTTCAGTATTGCTCCTAGATAGATAGCCAGTAATGTTTCTTGACACACTTCTGCTGAATAATTAACTGGCTAAACACGGAAACTCCTCTGTGTTGGTGTGTCACAGAGAGGATGTGCAGCATTGATCATAATGGCACTCGGTTTTGTTTCAGCGTGTGTCTCAGCCTTTTTCTTCCTCTCGTGCTCACTTTCCTCTAAAGCACGGGTGTCGAACTCTGGGCCTGGTGGGCCGCAGTGCCTGCAGGTTTTCTTTCTAACCCTTTTCTTAATCAGTGACCAGTTTTCACTGCTAATTTTTTTTTTTCCCTTCATTTTAATAGCCCTGTTTTTCAGGATTCGGTCCTCTGAATTGATTCTTTTCTTCATTAAATGGCAGCCAAACAAATGAGATGTGAGATGAGCCAACAGATGACCAGCTAAACTGGGATTTCAAACTCCAACCAATCTGTTAATGAGAAGCCAATTCTTGCTGTTAATTAAACTCGTTATTTAATTCCATGGCTTATTGCTACTCTCATTCTGTAACAGCAGACATTTCTAAAAATGATTTTTTCTGTTTTTTTCTCAGAACACGGTCATAATGTATGGGTGACCTGAGAGATCAACCTTACTGAGTCCTTCACCTTTCTTTATGTTCAAATAATGTGGTTACCTGGTGATGTGGCAGCTTGTTTTGTGTCTCATTATTGTTTGCTTGCTAAGTAGCTCTTTTAGGGCGAATGTCGACTTTTGTCGACAGGAGGTGTTGAGGGCGAATGTCGACAAAAGTCGACATCCAGGGATAGAGGGCGACGATCAGCTGTTAATGGCGACAAAACTCACTGTCACGTCGCAGGCATTCCCTCTGTGCTTGGAAGAATGCTAGACTTGTTGACTCGGCAACTAATCCTTACGTGTGCGTGAGTTGGGAAATGTAAACAATGGCAAGATGGCATCGACATGTCACAAGGGAGCGAAGCGAGTGCAGAAAAGAAAACACTCGGCAGACAATGTGTTGCGCATTATCGCGGAGTTGGACTCTGATTTTTCAGAATCGGATTTTATTGACAGTGATCAGGAGATCGAACAAGAGAGTGAGAAGCCGGCATCAGCTGATCAGACACCAGCCGATGCTGCGCCAGCTGATCCGCTGCCAGCTGAGCGCATTCGCGCAGCCAATGCATCTACGGCAAGGTTCACGTGGGAGGAATACACAGACATTGATCCGTGGGAGCCGAACTGGCTACTGTACTTCACAAGACGGCATGGCTTGCTTTTGGACATGACAGATCACCAGCTGCTGAACTACTTCAGGCTGCTCTCTCCTGATGCTGCTTTTCAGCTACTGACAGACATGACAAACAGGTAGGCAAAGAAATTTTTTGAATCGCGGGCTGTGCTTGCATCGCATTCTCATTTTTCAAAGTGGAAACCCACAACAAAAGACGAGATGAAGCGCGCTGTGGCATTACAAATCGAGATGGGACAGAACTGGTGATATAACTTCAGGGAGCGTTGGTCCAAACGTGCTTTGTCCCCTGGTGGCTTTGGACAGGTTATGCAGCGTGATGATAGGTATGTGATGCTGCAAAGTTTTATTCACTTCTGTAATAAACAGAAGCAAATCCCATGGGGTGAGCCAAGCTATAACACCATGCATAAAGTTCAGCCCCTGCTTGACATTGTGGAACCAACATAGAAACAATTTTATCAGCCTGGCTGTGATTTGTCTGTGCATGAATCTATGATAAAATAAAAGGGACACCTTTTTTCTGCAAATATATGCCAGACAAGCCCACAAAGTATGGCATAAGGGATTTTGTACTGGCAGAAGCAAACACTGGTTTCTGCCTGAAAGTAATTACATATACAGGAAAGTATTTCTTTCAAAGAGAGAACTGTCCCTTGACAAGTCAGGTTGTGCTGGAGCTGCTTCAGGGCTGTGAACATTTGGGTCATGTTGTGTACATTTGGACAATTTTTATACATCACCTGAATTGTTCATGGAGCTACAGAGCAGAGGAATTGGAGCTTGTGGCACAGTGAGGGTGAACAGGAGATACATGGCCTCAAAGTTGAAGCCAGACAGGCTGAAGATGAAAAGAGGTGACAATACAGTTTTCATGCGGGCAGTGGCATGGCACGATGGCAAACGGGTGACTTGTCTCTCTACAGTACACACTCTCAATATATATGAGCGAGTGCAGCAACAGACAATTGAAAAGTAGGCACCAAAGCAACACATATTGTAAGCAGTGCAATGTGGCAATGACTGAAATTGGCTGCTTTGAGTGAGATCAGACTTTGCAGGACTTTGCTGTGTAAAATGTATGTGATATGTATGTGAAATCATAGAGTGTGCAGGCTCATACAACATGCAAGACAGTAACATTTGTCAAAAGGAAATATTTTTTGTTGATTTCAATTGCTTTGTGTTCTTTTTTTAAAAAAAGTTAGTTTTTGGAAAAATATTCAGCCCTGGGAGAAAAGAAACAAAAAAAAAATAGCTCTAAAAGAGTTAAGGAAAAAAAGAACTAAGGGGTCTGATTCAAGTTAATTTAAAACAAAGACAAAAGTTAATTAGCAGCAAACACTGGTCACTAATGAAGAAGATGGTTAGAATGAAAACCTGCGGCCCACCAGGACTGGAGTTCAAGACCCCTGCTCTGCTTCTCAGACTGATTTTGAGGCGCCTTGCTCCCCTCCGTGTCCACTGTTTGACTACTGCCAATAATAGACGGGCTCACATTTACTGTGAAGACCTCATTCGTGTTCTTGTTGATATACTTTTCATCTTTGAAGGCGCCTCTGATTGCTTCTGATTAGTATTTAGTGACCCAATGTTGCTAAGTGCGTTGACTTCCTTATGTAAAGTTTAAAACGTTTATATAAAAAAAAAAAAAAATAATCAAGTACTTAACTTTGGTCTCCTAAAGTATTGTGTTGCAAGCCCCTGCTGGCTGAACGGTCAGGTTACTGTAAGGGACCCGAGACACACACACATAGGTAATAGTGTTTTATAATATGGTAGTTTTTTTCTCGGAGCACGTAGCACTTATGACTCGTGCGCTGATGCTCCTTCACTTGGAGAACACTGCCCTTTACAAAATTGGGGTGTTCTGTGCACAGAAAGTGACACGATTGAAAAGTACAACTTGGACACTTCCCATGCCTGTAATGCATATATGAAAGCCATTCAGAATCGCTCCTGATTACTTCTTAAACACCATTAAAGGCATTCGATAAGCTAATCCCCTGGACCCCCTCCTGCCCTGCTGTCCACTGTGTCTTTTTGGTCCAAAAAAGATGTGCCCATCTGTGTTTTATGTTTGTTCGAGCCATGGTGAGTCTAGTCATGTTTCACAAAAGATATCACTGAATATACTACAGGGAGATTCACTCAAAAGAGGCTCCGAATATTCTGTTGTAACTCCCGTTAGGATGAAGTAATCTGAACCAAAAAAAAAAAAGTCCTATACCTTCATGTATGTGTAATCGATTGCATTAGATGCTGGACGTGATTTCCGTTTTCTGCCAGACACATTTCGACGTGGCGCTCAGTGTTCCTGAACGTATCAGCAAGCATCTTATAGCAGCAATTTCATGTTGGATGTATTCCTTCAAATCTTGCACAGTGTGAGGTTTGTTCCAGTAGACTTTTCCTTTGAGCATATCCAGTCAAGTTGGGGAGCATGCACTGGTACAGTGCTTTGCCGCACCCGCTACACAATGAAACAACTGTGTTTGAGCATATCCCAAAGGAAGGAGTCTGGTGGTGTCAGATCCAGTGACTGTGGTGGCCAAAGCCCCTTTGAAATTACCCTGTTGTCAAAGAAGGACTCAGTTTCTGCCATGCTCCTTGCCAATATGTGACATGTTGCTCTATCTTGCTGGAAGTAACCTTTTGTTAACTCCCAAACATCCGGTTGATTCTGACATCGCTTATCTATGACCGGACAGGTTTGCACCATGAAGACGCGCTGCTTAATACTGTACACCACCATCCTGATAAGCAGTCAAGTAACTGAGTGAAGGGGTATGGGTGGTATGCACCCAGAAGTTGCAAACGGAGGTTAAATGTCACGACAGCTGTCCGGCGCCTACCTCATCGCTTCGACTCGGGGGGGCATCCCGGCTTGTTCAAATCTCCATATGATGAGGAGCACATTGCTTGTTTCGTTCAGATTGCGTCATCCTAGCGAGAGTTAACAATTGAAAATTCAGGGCCTCTTTCAAGTGAATCTCCCTGTATATGTTGCACTGTAATTCTTAACTATGTCCTCAAACTCTTTTTTTAAATAACTTAGTAGCAAAATTAATTTTAAATCCTTAGAAGCATAGTGTGTTTATTTAGTGTTGGCTCAAGTGTGGTGATCAGCCTGAATTGGTCGGTTGGGAGACGAGCGAGTGCTGTGGTGGGTGTCCAGTAGTCAAAAAACCAACATACAGAAATCAACTAAATGGGATTCTTCCCTTTACAGCCTCTGCATACACATGTAACGTTAATACTTTTCACAATGTCTGAGGATTTGTTGAGCCAGCCGCCTCCAAAAGACGCACATAGGGTTAAGGTCACTAAGAATGCTTTCCTGACACTTAAAATGATGAAGCTGTAAAAGGAAAAATTGGCATTATGGTAATGTTTATGAAATGTTTGTTCAAACTTTTGCTTGCTATGATTAATGTTTAAAGGTTTTAAGCATAAAACAGTAAATCTAGGATTTCTGGATCAAGAGGTTCAGGAGTGAAATGGTGCTTTTTAGGGTGTAGGAGAAAAGTATAAAATCTGTTGTTTGTAAAACCTGTTAACTAAAACGCAGGGCAGTGTGGTAGAAAAATGGGTCATTTGTATAAATGACAATACAAATAACTAAAAAATGGTACAAGTGCTGATTGCGTAAAAGTATCGAAGTGTGGTATGTCTGGAGTAACAGGATGTTGGTTTATTGTGAGGTAGAATAAAAGACTGTTCATTTATACAAATGCTGACATTCGATCGTAAATTTTTTTTTTTTGTTGTTGTTGTTGTTTTTCTCCAATAAAATCGAATGATACTTAGAGGGGATATTCAGTCTGATGGTGCTTACTGTATTCAGCTATCAGATTACACAGTTAGTACAGATTATATTGGTACACTCGATCAGCCGACTTCATGTTGTCTTTTTTCCTTTTCTGGTTGCTTCTATGGGTTCATTCAGGAGGTGGGGAGTTTTATTTCTGTTTTGAGACCCTGTATAGTACTAAGCAGGTGTGCTGCATATTTTATAAAGAGAAGAATAATGCAAAACTGCTGCATTATTGTTGCATGATTTTTGGTACACTGAATAGTATGGGCCTTCTACTGATGTATAATTTAACACAAACTTCAAAATTTTGTTCAGTTATTAATGATTAAGAAAAAAAAAATCTTCAAGCAGAACGCTAAACATTGCATTCTATAACCTTTCCTTGGGGAACTGCTAATCTTTACAAATATCCCGTAATATTTAAACACCTTTTTATTAAAAAGACAAGAACTGAAGATGGGATTGAGGAGGTCTTCGAAGTACTCCCCCCACCGACCCACAACGTCCCGAGTCGAGGTCAGCAGCGCACCATCCCCACCATATACAGTGTTGACACTGCACTGCTTCCCCTTCCTGAGACGCCGGATGGTGGACCAGAATCCCCTTGAAGCCGTCCGAAAGTCGTTCTCCATGACCTCCCCAAACTCCTCCCACGCCCGAGTTTTTGCCTCAGCAACCACCAAAGCCGCATTCCGCTTGGCCTGCCGGTACCTATCAGCTGCCTCCAGGGTCCCACAGGACAAAAGGGTCCTGTAGGACTCCTTCTTCAGCTTGACGGCATCCTTCACCGCCGGTGTCCACCAACGGGTTCGGGGATTGCCGCCACGACAGGCACCGACCACCTTACGGCCACAGCTCCGGTCAGCTGCCTCAACAATAGAGGCACGGAACATGGCCCATTCGGACTCAATGTCCCCCACCTCCCTCGGGATGTGGTCGAAGTTCTGCCGGAGGTGGGAGTTGAAGCTACTTCTGACAGGGGGCTCTGCCAGACGTTCCCAGCAGACCCTCACAACACGTTTGGGCCTACCACGCCTGACCGGCATCCTCCCCCACCATCGAAGCCAACTCACCACCAGGTGGTGATCAGTTGACAGCTCCGCCCCTCTCTTCACCCGAGTGTCCAAGACATGTGGCCGCAAGTCCGACCACAAAGTCGATCATCGAACTGAGGCCTAGGGTGTCCTGGTGCCAAGTGCACATATGAACACCCCTATGCTTGAACATGGTGTTCGTTATGGACAATCCGTGACGAGCACAGAAGTTCAATAACAAAACACCGCTCGAGTTCAGATCGGGGGGGCCGTTCCTCCCAATCACGCCCTTCCAGGTCTCACTGTCATTGCCCACGTGAGCATTGAAGTCTCCCAGCAGAATGAGGGAGTCCCCAGAAGGTGTGCCCTCTAGCACCCCCTCCAGGGACTCCAAAAAGGGTGGGTACTCCGAACTGCTGTTCGGCGCATACGCACAAACAACAGTTAGGACCCGTCCCCCCACCCGAAGGCGAAGGGAGGCTACCCTCTCGTCCACCGGGGTAAACCCCAATGTACAGGCTCCAAGTTGGGGGGCAATAAGTATACCCACACCCGCTCGGCACCTCTCACCGGGGGCAACTCCAGAGTGGTATAGAGTCCAGCCCCTCTCAAGGAGATTGGTTCCAGAGTCCAAGCTGTGCGTCGAGGCGAGTCCGACTATATCTAGCCGGAACCTCTCAACTTCGCGTACTGAAGATCTCATATTGACCTTTAAGTATTTTGACACTCTTGATATCCTTCTGCTGTGAAACATTCTGACATGTCATCGTTTACACGTCTTACACTAATTTCTGTATTATCTATAATAGTTTATGATATCTATTATTTTTTATTATATTACATATCTTACACATCAATATTGCTGCTACTTCTTTGTCTTGTCTTTGCACAGTGTCTATTTGTGTTTTAATTTTAATTTTAATTCTAATTATTTGCATGTCATATTGTTACACTGAGGACCCTGAGCTTCACAATTTTGTCTATCTGTATACTTGTATATAGTTGAGATGACAATGAAGTTCACTTTGACTTTGATTTAATTTGCACATTGTTATGGTGTCTTCGTGTGTTGTTTCTTTCTTAATCCTTCACTATGGTTTTATTTTGAGTTTGCAAACAAGCCAGATCTCCTCTGGTAATCCAAGGAGCCTGAAGCCACCAGCGTATATCCCATTAATGATCCACATGAACATGACCTCCATTACATGGATTGGGGCCAGATCTTAAACAGAGAGAAGTTGTCAAAGTAAATTCACGTCTAATTGCTCGGAGCAGAGAATATTGATCAATCTCAAGCTGCAAACCCTTTTTTTGTTTGTTCTCAAGATTCAAGTCAAGTTGGGGAGTATGCACTGGTACAGTGCGTTGCTGCACCCACTACATGACGAAACAACTCTGCCCCGCCAGGCAGACACGCGGTCCAGTCCCACCCTCCAGAAATGACCATCTATCTGCCACAGCTGGGTGTTACGTGGGCGACCCCTTGGCCTGGTCCAGTCACTCGGGTCCTCAACACTGAGGATCTTACGAGCCGAACCACCCTCTGGGAAACGCGCCACATGGCTGTAGTGCCGTAACTGACGCTCCCTCACAATGCAGGTCATGTACCTCATTCAGGACTCCCTGAGGAACACAAAGTCAAACCAACGGTACCCAAGGATTCTCTGGAGAGACACAGTACTGAAGGAGTCCAGTCTTTGTCTCCGGTCTCTAGATAGCGTCCCATGTCTCGCAACCATATAGCAAGACAGGAAGCACCAGAAAGATGCAAGACATAAAATAATTTATGAACCTAGAGTCATATGATAGAATAGGGCTTCCCAAACCTTTTCTTATAAGCTCAAACTCTTGTCGTACCTCCTGGTTAGCCCTAACCCCATGTTATAAACCATCCATCCATCCATCCATTAGCCAACCCGCTATATCCTAACTACAGGGTTACGGGGGTCTGCTGGAGCCAATCCCAGCCAACACAGGGCACAAGGCAGGAAACAAACCCCGGGCAGGGAGCTAGCCCACCACAGGGCGCACACACCCACACTCCAAGCACACACTAGGGACAATTTAGAATCACCAATGCACCTAACCTGCATGTCTTTGGACTGTGGGAGGAAACCCACGCAGACACGGGGAGAACATGCAAACTCCATGCAGGGAGGACCCGGGAAGCGAACCCGGGTGGTCTTACTGCGAGGCAGCAGCGCTACCCACTGAGCCACCGTGCCGCCCTGTTAGAAACCAAATGCTATGAAACTAGACATGATCTTCGATTTTGGTTTGGATTTTGGTCCCACTGCATGGTTTTGCACAATACCAATCTGCCACAACTAGCTGACTGTTAACAAGTTTGTGATCAAATGTCACGTGTGTGTTTAGATCAGGGGTCTCCAACTCCGGTCCTGGAGGGCCCCAGTGGCTGCAGGTTTTCATTCTAGCTCTTTTTTCTTAATTAGTGACCAGATTTTGCTGCTAATTAACTCTTTGCCTTAATTTTAATTGATGCACAACTTAAGACTCAGGCCCCTGAATTATTTATTTTTTCCTTAATTAGCAACCAAACAATATTAAGACACAAAATGTACCAACACATAAACAACAACCTGCGTCCATCACACAATAACTGAAAATAAAGAAATGTGAAGGCCTCAGTAATGTTGATCTGCTCGGGTCCACAAAACATTTTGACAGTGCTCTTAAAAAAAGAAAATCATTTTTTGAAATGTCTGCCATGGCAGAATGAGAGCCATGGACTTAAATAACGGATTTAATTAGCAATGAGAATTAGTTTCAAATGAAGAAGCTGAATGAAGTGAAGTTGGTTTGGAGTTTGAGGCCCCAACTTAGTTGGTCATCTGTTGGCTCACTTCACATCAAATTTATGTTTAGGTGCCGTTTCAGGAAAAAAGAATCAATTCAAATGTCAGTCTCAAGAAAAGTCAATTATAATAAAGGGAAATAGTTAATTAGCAGCAGAATCTGGTGACTAATGAGAGTTAAAATGAAAACTTGCAGCCACAGTAGTTCTCCAGGACTGGAGTTGGAGACCCCTGGTTTAGATGTACACAGATCTCGATGCATGAAATACTCAAGTGGAAAATCCTTACTGAGTAATACCGTGTAAAGATTTGTAATCCGTTGAGAACAAAATGATGTAACAATGATCAATAGAAACCAAAATCCCCAACCCATTGAGGTCTGATTCAACATCACACCAATAATCAAAGATTGAAACCACAGGTTGATCCAGTTTGCGTGAATTTCATCACAGCAACTCCTGATGTGACTCAGTAGTGCGAGTGTGTGTGTGTGGCCCCTGTGTTCCTGTATCCACTCCACTCTACATCTGGGCCTGCTCCCGATGAGATGGCGGATGGTGTCCTGGGGGATCTCCTCCTAGGTCTGGATCAGGGCATCGGTGAGCTCCTAGACAGTTTGCGTGCTACTAGGCAGCGTTGGCTTCACTGATGCATAACGTCTCAGTTGAATTCAGGTCTGGGGAACATGTGGGCCAGTCAATGGCTTCAATGTCTTCGTCATCCAGGAACTGTCTACACACTCTGGTCACAATAGGCCAGGGCATTGTCCTGCCCCAGGAGGAACCCTGGGTCCACTGCGGTAGGTCTGACAATGGCTCGGAGGATTTCATTCCCGTACCAAACAGCAGTCAGGGTACTGTAGCCAAGCGTTTGGTGGTGGTGCAACCCTCTAAAGATACGCCTCTCCAGACCATCACTAATCACTTACAAAGTTATTGTCTGTTTTTCTCCTCCATTATTATCAATCTTTAATATTTATTGTATCAGTATGCTGCTGCTGGAGAATGTGAATTTCCCATTGGGATTAATAAAGTCTATCTGTCTGTCTGTCTGTCTGTCTCTGTCTCTCTCTGTACCAGTCATGCTGGATGACATTCACCACGGCGTCTCCAGACTCGTTCACGTCTGTCACATTTGCTCACTGTGCTCTCATCTGTGAAGATGGCGGACCTGCCAATTGTGCTGCACAGTGATGGCCTGTGAGCACAGGTCCTACTAGAAGATGTTGGTTGGGCCCTCATTTCACCATCCGTTTGTTTGTGACAGTTTGGCCAGAAACCAGCAGGCCAGTAGTCAGCTGGAGTTCATTTTGTGGGGCTCTGGCTGTGCTCCTCCTGTTCCTCCTCACACAAACATGCAGATGCCAGTCCTGCTGCTGGGTTGATGCCATTCTATGGCCCTGTTCAGCTATCCTCAAGTAATGGTCTGACTCTTGGTATCTCCTCCATGCTCTTGTGACTATACTGGGTCAACCTTCTTGTGACAGCACATATGGATGTGCCATCCTATAGGAGCTAGACTACCTGTGCAACCAAAATCGGCTGCAGGTACCACTTCATGCTACCAGTAGTGATGAGGACACTAGCAAAACACCAAACTGGAGAAGAATCCGTCAGGAAGGATAAGGAGAGAGCAACCGTCTGTGTTCTTCCCTAAAAACTGATGTCCATCTGGTTACTGGTGTACATTTTTCTGACCAAACTGTCACAATCTGACTCCATGAAGGACTGATGTCCTCTAGTGAGACTTGTGTTCACAGCCCATTACTATGCAGCTCGATGGATATTTGCCAGGGAATGCCATAATTGGCAGCTTCGTAATTGGTGCCCTGCAAAGCCATTCCTTTTTTTGCTAGGGGGGTTGTTATCTCTCCAGGTCCCTTACATTGGTATCAATGCAGGTGAAATTGGTTCACAGTCGCTTCTGCTTCCTAACTGGTCAGATTGATATCCCTGAAGCTTCTTTGCCTTGGCGTTAGACTGGGATGATTAGATGTTCCCTTTGTTTAATTCTAATGTGGAATAAAAAGCTTTTTTTACAAAAAAAGTTTACAGTTACATATATGGTAGAATTGCATGGTATAACCGTACTGAAAACACCCTTTCTAAAACAGTACAGTGCCAGCACTATTCATTTCGCCCTCAGTCGTTTATTAGCGAGACCACAACTCCCAAACTGATCTTGTAAATGTACATATTACAAGTAACGCAGTTCACCATGGGGGGGGGGGACCTTCCCTGATATTTAAAGGTTTTTATTAATAAAAAACTTCTGAACACTCCAGTGACAGAATGGGGGGGGGGGGGATCGAGATATTTCTGAACTCTCCAAACCTGTGCAGAGTTTATGGGAGTAGGTGCCATCCTTTGGGGGGAGAGGCGATTCACATTTCCAGAGTAAGTGTTTGTGCCAGCAACTCCTCATGCAGTCCTGGGATTTGACACACCTTGTGATTTCTAGTCTCGTAGACTGACCTGCGGCGACAACAGCAGCAACTGCAGTCATCGAGTTTGACATCCCCTCCGACTAGACGTCACGTAATGTGACATCGGCTTTAGAGGATCCTCCAGATTCCGTACCTACTGAGATCAGATCTAACTCCTCAGACCAGTGGTTGAAGTGGGGAAAGTTTTTCAGGGGGAACTTGAAATTTTTATAGTCAGACTGGGTGTCTTTTTCAACAATTCATATTGCCGCTGTGATTTGAGGACTGTAGTTTACTTTACACAGCTGTGGTGTTGCAACTGTGCTTGTAATCACACATTCATCTGCACTCCCTTCCAACTTAATTCAGTAAACCTGTTGCTTCAGTTGCTAAAAGTAATATTATGGTCTTAATTTAATCTGTAATACCGACATTTCTGTGTTTGTGCACATATGTGCTGACTCGCATTGTTTTGCCGCTGCCACTCAGCAGCTCTGCTCCTTTGGCTTTGCCAAAAAAAGTGTGTTGGTAATAAGTTTAACTTTTTTTTTTATGCCTGTGCTAAAGGAATGATTACCAGAAAATTCTAAAAACTGAGGTATGTGCTAATGAAATGATCATAAGCCTAAAATTTTAAAAACTTGTAATTGACCGACTACCTGAGTGCCCAGTCGGGGTGATTCTGAAGCTTTTCCACATTGTAATCCTATTTAGACTTGTGTTAAATCGTGGGATTGGTTTTGGCTGGAAAAGGTAGCCCCTCTTAGTGGAGAGACCCATCCAACCCGCTATACCCTAACTACAGGGTCACGGGGGTCTGAGTGGAGAGACCCATCCCACAAAAAAAAAAAGAGGAACCTAGCGTGCCCTCTGATGGTCTGCGTTCTGTCCATGAATGGCCTCGGACTTGTGCCCGAGGGAGGGTGACTGTCTATCCCCAGTTCTCCTGGACTGCACTCTGAGGGTTCAGTATGGGATACTCGGCATGGGATACTCAATGGGTTGCTCATTTTGTGTTTGTCAATGTCATCTTCGTTTTGCAAAATCCAAACATTATTTATTGTCCTGAAATGGGTGGCATGGTGGCGCAGTGGGTAGTGCTGCTGCCTCGCAGTTAGGAGACATGGGTTCACTTCCCGGGTCCTCCCTGCATGGAGTTTGCATGTTCTCCTTGTGTCTGCGTGGGTTTCCTCCCACAGTCCAAAGAAATGCTGGTTAGGTGCATTGGTGATTCTAAATTGTCCCGTGTGTGTGTGCCCTGCGGTGGGCTAGCGCCCTGCCCGGGGTTTGTTTCCTGCCTTGTACCCTGTGTTAGCTGGGATTGGCTCCAGCACCCTGTAGTTAGGATATAGCGGGTTGGATAATGGATGGATATTGTCCTGAAATAGTTTTGCCCATTAGTAGGGCCAAACATCTTTGTTCCTCCAATTTTATTTTTGACATAACCATCTATCTTTTTTTCTTAATTGCAGTTTTTGTATTAATCTTAATACCATGGCGTTGTTTTTGTTTATAATATAGGTGTGAATTAATTTCTGTTTTATAAAGTTATTTCTATATTCTCTTTCTAGGATTTGCAAGTGAATCTTCAATAAGATTTGGAAACTCAAGAATATTAAAACATCGAGCCTTCAGGTAAATATGCAACTTTACAGCAAATTGTTACTATTTTATATGTGAGGAATAATTATTCTAATTTCAATATTTTACTTGACTTTCTAACACCCTAACCACCATGTCTGCCTGGGTTTCCTCCCACAATCCATAGACTTGCAGGTTAGGAGAACTGGTGTTTCTAAATTGGCATGTGTGGGTGTGTGCTTTGTTCCTGTGTTGCGCCCTATGCTAGCTGGAATAGGCTCCAGAATACCCCCCACAACCTTGTTCAGGACATAGCATGTTCCTAAATGAGTGGCTGACTGACTTGACTTTTTATAACTTTCCCTTTTTTAAAATGTAATTTTTTTGGTACAGCAGTTAGATTTTAGTTTGTCAATTGATAAAAATTCAGAATTTGTCTTTAATCATGTAACCAGAAGATGTGTGTTTCTGAATTACGCTAAAAATGTGAGACCAGTCTGGTTTCCTTTTCTAAGATCATTCATTTTCTGCCTCTTACCAAAGTCTGGGTCAGACTTTGTGAGGACAAATCTCATAAAATTTACAGAAATGTCATATGAGCCACCGGACTGCTGCCAGACAAAACACACCTTATTTTCTTATTGTTTTTATTATTATTATTAATTTTTTTCCCTATCTAGCTTGATATATAGGGGGCAACCAAACATTCCATAGTGTGTTCAGACTTTTAAACAATAATCAAAGGAATCCACCCGTGGCCTGTTGACTGGGGTTGAAAGCTACAAATAAGTAAATCTGAATGAATGGGCAAATCATGAGCTAAACCTGCCCCCTCTGCAACTGTCCATTTCTCTCCCCTGTGCCGCCTCTTTGTTTTGTTTCTAGAGACAAGGGTGTTAAAATGATCCAAAACCACTTACAATTTCAACAGTTCATGACAAGGTGCAGACCAGTTCAGTTCCGCATCCACTGAACAGGATCATCTCCAGACAGAGGAGCAGCTTCAGCGACAGACTGCTGTCACCGTCCTGCTCCACTGACAGACTGAGGAGATTGTTCCTCCCCCAAACCATGAGACTCTTCAATTCTACTTGGGGGGTAAACATTAACATTATTCAAAGTTAGTCTGTTATACCTGCATTTTTATCACTCTTTAATAGTTTTTTTTATCAGTATGCTGCTGCTGAATTTCCCCTTGGGATTAATAGATGATAGATACTTTATCATCTATCTATCATTTATCTATCTTCTATCTATTATATAGTGCCTTTTCTATCTATCTATACATACTATAGTGCCTTTTCTATCTGTCTGTCTATACATACATACTATAGTGCCTTTTCTATCTATCTGTCTATCTATCTATACATACTATAGTGCCTTTTCTATGTATCTGTCTATCTATACATACTATAGTGCCTTCTCTATCTATCTAGATAGATAGATAGATAGATAGAAAAGGCACTATAGTATGTATAGATAGACAGATAGATAGAAAAGGCACTATAGTATGTATAGATAGATAGATAGAAAAGGCACTATAGTATGTATGTATAGATATATAGATAGATAGAAAAGGCACTATAGTATGTATAGATAGATAGATAGATAGATATACATACTATAGTGCCTTTTCTATCTATCTATATATCTATACATACATACTATAGTGCCTTTTCTATCTATCTATCTATACATACTATAGTGCCTTTTCTATCTATCTGTCTATCTATACATACTATAGTGCCTTTTCTATCTATCTATCTATCTATCTATCTATCTATCTATCTATCTATCTATCTATACATACTATAGTGCCTTTTCTATCTATCTATACATACTATAGTGCCTTTTCTATCTATCTATACATACTATAGTGCCTTTTCTATCTATCTATCTGTCTATCTATACATACTATAGTGCCTTTTCTATCTATTATATAGTGCCTTTTCTATCTATCTGTTTATCTAGTGTTAAATTCACACGCAAGTGTTACTAAATGCACGCTTTACATGCAGTATATACACATTCATCCATTTTCCAACCCGCTGAATCCGAACACAGGGTCACGGGGGTCTGCTGGAGCCAATCCCAGCCAACACAGGGCTCAAGGCAGGAACCAATCCCGGGCAGGGTGCCAACCCACCGCAGGACACACACAAACACACCCACACACCAAGCACACACACGGGCCAATTTAGAATCGCCAATCCACCTAACCTGCATGTCTTTGGACTGTGGGAGGAAACTGGAGCGCCCGGAGGAAACCCACACAGACACGGGGAGAACATGCAAACTCCACGCAGGGAGGACCCAGGAAGCGAACCCAGGTCTCCAGGTCTCTCAACTGCGAGGCAGCAGCGCTGGTATATACACATCTAAATGCTAATTCATCATTGAGGTTAATTTAACTATTTCTTTTACTGTATTTCAAAAGTAGACCCTCATTGGCTAATTGCCCTTCTAGAATCATCCTGGGTGGAACAACCACCCTCCAGGATTACTGTACTGTAACTCACTGGCTTTTGTCACGCTGCGAGGTTGCCAGCTAATCTGGTTTAAGAAGAGGATTCCCCATGTGACCCTCCTTCACGTTCGTTCAAGTTAATTGGAAGCAATTAAGTTAATTCAATGATGGGGTCAGTCGGGTTATAGCCTGCCTTAGATAAAGGACTTTTTTTGGCCACAGAGCAATCTTAGATTTTTTTTTTAGGGTTGACTTTTTTTTTTTTTCTTGCATTGACCTAATGTAACTTCCTGTCTAAAATAATCTAAAACATGCTGTAATTAACACTTGGAATAGGCTATAAAGGCTGTTTTGGCATGAAAATTCTTTTGATATTAAAGGATAACTTTTTTTGTATTTTTTTAATATATGTATTTGCCACACAAAATTGTATAATTTTTTCAGAAAAAATTTAAGTGTTGCATTTTTTAGCTTGAAAATTGACATTTTTATTAAATCTCGTCTTTCCACTGTAAAAACGTGCAAAGCACTAAAGCTGTAAAGTCGGAAGAAATATTAGAAATGAGAATATGAAATGAAGGATGATGATGCTAATAAGATTTCAGCAGCACCTACTATTTCCCATCTGTAGGAATGGGAAAACTGCTTAGTTGTATGGTCATTTACCTGACATTGTTCAGCATAACAGTTTATCTTAACAGTTCTTTCAGTCACGTCCTCACCAAGAAATAAGTTCAAGTAAGTAAAGTGGATCTTGCCTGTCAACGTTCACTTTTATTCCTGGCTGCCCCACAAAATCAAATTGAGGTGGTGCTGGCTTATTTGAAGCAGCAGGGTCAACAGAGTCACTTTCAGTTTCACTGCCTGTAGACCGATTCACTTTGTCATCATTGCTGATGAGACTCCTCAGCATCACTGCTCACATCAATGTTAAGAGCTTGCAACACCTGGGTGGCTGAAAAATGTTTCCTGTGAGACGCCATTATGCGTGTCTACACCGTTGCCCGGCTAACATTTTAGGAGAGACGTATCTATACAGTTGACGGAGTGTCACTCTGGTCTAACGCTTTTAGCATTGTTTTTGCAGCCCGAGTGATGATCGGGAGGTTAATCTTTCTATAAATTTAAATATTTTACCAACATCGGTGCTTTACATTGCTGTTTTATGGGGCGTGGGCGGGGGAAAAAAAAACTTAAATTCTCACCGAATGCATCCATTTTTTTAAGCCAAGACAGTTATTGAAAAGTCAAGTGACTTTGTCATGCCATCCAAAGAACACATTGCAGCATATAATGGTGTGAAGTAACGTTCTCCATAATTGCAGTGCGAAATATACATAAACACAGAAGTGCAATACAGGTAAAGATCTATACTATAATAGATGGATAAAAATGTAAAATAGACAGTAATTTAAAATAGATTGTAATATATAAATAGTAAAACTAATAAACAACCGTAATGACAAATGTAACATATGCACTGTATTTACAGTAAATTCACTTTGCGGCCTGGCTTTGGCAATTTCTCAAACATTACTCTGTTGTACTTCTGCCCAAGAGCTATAGTAAAAGTGGCCTCAATGTGATCAACTGTAAATCGGCACATTTTATTTAGCCAACAAAAGCCCCCCAACCCCAAATGAGTTTTCCCTCATCCATAGAGAAGTCGAGCAAAATGTAAATTCTGCAGACGCGCTGACCAGGCCAGGGCTCAAACTCAGGATTTGGGAGCTGTGAGATCTCTGTGTGCCGCTCAGCTATTCTGCAGGTTAAACCAAACATTTTTCCACTAACTAATGCGTTGCTGGAATTAAAGATTCCAGAGTGAACATAAAATATTATGAGGTTTTCAAAAGGATTTATGGCAGTAAGACGCCAACAGCTGGTGTCTTGCTGATGTGTAAGCTGAAAATTGGCTCCCAAGGTGAAACTATTGTCATAAAAAAAAATATTCCTGAAAACTACACTGCTAAAAGAAGAATAATAAATGACTAATGTAGAAATCTGGTTCAATTTGGTATTAAGAATAACGGAATATAATTGTTCTGGAAAGTTCATTTAGTAGGTATGGCGGAGGTGCAATAAACAGATGAGGTCTGTGTGATATCCGACCAGTAAGCATTACTGACCCATCTGTACAGTAGTGTTTAGTTAAAGTGTACATCCAGTCTATTTTCTTATCTAGTACGTATTTAAATTATTTATGTATAGATATTTTGGAAAGTAGTGTGGCTGAGTGGGAAATTCCAAGGCCTTGCGTCTCGAAGTTTCCAGCTGGCCACCTTCTTGACTCTCGCTTATTAATAAGTTTTCTCTCCTATTCCAAAGATGACATTGACTACTCCAGACTGCCCCAGTTTTTGGGATTGGGATTATCTGTGGTGATCCAATGGCATGTAATCCATCAGCACTGTTGGTTTAGTCTCCATTCTGGGACTACATAAAGTAGAAAAGCAAGTTCATAAAATAGACGATTATGCAAATAAATTGAAGAGTAGCTGCTGTAGTGTAGTGCTGAGTAGATTTTAACACATTTACCATTAGTCCTCTTCCATCTGTCTTGTGTTCTTGTTGATTTTTAAAGAAACGGGTGGCTTCTGTCCTACCAGATCCCCAACACTTCTTCTAACCTGTCACCTTCAGATCATTTGATCTTTTCTCGTAGCTCATAACAATGTCTTGTCATCTTTACACCTTCTTTAGTGCTGTTATTGCTTTGTAATACAGCATATCAGATGGTGCTTCACAACTGTGTTGTTAAAAGTAAGCCAATGTCGCATTACACAACTTCTAGTCAGAGGGGTTGACAAACTTGGTGACTGCTATTGCTTATCTGGTTGCCTGTCGATTTTACAGAACTAGGAGTCACAAGGCATGTCCGATTTAAGTGACTTCCTAACAAATTACCAGCAAAGCTTTGCATTTCCAAAGTATTGTGAGGTCATCTGCCTTTTTCTGACCACCTATAACATGCTGCCCGACCGAGCCACTCTCATGCAGAAGGTTTTCAGGTGCAGCGAGTTCAGCCACAATCCTCTGTCCTTCCATAGCGGTATGAAATAAAGAACGATACATCAGAGTGAAGAGCCTTACTTCTGCTGGTGAAGACGAAAACACCTTCGCTCCATATTCCTAGTAGCTGCATTTTATTTATCGTACTTCCAGCAGCATGCTCATTGGTCGTCACCAATCACATGCATACAAGACTGCCGTCACGACTTAAAACAAATCAAGCTTGTTTGATTTTTCTCTGGGTGAGTTGCCTGGTGGTCAAGGGAGCATGCAATGACTGCCCCCAACTTTTTGATTATGTAAATTGTTAATTCATTCATGCGTTGTTATTTAGTTAAGTGAAATGTACAAATGGAAATTGCAGGAGAAGTCATGTGATGTGATCTGGGGCCACATTTATAAAGTTTACATCTGCATAAGAAGAGGCTTGAAATGTGTGTGTGTGTGTGTGTGTGTGTGTGTGTGTGTGTGTGTGTGTGTGCGCCAATTCCCGCACAAACATCAGGATTTATAAAAGAGAACTTGACTGGGGAACTTGCATATACTGTACAGTGGTGCCTCATACTTCGAATTTAATTTGTTTCAGGAGGCCATTCAAACTCTAAATTTTCCCCATTTGAAATAATAGAAAGTAAATCCATTCCCCGACCCTAAACACCCATTTTAATAAAAAAGAATAAACGGCAAATACACAATTTAAGGTAAAAATAACACAATTGCATGCCTTAATTAAAACATAAAAGCAAATACATAAATACTGTATAATAAAATAAAAACTGCATGCACTTTACCTTAGTGAGGAGTGCCGATGTCCTGTGGGACTGGTGTAAAGGCAAAGAGAGGCTTCTGTTTGGAAAGGGATTCATCTTCAGTATCTTAAACACGGCCCCCAGATTTGCCACATGTGAACCACTTTCATGCTTCGCGATAAGTTTATTAACCTCACCCATCGATACTACTAAGTTACTTTTAGGCTTTGTTTCTTCCACACTCTTCGTTGGATGCCATGGCTAATAGATAGATAGGGGAGATATGGATCTCAGTCTGGGAGGTTCGTCGTGTTGTGGCTGTGGCAACATTAGAACACATTAGAACAGGCCATTCAGCTCAACAAAGCTCGCCAGTCCTGTCCACTTATTTCTTCCAAAATAACATCAAGTTGAGTTTTGAAAGTCCCTAACGTCTTACTGTCTACCACACTACTTGGTCGCTTATTCCAAGTGTCTATCGTTTTTTATGTAAAGAAAAACTCCTAATGTTTGTGCGAAATTTACCCTTAAGTTTCCAACTGTGTCCCCGTGTTCTTGACGAACTCATTTTAAAGTAACAGTCTTGATCCACTGGACAAATTCCCTTCATAATTTTAAACTGTTCAATCAGGTCTCCTCTTAGTCTTCTTTTGCTTAAACTGTAAAGGCTCAGCTCTTTTAATCTTTCCTCATAACTCAACCCTTGTAGTCCTGCAGTCAGCCCTGTTGCTCTTCTCTGGACCTTCTCTAGTGCTGCTGTGTCCTTTTTGTAGCCTGGAGACCAAAACTGCACACACGACTCCAGATGAGGCCTCGCCAGTGCGTTATCAAGCTTTGAGCATAGACTCCTTGGACTTGTACTCCACACATCAAGGCGCTATATAACCTGACAGTCTGTTAGCTTTCTTAATGGCTTCTGAACACTTTCTGGAAGTCGATAGCTTAGAGTCCACTATGACTTCTAAATCCTTCTCATAAGGTGGACTCTCAATTTTCCGGCCTTCCATTGTGTATTCAAACCTAACATTTTTTCTTCCTATGTGTAATTCTTTACATTTACTGACATTAAATTTCATCTGCCACAAATCTGCCCAAGCCTATATGCTATCCAAGTCCTTCTGTAATGATTCCAAATTATCTGCTAATCCACCTATCTTGGTATCATCTGCAAACTTGACCAGCTTGTTCCTTATATTCCTATCTAAATCATTTATATTTATTAAAAATCGCAGCGGCCCTAGCACTGACCCCTGCTGGTCACCACTCTTAACATCAGACAGTTCTGATGGGGTCTCTCACACCATCACCCTCTGCTTCCTGTGTCTGAGCCAATTCTGCACCCATCTAAAAACATCACCCTGAACTCCCACTTCTTTTAATTTGATGCCCAACCTCTCAGGTGGTATCTTATCAAATGCTTTCTGAAAGTCAAGATAAATAATATCGTATCCTCCACTTTGATCGTATCCAACGCACTGTAGTCAGTGCATGCTTCCAACCTATACTTGTGGACATGTGGAGGTTTATCACATCTCGACTTTTGCTTATTTCCAGGTTTCTCAAGGTGTGGTGTGACTTTGTTCAGCACATTTATTAACCTGAGGATTACCCATCAGTCAGCATTCTGACTACTTTAGCTTCCCTTGTGTTTATCCTACTTAAACAGTTTTCTACATGTTTTTCCATAAATTCAATAAGATTTTACCCTTTGAACACCTGCACTCTGTACTGTTTTTTTTAAATAAGCTACATTTGAATGAGTCTTTGCTGCATGTATAAAATTGCAAGCAAAAATTTCAATGTGACCTTCATTTCCTTGAACCTTTTATCAGGAAGGTAGGGAATCATAACTCACAAAAACAGACGGCAGACAGAGAGAGGGAGAGATCGTCAATCCATTAGATTAGGCGATCTTAACGGAAGTTAAGTGTTATGGACGCCAAGGAGTACTATATACGCAACTCAAGTGGCATGTGCTCTGCATGGACACCATGGGGGACCCCCCTCCCAGTCCTTGATGTAATATGGACACAGGGGTGTGCCGTCTGTAGCAGAGTTTCAATTGCAGTTATGTGCAAAATAGACGCGATAATTCTGAAATGTCGACAAAGCACTAATGCAAATTGTTAACATTTCCATTGAGTGATTTTATGCAAATAAGTTTGTTTTATCACCTGAAATTGAAAATTGCACCCAATATGATGGTTGTGTTATTTCAATTGCATCTATAATCGGCGTATTTGTTTTTAATCAGAGGTGATGAGAGAGTGAATACGATAGAGAAGGCGAACTCCCTATACTTGGCAGAGGCCACATATTAGGGATTGAAGTCATCTGTAGTGTTTTTAACTCTGGAGCTGTGGGTAACAATTTTAGGATGAGCAGCTCAACATTCATGGAATTGTGCACCACAATAGGCCCTCTTGTGTCCCCTGCTGTAGCATACATGAGGAGGGAGCCAGTCCTGACCGAGGAGCGCAAAGCCATCATGCTTTATAAACTGGCTACCTGTGCGCAGTACAGGGTTGCTGCCGAGGCCTTTGGTGTGAGCAAAACTACTGTTCACAGGTGTGTCGGGCCATATGCTCCAAAATGATGAGATAATACTTTAACTGATGTAGAAGAGGCATGTCATTTTTCACAGTGCAATTACAATTCAAGTGTATGGTGCAATTGACGGCTCGCATTCCCTATTCGTGAACCAAGTGACGGGTATCGGGATTACGTTAACAGGAAAGGCCGGACATCTGTTGTTCAGCAGGTGGTCGTTGATGACAGATTAATGATCAGAGACATTTGTGTTGGGTCACCTGGTAGTGCTCTAATTTACGTCATGTCATGTGACCTAAACGCAACAAAAGTGTTTGTATTACAGCTTTAGTATTAGGGTGTTGTGCCATGTTAGCCATTATGAATGTAGGGAGAAGTCTAGCAAAATGACCCCTTTTATTGGCTAACTAACAAGATTACAATATGCAAGCTGTCTAGGCAACTTGTCTGAAGAAGGGGCCTGAGTGGCTTGACTTCCCACTACATTGCAGCTTTGCAAATTATTGCTTTGTCAAATCGCCTGAAAAACCGTCTCAAGTGAGCATGTAAACTTTTTTTTGTGAATTTTCAGTTTTTTCTTTTTCAAAATTCATGTGTTTCTGTTAAGTTTTTTTTGTTTTTGGTAATTTCAAAATGTGCATTAAGGAGGTTAATGGAATCATACCTTGTGTAACTAAAGCAATTTACAGATAAAGCTGGAACTTCTTACTGCCATTGATGCTAGAGTGAAAGATAAATTAACTGCTTGCAAGCCTACTTAGGGTTAATAGCTGACAAAGCCGTTTTGCTATTACGGCAGGTTATTCATACAGGCGTCTGTCATAAGACAGGGTGCAGTAAGCTGACTGAGGACAATTTCCAGTTTCTTAGGAACACGTCTATTTGACACGAGAACTAACCTTTCCTTACAGCATGGGCTCCTCTACTTCTATCGTGGACCAAGCCTGTGTATGTTCATTTATTTGTGTCCAGGTTTTTATGGCGTGTATGTTTGCTGCCCAGTAATAAAACTGAAAATTAGGTAAAGCCATGCCACCTTCTGCCTGAGGTCTTTGTAGGGTCGCTCTTCGGATACGTGGGTGTTTTGAGTTCCAAATGAATGAGGTTATGGTTGAATCTAACTGTTTAAAAAACGATTTATTGATATATATTGGAATGTTTTGAAATAAAAAGAGAAGTTTAGGAAGGATATTCATCTTAACAATGTTAATTCTTCCGGCTAGAGTGAGATGAAGGGTTGACCATCTATGCAAGTCTTGCTTAATTTTTTCCATACAGACGGCAAAATTTTGTTGATAAAGAACTTTGTTTACTTGTGATATTTACCCCTAGGTATTTAAACTGATCTGCTATGGTAGAAGGTAGGGTGTCTAATCTAATATTATATGCTTGTGAATTCACTAGAAAGAGTATACTTTTATTCAGATTAATTCTAAGACCAGATATCTTTTGAAATTCTGTTAGTGCTGTTAAAACAGCAGGGACAGTGTTAGCATGGGCTCCTCAAAGCAACTCTCCAAAGATCTGAAAACAAAGATTGTTCAGTCTCATGGTTTAGGGGAAGGCTACAAAAAGCCATCTCAGAGGTTTAAACTGTTGGTTACAACTGTAAGGAATGTAATCAGGAAATGGAAGGCCACAGGCACAGTTGCTGTTACACCCAGCAGCTCTGGCAGGCAAAGAAAAATACAGGAGTGGCATATGCGCTGGATTGTGATAATGGTTACAGACAACCCATAGATCACCTCCAAAGACCTGCAAGAACATCTTGCTGCAGATGGCGTATCTGTACATCGTTCTACAATTCCGCGCAATTTGCACAAAGAACATCTGTATGGCAGGGTGATGAGAAAGAAGCCCTTTCTGCACTCACGCCACAAACAGTCGCTTGTTGTATGCCAATGCTCATTTAGACAAGCCAGATTCATTCTGGAACAAAGTGCTTTGGACTGATGAGACACAAATGGAGTTATTTTGTCATAACAAAAAGTGTATTGCATGGCGGAAGAACACCGTATTCCAAGAAATACACCTGCTACTTCCTGTCAAATTTGGTGGAGGTTCCATCATGCTGCGTGGCTAGTTCAGGGACTGGGGCCCTTGTTAAAGTCGAGGGTTGGATGAATTCAACCCAATATCAGCAAATTCTTCAGGATAGTGTTCAAGCATCAGTCACAAAGTTGAAGATACGCAGGGGTTGGATATTCCAACAAGACAATGACCCAAAACACAGTTCGAAATCTACAAAGGCATTCATGCAGAGGGAGAAGTACAATGTTCTGGAATGGTCGCCACAGTCCCCTGACTTGAATATCATCGAAAATCTATGGGATGATTTGAAGGAGGCTGTCCATGCTCGGCAGCCATCAAATTGAACTGAACTGGAGAGATTTTGTATGAAGAATGGTCAAAAATACCTCCATCCAGAGTCCAGACACTCCTCAAAGGCTATAGGAGGACAGCGTCTAGAGGCTGTTAGGTTAGCAAAAGGAGGCTCAACTAAGTATTGATGTAATATCTCTCTCTGTTGGGGTGCCCAAATGTATGCACCTGTCTAATTTTGTTATGATGCATATTGCATATTTTCTGTTAATCCATTAAACTTAATGTCACTGCTGAAATGCTACTGTTTCCATAAGGCATGTCAGATATTAAAAGGAAGTTGCTACTTTGAAAGCTCAACCAATGAGAAACTAAAATCCAAATAGTTAAGAGGGGTTCCCACACTTTTTCATACGACTGTACTAGACGTCATGTAGTATATGTGTACCAAATTTCAGGTCAATAGATCAAATGGTTTGTGAGCTACAAGTGATTTTAAAATCATGGACAAACGGACAGCCACGGTAGTGTGTTTTTTTTGTGTGTGTGTGTGTTTTTATACAAAGTCTTCCCTATCAAAACACTTACAATCCAGCAGTCATAACGCAGTGGTTCAAAGTCAAGTGTTCTCCACCCCGAAATTGATGCTAATATTAGAGGTGGGGGTTCTCAATTACGGTCGTGGAGGTCCACAGTAGCTGCAGGTTTTAATTCCAACCAATTTCACAATTAGAAACCCGGCCTAGCAGAAAATGACACTTGGTATTTAATTCTGTGGCTTCTTAGTCCTTTCATTCTTCAAAGACAAATCTTTATCACATTGTAGAATTTTCATTTGCCGAGCATGTTATTCATATGTTTGGTGGTCCTGAACAAATGTATACCTCCTTGGTCTTTCCGTTCTCTCATGTTTATTTCAAACCATTTTCTTAACACAGATATGTCATGTTGCATAGGCACAGGCTTAAATGGAAGCACGTTGGTAGGAGAGCTTCTGGTTCCTTTGTCATTTGTGACTCATTGATGGCTGGTTAAGATAACAGGCAACCATTAAAACCTCAGTGTAGCTGTTTAAAGCAAAAATAGGCAATTAAGGATTCTGAGTCATAAGAAACTTAACTAAAACTAACCACAAAAATATTGACTTAGTAGTAAGTAAATGGGTTCTATTTAAGACTTTAGTTGAAGCAAAAATCTGCAGACCTCCAGTACTGAAGTCAAGTAACCCTGAATTCCTTTTACAACTTTTTGTGACCTGTGGGTACATAAGGCAGAAATATGAAGACGCCAAGATTTGTCAAGTGCCAATGAATGTGCTTCTGCCCAATTCATACCCAATATGTGATCGGTAATACCCCATAGGTCATACCCATTCATATTCCTGCATTTGAGTACATTTGTCGGAGTGAATCCATAATGTTCTTAAAAACAAACTATTAAATATCCTAGAGGGAAGGAGCTGGCTTCATGAGTAAGAACAGTTTGAATTGTCATTTACAGTACATCTATCAACTCTAAGTATAAATTCTGATTTTATTTTTTTATTTTTATTATAAGATTCTTTCTCCAAAAAAAAATGTATTCTAATGTATGTTTATTTTGTTTTTAGCTTCCAGAAAGAATTTTCATTTGACAATGAAGATTTAACAAAGGTTACCAAGGAAATTGATGCTAATCTTTTGGCTGTGCTTCCTAAAGGTTTGTACAATCCACTTTTTAATAATTTTAAGGATTTATTTAAGTAAGTGACTACTAATGCATGTTTTTTTTGACTGAAGAAGCACAAATACAAACTAATCTGTAGGCCTTTTTACAAGTAGAATGGCTTTAAAATATACCTCAAAGTTTTATCCCGATGGATGGGAAAGTTGCACACACGTTGTCTTTGCAAAATATGAAGATTGAAATTTGAGCTTTATTTAATGTTGCTGTCACACAGTTTCATTAAAACAATCTGGAATAAGCAAGTCATGTTTTGAAGGTCCCTAAAGTCTTACTGTCTGCCACACTACTTGGTCACTCATTCCATGTCTCTATTGTTCACTGTGTGAAGAAAAAAAACTTCCTAATGTTTGTGTGAAATTTACCCTTAAGTTTCCAGCTGTGCCCCCATGTTCTTGATGAACTCATTTTATAATAACAGTCTCGATCCACTGGACTAATTCACTTCATAATTTTAAACACTTCAGTCAGGTCTCCTCTTAATCTTTTGCTTAAACTATAAAGGCTCCGCTCTTTTTATATTCATAACTCATCCCCTGTAGCCCTGCAATCAGCCCAGTCGCTCTTCTCTGGACCTTCTCTAGTGCTGCTATGTCCTTTTTGTAGCCTGGAGACCAAAACTGCACACAGGACTCCAGATGAGGCCTCACCAGTGTGTTAAGCTTCAGCATAACCTCCTGGGACTTGTACTCAAGTTTTGATCCGTCCTTCCGTGAGAACCCTAAATACAAAGAGGACTATTTCATTTATGTTAGGTAGAATGCCCAGAGGGGACTGGGTGGTCTCGTGGCCTGGAACCCCTGCAGATTTGATTTTTTTTTTTTTTTTTTTTCTGCAGCCATCTGGAGTTTTTTTGTTTTTTCTGTCCTCCCTGGCCATCGGATCTTACTCTTAATTCTATGTTAATTAATGTTATTTTAATTTCTGACTTTCTCTCTTATTTTTTTCTTCATTATGTAAAGCACTTTGAGCTACTTTTTTGTATGAAAATGTGCTATATAAATGTTGTTGTTGTACTCCACACATCAGGGCGCTATGTAACCTGACAGTCTGTTGGCCTTCTTCATGGCATCTGAAAGCCATGTGGTAGTTGATAGCGTTGAGTTCACTATGACTCCTAAATCCTTCTCATGTGGTGTACTTTTGATTTTCAGACCTCCCGTTGTGTACTCAAACCTCACATTTGTATTTCCTAAATGTAATCCTTTATATTTACTGCCCAGTTGCTCTTCTCTGGAACTTCTCTAGTGCTGCTATGTCCTTTTTGTAGCCTGGAGACCCAAACTGCACACAGGACTCCAGATGTTATAAAGGAGTTATAAAGCCTGACCAGAACCTCCTGTGACTTGTACTGCACACATCAAGGCGCTATATAACCTGATATTCTGTTGGCCGTCTTTAATGGCTTCTGAACACTGTCTGGCTGTTGATCGTGTCGAGTCCACTATATGGAGTATTTTCAGTTTTTCAGACCTCCTATTGTGTATTCAAACCTAACATTTTTTACTTCCTAAATTGCCAGCAGGTTAATCAGTATTAACCCACACAGTTCACATTTTGACTTTCATTCGGTCTAAGGTCCTGTTTTATATATTGGTTTAATTCATAGTTCAGTATGGCGAGTTTTGATCATTTATTCTTCATCTGGTATTTCTGTACCCATACAGACCCTTACCAGGACCAGGAGTTGACCACCATGCTGGCTTGGGAAATTTTAATTTTGCTTTCCGCAATACTCCACTCCCACAATTAAGTTTTGTGTTTTAAAAATCTGTTTCAGACATCAATCCTAGTTACACCTACAGCAGTATATTTTATAATAAGACTTGTTGTCCTGAATGTTTGGCTGGCAATTTCAGCGGTAGGGCAGGGTCCTGAGATGCTCTTGTGAAAGTCCAGAGCTATTTGCCACCCATCTGCGGAGTAGCTAAAGTTTTATTTCAGTATTAGCTGGAGCTTCTGTATGTCAAGGTAGGTGGGGTGGGGTGGGTTTAGCGGGGGGCCTCCACTATTTAGAGTTTATGCACAGCGCCCTGCAAGGCCAGTTTCTTGGTTCTAGGCTGCTGTGTCCTCACGTGTAAGTAAATCACTATTTTTTGTCCTTGTCTTTGCATTTAATTACTCTTTATTGTGGTTAAGGTTGCTTCCGTTTCATGACGATTTATTCAGCAAGGCCAGCAATGCGATATGGTATTTATTTTTTTTTCTTAGAGGCCATTTCACTGACTGCTTAGATTGTTGTCATCTAATTTTTGAAGATGGCCACATTGCTTTCTTTTGCTTATTAATTGATTAGCTGTGTGTACATATCCAAATGAGGACTTCTGCTATTTCCGTTCATTCTCAAAGATTTGTTTCTGACAGATGACATAAAATGGACTTCAGTTGCGCATGTTGCAGAAAAGTCAGTTTCTTAAATGTACACATTTATTTTTTTGGTGCAGTCTAAACTTTTGTAATATTCAGTAATTTGTTTGTTTGCTTTGCACAAAAGCACATATCTGCAGTGCATTTCCATGTTTCCAAAGATGGAGGTCTGAAATGAAGGGACACGTTTAGGGTGACAAGTGGCTTTGATGACTGAACTGGGAAACTTGTGCAAACTATCTAAAGTGCAAAAAAAAAAAAATGTAAATGTATGATAAAAATTCAATTAATAGTCAAAAAAGTTTGATAAAATTACCCCTTTGTCCTAACAAGTAGCTGAGACAACAGCCAATAGTGCACTTATAAATATTAGAGCTGCTGTTCGATTTAAAACAAAATGAATTGGGATTAATGGAACAATTGAAGTTTTTAACCTCCTTAGCGTTAGACACGAGCGCCACTCTGGCGGTAAAACCAGTGCTAAAAGGGTTAATCCCGAGTGTCACTTGGGCCACTAATATAGATGCGTCTCACGTAAGGCCCGGGGGATTACTCGGGCTGTGAAAGGGACAACATCTTTAGTGCCGAACGGTACTCTGGCAATGGTGTAGACTCATCTTCTGGCCTCATAATGACGTCTCGCAAGAAAGTCAACTGTGGTCAGTGAAACCGAAAGGGATTCTGGGAATCTGAAAGTGACGCTCGTGTGATGCAGTGTGCTGTTCATATTCGTATTACTCATCATTATTTTTATTATTGTAGTTTGTACACTTCTGATTTTATACTTTGTGTTTTATAGGAGAAAGATGAGGTTTAATAAAAATGTCGTTTTTAAGCCAAAAAATGCAACATTTTTGTGTTTTTGAGAAAAAAATTAAACACTAGGGAGGCTATTATCCATTTAAAAACTGTCCTTTTCGATCTGAGCTGTGGACCCAGTATACCACAGGAACTGATCGATTCTTCCGTGTGTCCTCTGCTGTTTAGCTGCTCAGACATGAGTAGCACCTGCACCGTGCTGTTCCAGGTCAGATATCCCTCCATGGGCAACCCAAAAAGCTCCGCGGCAAATATACTCGTGGCCAGGGACCAGTCAGACCCACTGACTTTGTCTTGCACTCAAACCTATACCTTGACAGACTCTTGCATCGTTTCACTGGTACATTTGCATTAGCAGACATCACCGCTCATCTTTTTTTTTTTTTTTTTGTTTACAGTCAAGGTGTGAATGCAGCGTAATGGCAAGGGGCGCGTGTCAATCTGCAACGTTAATGCGACACTGAACTGAAACTCATTCACTCTGTTTGTGTATCGGGTTTGCTTTGAATTGTTCTCCTGTTATTCTCCACTCCATGAAGATCTAGTGTACATACAAAACACTGTGTACGGTAATACGGCTCAAATCATGTCCATTTCTGATTCAATAAAGTACGCTGTACTTTTTGTTCCAGTACAGGCCAATCCCGTATTACAAGGGACGAGGGGCGACTCCACTGGTGTGTGTAGATGGAAAAAAACACTGTAAACAATCTTGTGCCCTTAATAGACTAGGATTCATTTGGCGATGTTTCAATAAGTGTGAAGTGTAATGAAGTTTGACTAGACTGAATGAACATATTTAGAAGTTGTCAAAAATGTGTTAATCATATCCTTTACGTGATTAATCGGGAGCTTTAACAAATATATAAAGCCCCAAAAAATTGAAGCTTAACTGTATTTTTCACTCTTGAAACTTTCCAACTGTACATAAAAAAAACTTTTCACTTGGATTTTAAACATGCATTTGTGCCCGTGTGTGTGTGCAGGTTTTTAATTCATTTAACAATTGCCAATTGTTTTTGCTACTGAAATGACAGTTTGTTTTTGTTCTTCTTCTAAACCAGTGGTCTCAAACTCCGGTCCTGGAGGGCTCCAGTTGCTGCAGGTTTTCATTCTAACCTTTCGCTCAAAGCAGCCAATTTCAGTCATTGCCACATTGCACTGCTTACAATACGTGTTGCTTTGGTGCCTACTTTTCAATTGTCTGTTGCTGCACTTTCTCACATATATTATTAGTGTGTACTGTAGAGAGACAAGTCACCCGTTTGCCATCGTGCCATGCCACTGCCACCAAATTTTCTGCCCGCATGAAAACTGTATTGTCGCCTCTTTTCATCTTCAGCCTGTCTGGCTTCAACTTTGAGGCCATGTGTCTCCTGTTCACCCTCACTGTGCCACAAGCTCCAATTCCCCTGCTCTGTAGCTCCATGAACAATTCAGGTGATGTATAAAAATGGTCCATGTACACAACATGACCCAAATGTTCATAGCCCTGAAGCAGCTCCAGCACAACCTGACTTGTCAAGGGACCGTTCTCTCTTTGAAAGAAATACATTCCTGTATATGTAATTACTTTCAGGCAGAAACCAGTGTTTGCTTCTGCCAGTACAAAATCCTTTATGCCATACTTTGTGGGCTTGTCTGGCATATATTTGCAGAAAAAAGGTGTCCCTTTTATTTTGTCATAGATTCATGCACAGACAAATCGCAGCCAGGCTGATAAAATTGTTTCTATGTTGGTTCCACAATGTCAAGCAGGGGCTGAACTTTATGCATGGCGTTATAGCCTGGCTCACCCCTTGGGATTTGCTTCTGTTTATTACAGAAGTGAATAAAACTTTGCAGCATCACATACCTATCATCACGCTGCATAACCTGTCCAAAGCCACCAGGGGACAAAGCACGTTTGGACCAACGCTCCCTGAAGTTATATCACCAGTTCTGTCCCATCTCTATTTGTAATGCCACAGCGCGCTTCATCTCGTCTTTTGTTGTGGGTTTACACTTTGAAAAATGAGAATGCGATGGAAGCGCAGCCCGCGATTCAAAAAATTTCTTTGCCTACCTGTTTGTCTCGTCTGACAGTAGCTGAAAAGCAGCATCAGGAGAGAGCAGCCTGAGGTAGTTCAGCAGCTGGTGATCTGTCGTGTCCAACAGCAAGCCATGCCATCTTGTGAAGTCCGGTAGCCAGTTCGGCTCCCACGGATCAATGTCTGGGTAATCCTCCCACACGAACCTTGCCATAGATGCATCGGATGCGCAAATTCGCTCAGCTGGCAGCGGATCAGCTGGCGCGGCATCGGCTGGTGTCCGATCAGCTGATGCCGGCTTCTCACTCTCTTGTTCGATCTCCTGATCACTGTCAATAAAATCCGATTCTGAAAAGTCCGACGCCGCGATAATGCGCAACACATTGTCTGCCGAGTGTTTTCTTTTCTGCACTCGCTTCGCTCCCTTGTGACATGTCGATGCCATCTTGCCATTGTTTACATTTCGCAACTCACGCAAACGCAAGGATTAGTTGCCGAGTCAACGAGTCTAGCATTCCTCCAAGCACAGAGGGAATGCCTGCGACGTGACAGTGAGTTTTGTCGCCATTAACAGCTGATTGTCGCCCTCTATCCCTGGATGTCGACTTTTGTTGACATTCGCCCTCAACACCTCCTGTCAACAAAAGTCGACATCCTCCCTAAAAGAGTTAAATGGCAACCAAACAGAAATGAAATGTGAAGTGAGGGAGCCAAGAGAAGACCAACTAAGTTGGGGCCTCAAACTCCAACCAGCTGCTTCATGAGGTGCCGGGTCTTGTCGTCAATTAAACTTTAATTCTTTCTTTAATTCCATTTCTTGTTGTTTCTCTCCTGGTGCATTAGCAGGCATTTCTGAAATTGTTGATTTTCTCTTTTCTAAGAGCTCTGTTAAAATTTTTGTGGACCTGAGCAGATCAACATTCCTGAGACCTTCATCTTTATTTTCAGATATTGTATGATGGACACCAGTTGTTTTGGCTCATTTCGTATCTCATTATTGTTTGGCTGCTAATTAAGGGGTTTGAGTCTTCAAGAGCAGGTCAATTAAAATGAGTTCAAAAGAAGTTAATTAGCAGCAAAAACGGGTCACTCAGTAAGTAAAGGATTAGAATGAAAACTTGCAGCCACTGCGAGCCTCCAGGACCGGACTTGGCGACCCCTGTTCTATAGGTTGTTTACTGGTTGATTGCCGATTCCAAGCTAAAACATAGAAAGCCATATATATAATTGTTTCATTAGGTGCCGATTCTTGTTAATTAAACCTGTTCATTAATTCCATGTCTTGTACAATGAGAGGAGCAACAATAGCAGACATTTATGAAACGGCGCTGTTAAAATGATTTGTGGACCTGAGCAGATCAACCTTCCTGAGACCTTCATCTTTCTTTTTCAGATATTGTGTGATGGTCACAGCTTGCTGGTCCTGTTTTGGCTCATTTTATATCTCGTTATTGTTTGGCTGCTAATTAAGGAAAAAGTAACCATTCAGGGGTTTGAGTCTTCAAAAACAAGTCAATTAAAATGAATTCAAAAGAGGTTATTTAGCAGCAAAAACTGGTCACTAGTTAGAATGAAAACCTGCAGCCACTGCGGCCCTCCAGGACTGGAGTTTGAGACCACTGATCTAAACTATTTAGGGCCCAAAGTTATTTTCTTCATTGGCCGCTAATTAAAGTAAATGCAATTAACAAGGAGCTGTTGATAATAAAGGAATCAAAAATGGACCTGTGTCTCCATCATTAAAATACTGTTTCAGTAGGGGAGGGCAAACCAGAAAATGTCCTAAACATTTTATGTGTCCGAGTAGCATAGCTGATCTCAGATAAGGAAACTTTTACTTACGTGCCATAGAATTAATTGTTACTGACAGGAAATATTGAGTTCTACTTAATTAAAATGAAAACCGGCAGCCATCCGGGACTCCCACAGCTTAGACTTTAAAAGAGGCAGACATAATTTGGATTTATTGAAAGGAAATGAAGCATTAAGAGCCAAAGACCTTCCTATGTCCTTTTTCTCTTGATAGTATTAGTCAGATTATGGATGACTGAGTATGCTCTATTAGAAAATGAGCGCCTTATCTGTCTTGCTGAAATTTCCATGTGGCTCAAGGTTTTGGTGATTGGCACAGTCTGTCCTGATCTCTGCGTATGGAATGGAGTGATAATCGGTGCAGTGCGCTCATATTTCAGCCTGTCCTGCAAGAAATGTTTTCTATATTATACACTGATCGGCCCCAACGTTAAAACCACTGAGCGGTGAAGTGAATCACATTGGCTGTCTCGTTACAATGGCGCCTGTCAAAGAGTGATAGAAAGCAAACGGTCCATTCTGGAAGGTGACGGTTTGGAAACCGGAAAAATGGCCAAGCGCAAGGATGCGAGTGCCTTTGACAATGCCAAATTGTGATGGCTAGACAGCTGGGTCGGAGCAACTTCAAAATAGCAGGTCTTGTGGGGGTATTCCTGCTATGCAATGCTTAGTACTTACAAAAAGTGGTCCAAGGAAGGACAACTGATGACGGGGTCATGGGTACCCAAGTCTCACTGATGCGAGTGGGCAGCGAAGGCTAGCCCGTCTAGTCCGATCCCACAGAAGAGCTCCCGTAGCACATAATGTAGTTATTACATTATTATTATTGTATTGTGTCTGAACACACAGGGCGTCCATGCTTACTGCTTATGGGGCTGCGTAGCCACAGACCAGTCAAAGTGCCCATGTTGACCCCTATCCACCACTGAAAGCACCTACAATAATGGAAATGTGCACGTCAGAACTGAATCATGGAGTCATGGAAGAAGGTGGCCTGGCCTTAGGAATCTCATTTTCTTTCAGATCATGTGGACGACTGGAAATGGTGTGTGTCGTTTTACCTTGGGGGAGAGATGGCTACAGGATGGCAGCAACAACAACATGTATTTCTATAGCAGGTTTTCATACAAATGATGTAGCTCAAAGTGCTTTACAAGATGAAGAAAAAATAGAAAAATTAGCCAATACTAATTAACAAAGAATAAGGTCTAATGGCCAGGAGGACAGAAAAAACAAAATCTGCAGGGGTTCCAAAGCCATGAGACCATCCAACGTCCACTGGGCATTCTACCGAACATAAATAATGATCTCAATCAGTCCCCAGGGATTCAGGCTTCATGTGGAAGAATTAGATGATGATGATGATGGTCATGTGGACCTCAGGCCTTCAATCCGTCAATGTATGTACTGTACGGTGCTTTGATCATGTGGTGGCGGCGGTGCAGATCACCACCACCACAGAAAACCGGAAAAAGAAGAGCAGAGAAAGTAGGGGTTAATACAGAATGTGGACCCATGGGTAAAAAAAATTCAATACATATACAGAATATTAGGGTTATACTAAAATGAAGCTATGAGAAAGCCAAGTTAAAGTAATGTGCTTTTAGCAGTTTATTAAAGTGCTCCACCGCATTGGCCTATCGGTCAGCTATTTCAGACTTTAGGTGCATAACTGCAGAAGTCCGCCTCACCACTTCTTTTAAGTTTAGCTCTTGGAATTCTAATCGGACACTCATTTGAAGATCTATGGGTACAATTTGGAGTGTAAGGTGAGAGGCATTTCGAGATTTAGAATGGAGTGAGATTATTGAAGGCTTTAAAAACCATAAGCAGTAATTTTAAAGTCGGTTCTAAATGGCACGGGTAACCAATGTAATGACGCCAAACAGGGCTGTGGAGTTGGAGTTGGAGACAATTTTGGGTACCTGGAGTTGGGGTCGGAGTCGGCAAAAATCTACCGACTCCTAATAAATTTAAATGAAAAAAAAAAAAATACAGCAAGTTCAAATGTCCCATTTTACAAACAACAGTCCTAATTCCATACTTCTCTGTTGTAAGAATAAAGCCCAGTGCATAGTTGTGTTACTACAAGTGTGAAGTTCAGCTGAGCTATTCTACAACCTGACATTCACATATTATAATCTGAATTATGGTACATTACAAAAAGTGTTTTCATTTTATTTGACTAGGGGGCTCTGCCCGCTTCGCTCGCCCACCCCCAGGTTTGGTTTACTGGATAAACAATTTAAAGAGATTATTTTCATGGGAATTGTTTCATATGGCAAGGCAAAGCTCTCAATTTACCAGTCGATCTATGTTCCTACCCTCACCTATGGTCATGATCTATGGGTAGTGACCGAAAGAACGAGATCGCGAATACAAGCGGCTGAAATGAGTTTCCTCCGCAGGGTGTCTGGGCTCTCCCTTAAAGATGGGGTGAGAAGCTCAGTCATCCGGGAGGGGCTCAGAGTAGAGCCGCTGCTCCTCCGCATCGAGAGGAGTCAGATGAGGTGGCTCGGACATCTGATCAGGACACCTCCCTGGTGATGGTGTTCCGGGCACATCTAACTGGGCGGAGGCTCCAGGGAAGACCCAGGACACGCTGGAGGGACTATGTCTCTCGACTGGCCTGGGAACGCCTTGGGATTCTCCCGAAGAGCTAGAAGAAGTGGCCGGGGAGAGTTAAGTCTGGGTATCTCTGCTCAAGCTGCTGCCCCGCGACCCGATCTCGGATAAGCAGAAGAGGATGGATGGATGGATGGATTGTTTCATATGCATTGTTTTTCACTTTTGTAAACACAAAATTTGTCCTTTATTTCCTGCCCCGGGCGTGGTTAAATCTTTCTCGCAGGATGTTAATGCTGCTCGCGTTGTGAAATGGGGGGGGGGGGGGGCTGAACGCATGCTAAGGAGATGCGGTCAGATCAGCTGTTTTGGGGGGGAAAAAAAAAGCTACTCACTAAGATTGGCAAGTCAGAGGAGGCAGTGTGATTCTCTGGGCAATGCTCTGTCAGGAACACTTGGGTCCTAGCATCCATGTGGATGTTACTTTGGACAAGTACCATCTACCTAAAGATTGTTGCTGACCACATGCAGTCCATCATGGCATTTGTATTCCCTGATGGCAGTGGCCACTTTGAGCATGATAAAGGCACCCTTGCCACAATATACAAATTGTTCATGAATGGTTTGAAGAACATGAGCAAGAGTTCAAAATTCTCCAGATCGCGGTCTGATCCGAGCACCTGTGGGATGTGCTGGAAAAACAAATCTGATCCTTAGAGGCCTCACCTCACAACTTACAGGACTTAAAGGATCTGCTGCTAACGTCTTGGTGCAGATACCACAGGACACCTTCCGAGGTCTTGTGGAGACCATGACTAGACAGGTCTGCCGTTTTGGTGGAGTGAAGGGGACCTACACAGTATTGGGCAGGTGATTTTAATGATGTCGCTGATTGGTGTATTCTGAAGACTTGGATGGCGCAGTGAAGTGTAGTCTTTAAAAACTAAATTTAAATAGGAGTGATTTCAAATATCTTACTTTTGTTTAATCTTCGGTAGAGACATTTTTATTACCTAATAGTATGCTTTGTGGAAAACATGGTGCTGTAACTATTTTTGTTTTTCTTTCTCTTAGTATCTGAACTAAGGAAACGATTTGAACCTGTAAGCCAAGGAACTTTGGAAATGAACAGGTATACCTGTAAAACTTAATTTCCTCTTTAAATATATTACGTTTTTTTTTTCCCCACATGGTGTGTCCTATAAAACTAGTGCCATCAATTCGTTATCAGATCCACGTTATCCATTTTTTGGTGATGGGAGCTGAAACCTATCCCAGCACCATTGAAGGCAAGGCTGGAACCAATATTAGTGGTGCCAGTCTGTCATAGGGACACACACACACTTGTTGCCTCACTTTTACATGGTCAGTTTGAAGTTGCCATTACTAAGACACACACTCGCATTCAAACTCGGCCCAGAGTAAGAGCTTTGCAGCTGTGAGGCAATAGTGCTATCCTCTGTCTCATCATGTCGCATATAACATGAATAAATATGGTCAGTTGGTACAATTTAAAATTTGAATTCTCTCCATAAATGATTAGGTACAGCAATACCATGAAATACAGAACAGATTTCTGGGTTAAATTAATAACTCTCCATATTTCTTGTCTTTAATAATTCTTCAATCTCATTAATAGCATTGGCTGACAAAATTCGGCAAATATGCTATGTCTGCTGGTAGTCTTGTTTGCTGAATATTTTTCTGGAATTTGCTTAACAGCTGGCTTAGACAAATATTTTGTCCAAGTTCCCCATTATGCATTGTGAAGCCAGCGTGACATCACAGAGCTATAGCAGCCATGTGCAGAGCTTTCACGCATGCTTAATGGAAGATTGCTGCCTGATGTGCTTCAGGCATGTGTGATGTTAAGACCCAATCCCACCAGATTTGTGTCCACATGTGTACAAAAAAAACCCCAAAAACTTGCACTATTTTAATTTAAGGGGTGCATTAGCTGATCATTTCTAACTTCTTTATGGTGGGGAGTGTCTGCATAAATAGATCGAAAACAATAAAAGACTTTATAGCTGCACCCAGTGACCCAACTTCATACAATGGAATGAGCCAGTCCTATGCCACCATATAATATATACAATAGAAAAGGGATCACTATTTTGTACTTGTGGTTATTCTTCTACCCGTGTCTGTTTGAGGTATGGTGGCTCAGTGGTTAGCACTAAGCCTCACAGCTCAGGTAGCATTTTCTGGCCGCAGTAATTGATCCAGTATTGGTGACAGATGCTTCCCAAGTCCACTGGGATACCTAAAAGACCACTACACCGTGTTAATTCACTCTAAATCAGTCCAGTTCCTCCTCCTCCTCCTCTTCCATTGACTTCAATGCAGTTTGCGGAATTTGGCAAAGTTCACCAACACTTCCGTGATTTTGCTAAAATTGCAGTAAAGTGAATTCTGCTGTGTTTGCTCATCACTACTCATTAATAAAGTATCTACAGCTCTACAGTTTGAAGTTGTGATCAGTGGTGTTGATTGAGGATAGTGTGGATTTAAGGGTTACCATACTCAGTTTCATGCTGTGAAACACTTTCAATGGAATAGCAGCTTAGACCTACTTTTGTTCAGTGTACATAAGATCTTGGACAGATTAAGATTCACAAGCATTTCCACCATATTGACATCTTTCATACTAAAATGTTAGAGTGTCAACTGAATTTTGTTCAACAGTTGACACGTTTTCAGTGCTGAAGTAAAGGTAAGCCATATTAATTGGAATGGTGTATTTCAAATGTAAACTGCTGTACATTTGTACAGGCTCCCTCAAGTTGATACGTGAGGGATTCATGGAATTGAATTCTCTCTCTTTCAGTTCTCACTCTTTCTCTCATATAGTGCCTTTTAGTTTGTGTCTCTCTTCTATAGTGTCTTTTAGTTCTCTCTCTCTCTCTCTCTCTCTCTCTCTCTCATATAGTGCCTTTTAGTTCAGTTTCTCTTGTATAGTGCCTTTCAGTTTTCTCTCTCTCTCTCTCATATAGTGCCTTTCAGTTCTCTCTCTCTCTCTCTCTCTCTCTCTCTCTCTCTCTTATAGTGCCTTTCAGTTCTCTCTCTCTCTCTCTCTCTCTCTCTCTCTCTCTCTCTCATATAGTGCCTTTCAGTTCTCTCTCTCTCTCTCTCTCTCTCATATAGTGCCTTTCAGTTCTCTCTCTCTCTTTCTCTCTCTCTCTCTCTCTCTCTCTCTCTCATATAGTGCCTTTCAGTTTTCTCTCTCTCTCTCTCTCATATAGTGCCTTTCAGTGTTCTCTCTCTCTCTCTCATATAGTGCCTTTCAGTTCTCTCTCTCTCTCTCTCTCTCCCTCTCTCATATAGTGCCTTTCAGTTCTCTCTCTCTCTCTCTCATATAGTGCCTTTCAGTTCTCTCTCTCTCTCTCTCTCTCTCATATAGTGCCTTTCAGTGTTCTCTCTCTCTCTCTCTCTCTCATATAGTGCCTTTCAGTTCTCTCTCTCTCTTTCTCATATAGTGCCTTTCAGTTCTCTCATACTTACAGTGCATCACTTTTTCCACATTTTGTTATGTTACAGCCTTATTCCAAAATGGATTAAATTCATTTTTTTCCTCAGAATTCTACACACAACACCCCATAATGACAATGTGAAAAAAGTTTACTTGAGGTTTTTGCAAATTTATTAAAAATAAAAAAATTGAGAAAGCACATGTACATAAGTATTCACAGCCTTTGCTGTTAACCTCAAAATTGAGCTCAGGTGTCATCCTGTTTCCCCCGATCATCCTTGAGATGTTTCTGCAGCTTCATTGGAGTCCACCTGTGGTAAATTCAGTTGACTGGACATGATTTGGAAAGGCACACACCTGTCTATATAAGGTCCAACAGTTGACAGTTCATGTCAGAGTGCCTTTTGTCTCCCTCTCTCTCACTCATATAGTGGGTTTCAGTTCTCTCTCTCTTCTATAGTGCCTTTCAGTGTGTTCTCTCTGTCTCTCTCTCTCTCTCTCTCTCTCACTCACTCACTCACACATATAGTGCCTTTCATTGTCTGTCTGTTTAATGTAGTGTAGAAAATCCCCATTTATGCTGAACAAAATGGAAGTAGTTGTTGTGCAGATGGATGTGTTGCAGACCAGTATCTTTGAACTGGATTGGAGAGAGAAAGACGGAAACAACACGGAGATGTAATTGCATTGGAATGAGAGATCCTTTAGAATGGTGGGCAGGTAATTGGACTCTGTTGCTCAGGCGATGTCATCTTCCAGACTCTGAGAAAATTTCATGGCCTTTGGCCAAATCCCACTTCAAGGCTACCATTCCAGTTCAAAATTTGAGTGTTCCCGCACTCCATCTGGAAACTTCCGTCTCATTTACAAATGTTGGGAAGTAAGGGAATTTTGTTTAATTCCTTGTATGCTTTAAATCTGTACAGAAAGGAGAGAATTGCCAGGCGTTTGGAAGGTATTGATAATGAAACCCAGCCCGTTCTACTACAAAGCTGTGCTGGTCTGGTCACCCATCGCCTGCTAGAAGAAGACGACACTCCGAGGTACACCCGGGCCTCTGACCCTTGCAGCCCTTGCACAGGTAGGATGCAATCACTTGTTTTCTTTTGCTTTCTTTTGTAGTTAGAAACACAATGTTTTTATATTTAGTAATAAATGTTGTCCCTGCTAATTTTAATTTTATACTGTACTAATGTTTATTCATATTCAGATTTTTGGTGCTAAGAGGAGGTGATTTATAGGAACAATACTGCGTTTTGTATACACACTCAAAATTGTGACAAGGAGAATAGAATAACTCGGCTAAGGCAGAAATCTGATTTCTTAAAAGCCTCCGTTTACATGTGAGGGTCCAATTATGGTGTTAAAAAAACGTGCTAAAAAACAAATTAATCCTCATCAATGGCTACTGTGAATCTGGAAACAAGCATGGAGCCTGTGTCTCCGGAGCAGTGTGGGGAAAGTTGCTTTCAAAAGTAATTTAGTTGCTTACAAAAATGAAAATTAATGTTACATAGTTAGTTACTATAAAATGTAATACATTACAGTCTGTGCATTTTTTCTTTTGTATGAAAAACACATTTGACTGGCCAGCATTTTTTATTAAATGTTATGCACAAATGTGAACCTTCATCAAACTGACCAGTAATGCAGCCAAATCCATGATCCTCTTCTTGTATTTTCAAAATGTTTAGTCCTTCATGCGTTATGAAGTTAATAACCTGGATCCCCTTTTTAAATCTTCAACCTAAGCCCCTAAAGATGTGTAGTATGAACGCTGCACCGTCCATCGCGCTGTATTTCAACACGCTTCTCACCTGAAGAAGGGGCCTGATTTGCCTGAAAAGCCTGCGTATTGTAATCTTTCTAGTTAGCCAATAAAAGTTGTCATTTTGCTCGACTTGTCACTACATTCGTAGTGGCTAACACGGTACAACACCCTAGTACTAAACACATCTCTAGAAAAAGCTGAATTAAAATTAAACTAACACTTTATTAATTGGTTTCTGTTATCGGATTGCATGCGGCACACTTTTCTGATTGCATATGTGATTGTGCCCTGCCAAGGAGTGGCATGCTGGTACATTTGCTTCTTGACTGGTTATCTAAGTTTCGCTACTTTTATTTCAATAAAATAAGTAGTACTTCATTACTCGTTACTTTAAAAAGTAGTCGGACTATGTCACGCATTTTTAATTTTAACGTGTTAATTCCAGCACTGCTCCTAGTGATTTGTGCTCTTGTGCTTAGCACCGTATGTTCAGCACATCAATATCACTTAAGTGATTTCTCAAATGTTGTGAAAATATTTCAATTGGGAGTCGTCGTCCTGTTATGGTCCGCATATTTCAGGATATTTATCTTTATTGTTGAAAAGGCAATATATTATTTATGTGTTGTATCCCTTCAATTAGTTGTCTTCCACCTTGATTTATTAGTTATTGTGATTGGCCTGTGCTGAGTGGGAACTTGGCCAATCACAGGGCTTCGCTTTGAACATTATAGATTAGTTTGGTGGCGTCTGAGCAGTAGAGTAGGAGCCTTGTTTAAAAGTATAAGTTTGGAAGAAATTAATAAAAAGAATTTGGACATCTTCATCCATCCCTGATTGGATGTGTGCAGTGGTTGTAATTTAAACCCGAACCATCTTAATACTTCACTACGTTTATGAATGCTTCCACTGTTTGCTACCGGATGTGTGTGTGAACAGATTTGTCCAGACTGTGAAACCCGTAATGTAACTCGATTAAAGGTTTATTTAGCTAAGTAAGAGTTACTTGATAATAATAATTCTTTACATTTATATAGCGCTTTTCTCTCAACTTGAAGCACTCTCCACACAGGGAGGACGCGGGAAGCGAACCCACAATCTCCTTACTGCAACTTGCACAGAAATCCATGTACAGTATGTTTTACCGATTTTTTTCTCAATGACCAGTATCCCGGTATCTCTAACCAGAATTAGGGTATACGTGACATTTTAGAAACCATTTTTCTCTGCATAGCCAGGTTATTAAAGTGCATGTAAACTTATTCAGTGGGATGCGGTGAAAGTATTAAAGGCAGCTTGACATCTAGGAGTTCAGGCTTGTGGTGCTTGGCCAGTTAAGTGATTAAAAATATTAGTTGGATTGACGTAGGCTTTCAGTATTCAAAGATCAGGAAGATTGATTGTAGTGCAGTTAATAACAAGTAGAGTTAAGGTTTAATTGAAAGCCGTAAGTATAGTCTAGAGAGCATTGGAATGTTGATCTGGTAAAAGGATGTGACATACGATTTGGGCTCATAGTCAAGATGAGGACAACAGAAGTGATGAGTACCAGGCAAGTGAAAAGGCTGTCAGGTGAAGCAAAAGTATGTTATGAAAGTGTGCATTGAGAAAGTTCTTTAAGGGTAAATAGGTGGTCTTCAGGGAAGTGAATCGTATGAAGTAGAATGAGTGATAAATGGGGAGAGTGGACCTTTTGAGGTGGATTTGGATCTCTATGGAGACTTTTTCTAAGATCTTTGCTGTTCATAATGGCAATGAAGGTTGGCAAGTAGAAGAGCCCCATGGAGGATCTCCCCATTTCTTATTTTTTTTTTTGGTCTTGTAGGGTATATGTTTTAAATCTGATGGTCTGAGATACGTGTGGAGGTTTGTAGAGGCAAAAAGGATCGGTGTGATAAGAAGAGATTTGCCTGGCTATGGTGAGGAGTTACATGAGAATGGGTCTTCATTGAAGTCCTCCTATAAATGTAAAAAATGGAGGAAGAATAGCTGGCAATGGGGACTTCATTTTGTTCTATATACTCATGGACTTTTTAATGTATTTTGCTTACCTGGCAAGGAATGTGTGTTTCAGTGTTTTTGTTGACACATTTATAAAAAAAAAAATATCAGTTCTACAAAGGCTATCGTATTGATGTGTCATATCCACAATTACCTCTGGACTTTCATTACCGATTCATAATGAATGAATATGCCCTCCTTAAAGAACAGATGTAAAAGAAATTACAACTCTACTCTGATCATTTAATGTTGTGGTTAGAATCTTAAACACAGGTTTGATATTTCTACACAACCAGAAGTGAAAAATCATTTAAGTATAGAACATTAGAACACTCTAGACAACAACAGGTCATTGAGGCCAACAAAGCTCACCAGTCCTATCCACTTATTTCTTCCAAAAAAACATCAAGTCGAGTTTTGAAAGTCCCTAACGTCTTACTGTCTACCACACTACTTGGTCACTTATTCTCAGTGTCTATCGTTCTTTGTGTAAAGAAAAACTTCCTAATATTTGTGCGAAATTTACCCTTAACAAGTTTCCAACTGTGTCCCCGTGTTCTTGATGAATTCATTTTAAAGTAACAGTCTCGATCCACTGGACTAATTCCCTTCATCATTTTAAACACTTCAATCAGGTCACCTCTTAATCTACTTTTACTTAAACTGTAAAGGCTCAGCTTTTAATCTTTCCTCATAACTCATCCCCTGTAGCCCTGCAATCAGCCCAGTCGCTCTTCTCTGGACCTTCTCTAGTGCTGCTATGTCCCTTTTGTAGCCTGGAGACCAAAACTGCACACAGGACTCCAGATGAGGCCTCACCAGTGTGTTATAAAGACTGAGCAGAACCTTCTGTGACTTGTACTCCACACATCAAGGCGCTATATAACCTGACAGTCTGTTAGCCTTCTTAATGGCTTCTGAACACTGTCGGGAATTTGATAGCTTAGAGTCCACTATGACTTGTAAATCCTTCTCATAAGGTGGACTCTCGATTTTTCCGACCACCCATTGTGTATTCAAACCAAACATTTTTATTTCCTATGTGTAATTGTTTACATTTACTGACATTAAATTTCATCTGCCACAAATCTGCCCAAGCCTGTATGCTGTCCAAGTCCTTCTGTAATGATATAACGGATTCCAAATTCTGCTAATCCACCTATCTTGGTATCCTCTGCAAACTTAACCAACTTGTTACTTGTATTCCTATCTAAATCATTTATATTTATTAAAAATGGCAGCGGCCCCAGCACTGCCCCCTACTGGTCACCACTCTTCGGCCAGTTCTGATGAGGTTCCTCACACCATCGCCCTCTGCTTCCTGTGTCTGAGCCAATTCTGTACTCATCTACAAACATCACCCTGAACTCCCACTTCTTTTAATTTGATGCCCAGCCTCTCATGTGGCACCTTATCAAATGCTTTCTGAAAGTCAAGATAAATAATATCATCTGCTCCACTCTGCTCATATTCTTTTGTTGCCTCCTCATAGAATTCCAGTATGTTAGTAAAACACGACCTCCCTCTTCTGATCCCATGCTGACTGTTCCTAATACCTTCTGTCCTTGCCAGGTGTTGCTCCATCTTATCCTTAATAATTCCTTCCATTCATTTTCCTGTGATCAATATTAAGCTTACTGGCCTATAGTTGCTTGGATCTGCCCTGTCACCCTTTTTATGTAATAGGATGATATTTGCCATTTTCCAGTCCTTCGGAATCTCTCCAGTGCGCTCTCCAGAGGATCAGTGATGACAAATAGCACCTAAAGCAGCAATTTAATTGTGATGACAACTGGCACAGCAGGTTACATACAAATTACTGCAAAATCCTGAGCATATGGACGCATTTCACTACAGCTGGACATCTTGACATTGGGTCAGATCCCCATGCATGATGAATAAAGTGGATACAAGTGGAATTTGTAAAATGCCAAATAGTGTTTCATGACACGTCTAACTGCAACCCTGGTGAGGCAGTGATCTGTAATTGACAGGAAGCAGACTATACAGGGCTACTCAAAATGAAAGAGCAGATTTCAAAAATTTATTTCAAACAGACTGTGCAAGACAGAAAAACATTCCGCACATCACTGGATATAGGAAAGTTCAAAATTTGGTCCTTGAGGTTGCATGCACTCAACATGGTCTCTGAAAGATGTTTGTCGCGCTACACATGGTGTTCATTTCTTGCCCCACAGAAATCAACTGGTTCCTAGTTACTGAATTTACAGCTTCCTCAATTTGATGTCGCAAATCTTGAAGGTTAGTGAGCATAGATGGAACAAACACTCTTTTTCTTTAATGTACCCCCATGGATTAAAATTGCAGGGGGTAGGGTCTGGAGACCTGGGAGGCCATAGACGATGAGCAAAATCCTGTTGTCCACCTCTTCCAATCCATCGTCCTGGAATGGTGTCGTTGAGGTAACGCTGGACCTCCCAAGTTGAAATGAGGTGGGGCACCATCTTACATGAAAATGAAGTCATTCCAATCTTCCTGATGTTGGGCAGACCACCAGTTTTGTAGCTGTGTTATGGTCTGTTTACCCCTTACAGTTATCAAGTTTGTCGTTGGATTGGTCTACTCCCCACCAAATAACACACACATACATAGATATACATACACACTCAGACCCTAACCACAACAGTGCCCTATGAATGACACACACAGCTGGTTAACTTCTAACACTTTAAACCACACAAGTGCTAGAAGAATAACACAGCCTGTCACAATATGCCAGATTGCTTATAGATCAAGTAGATTCACCGAAGACGCCATCAGTGCAGCCGTCCATACAGTGATGAGCCATCTGGAACACTCAATGACCTATATAAGATGTTATTTGTCGATTTATAGCTATCATAAATGCTTGTTCATTATAATTGTCAATGTTTCCAATTTTCAAGTATTGGATCAAAAGTGTCTTGAGAGAAACGTTTTCTAGGCAACCCGTGCTAAAGTGTCAGTGTATTAAAATGAATTCATGTATTTATTAAATGTTGGGTTTTATATTTTTATTCTTACAGCTAGAAGGTTCAGTAAAGAAGAAATGGAGATCCAGGAAACTCAAGATGTTTCAGCCGTAAGGCAGTATCCACCCAGAAGCTGTCAAGATCCTCCGTGCGTACTTACAGAATCGACTCCAAACTCCGCCTCCACAGACACGACCACGGTGGACACAAAGGCAGATCGCATTGCCAGATATAAAGCGGAACGCAGACGCCAGCTCGCCGAAAAATATGGCATCTCTTTGGACCACGAGCCAGATACCGATTATTTGCCCAAGTATTCTCGAATGCGTAAGCTGGATGCTTCAGAAAAATGTTCAATGGCACTTCCCAAATCTGAAGAAGAAAGTAAAGATGTAAATTTGAGATACAGTACCAAAGGAGATGGCGGTGTCATCAGGGACCCACAGAGTGGGCTCATCGAAACTAAGGTGTCCGGCTATCAAGAGAAGTCCGTCGACCCTGCGGAAAGAGAGCGGATAATGAATCTGGAGAACTATAGGAGGGCACAGGACGCCAAAGCAATGTTGCATGAGCAGCTCTCCTCGCGGAATGTCACTGGTGAGGTTCACAGTAAAGGCTTCTCATTCTCAGAAGTGCCGGATTCTCCTAGTCAAGGTCGTAGGTCATCTTTGCCCACTCCAAAGCAGTTCATTTCACCGGGGGACCTCTTTATTGAGCAGCAGGCTCACAACATTCTCAACAGGCAAAGGTAAACAATGCATTGAAATAATTGATACAGTTCCTCGAATTTAATTTCAGTGTTTCATTGCCTTATTGTATACATTTTTTAAGAAAGGATAAGTAGTGAAACCTCACATCTGAAGTAATTCTTCGGCTTTATATTTACAGTTTGAAGCAAGACCTCACTTTATCAATCACATGGAGACACCTTTGCATTTAAGGGTCTGTTTCGATTTCATGATTAATGAAGTCGCACCATTTTACAATCTTACTGTACCATTTTTGTTTCATCTCTGACAGCCGAGAAAGTGGATTTTAATGAATATTTGACTCGATTAAAATATAGCAAATGTTTTAGCTTCTTTGATGGGCTAATGAACGACGGTAAAGCACTGAGGTCGTGAGGTTTAGAAGAACATGAAGGGATCTGTTGGGAATAATGAATGGTTTGCCTATTGGGAAGGGATGTTAGAACATTTCAACTGTAATATTTGGCTGTTCTTGCCAGATTTGCTTTTTAAATACTATATTGTTATATGGAAGCTAGGTTGCTTAAGTGTAAATACCATTTTGGAGAAGATTTCTTTTTCAAACCCCTTTAGTTAAGGGCTGCAGGTGATTTCAGCAGCATTGGTACAAGATAAGAACTTACCCAAGATAGCATGCCAGGCCACACTGACTCACCCACCCAGTTAATGAACTAGTTTAATCTTCAGTGGACTCCTTTAGAATGTGTAAAGAATACCCATATGGGGATAGGGAGAACATCATTTATATTTAGGTTAGGTTTCTTTATTTAGTCATGTTTACACAGGAAAGCATGAAATTGTATATTTGAATTACAATAGAACATGGCTGGCGTGCTGAGGCAGTGGCACTGCTGCTAACGGCTCCAGACATAATCTGTGTGAATCCTGGCCTGGTCTTTGTCAGTCTGGGGTTTGCATCTTCTGCCTCCATTTCTTCCCCACATACTCTGGTTTTGTTTCCCACTTCCTAAAATATACAGAGTAGATGAATTTGGAGACCATCTTAACCAGTTGTGATGACTGTTTAGATTGACTAATCCAGCTTGGATTCCTAGTAGTGATGATCTGATTGATCAGCCGACGATGTAAATTCCCAGATTTTCACACCAAATGACTCGATCAGTAAATTGGCTTTTCTAAGCTTAATAGTAATTTTCTTTTAGTGCTACAGCTTGCTTGAAGAAGGGACCTGAGTTGCCCTGAAAGCTTGCATATTGTAATCTGTTTAGTTAAGCCAATAAAAGATATCATTTTGCTTCACTTTTCATTGCACCCATAATGGCTAACACGGTACATCACTCTACTACGGTGCTCCATTATGCAAAGTAACAGTACGCTCCAGCAACAAAAATTAAATGTGCGCTTTCTTAACAGAGAGCAGATCCTACGATTTTAGGAGAGAGAGAAGATCAAAGTATTGGCTTTTAGATTTAAGAAAGTGGAGTAATAAGCTGAGATAAAGGAGTCTGAAGAGTTGTCCTGTGTGTGGAGAGGAAGAGCAGCAAGTTTTTTGGTGTCCAGCTCTTTCTGGATGGGAAGAAAAGAGGCACACGGCAGAAGTGAAGAGAAGCTCCTTTAATGAGATCAAACCTTTTTTTTTTTTTTTTTTGTCCGCCTTGTCTGACCGTGAATAGTGAATGGTTTTGTTTTTAGTATAGCCAATCTTATTTTTAATTAGAAAAAGAATAAATAGATAAGTTTGGCTCTTAAGTCAACATATCAATCATTTACTAAGCAGCAAGTCCAAATTCATCTGTTTAACATGTAAACTTGTTAAGCTTACTAGCCTTCCTGATAAACACGTATTGAACATTTTATTAGAGTTGTGGCTTGTAATTATGGTATAACAGTAAATAAAGTGGTTGTCAGATGTATTATGGGTAAAGGTTTTTTTTGTATGTTGTTTAAAGTGTGTATTTCAAGGAGGTTTTTATTCTGTACGAGCTGTATATACCCGGCGTTGCCCGGGGCAGAAGTAACCTAATCGGTCAAACACTTACATATATACCAAAGTAAACCTAATCGGTTAAACAGCTTCATATATACAGAAGCGAACCTAATTGGTCAAACAGTTATGAATGTGCAGAATGATTTTACAAACATTATGCGTGTTAACAATCATTAAAAAGAAAAGATTGAGGAACTGTTCTTCTATATGTGATGAAGCCACTAATAAGACAGATTTTTTTCAGGACCCAGCTGTTTCATAACTAAACTACTGCCACCCCAAAGTAATGCCTAATACTGGTTTTTGGGGTAGCTGTGGAATAAAAAGGGTGTTTTTTAGTCAGTAACAATCTGACAGTACCCTTCAGTACGGGCTGAAGGGTGCCTATGTAAGGTTTTACATCCTTCCCGTATGGAAAAAAAAACATACTAAACTTTTTTTTCATCATTACAGATAATCTCAGTCAAATCGAAGTACGCATTCTCAATTTATTTTTATCTAATTTTTACTTTTTCACAAAGCCATCCCATGCCAATTTGTATGAATAAACTTTTGCTAGAGAGTTACCAAAAGTTTATTCATGCACATATTTTAATACAGATAATCTATCTGTAATCAAGGTTCTCATTTTCATTCTAATTTAAAATAATAATAGATACTCATTTTTTTCTTCTGTTTTAGAAAAACCAATCTATGCCACCTACGTCTTCGTCAAGTCAGCTTCATCCAGCTTCATCACATATAGAAGAAGAGTTCCTGAATCTTTTCTTTTTAATGATTGTTAACACGCATAATCTTTGTAAAATTATTCTGCACATGCATAACTGTTTGACCAATTAGGTTCGCTTCTGTATATATGAAGCTGTTTCATCGATTAGGTTTGCTTTTGTATTTATGTAACTGTTTGACCAATTAGGTTTGCTTATGTATATAGATTAGCTGTTTGTCCGATTAGGTTCGCTTCTGTATATATGAAGCTGTTTAACCGATTAGGTTTACTTTGGTATGTATGTAACTGTTTGACCGATTAGGTTACTTCTGCCCCGGGCAACGCCGGGTATATACAGCTCGTTATATATACATATACACATATATTTTTATATATATATAATATATATATATATAATATATATATATATATATATATATACACATACATACATACATACATACATACATACATACATATACACACATAGATGCACTTACAATAACATAGAAATCGATATAAACAACATTAACATCATTATCATATGAGAATATGAAGTAATATATAAGAAGCACATTTCATATAAATATAAATTATTAAACAGTAAAATCTTCTTCTATAATTTGCTACCGTGGCTTTTCGTTGGTCTGTCCAGGATTTGAAATCACATGTAGCTTGCAAACCGTTTGACGTATTGACTTCAAATGTGGTACACATATAATACGTCACGTCTGCTATCAGCTTTATGGGTGATGAATGTATTACTCTTTTTATGTTTATTTTATTTTAGAATCAACTCCTATCTGCGCACACCAGGGTGGCCGTGGGCGGATGCGTATGGTGTATTCACTCCATGTTATCGTGCATTGCGCTGTCACTGGTATTTTGATAAAAGAATTTGAACAATATATAAGAAGCGTATAAATTATTAAACAGTAAAACATTAACATTTAAGAAGTAAAGTTACATTGAGTACTACTGCAGTGCCTTCGGGTATACCTCATTTTTTCTTTGCCCATTACATGCTTAAATGTATACATTTTTTGGTGTACCTACCCGAGAACACGCGACATATAACCGACCGTGGGAGAAGCATGGATTTTAAACACGCGTTGAGTTCATCTGCTGGTCTCCCTCGTGGAATAACTGGTAATGTTTGAGTAAAATGTACAGCGAGTAAAACGACATTACCTCCTTTTTTTTTTTACGATCTGTGAGATCTTGCTTTTTTCGGTTCAAGGCTTCATAAGCTCTTTTATGTTCAATGTTGTACTTAATAAGTAGTAATTATCCCAAACCATGATCTTTGAATGTTGCAAGACTTTCGCCTTGTATGTAGATCGGGGTAATTACATTCATTGCATTCCTAGTCTGAATCACAATCTGATTGTATGGGTGGTTACCTGGCACTGTAGGGTTGCCACCCGTCCTTTAAAATACGGAATCGTGCCGCGTTTGAGAATGAAATTGCGCGTCCCATTTTCAATCAATACTGGATGGGATTTATCCCGTATTTTTTGTATCATTTTTTTTTTAAAGCAGCGTCTCATGCAAATCATCCCACACGCATTTTATGCCTCCTTTCCTACTTTTGATTGGGTAATACTTGATGTCATCGTTAGTTTGATTGGTGTTTTTAACTGTCCAGTGAGTAGGGCGTGTCTTTCAACCATAAGCAGTTTTTTTGCAGTGGTATGACTGACCTCGACGACGGCGACGTTATACGTCAAAAATAAATTACAATAAATGACGATTTTAGCGATACTTTATTACGACGGCGGCTACATAGACACGATCAAATAAAAACAAAAAAATCAAATAATCATTCTACATTTTCAAAACGTCGAAAAAACGACGGAATGAAAAAAAGGCCCACCCAACGACCCACCCATTCCATTTTTATATATATAGATTTATGTTCATTTACAGAACTGTATTTTGTTAAGAAATGAGTAGGTAATGGTTGGAGTTGCAAGCAGTCATTCAGTTAAGAGTCTGAGTCAGTAAAAATGTGCCAACTGACTTAATGTTCATTGTAATATAATTTAAGTTCCAATTTTAAATACTCAGTGGTAACAGAAATTGAGGACGCCAGAGTTGCAGTCGAAGTGTTTGTGTACCGACGCCACAGCCCTGTGCCAGTGATCTGCAGCCTAACTTAAAAATACCAATTTACTATAAAGCATACTTCTCTGTTACATTTGAAATGGGAAGTCAGGATTTCCAAGCTCCAAGTAGGAAGTTTCAACTGGAATGCTCCCAGAGATTGAGTTACCTACTTGTAAAGTCAGGAGAGTCTCGCCAACCCTGACCTCAAAATCCAACGTTGCTGCACAGCAGAAAATGAAAAGCTGTAGCATTATTAGCACTTCTGTCAATTTGTGTCTCATTAAGTCAGTTGTTCACACAGTACTGCCCAACTTCTATCTGTGGACATTTTACTACGACATTTGAAATGCGCAAAATACTGTGTAATGCGTTGTTCAGTAGTTGGCTGTATTCTGAAAGAGCAAGCACAACAAAGGCTTTCCTAGGGGCTTCCATTTTTGTTTTCCGAATGTTTTACTTGAACACAGTTAACTCTGGTGTGATTTCATTCCCAGTTCTAACATCAGACTTGTGAGGTAAATGGAGCGCAGCAAAAAGGCTTCTACACAGCTTATGGGGGACCTTAATGTTAGGGGGGGTCGTCTGAACTGGCCAGTTCTAGTAACATGAAATCAGTGATTAATATCAGCCCAGAAATAACCCGATCAAAACATTCCTAATTCCTACCGTACCTTCCTTCAACATTGCTAGGATAGGTGCAGGATTAGTCTTAAGTTGAAATAGACCTGATATGTTCATTAAATTGATAGGCCATTTTCAGAATTTCTTTCTATTAAAACTCCCTTAACCTCCTTAGCGTTGGACCAGAGTGTCACTCAGGCTGTAAAAAGGGGTCTAAAAGCGTTGGTCCCAACTCTCACCCCGGCGATTGTATAGACACGTCTCACGTAAGACCAGAGATTTACTTTACTTTTTATATATAAAAAAAAAAAGAAAAAAATCAATACCAATTAATGAGAAGTTTAACGCACATGCATGCGCCTAGAGCCCCACCCCGACTCCTCCCCAAATTTCACCTATTTGAATATGCAAATCAATGTAAATAACCCCTTCCATTCAGTGTTTTGTTAAAAGAAAATGGCAGAAAGAAAAGAATTTTAGCAAATGCGAAATGGAGGTCCTGTTCAGTGAAGTGGAGGCATGGATAAACCTACTATTTGGTAGCTTAAGCAGTGGTGTAAGCAGCAAAAGGAAATTGATGGAGTGCTACAGAGTGGCGGAGGCACTCAAAAGTTCAAGTTCAGAAAGTTGCACAGTGATTGAAATAAAAAAAGTAGTCGGATATCAAAGTCGACGTGAAAAGACGCGTCCCGGACCACCATCTGAATGTCATAAGGAAGCGTATTAGTGCCACAGAGAAGAAAAAAAGGTCTATGTCGAAATTAAAGCCGAAATGTCCACTTTAATCCTGAAATTTTCGACTTATTCTTGTTTATTTTGTCATTAAGGTAGAACATTGTAAACATTTTAAAATCGAGAGTTTCTCAAACCTCATCGTAACTAACGTAGCATGTTAAATGCTTTGTATTGTGTTCCCTGACCCAGTCGTTAATCGTTATGTGCTTCGTAAACAGATTCTCTTACACTGACAGGAGCGCATAGGCAGTGATCACCACACAATACATTACATTCATGATATTACAGCTCTCTGAACATTTTGGAGTACTAAGATGTATATTTGATATCATTGTCATGATGAAATGCATTAATGTATTAAACATGTGGGGGTATGGTAGCACTGCTGCTTTGTGTGGGTGTCACGTCCCGGGTGTACCCTGCGTGGAGTTTGTATGTCTTATATTTTAAGGAACATTGGAAAATATCCGCTATATATTTTTAATTATTCCATCCAGAGTCGCACCCATCTCAGCAAGTATTGTGCATGAGGCAGGATCCCTGGATGCAAGATGAATACAAACACACACACACTCACACTCTAGTAGCGTCGATTTAGCATCCTCAGATCCCCTAACCTGCATTCTTTTGGAAGGAAACCAAAGCACAAAGAAAAAACCCACCAGGAAAACTTACAAACTCAATTATTAAATTATCTGTAAAATGTAATCTACATGTATTTCATCACGAAAATGATTTCAGCCATACATTCTGGTGTTCTAACAGCACACAGCTCAAAGAGGATAGCTCTTGGAAATCTAAATCAACTTAGACGTCAGTCATCATCATGGGACAGGAACTCGGTATGATCTGTAAATCTGCACTCTCTTCTAATTCTTCGATTTGCCATGGTAGTTGGAATATTTTGGCCATTCCGTGCACCATTATATTGTTAGATTGGTTTCAATCAAGTGCCTTAAATTTGTAAATGATATGCAATTAATTTTGGTTTATTTGCTAAAGCCCGCATCATGGATGCGATCTAAAAAAGAATGAGAAACCACACAAAAACAGTGGTATTGGTTTAACGCCGGATGCCACCCACTTGCAAAACTGAGCAGAAACGTGCATACACATTGTCTGAGGTTGTCATGAAAATGTTTGTACCATTATTCCAAGTGTAGTTTTTATACATCACGAAGTGAGCATAGACATGGGCATACACAACATTTTTGTGCGTACGCACCATTTATTCATTAGGCCCCAAGTCTTTACCAAGTTCTAAAATTATTTAAATCACACCTCGAGTGTAAAACAACACACAACAGACTCCACCGTGTCATTATTTAACAGTAATGCATGCCAAGTTAAAGAAGCAATGTGTGGAAAAACGAAGTATACCGCATGACTAAGTAGCTTGTTGAACCACCTTTAGCGGAAATAACCTGCAGGAATCGTTTTCTGTCTGACTTTATCAGTCTCATATTGTTGTGGAGGAATTTTGGCCAACACTTCTTTATAGCGTTGCTTCTGTTCATTGAGGATTGCGGGCGTTCGTTTCTGCACAGCTCTCTTAATGTCCTGCCACAACATTTTAATTGGGTTGAGTTCTGGACTTTGACTGGGCCATTGCAACACTTTGATTCTTTTTCGGCCATTCCGTTGTAGATTTGCTGGTGTGTATGGGATCATCATCCTGTTGCTTGACCCTATTTTGGTCAAGAATTAGCTGTCGGACAGATGACCTCGCATTCAGGGCTGTCTTACTGCAAGGGCACGCTGGGCAGTCGCCCGGGGGCCCCATGTTAATCTATGTATGTTGTGACTTGCTCACATTTGACTCCAGTATACAGAGGAGTTTGTGGTTGACTCAATGACTGCTAGGTGCCCAGGTCCTGTGACAGCAGATCATCAGCCCTCCACAGTGAGGTTTTTGTGCTCATATGCTGTGTTTGGTTTTTGCCAAACGTACCACTGTGCATCGTGGCCAAACATCTCCACTTTGGTCTCATCCATCCAAAAGACAATGGTCCAGAAATCTTGTAGTTTGTTCAGATGCAACTTTGTAAGCCAAAGCCATGCTGTCGTGCTCTTTTTAGAGAGAAGAGGCTTTCTCCTGGCAACCCTTCCAAACTAGCCATACTTCTTCAGTCTTCTTCTAATTGTATTGTCATAAACTTAATATGCTAACTGAGGCCTGTTGAGTCTGATATGTAGCTCTTGGGGTGTTTTGGAATTTCTGTGTTTGCTGCGACGTCCATTCCTGGGAAGATTGGCAACTGTCTTGAATGTTTTCCACTTGTCAATAGTCTTTCTCACTGTAGAATAATGGACTTCAAATTGTTTGGAAATGGACGTATTACCCTTCCCAGATCGATTGACGGCAACAGTTGCTTCTCTGAGATCATCGCTGATGTCTTTTCCTCCTTGGCATTGCGTTCACACAACACCTGAATGGTCCAGACCAGCAAACTGCCAAAACGTCTGCTTTTGAGGTGGTCATGATGAGCAGCACCTGACTGCTACTGTACTTACACTCTTACTGCTTTCATAGGAATTAAGTGGGTATTTAGTTTTTCACACACTGCTTCTGAATCTTGGCTTATTTTTTGTTAAATAAGCAATGCCACGGTGTGATATGTCGTGTTGTCGTTTATCTGATGATGCTTTTACTTAATTTTAGGACCTGCTAAGGACCAGCTGATTTTTTTTTTTTTTTTTTTTTTTAAATGTCCTGATACGTAAAACCTTAAAATTGAAATAGGGTGTACTTTCTTTTTCACGCGACTATCTAGGTTCTCATTCCCTCCACCGCTGTTATTTCCAGACTTACCCCACTGGATGTGTCCATTGAATATAAAGAGCAGAAACATGTGCAGAGTCTGCTTATCTGCAGTGGGATAATCAGGGAGTCAGGATGGGTGGAGGGTTTATCAGAAGTTTGCATTCTGGTCGTCTGTATCTTCTACCGTAAGGCGTAGCAGCTTTTTTTTTTTTTTTTTTTTTGTGTTGTTACTAGCCAATCAGCATCTTATTGTGAGTTTTTCTTAACTTGTCTTCATAATACTGAGCTAGATTAAAACGGTTTGTCAATCCGTCAATGCACCGATGGTATTTTGAGAGGCCCTGGTTCAATCTACAGACAGATGAAGGGATTTTTTCTTAAACGGTAATGTAATTTGTTATTTGCATGTTTCTTTTCATTTAAAAAAAAAAATGTGTAGCCATAGTAGGCAGGCCTTATCTTAGAACTTGTAAAGTTTTTAGGCTTTTTGAACTTGTAATTTCTGGCTTGCCTCCACCTGCGCAGTCTCATAATTCAAAGGTAGTCCATCCAGCCTTTCATTCTCCCAATGTGTTTAATTCAAACTACAAGGTCTTTTGGGTCTGAGCCCATTCCAGCAGCATTACACGTGAGGGACTGCTCTATTCAAGAGTTCTTGAGAATTGAGTAACTTGCACTTGCTGAACAAATTATTACAAGCACTATACTAGTACTAGGCTGGGCCTGGATTCCACAAGATGTCTGAAAGTTCTGGTCCATGGTGATAGGATTGTGTTATGTCGTATCTGCATATTTGTCAGCCACACATTCATGCTGCAAATCTCCCAGGTTTACCACATCCCAAAGGTGTTCGGTTGGATCCAGATCTGGTGATTGGGAAGGCCACTAAAGAACAATGAGCAAGGGGAACAATAACCCCCCCCCCCCCCCTTTTTTTTTATATGCACACCCAACCTTGTCTTCTTAGAGAGTCAAGGCTGGGGGGGCTGTCAAAAGACAGGGACTGTTAAAGCCCATTGTGGCACTCCTTGTGTGATTTTTTTTTTTTTTTTTTTTTTTTTTGGGCTATACAAAAATATATTGTATTGAACTCTTTGTCATCTTCATGAAACCAGTTTGAGATGACTTCTGCTTTGTGACATGGTACATTATCCATGCTGGAAGTACCAGCAGCCATACCACCTGCACATCAGAACAGGTCATCCACCTGAAGCTGAGAGTGTTCAGACCTGGCCTGTGCATGGATGGCAGACCATCTAGGAAAAGCTTGGGCTGCTGCTGGAAGAGGTGTTGGTGAGGCCAGCAGGTGGCGCTTACCCTGTGGTCTGTGTGAGGATCCCAATGCCCCCAGCGCAGTGACGGGGACACTGTGTTGTAAAAATGTCGATGTCCTTCAGATGAGGCATAAAATTGAAGTTCTGACTGTCTGTGGTCATAAAAGATTAATGGTAGTTGAAATGACTCAGTGTGTATTTATTATTATTATTATTATAAAAGATAGGTTAAATGTGGCCACATAGAGATGTATGTGGTTAGAAACAATACTCGCGCAGGCCGTGGCACTTAAGTGATGATTGATTGGTATTAATGGGGCCTAATATATGTCAAGCAAACCTTCCCCATGCCATTACACCTCCATCACCAGCCTGGACTGTTGACACAAGGCAAGTTAGGTGCATGGATTTATGCTTTTGGTGACAAATTCTCACCCTACCATCTGTGTACCGAAAAATTGAGATTTCAGCAGACCAGGCCGAGGTTTTATTCCCAAAACCCCCCCGTAGTCTTCCACTGTCCAGATTTGTCGAGCCTGTGCCCACTGCTGCCTTCACTTTCTGTTCTTGGCTGACAGGAGTGGAACCCAATGTGGTGGTCTACTCTTTTCTATCCTTGAGGTGGTTGGGGCTGCATGTTATGTACTCTGAGATGCTTTTCTGCCCACCGCGGTTGTACAGAGTGGTTATCTGAGAAACCGTAGTGTTTTCTGTTGGCTCGAACCAGTCTGGGCGTTCTCCTCTGACTTCTCTCATCAAATTAGGGCTTTCTCCATCTAAAGAGCTGCTTCTCACTGGAGGTTTTTTTTTGTTTCCCTCACCGTTCTGAATAAAATCTGGAGGCTGTTGTGTTTGAAGATCTCAGGGGATGAGCAGTTGCAGAAATACTCAAACCAGCCTGTCTGACACCAGCAATCAGGCCACGGTCAATCACATTTTTATCTCCTCCTAGTGCAGTGGTGGCAAACTCCAGTTATGGGGGGCCGCAGTGGCTGCAGGTTTTCATTCTAACCATCTTCATTAGTTTTTGCCGCTAATTAACTTCTTTTGCCTTAATTTTAAGTAACTTGATTCAGGCCCCTTAGTCGTTTCTTTTTCTTTAATTAGCTGCCAAACAGTAATGAGACACAAAACCAGCTCACCCGTGGCCATCACACAATATCTGAAAATAAAGGAAGGTGAAGGTCTCGGTAAGGTTGATCTCTCAGGTCCCCCAAAACATTTTGACGGTGTTCTTAGAAAAAACAGAAAATCAACAGTTATGGAAATGTCTGCTGTGTCAAAATGAGAGCAGCAACGAGCCATGGAATTAAATAACAAGTTTAATTAACAGCAAGAATTGGCTTCTCATTAAGAAACTGGTTGGAGTTTGAAGCCCCAGTTTAGCTGGTCAGCTGTTGACTTGTTTCACATTTGGTTTCTGTTTGGCTGTCATTTTAATGAAGAAAATAATTCAGAGCACTGAATCCTTAAAAACAGGGCTTATTAAAATGAAGGGAAAAAGACGTTAATCAGCAGGGAAAATTGGTCACTGATTAGGAAAAGGGCTAGAATGAAAACCTGCAGCAACTGCGGCACTCCAGGACTGGAGTTGGGGACCCTTGTCCTAGTGTTTGATTTTGACCATCAACTGAAGCGCCTAACCAGTATCTGCAGGGGTTTTTTTTTTTGCATTGTGCTGCTGCCATGTGATTGGCTGGTTAGGTTATTGTATGGATAAGCAGCTGTTCAGGTGGTTCCTAATGTGGCCAGTATAGGGCACACTGGCTGCCCACCTCCGTCACAGACACACAACTCTGGTCACACAGCACACCTTTATTATAGTGGGGAGGAGCCTTTTTTTTTTTTTTTTGCCCCCCACAGTCCCCACAATACAACAGTCCTTTCTTTTCTTCCTTATTTTGCCTCAACCCCTCCTCTGACAAGCTTTGTCCTCTTCCTCCTGACTCCAGCTCCCCGAGTGAAGTGAGGCGGCTCCTTTGATGCTGGGAGTGCTTCAGGTGGCTCATTAGCCAGATCTGGGGTCACTCCCAGGTGTGTGGTGAAAGCCCAAAGTGGCAGAACTCTGCCACTCCACAGCTCTCCCTGGTGGCATCCACGGAACTAAGGAGGGTTGCAGAAAACTCTCATGAAGCCCTGCAGAAATCTGAGGTGCCACTGTAACCCAGGGGGCTGCCATCTAGAGCTCCCGGGGAAGCAGTGACCCGTGCACGACTGCTCCCCTGGTTCCTTCCATTATATTGGCCTCCCGGTTGGGAAAGGGCCACAGCCGTCTGTCGCACTTATTTTTTCAGTGAGTGTACTTTCAGAAACATGCTTATTGTTTTGACATGTTTAAGTTTTAGGGCAAAATTCTGCATTTCTTGCTTTGTTAGTTCATCCTCTCTTAAGATTGAGTTAATCCCCCCCCTTACGGAATTTCATATTTAATATATGAGCTCATTAGAACACTTAGCAGGGCCAACGTCAATACCTCATTCTATTTTCCTATCTGTTGTATGTACTTCACCTGAAGCTAAAACTGCACCTCATTTAAACACCTCAATCCCAAAATTCATCTTGTATAGCTTGTAAGTGCAAGGTGGTCTTTATGTTCAAAGCAGCTTTTGTAAATCAAGTGCTAGCATGATTTCACCAATTGTTTTCCTAGTTCAATTTAAAGTCATTTTTTTAATTTGCAGGAGACGGAGCTGGAGGTGGCCGAGTTAAAGATGTTAAGATTTGCATTGGGTGTGATGAGGATAGACAGGATTAGAAATGAGGACATTAGAGGGTCGGCTCAAGTTGGATGGATGGGAGACAAAGTCAGAGAGGCGAGATTGCGTTGGTTTGGACATGTGCAGAGGAGAGATGCTGAGTATATTTGGTGACAGATGCTAAGGATAGAGCTGCCATGGAAGAGGAGAAGAGGAAGGCCTAAGAGAAGGTTTATGGATGTGGTGAGAGAGGACATGCAGGTGATGAGTGTAACAGAACAAGATGCACAGGACAGAAAGATATGGAAGAAGATGATCCGCTGGGTATCCTTCAATAAGGGCGCGCACAAAAAGGCGAGCTTCAAAAGGGCGACCTCAATTGAGCGCGGCGAATAAAGGCGTTTGTAGATAATTTAGTTCAAATGGCTCTGGAATATGTGAAGAGCAACAAAGGTGCAGATCTACTCGTAGTCGAAGGTTACACATTCAGAAAGGAGAAAACTATCAATGGGAAACCCATCTGGAAATGCACTAAATATAGGATTGGAAAATGTTCGTCTCGCTGTCATACTAAAAATGGATTATTCGTCAAGAGACCATCTACTCACAACCATGTTCCAGATGTGGCGAAGATCGAAACAAGGAAAGCAATAGTGGACATCAAACAACAAGCAACTTCTACTGACGGACTGCAGGAACTCGTTGCTACAGCAACGCAAGGTCTGTCATCAGTGGTCGTTGGACAACTTCCTGTTTTTCATCACCTTAAACAAACTGTCCGTCGCGTTCGGCGTGTCAACGAGGCACCAATGTCAAACCCAACTAGTCTGGACGACTTGACTACACCTGTTGAATATTCTATGACTACTGGAGGTGAGCAATTTCTTCAGTATGATGGTGGACCAGGAAACCAACGATTCTTAGTCTTTTCAACACAGGGGAATCTGCAGGTCCTTGCCGAATGTGAAGCCTGGTTATGCGACGGAACTTTCAAATCTACACCTCATTTGTTCCAGAAAATCTACACGATTCATGGGATAAAGTACGAAACGACGTTTCCTCTTGTTTACATGCTCATGAGTGACAAGAGTTCAAGTAGTTACATTCGAGTACTTACTGAACTGAAAAACATCTGTCAACGGTTGGATCCTGGGAGAATTGTTACAGATTTCGAGCAGGCCAGTATTCAGGCGTTCAACACGATGTTCCCACGTGCAACTCATCAAGGATTTTTCTTCCACTTCAGTCAGTGGCATCAGATGCAGCAGACACCAGACATCGTTCAGCAATATATGACTGATGCTGGGTTCGCTCTAGGTTTTCGTCATTTGGCTGCACTGGCTTTCGTTGCCCTGGATGATGATGTCGACGTCTTTGAAGAGCTGATGGACGTGCCTTTCTTTGTCAACGTTCAATCGTTGCCTTTATCTAATAAATTGTTCTGTAATAATTTTGTTGCGTTTGCCTTTATTCGCTGCGCCCAATTCAGGTCGCCCTTTTGAAGTTCTCCTTTATTCCCCGCGCCCAATTCAGGTCGCCCTTTTGAAGCTCGCCTTTTTGTGTGCGCCCTTATTGAATAGACCCGATCCGCTGTGGCAACCCCTAATGGGAGCAGCCGAAAGAAGAATATATTTTAAAATGCAGGAATTAATTAAATATCAGAGGGCAGTTTCCATTGACGGTGTGTCACCTCTAGGGAAGGTAAGCCTGTCAGATTGTGCTCAGACAACACCTCATTTTGACTTGCCCTGTAAACACTAATGGTACTGCTATGTATATACTTGTATTCAATATATGTGCTGAATGTGATGGCGAACAGGTTGAGATATTCCTGTAAATCATCTTTCACATATGAAGTATGTTTTGTGAATAAATCGTTTCCACCATTCAAATGTTAACAATATTTTGAATCCCCCTGTATGCTTCTTTTGTTTTATGCCGGTCATTGTAAAAAGGCTTCATCCTTCCTCTTTTAAGGTCAAACAATACCAACCTCTTCTAAGTACGTCTGTATCTATAAGATTCCACAAAATTTTATGTTGACCATCTTTGTGACGGTGCAGGTCCTGCTCCCTCTTCTCTTTTGGGAGCCTCTCGAACCCAACACCATCAGCAACGTAACTGAATGAGCTGGCAGAGGAAGACAAATCACACATGGAGCAAGGGGAAAGTGGAAAGTGTGCAAAAAACAAAATAGTCAAAACTAAACAGTTTCCAAAGTGCAGTGCTTCAAAGTTAATGAAATAATCCATAAAAATGAAGCCAAGCACAACTCCTTCCATGTCTCCCCCGCTCACTCGTGGCTAACTCAACTAGCGTAGACCTCACCGGTCATGATCCTCTCACTCCCGACCCCTCGTCTTGGCTGCCTCCATAGGTGTCTGCCAGACCGCTCAGCGTCGGTAGTCCTTTTGTCATCCTTCACACCCTCGAAGTAGTCTCTCGGATCCCTGGAGAGGACGCCACCTCAATCGCACCTACTCCTCAACACATTCAGTGGGTACAATCCATCCCTTGAGCGCCGATCCCTCCCTCCGACATAGGACCCCTGACTGCGCTGTCTTCTCCCCCTTCAGCCGGCTGGCTCGTCCTCTTTCATTACCCCAATGCTGCACTCTCGTTCTGCAAGCCCTCTCTTTCGTTTTCCTCTTTCGCTCCTCTTCCGTTTCTTCTCCTTTTTCCTGTGCCGGCCTGTGGTTCCGTGGGCAGAGCGTCTCAATCCTGCACTGCAGGAAGCCGATGAAGCAGTTCAGAACGATCGCCCCCTCACGTGCAGGTGTGACTCACCCCAATTACCTCATCAGCTCCCCCAGCATGCCCATGGACACTGACACAGCCAAACAGATTATTTATTAAAACTGGTCATTCGTTTGAAGCCGCGGACCCGCTATGTCATAGATAGATACTTTATTAATCCCAATGGGAAATTCACATTCTTCAGCAGCAGCATACTGATACAATAAATAATAAAGTATAATGCAGGTGAAAAACAGACAATAACTATGTATAATGTTAAATGTTAACGTTTACCCCCCCCCCCCCCCCCCGATGGAATTAAACAGTCGCATAGTTTGGGGGAGGAACGATCTCCTCAATCTGTCAGTGGAGCAGGACAGTGACAGCAGTCTGTCGCTGAAGCTGCTCCTCTGTCTGGAGATGATCCTGTTTAGTGGATGCAGTGGATTCTCCATAATTGATAGGAGCCTGCTGAGCGCCCTTCGCTCTGCCACAGATGTTAAACTGTCCAGCTCCATGCCAACAATAGAGCTTGCCTTCCTCACCAGTTTGTCCAGACGTGAGGCGTCTTTCCTCTTAATGCTGCCTCCCCAGCACACCACTGCGTAGAAGAGGGCACTTTCCACAACTGTTTGATAGAACATCTGCAGCATCTTATTGCAGATGTTGAAGGACGCCAGCCTTCTAAGGTAGTATAACCGGCTCTGTCCTTTCTTGCACAGCGCATCAGTATTGGCAGTCCAGTCTAATTTATCATCCAGCTGCACTCCCAGATATTTATAGGTCTGCACCATCTGCACACAGTCACCTTTGATGATCACTGGGTCTATGAGGGGTCTGGGCCTCCTAAAATCCACCACCAGCTCCTTGGTTTTGCTGGTGTTCAGGTGTAGGTGGTTTGAGTCGCACCATTTAACAAAGTCATTGATTAGGTCCCTATACTCCTCCTCCAGCCCATTCCTGATGCAGCCCACGATAGCAGTGTCATTAGCGAACTTTTGCACATGGCAGGACTCCGAGTTGTATTGGAAGTCCGATGTATATAGGCTGAACAGGACCGGAGAAAGTACAGTCCCCTGTTGCGCTCCTGTGTTGCTGACCACAATGTCAGACGTGCAGTTCCCAAGACGCACATACTGAGGTCTGTCTTTAAGATCGTCCACGATCCATGCCACTAGGTCATGTCATATCATAATCGCCCCATCCATTTTAAAGCCAATTCCAATTCAAGCGCATTATGATCACCTTTTTTTTTTTTTTTTTTTACATGTTTATCGCCTGTGAGAAATCGTTCGGGACCCCACACCTGTATCTCACACAGAGGGGCAGGCTGTAAACTTGGCACCACCTGATCAGTAACCAAAAGAATTGAGCAGGTTTGACCTTCATGGAGAGTTGCCGCCTGGTACACAGGCGGTCCCATTTTAAAGTTGTCAAATGTGTGCCTCTTAAATACAGGGCCCTCCATCATGTTTAGGACAAAGACCCATTTTTCTTTGATTTCCTCCTCTGCACCACAGTTTAAAATTACTGATCAAACAATTCAGACATTGTGATTAAAGTGCAGGGTGCAGACTTTCGTTTAAGGGGATTTGCATTAATTTTGGCCACAGCCTGTAGAAATGACAGTAAAATGTTATTGCATCTGAAAGGGACAAAAAAGTAGATTGTGCAGACCCTGGCCTGATTCTGTGAAAATCCGAGTTTTTCGGGATCCACTGGTGCCAACTGTCCCTTTTTTTTCTGAATAGCATTACCTATGATTAGTAGTACCCTGTGCAGCCCACTGGACACCTCCAAAAAAAAAAAAAAAAGCCCTACTTCTGCCTTCCTTCCTCTTGCCTGCTCTTCTACTTGGCTCGCTGTTCTCACAATGTCCTGGTCTTACTAACTGACCCATGTTCCTTATCAGGACAGCAAGCCGAAAAAGAAGCTCCAGAAAGGAGCTGAAATCTGTCTGGCGGTGTTTCAGAACTACAGTGCCTGCCCTGTTTAAGTTGCATGTTCACAGTTTACTTCATAGCTCCGACTTTATCTTTTAGTACCCTTCTCAAATTTTATAACTTGGCAGTAAACCTGTATTTTTTTTTCAGCAAATGGTCAGGTTTCACTTCAGACTATATAAGATATCACTTGGGTTGATTTGGAGTTACTTGAGTGATATATTTTTAAAGGTCTCCATGAGACTGTCCTTTCCATGATGATTAGGCTTCCTTGTGTTTTGACTTTCATTTTGGTGGCATAATGTTCATGTTAGGTCAAATCTCCCAGTTCCTTTGTACTAACTGCTTATTCTGTAAAAAGGCAGCCTCTCCAGCTTATTTTGTTTCTAAAACCAAGTGATCAGTTCTAAACCATTTCTTACTAATATAACTAGGATGTGAAGAAGTTATGTCAGTGACTATTTTTATGCCTGTGTTATTGTCTGTCTACCCCTTACACTTATTGGATTGGTCTACTCCCGCACCCTAATAACACACACACACATACATAGATACACACACACACACAAACTCGGACCCTAACCACAACAGTGCCCTATGAATGATACACACACAGCTGGTTAACCTCTAGCACTTTAAACCACACAACTGCTATAAGAATAACGCAACTTGTCACTCTCCTAGCACTTCGGGAGACTTACTTATTATTGGCACGAACAACATACTATATACTGTATATCTATAGATATATCTCTCTATCTACACTCAACATCTTTGCATATACACCATTTATCAACCAAAGATGTCTTGCTTTACATACTGTTCCCTACGATTGGGCAGAGCTCTGACCCTCAGCCTTAATAAACCTCACAGTACAGAGTGTATGGCAAACATCTGGCTGCTCCAAGTGCTCAAAAAAACTACTTCAATCATTCTGCATATAAAGACAAAGTATAGAATGATGCAAAAAAAGTTAATATTAAAAAACAATAAGTAATAGAAAATAAGATCTGGATAAAATAAAGTTTCCTAGAAGGAATTAGTGATGTCAAGGATAAATGTCCCAGGACAGTGTTGATTTAGCAATCGATGTACACGAAATGCCATTAACTGACGATCGGATGAAAACTGGTCACACATGTCTTTCTCTTATGCATCGTCTGAAAGCAACGTCAGATTTATTATAAAATTACATGCCGGGGGTTTCACAACACATGATTGTTGCATGCACCTGATTGGCTGGCTGTCAATATGATGTCAAACTCTTTAATCTATCTTTTCCCAAATAGTTTTTTGATGTTGCCTGAGGTATCGGCAGGTCTTCCTTTCCCAGGCTGTAAACCAATTTTGTAATATGCTGTGAACAACAGTTATAAAAGTGAGGTATAATGGAAGAGGATGTGCTTTTGATGTTATAATGCCTATACAAGTGTCCTGCATCTGAATTCATCTTGTTGGGATTGAGCAATGCTCTCTTATTCCATTTGTTAATTGCTGTTTTCTTGCTACTATCACTGGACTATCGTCCAAGTAGTACTTCAGATGGTGTAGTAACAAAGTCTGCTTTAAGACCAGTAATCAACACAAGTTGAGACACCTGTGCAAATTGTTTGCTTCAACTTGCAAGGCTTCATTTACTTTAATTTTTGCAGAACATTTGTATTTTTTTTTTTGTTAACCTAAAACTTATATTTAAACCTCTGGCAGCTTACTGCTTTTCACCATTTTAGGTCATTCATTGCATTTCGACTGATTACATTTGTAGAAAAACCTGAGGTGTACTAAAACATTTGGCCAGCCATGTATAAGCAGCAGCATTGGCACCACAGCAAAACAACAATGGAGGGAGGCGAGCTACTGCTGTGACAACAGTTACTGTCCCACCATTGCTGGCTTCTTTCTTGTAATCGCTCATCTCTTGGTGCATCAGTAGCTGCGATAACAGCAAAAGCGAGTTGTCTGGCTTTTTATCATCTTCTCGACCTAATCACATACATTTGACTGTTTGCCGTCCTCCAGAGGGAATTGTGATACAGGCACTAGTTTCTAGCATGTCCATTTTGTCAGCTTTTAATATCACGAGTTGTCTTGCAAATATTTGCTGTTGGTGGTGACACAGATGACTCATGCACAATCATCATTGTTTCTTGAAAATCCACAATGGTGACTTTGGGTGGGAATTGGCGAAGTTATGTGAACAATTGTAGCGTAAGCTCTGGAAATAAGCAGCCTATCGGGTCTGCACGATGCCACTTGGCAGACTGATTAACCAGACTTGTGGACACTTGATACTTAGCGCTATATTCGATAACTACCCTCTTCTATTGTGTGGGGGAACAAGTTCTGGGAGTTTTTGGGTCCTGTAGCTGGACACAGGTAAGGATACGTTGGAGATCACTGAGCAGTTTACCCTTGTCAGCATGTGTCCTTCCTGAACTTGCCATCTTTATTCTTGATTCACAATGATTGTGTTTTGCCACCTTTTGTGTAGCCTCGTGGTAAAACCAAAGAGCGACTGGTGTCTCCAGAAAGATTCAGAAGGCGAGACCCCTTCTCTTATCAGCTGGCCCTCCAGGTATTCAATGGTGTTACTGTGTCTAATACTTGGACCATTCCTAACAATACTGATGCTAACTCATTTCAATGTGTTCACCACAGAATTTGACGTTTGTAGTTTTGCATTTTTAATACTACAAACTAATTTAGGAAAAAAAAATACCTAGTTGGTGTTTAATTTTAATTACATTAAATCGACCCATTTAACAAATATTCACTTTTTTGCCCTAATGTTACTAATGTAGCAGTCTACCAACATTCTGTAAATCTGTTGTCTACCATATTGCACTTCTTCCACAGTAGTGTATTACTCTAACACAATTTATTAACAGGAGATACAACTAGAGGTGGAACTTATTTATTTTACTATATAATTTTGCTTGTTTTTTCCTCAGGTGGTACCTTTTGTGGTAGGACAAGTCATCGGAAATAATGCATTTACGATCATACAGCAGCAGCAGCACTGTACTATGGAAAATCGAAGCATTCTGTTGGGGTTTTTATTTGATTTTCTTTTTTTTTTTTTTGTGATGGCCCTTTGTCCAGAAGAATTGCAGCTATGAACTCGGGCACACACCACACCCTTTTTAGATCAGTTATACGGTTTTACTTCAGTAATTTTTAAACTCTAAATGGAATTTAGATTCCATATTTATTTGGCATTGAACTCTGCCTATCGTCATGGGAAAAACCCATGAAACTCTTATCACTTGGACTTACCGATTATAAAAACACGGGGGAAAAGTGGACTATATAGAGCAGCAGTACATATGGTGGATTAGCCTGTGGAAGGCCGAATATGTCTGTTACTATTTATTTCATCGTACGTTTTCACAGAGAGCATCTTTCTTGCATGTGTAGAGAATATGCAACACAGCACCACTCTCTGACACCATCGTGAGGAGACATTGCTACCTTATCTCAAAATTTCTGTGTTTATTTTTGACAATACACATGAAAATACTTACGTTTTCAATCTTCTATTATTTAACTAGGGGGTTCTCTGCTACTCGCATCGCTCGCCAACCCCCCGGCCTGCACCACACACCAGTCACTTCTCGTCTCTGCCACTCGCGTTGTGAAGAGGGGAGCTGAATGCACCCCAAGGAGATGCAGTTGCTCCTCTGAAACCCCTCTTAACTCTTGGGCTACATTATTGGGCTGAATATTTTTTCCAAAAACTTTTTTTTTTAAAAAGAACACAAAGCAATTGTTTAACACATCAAATCAGCAAAAAAATATTTACTTTTGACAAATGTTACTGTCTTGCATGTTGTATGAGTCTGCATACTATAGGATTTCACATACATATTACGCAGCAAAGTCTGATATATCGCTCAAAGCAGCCAATTGCATGCATTGCTACATTGCACTGCTTACAATATGTGTTGCACTGGTGCTTCCTATTCAATTGTCTGCACTTTCTCTCATATATTCTCGCAACCCACGATTCAAAAAATTGCTCTGCGTACCTGTTTGTCTCATCTGACAGTACCTGAAAGGCAGCCTCCGGAAAGAATAGCCTGCAGGAGTCCAGCGGCTGGTAATCTGTCATGTCCAACAGCAACCCATGCTGTCTTGTGAAGTCCAGTAGCCAGTTTGGCTCCCACGGATCAATATCTGGGTATCCTCCCATGCCGTAGGTGTGTCGGCTGCGCGAATGCACTCAGCTGGCAGCCAATCGGCTGGTGTTCGATCAGCTGATGCCAGTTCCTCACTCTCTTGCTCGATTTCCTGATCACTGTCAACAAAATCAGATTCTGAAAAATCAGAGTTCGACTCGGCGATAATGCACAAAACATCGTCTGCGAAGTATTTTCTTTGCTGCACTCGCTTCGCTCCCTCGTGAGATGTTGATCCAATCTTGCCTTTGTTTACATTTGTTTACATTTTGTAACTCGCACACACACAAGGATTAGATGCCGAGTCAATGAGTCTAACATTCCTCCAAGCAGAGAGGGAATGCCTGTGACGCAACAGTGAGTTTTGTCGCCATTAACAGCTGATTGTCGCCCTCTACCCCAGGATGTCGACTTTTGTCGACATGCACCCTCAACCCCTCCTGTCAACAAAAGTCAACATCCGTCTTTAAAAGAGTTAAATGGTGATACAATGGGCAACAAATTTTTTTTTTTGTTGTTTTTATACCTCCTCTTTGCTCGATCAGCTGCTGGCTTGTTGCTGCTCCCGTGCCGTGTGATCTGCATTTCGCATGGTGCTTCAAACATTTAAAAGCCTGTACAGCAGCTGTCCTACTCTGTGTTTTATTTCCGGCCCCGGGCGTGGTTAAATCTTTTGACACAAAGTCTTGTCTCGCAGGAAGTGAGTTCTTGATATTTTTTAGTTTATAATTTAAAAACAGAATAAGAATCTGAAACTCTAACAACATCACATTAAAGTTTGATGAATTCTGAAATGAATGAAACCAAACCTATGTATGTATGTGTGTGTGTATATATATATATATATATATATATATATATATATAAGAATTCCAACCGTATGCATGATCACTTAATACTTTTCAGCATCTGCCGTCATTCTGGTTCAAGGATGTTAATGATGGAACAGGTAAGGGAAAATGCAAGCTCTGAACAAGACCTCAAATACTTGTAAGAGTTCAGCCATGTTCCTTAAAGTCAAATGGTTAGTCATGAGTGACAGCAGTGATTGTTTCAATTTTCAGTCTGTTTGTAAATTTCAAATGCCTTACCAGCACTTGTAACGTGAATGCTCTGTGCTAAAGAAATTTCTTTACCTTAGATTAAATTATACTTTATTTGGTCCCAAGAGGAAATTTAAAGTTTTTCAGAATACTCCACCCCCAATAAATTAAATTTAATAAAACATAAACAGACACACCTAAAAACATCTGTCATGGACACCAGAGAGCTGCTGCTGTCAGCGAGTGGCTCATAGGTGGCAGTCAGACCTGCTGTGACTGTGCCACAGGTTTATATTTAACTTTATTAATCTTTGGATAGAGCAGCTCCAGCTTGTAGTGTCCATGAATGGAACGTGCCAAACAGACACCTGATGCCTTGTTTGAAGTCACCAGAATGACTCACCATTAAGTCCAGAGTGAATCATTTTAATTGCTGAGTCCGCCAGGATGATGTAACTTATTTTGCCGGCAGTGCCCTGGACGGATTTAGTCCGCGTTTCAATGTCTTGATTGCACATTTTAGCTTTAATTGTACAGTGCTCCCTTTTTTTCACCATTGCACATCGATAAAAATCTCCAGTCCATCTTCCTCGTTTTTCCACTCTGTCTGATGAAAAGCCGTCCATTAAACATTAAACTAGCGTCTGAAATATGAGGTGTTAGCCGGCTATCTGCGGTTCCCAAAATATATCACGGGTACCTGAATTGGCCATAACTTGCTATGAGACGTAGCAGCTCAAACAACTTCTATGAAAGTGGATAAGTCGGGGATTGATTTTATAATTTCCAGTATTTTATAGTGTCGAATGTGGGAAAACTCACAGTATTGGTCCAAGAGATTATGATATGCTAACACTCACCTGAGGGAGTAACCCTGGAGCACACGGCCTTTTTATTACTATGTACTGTACCTACGTGACCACACGGTAAGACCCAAACTATTCGGAAGTGACATTTGCACTATTTTGTGTTTTTTGTATCTCACACCCTCCTACACCTTTATCATAAGAGCATCCCATATCTACGATGCAGCATTCGATCAGAAGAAAATATGATGCTGGTTTTAAATTAAACGTTGAAGTGGCGAAAGAAATTAGTAACTGCACTGCTGCAACAAAATTCAATGTGTCTGAGAAACTGATGTGAGATTGGAGGAGGCAAGAAGATGTTTAAAAAAAAAAACAAATTGTCTCGTTTTTGAACGGGCGTTTTTTATTTTCTGATTTTATGATCAATTTTTTCAGGTTTCAAGACCCAACTTTAATTTATTGATTTTATTAAAATTGAAAACATTCCATAGTACTAGGGTGTTGTACCGTGTTAGCCATTATGAATGTAGAGAAAAGCCAAGCAAAACGATACCTAAGAAGGGGCCTGAGTTGCCTCGAAAGGTTGCCTATTATAATCTTTTTAGTTAGCCAATAAAAGGTGTCATTTTGCTTGGCTCTTCTCTAAAAGCATTCCATACAAATAGATCAATTTTACAAGAATAGGATTGAAGACAAATCAACCCCCAGCCCTGAGAAAGAGAGCATGGGCAGTAGAATAAAACTTAAACCTAGTAAAAATAAGCAAACAGATAAATTAATAAGTGAATATAGATAAATGGAGATGAAAAAGAGAGAATCTGCTTCCTCAGTGCTTTAAAAGCTTATTCTAAAATGTTATTGATTAGATTCTGCCAGGTTTGGAAAAATTTCTCTCTCTAAGTGAGAATTTTATTTTTTCCAATTTCAAATAGTATATAACATCAGTTACCCACTGACTTAAAAGGGGAGAGTTAGGATTCTTCCAGTTGAGCAAGATAAGTCTACGTGCCAATAGTGTAGTGAAGGCGATCAGTTTTTGTCGTCCTCCACTTTATGCCCATCTGGAAATACACCAAACACAGCTGTTAGTGGATTAGGAGGGATTGTTACACCAAGGCTGTCTGAAAGGCACTTAATCTTTTTCCAAAATGATGTTAATTTGGAGCAGGCCCAAAACATGTGGCCCAGTGAATCTGGAACTTGATTGCAGCGTTCGCAGGTTGGATCTTGCCCTGGAAACATTTTGAACAATTTTAAGCGAGACAGATGTGGTCGATTATATAATTTTTAGTTGAATTTTTGTATGCTTTGCACATATGGAGCTCGAGTGAATTCTCTGCATTGCTACCTTCCACTCCTTTTCTGATGTGTTGAGGGAGAGATCCTTTTCCAACTGTCCTCTTGGATCTTTGAAAGGGAGGGACTGTAAAATGGTTTTATATATTGCAGAGGTGCTGTCTAAGTCCTCGAAACTGAGCAATATACAGTCAGTACAGTACAGTTTCCAGCATAGAGGGAGGTGGGAGATGGGGAAAATCGGGCGGGTTCTGTTTAACAAAGTTTCTAATTTGGAGATAGTGAAAGAAATGTGTTGCTGGAAAGTTAAATGTAGAATGTAATTGTTCGTAGGATGCAAAGATGTTGTCTGTGTACAGATCTCCAAGTGATTTAATCCCAGATGTTTTCCAGACATTAAAAACTGCATCTGTTTGCGAGGGTTGAAAAAGGTGGTTCTTGTGCAGAGGTGCAACCGATAAAAGATCCTCTGCGAGACTGGAGGAGGCAAGATGATGATTTAAAAAAAAAAAAAAACTCATGTTTTTGAACGGGCGTATAAGTCGGGGTCTGATTTTTATGATTTTTTTCAGGTTTCAAGACCGACTCTTATATGAGAGTGTATGCAGTACATCAATGTTTTCAGGCTGGTGCCCCTTTTTATCCTAATTGCCTTTGGCTTATCAACAAAGATAGTTTTGCACATTCCAAAGGAAGTTCACCAAGAGATAAAGATTCAAAGTGAACTTTGTCATCTCAGCCATATACAAGTATACAGATAGACGAAATTGCGAAGCTCAGGGTCCACAGTGTAACAACATGACGTGCAAAAAATAATTTAAAAATAGAATTAAAATTTAAATTAAAAATGTAATTAAAATTAAAACCCAAACAAGACAAGACATTGCGCAAAGACAAAGAAGTAGCAGCAATATTGATGTGTAAGATATGTAATATAATAATTTCTGTATTATCTATATTATTTATTTATCAGTGTATGATAATCGTTGTTTAAGACGTGTAAACAATGACAGGTCAGAATGTTTCACAGCAGAAGGATATCAGGGGTGTCAAAATCCTTAAAGGTCAGTATGAGATCTTCAGTTCTTCTCTACCTGCACACTCGTCTTTGCAGGGCAGGGGCTCGCATGTATAAAAGTTCTGTTTTTAGAGGTGGTTGAGGTCGTGTGAAAGATCCCAGGGGGCGGCATAGTGTTAAGGAGTCTTGACAGCTTGGGCGTAAAAGCTATCCTGCAGCCTGGCAGATCTGGCTCTGATGCTGCAGTATCTTCTCTTGGATGGCAGAATTGTGAAAAGTCCATGTGAGGGGTGTAAGGGGTCCTGCACAATGCTGCAGGCCTTGCGGACACTGCGTTTGTAAAATACTTCCTGTAGTGAAGAGAGAGGCACCCCAATAATGTTCTCTGCTGTCTTCACTATCCTTTGCAGGCGCTTGCAGTCGGATATGTTGCAGTTACCATAACAGACAGTGATGCAGCTGGTCAGAACACTCTCAATGGTGCCTTTGTAGAACATGGTGAGGATGGAAGGGGGAAGACTTCGCTTCAGTCGCCTCAGGAAGTGTAGTCTCTGCTGGGCTTTCTTGTTTAGTGATGAGTAAAAATTCAGTAAAGATTCAAAGTTCAAGTCAAATACCAAGCAGTTTAAAGATGCAAAATATCAGTTTTCGACAGGTAAGACTACGACTTGTTTGAGCATTGTGGTATGTCAGAGTCCAACAGTCTGCAGAGCAATATGGCATTTTAGTTTATGGCACTTTGTTTGAGAAAACATTAGTTTTCAAGTCCGGAGTTCTGCCTGTTGTATCAGAGTTGGCTTTCTTAGCAAGGGTGTGAAGCTCAGACATCTGAGAAAGGCTCGGAGTAGAGCTGCTGACCTGCCATATCGAGAGGAGCAAACTGAAGTGGTTCTGGGGTTTTAGGGGTACAACTAGCTTGGAGGAGACCCCAGGGAAGGGCCCAGAGCTCATTGGTAGGATTGTATCTGCCAGATGGCCTGGGGGATGGCTTTTGGGGACCACACAGTATGAGTTGGCAAGTGTGGCTGGGGAATGGGATGTGTGGGTGTCAGTGCTTAGGCTGTAAATTTATAATTTATTAAATTACAAATTTATATAAATGTATAATTTACAGATGTAAAATTGATTGTATATTAGTAGTTATATCCTTTCACTTGTGGCAATCAACTTTTGTTACCTGTCCTACCACACTTACTGAGCAAACGGTCCCAGGCCAAATGTTGCTCGACGAGGTTTACCTCTTTTGTAAGTCGCTTTGGATAAAAGCGTCTGCCAAGCAAATAAATTTAAATGGAAGACTGTCGCCTCCGTGACCCAGTCTCGGATAAGCCGTGTCGAATGAATGAACATTAAATCTGAGCCACACGGTTGGATTCTGAATTACTTGCAATCTTTGTAACTGGTTTTATTTGAGATAGATTTAATCAAAGTTCATAATTGCAAGTGTGAACATTTATTCTTCAAATGGTGTTTCCCAATCGCCATTACAAAATGGTGGTACATTGAAAACTGATTATTCAGCGTGTCTAGATGCAAGCCAAGTGCAAGATATTGTTAGGCCCAGGTGAGGACTTTTATGGTGGCGCTGAAGCACCATATTCTGTGTCCACTGCCACACTCAAAGAATTAACATTCACTGTCCAGCGGTGAAGATCAAGTATAATTCACATATTGTGAACAGACTTGGTTTTTGCTAGAGATAAAAATGTTTAATCCACATATGCAGGCATGTTGCACTCGATATTAATGCCTTTATTTTAATTGAATTTATTAAAAGTAAGTAACATTCCATACAAACAAGTTAAACTTAACAAAACCAAATTCAATGCGGCATCCACTGTAGAGAAAAAGTGGAGGGCCAACTGCCAGAGAAAAACTTAAGAGTAGAAAAGATGGAGGAAAATCCTTTTCCCCCAATATAAAAAGCTTATTCTAAAATGTCATTGATTAGATTCTACCAGAATTTTAAGTGTTTTGAACAGATCCACTAAGTTGGAATTTAATTTTTTCCAGTTTCAAATAGCTTTCAACCTCAGTTACCCACTGACTTAACAGAGGTGGGCTAGAATTCTTCCGTTTGAGCAAGATAAGCCTATGTGCCAATAGTGTAGTAAAGGCCATTACAGTTTGTCCTTCTCCCCTTTAAGCCCCTCTGTGAGCCCACCAAACACAGCGGTTAGCGGATTAGGAGGGATTGGGACACCCAGGGTGTCTGAAAGGCATTTAAAGATTTTGGTCCAGAATGATGTTAATTTAAAGCAGGCCCAAAACATGTGACCCAGTGAGGCTGGAGCTCGATTGCAGCGTTTGCAGGTTGGATCTTGCCCTGGAAACATTTTTTGATAATTTTAAATGAGACAGATACGCTTGATAAAAGATTTTAAGTTGAATAATTGTATGCTTTGCGATATTAATGCTTTTTATATTCTGCACACCTGTAGACATGCACACACCTTTTTTAAGCTCTTTTGCTTTGTCACTTTCACTGCTGTCTTATGGATGCTTTGCGATTGATTTACACAAAACGCTGCTGAATTCACGCCCAGTGGCTTTTTATTTGTTTATGATCAGTTACTCTAGCATTTTGCTGTTTATAGGAGAACAAAATTGATGGCAGACTCTCAGAATGTGGTGTGTTTTTAGGTTTAGGTTTGTGGCGTTATTTTAGGTTTAGGGCCTTTTAAGGCATGCTTAGTGAATTTGAGTAAGGCCCTTAATCTGCAATTGCTCCATCCTGGGTGTGACATTAATCTGCATCCAGCCCTGTAAGCAGGTCCTCCAACTGGCAGGATAAACTCAGGCTTTAGTAGCAGGATTGGCACTCCAGCCACTGTAAAACAAAACCTCACAGTGTGGTGCTAAGGTGTCACCCATTGCCAGGCTGCCCTCAGTTCCCAATAATCCGGGTGTTTCGTCATGTGGTGGGTGCAGCAACGAGCTGTAGTCGCCTATGCCTTTGAACGTGGAACCTTTGCCAAACAATTTTTATTTTTTCTCCTCATTTAAGGGTAAGGTTTGTGCCTCCATTCTCCATTTTTTTTTGAGTGCATGTCTCTTTGGGCCATAGGGTTATGTTCTGTGCCTTTTTTTACTTTCAGCAGTGTTTTTCAAATTAAATTACCTCACATTACAAATTGAACACATTCAAACATTATAATCACCTTGTGTGTTTTCATGCAGCCTTTAATCAACCAGTTTAAGGGGATAGAAACATTAGTTGAATTGTTTGCCTTTTTGTTCTGAGAACTGTATGCCCATCTGTCGACGACAACAAAAAGGCTAATCTGGGTTTTTCAGTCTTTTGGCTAACATTTCCAGGTCCTAATCTTGAACTAGCCAGACTAAAGCACTGCTTATCTTGAGGTGGTGTATATTCAGAAGCCCTGCTTATACTGACCTTAAAGACACTAAAAGGAAAAATGCAGACGTGTCTCCATCCCCAGTCATTGGCCCTGCTGCTTTTAGATAGATAGATAGATTTTAATTACAGTGTAATGAGGCTCAGTTGTATGGACGCAGAGAGAAAACGTGCAATATCGTTATTTTTTTTAAATTGTTTCCTCGAGATAATGGACTAATTGTATCGAGATCTCGAGAAAAGGAACTTTGTTTTCTCGAGATAACAATAATTTTATCGAGATCTCGATATAACAAGATCTTGCTTTTTCGGGAATTATGAAATAATTGTATCTAACGTTTAATGTTTAGCTTATTGAAGCCACGTCCTGTTTGAAATGGCAGAAGAGCAGAGCTGTATTGATCAGCACGTCACATTTTTGTTCAATCAAGGGCTCACGCAGGCTGAAACATGTCTACGCCTTAGTTTAGAAAATAATGTTTGTGTCCGTCATTTAAGAAGACGGTTAGCAAGGCTTCAGCTGTATAGGCGTCGCAATCTAAGCGAGCCTGAGGCCAGGAGCAAAGGTTACGTTTTGTTTTCTCAATCGCGATAAAATTATTCCGTTATCTCGGAGACAATTTAAAAAAAAATAACAATATTGCATGTACTCTCTCAGCTTCCATACAGTTGTACTATTGTGTTCATACTTGTTTGTGTTTTTAGCATGTGTGTGTATTTATGGACAAAAATAAATACACACAAACACGGGTTGTGCGTGATAATGATACTGAAAAAGTATAGAAAAAACCCTATTTTATAACGGTATGTACCAGTATTTCGTTAATTTTGGCACTGGAAGTCTCTCTCTCGCTTTCGCTCTCGCTCTCTTCTAAGCGCGTTTGAACTCCAAGGTGTGCTGTTTGATTTAAATATACATATTAAATAGATATAGTACAAATCATCAAGTGGTTCAAGTCAGTGTTCAAACATACCGTATATACTTGTCTTGATTTCTAGTTATGCAAGACATCAAACTTTTTGTGGTTCCCCTTTTTTTTTGTTCCTCCATCCATAAAAACTTTTCCTGCACAGAATATGCTCCAACATGGCCTAAAAAATTGCACCCTTATGATAAAGGTGTCTTCCGCAAAGATGATCAGAAGGTAATTCACAGGGTCGGGTCCCCTGTGAAGTGCCATGAAGTTAGGACACACGATCAACGACAGGGATTGGGGTCCCCCCCCCCGAAGTGCCATGAAGTTAGGACACAGGTTCAATGACGGGGATTGGGGTCCCCCGTGAAATACCATGAAGTTAGGACACCGGTTCAATGATGGGGATTGTGGTCCCCCGTGAAATACTATGAAGTTAGGACACATGATCAACAACAGGGATTGGGGTGCCCCGTGAAATACCATGAAGTTAGGACACACGATCAACAAAAGGGATTGGGGTCCCCCCCTGAAGTGCCATGAAGTTAGGACACAGGTTCAGTGACGGGGATTGGGGTCCCCCGTGAAATACCATGAAGTTAGGACACAGGTTCAATGATGGGGATTGGGGTCCCCCTTAAATACCATGAAGTTAGGACACACGATCAACAACAGGGATTGGGGTCCCCCCATCCCCCCCCCCGAAGTGCCATGAAGTTAGGGCACAGGTTCAACGACGGGGATTGGGATCCCCCGTGAAATACCATGAAGTTAGGACACACGATCAACAATGGGGATTGGGGTCCCCCGTGAAGTGCCGTGAAGTTAGGACAGAGGTTCAACGACAGGGATTGGGGTCCTCCTTAAATACCGTGAAGTTAGGACACACGATTAGCGACAGGGATTGGGGTCCCCCGTGAAGCAGCAAGCAAGCTCCCTTAAGCACCATTCCTTGATTGACAATCATTCTTTCAGGGTTGGTTCCCACGTGAAGTGGTGCAGTATGGGACACAAGCTGCGCGGCAGTTTCTGTATGCTGCACATGGTAGTTAAATAACACCTGTGCGGCAGTTCAAAAGTGCTGTCCAAAAGAGAGAGGGTGCCACAAGTGAAAAATTCTACACCCGATGCCCCCCTTAAAAGGAACCTAAAATATTCTTTTCGTCCTATTTATCACTTCTGAGGTTTACTGTTTGTCACATCTGGGTCTGTGATATGAATTATTATACGTGTGTGTTGTCATTTAGTGGTTTTGTCTGCATTTCCCTATACAAGCAACGGTGTCCCCAAGAGAGATCTTTTTATGTCTATTCAAATATTCCAAAATCTGAAAATATCCAAAGTACTTCTGGACCCAAACATTTCAGATAGTGATGGTCGGTCTGTACATTTTATATAGTAATTCGGATACATCCGAGTAACCGTCGGCACTATAACTGAGGCCTGTTATCTTAGGGAAGTTCCAGGGCAAAGCTGGATACCATCTTTAGTTATTTAATAATCTCAATATACTGTACAGTGTTGGCGGACGTTACTTTTATAAGTAACTTAGTGGCATTACTCGTTATTTACACGAAGCAAATACGGTATTTAGTTACCTATTAAAAAATGTAACATTTTACACATTTTACTAGCCAGCATCGGTTATATAACCCTAAGCCCAGAGCCAGCTTGTGGCGATATTTTGATGTGTGCGAAAAGAAAATTGCACCTTTTTATATGCTAAAAGAAGGAAACGTTGTTCTTTTTTTTAATTTGTCAAAGAATGAGTCCGACGTGTTATTAACTGGCGTTCCAACATGCAAATAAGCAGCTTCACCGTAAATTAAAATTGCCGCCTACCTGGAATTCTTTTATGACTTTGAAGTTTGGCGAAGACGAACGATCGTGCTACCTAAAAAAAAAAAATAATTAAAAATGATGTAGAAGAGCAATAATAATCCACTGGCACTTGTGGGTGCAGCAGCGGCCCGCTACAATAAGAAATAAAACAATTGTAATGACTGTGCCTTTGTGGTGATGCTTTAAAGCAGCATGCTATAAGACAATTTCTGAACAATTTAACAGTCATGCTGCAAATTTTAAATGTGTAGTTTGACAACATAAAGAATGTAATGAAATAGTGGATCTTGTACATTTTGTGGATGTGTAGAAGACCCTTCATGGCCCAATGTCTGGAAATCAGTGACTAATAACACACATACGTTATTACCCAACCACCCGACCCCCTGTTAAAGTCCACCCATGACTGCACACCATGTTTTACGACTATTGGTCTCATACTTTGATATAACGCACAGCCAGAGATGTGCAGAAATATTAAAAAAGCTCATTTTTGAAGTTGCCATCTTTGGTGCATCCTACACATCCATTACAAGCCAACCCTACCTAAGCCCATTTTATTATGCAGCTTTTAGTGCTCCTTATTACAGTATATGCCAAAATAATGTGAATATTTCCAACCTGTTAAAAGCAGTGTTTTGAGCCATGCTGCATTAACCCTACAAGGTGCCAGCATGGTTCTTCAGAGCGATGTCGTAGTGGAACCATTTTTGGTTCCCTAAAGACCTATCTATGTGAAGTTTTCAAAAAGAATCTTTATATATTTAGATCAGCAACAGGTTTCATAAATCATGAATAGTTAATAACAGGTTTGTGAAATACATGTGGCTTGCGATTTTAAAAAGACTCTCACTGTACATAATAACACGGGCCAAGTTCGGGTTTTCTTCATCTGTTAGTGTCCTGCTAGGTAGCCCTCCATACATTAAAGATTTCATTTGTTTCTACTTCTTAGAAAGGTTTTCAAAGCAGAAAGAACCAACTTCATATGCCAAGGAACCCTTCCCAGAATGAAATGGTGCTCGATCAAGCAAACGTTCAGTGAGGAACCACACAACCTTGTGAAGAACCATAAAGTGTCATTAAAGAATCAGTCACTTCAAGCAAATGCAGAATTATGGAAACCCGGAGATGTGCATAAAGTAAAGAGTAATGCAACACAAAGCTTTAATTTATTAAAGCAAAAATGCGCTACTTTATTTAAAAAAAAAAAAAAAAACAAACTCCATCCATCCATTTTCCAACCCACTGAATCTGAACACAGGGTTACGGGGGTCTGCTGGAGCCAATCCCAGCCAACACAGGGCACAAGGCAGGAACCAATAAAAAAACAAACTCTGAAATGCAAATCTTTTTTTCAAATAGTGACGTGCATTTGCTTTAATATATGAAGTATTGTCTTGCATTACTCTTTACTTTAAAAAGTAATCTGACTACGTAGTACACATCACTTTAAATGCGTTACCTCAACAATGTCGATAGTGCGTCGTTGGCTCACAGCACTGTTGACTGTTTCAGTTGCAAGTTGTAATCCTTATCTGTTGCTTCAGAGTCCCAATGTTCCTCACAAACACACCAAGTAAGCAGACACTAAGTGTGCTTTATTAAATTTAACATAACACATCAACACTTGTTTTAAATGTACATACAAAATTTATATTTTTTATACAAGAAGTAGACAATATAGATCCACTAGGAACAGATGTTTTATCATAGTCCACAAGTAATATATCTGACTCAATAAACAAGCAATTAAACATGTAACATATCCTAAAACAACCAAGGACATGTACAGTCCAGTATAGAAAAATCATTTTTTTTTTTTTTTTATAATACTAGCTGAAATACCCAGCATTGCCGAGGAGAAAAATAGTTTTGTTTTTTTTTCTTTTTTTTTTTTTTGAGAAAAATTTTAAAAAACCAAACAACTTTAAAAATAAAAATAAATTGACAAGCAATGAAGACTCACTAATGTGCTTGTCTTGCAGTCTCATATTTTATATTATCCAGTTGATGCTCAGAACTGGCCAACTCTATTTAATTTCAAGGCGCTCAAACATAAAGAATGCTGGCAGTCCCCTCCTGCTTGCCCTCTGGTGGTCATTCCGAGTGTCAACCGGATGATATCATGCATACAAGACCGCAAGATCACCCTACCCAGAAGGGAGTGGGTTAGGGTTGATTTCAGCCTACAGTATTTTTAGTCGACCAATGAGAAACGCGTAATAAGTTTCATGAAAATTGCTCCAGCCATTTGGAAGTGATGCTGAAACACACACACATATATATTGACTTTTATTTATATATAGATAGAAAGATAGATAGATATATATTATATATATATATATATATATATATATATATATATATATATATATATCTATCTCTCTCTATCTCTCTATGTCTACAGTAATCCCTCCTCCACCGCGGGGGTTGCGTTCCAGAGCCACCCACGAAATAAGAAAATCCGCGAAGTAGAAACCATATGTTTATATGGTTATTTTTATATTGTCATGCTTGGGTCACAGATTTGCGCAGAAACACAGGAGGTTGTAGAGAGACAGGAACGTTATTCAAACACTGCAAACAAACATTTGTCTCTTTTTTCAAAAGTTTAAACTGTGCTCCATGACAAGACAGAGATGACAGTTCAGTCTCACAATTAAAAGAATGCAAACATATCTTCCTCTTCAAAGGAGCAAACAAATCAATAGGGCTGTTTGGCTTTTAAGTATGCGAAGCACCGCGGCACAAAGCTGTTGAAGGCGGCAGCTCACACCCCCTCCATCAAGAGCACAGAAAGAGAGAGAGAGAGAGAGAGAGAGAAAAACAAGCAAGCAAAAATCAATACGTGCCCTTCGAGCTTTTAAGTATGCGAAGCACCGTGCAGCATGTCGCTTCATGAAGCAGCTGCACAAAAGACAGCAACGTGAAGATAATCTTTCAGCATTTTTAGACTAGCGCATCGTCTAGGTGTGCGAACAGCCCCCCTGCTCAATCTCCATACGTCAGGATCAGAGAAAGTCGGCGCAAGAGAGAGAGAGAAGAGTAAGCAATCTAGCTTCTCAGCCATCTGCCAATAGCGTCCCTTGTATAAAATCAACTGGGCAAACCAACTGAGGAAGCACGTACCAGAAATTAAAAGACCCATTGTCCGCAGAAACCCGCGAAGCAGCGAAAAATACGCGATATATATTTAAATATGCTTACATATAAAATCCGCGATGGAGTGAAGCCGCGAAAGGCGAAGCGTGATATAGCGAGGGATTACTGTATATATCTATATCTCTCTCTCTCTATATATCTATATCTCTCTCTCTATATATATCTATATCTCTCTCTCTATATATATCTATATCTCTCTCTCTATATATCTATATCTCTCTCTCTCTATATATCTATATCTCTCTCTATATATCTATATCTCTCTCTATATCTATATCTCTATCTCTATATCTATATCTCTATCTCTATCTCTCTCTGTCTCTATATATATATATATATATCTATCTATATCTCTCTCTGTCTCTATATATCTATCTCTATATCTCTATATATGAGATAGAGATCCATCTATACATCACATCACATCGAGTTTCTCAAAGCTAAAAAATGGAAACTTCTTCAATGGCCGAGCCAGTTACCCAGTTTAAATCCAATTGAGCAGGCCTTCCATATGCTGAAGAGAGAACTTAAGGGGACAAGCCCACCAAAACAAGCAAATGTGACCAAAAAGATCACCTAGGCAACTAATGAGAGTCCCGTTGTGAGCCACACATGGATCTACTAAATAATAAAGATGTACAGATATGGCCAGCATGCTTCGAGGAAATCCTCTTTTCATCAGGGCCCAGAAACCAAATAGAAAACTATTACACATTAACAGGTGCTTACTGGTGGAGGTCCACAGTAACTTAATTTCCCCAAAGTAATTCATCCGTGTTCAAAATAAGAGTTGAAACACTCTTGTCATAAATCCTTATAAACTGCTCAGATAAGACTTAACCCGTCATGTAGCTCAAAAAGCCCAGCGGCTGTCTAAATATTGGTGGGCAGCAAAGAACACATCTCACCAGATATTGATGGAGTTTCTTCCAGTGGTAAAAGGCCAATGTGGTGTCTAGGGGTGGTAGCAGAATAGTTTCCCGGATGATATGATATGGCAGCCGCTTTTACTAAAACTACGTCATATGGGAAACGGTTTTTAGCAGCCCTTCAGGAAATGCACCACCTCAAGCTGTATTCTTTTAAATGTTTTGTTTACTTCTTTTTATGAATTATGTCAATGTGTTCCTTCTAATCAAAACAAATGACTGACCTACCAATGTGAAGCATCTTGATCTGGTATTAAGAGATTTAATCCTTTTTCTTTCCTAAAGAATTAAAGTTAGAGAGAGACTGCTGAAACAGGAAGGATTTCCAGAAAGTTCCGCCTTGCGATATGATCTCGTTCCACTCAGGAGGTCTCCACAGGTGTCTGTGCCTGTTCATTCGGAACCTTCAGCCATTGATAGGGTAGCAGCGGTATATTCAAGCGCAGCTGCTCTCCCATCTTATGGTTATATTGACTGCTCCAGCAATTCCCGTGGTGCCCAGTTTGCAAGAGTGGGAGGGTTGGAGAACAGCGTCATTCAAGAGAAGGCAAAAGTTATGGACATTGTGGAGAAAGAGTCGGTGCAGCCCATTTCCGGCTGCAGCTATGGAACGGTGAAAGACGACACCTCGCCAGTTAAAACGGAATGCCTCCTAAAGAGCAGAAAGGCCGTTTTGCCTTCTGAAATTCGCCGGAGGGAGAGAACTCAGGAGGAGCTTCCAAGGGAGATGGAACACGTTTCCAAGACTGCAGATTTGGAAGTCAAGCAAGACCTCCTTGAGAGAAGACACTCAAAGACTAAAGAGCCTCTCTCAATATCCCACAGACACGACTTGATGGACGGCTCGGTGGAAACCCCTGCAAAGATGGACCCTCAGAAAAGCTCAGTGCTACCTCAGGAGAAACCAAATCGACAAGGTCGAGAAGGGTCCTCCTCGAGACCCAAAATTCTGACGCGATCCATGTCCGATTTTGGGATTGCCCCAAGGGTGGCAGTCTTCAGAAGATTGGAAATGGCTTCCAAGAAGCAGCCTTCCCTTCAGAATACCGTGGGTCGAACAGCCAGTGTTGACCTAGGAGTAGACACAAGAGTTTCTGTTGCTCAGCTCCGACATGCGTACCTGGAAACTGCTAGTTCCAGCAAGAAACAAGATGTGTAGGTGACATTTTGCAATGCTGCTAATCGTTTTCTAATTCCCATCTGCACGGTCCGTAGCTAGTGTGTAGTCAAGTCATTAATAAACTGTTTGTCTGCACAAGAGCTGCCTTGATCTCGTCCATCACCTTGAAGCTTAGCTCACCACCTTCTCTGTGTGTCTGTCAAGTTTTCTTGTGAAAGTTGAAAAGGCGTTCTTTCTAATCATACTGGCTTCCTGCCTTCCGTCCTACTAAATTAAAACCTGGTAGTTTTGGATTGCTGTGTTTAGCCATGCATGGTGTTGGCATGTAGTACGATCTCCTGCATAATGTGCTGAAGACGTAACAAGAACAAAGAGGGGAAAGGGGGGTTCTTGTTAATGTTTGCTTCATCATAGTCCTCTTTTTCTCTTTCGTCATTTCCTTTTCCTTTTCATACGCTTCAAGGGAAGCTGAGGTAGAGCTGGCAACCACAGGTCTTGATTTGGCTACCACAGTCGAACAGGAAAAAGGGGCTCGGCGACCAAGACGCTATATTTCTCCAGGGGAAAATAGAAAGACTTCTGAAAGGTTTAGGACCCAGCCTATTACTTCGGCAGAGCGCCTGGAAACGGATAGGTAGGCTGGCGTTTTGTCCACAACAGAATTTGGTTGGAAAGAGGGTTCTCCCTACACTTGCCCCTTCATTCCCATCCATTTTCTCCTTGTCACATTTTTTATTTTTTTAAAATGCATCAAGTCCGGTCTATGTTCTGGGGTGAAACCCATGCTGTGGCTCATTTTCATACCAACCAATTTCTTAGTTTTGTGCACGGCCCCAGCTAAGTTGCAGTAGATGTCTTGCCCCCAACTCCAGATTCTACAGCATAAGTAGTTTCCAATATTTGTGACATCTTTCATTTTCGCCGTTCAGATTGAAACTCACTGATGTCGGTCCTTTAGATATATAGGAATGTATTCAATGTCCGTGTCCTATTGTTTGCTTCTTTTCTTGGTTCAGTAGCTTGGTTGAGTTTGCAAATGTCATCTTTTAGACGTCAAGCTCTAGAAGGATTTCCTGGTTCTACCAAGCTTCTTGGGATTTACTTGGACTTTCCAAGATGTGTCAACAAGCAATTTCCCAGGTTGATAGCATTTAGAAAAAGTACTAGATAAGGAGGTGGAAACTGTGAAAGGCATACGAAAGGTAGTTGACCACCCATTTGATAAGGTGCCACATGAGAGGCTGGGTATCATACTGAAAGAAGTGGGAGTTCAGGGTGTTTGTAGATGGACTCAAACTTTGCTCAGACACAGGAAGCAGAGGGTTGTGGTGCAAAGCACCCAATCTGAATTGGCTGTTGAGAGTGGTGTCCAGCAGGGGGGTCAGTACTAGGGCCGCTGCTACTTTTAATATAAATAAATGATTTGGATAGGAATATAAATAGCAAGCTGGTTACGTTTGCAGATGATACCAAGATAGGTGGACTGACGGGTAATCTGGAATCTGTTGGATTATCATAGAAGGACTTGGACAGCATACACCTTGGGCAGATGTGTCTCAGATGTAATGCTTTACATTTACTTGCATTAAATTTCATGTGGGAAATAAAACTGTTAGGTTTGAATACACAACAGGAGGTCTGAAAATTGAAAGTACACCTTAGAAGAAGGATTTAGGAGTTGTGGTGGACTCGACACTATCAACTGACAGTGTTCAGAAGCCTTTGAGAAGGCTAACAGAATGTTTGCACCTTGATGTGTGGAGTGCAGGACCAAGGAGGTGACGCTGAAGCTTTATAACACACTGGTGAGGCCTCATCTGGAGTCCTGTGTGCAGTTTTGGTCTCCAAGAAACAAAAAGGACATAGCAGCACTAGAAAAGGTCCAGAGAAGAGCAACTAGGCTGATTCCAGGGCTACAAGAGACGAGTTATGAGGAAAGTTGAAAAGAACCGAGCCTTCTCAGTTTAAGCAAAAGAAGATTAAGAGGAGACATGACTGAAGTGTTTAAAATTATGAAGGGAATTAGTTCAGTGGATGAAGACTTTGACTGTGAAGGAGTTCATGAAGAACACAGGGACACAGCTGGAAACTTGTTAAGGGTAAATTTCACACAAACATTAGGAAGTGTTTTTTTACACAGAGAGCCACAGATGCGTGGAATGAGTGACTCAAGTAGCGTGGTAGACAGTGGGACTATAGGGACTTTCAAAATTAGACTTGGAAGTATTATGTGGATAGGACTGGCAAGCTGCTTTGGACTGAATGGCCTGTTCTCGTCTCGATTGTTCTAATGACTTAAAATATTTTGGTGAGCAGCGGCAGCAATCCAGTGGAACATTTTCTCCACTTTTATCAAGATACTTGAATCATCCATCCATTATCCAACCCGCTATATTCTAACTACAGGGTCACGGGGGGGGGGGGGGGGGGGGGGGTGCAAGGCAGGAAACCAACCCTAGGCAAGGGCGCCAGCCCACCACAGGGCACACACCAAACACACACTAGGGGCAATTTAGGATCGCCAATGCACCTAACCTGCATGTCTTTGGACTGTGGGAGGAAACCAGAACACCTGGAGGAAACCCACGCAGACACGGGGAGAACATGCAAACTCCACGCAGGGAGGACCCAGGAAGTGAACCCAGGTCTCCTTACTCTGCCACTGTGCCGCCCTACTTGAATCATGAAAGGCTTATTCAAGACCCCAGTGTGGATGCCATGGACTAGAGAGAGCCAGATTAAGGGTTAAATCTGTAGAATTTCCAAGATACGCGCTATTGTATTTTTAATGTGCCTGAAATGTGATTTCACCCCTTTGCCAGTAGAAAAATCCAGAGTTGTGGAGCAGACTGCAGTGGTAATTTTCTTCTTGGTTGGTTTTGAAGAGAACCTTCTTTGTTTTAGAATTTGGCTAATTTCCTGATGGTTTTTCAAACAGCTAGGCCTAAGCAGTTAAGCCTACTATAAACATTTAGGCTCAATCATTCAGTGTCTCTTATTTTGATAGTAGCCATCTCAGTATGGATTTTGTGTTTTCTTTTAACCCTACAATTATCTGGCATCATTCATCCCAAATTCATGGGAATTATACTAGATGTTAACCTAGGAGATTGCATGGTTTGAAATTCCTGGGATACTTGACTCTGGGTTTGTTCACACGTGCCCTCAACTTGGGAATGTACCAGGAAATGTCTGGGACGGACTCCATGTGTGAAAGGAATTACGACTCTCTGTGATCAGAAGGTAGTTGTTTGAGTCAAAGAAGTTTAGGGGCAAAAGAGTTGCGCTTTTTAGATTGAGACTAATTCATTTCTATCCAGAAGAGGAGTACAGTATGATCCATTTGAAGCAGAAACCTTGACAACCTTTAAGAAGAACCTGGATGAGATATTGGGACAGCTTAGCTATCAGCTAAACAAATGGGTTTAATGGACTCAATGGACTCCTTTCATTAGTCAAATTTCTTACATCCAATTAGGAGAACGGGAGTCAAATGCTATCTCATTCATGACATGCACTACTAGCAGTAAGGAATTGGTTGGAACAAAAAAGCAGAAGACACAAATGTCCCCAGGACAAATTTTGAGAACCATTGTCATGTTTTGGTGGGATTTCCAAACATTGTTTTGCCCCATTGAGAAGAACACTTGCACGTTTTTAACCTCTTCAGTCACCCAATTCCTCACCCATTCAGTGTGTAGCAAACCAAGATTACTGCTTTCAGCATTGCTTCCCTTACCATCTAAGAACGCAAAGGACTTCATTTTTCAATCTGCCACATGTGATTTCATGAATCGCTCCTTGTTTGACCCCCCCCCCCACCCCATGTTAGTCCCATTTCATTTTAAAATGTTGTAAAGTCTTAGTGTTAATAGGTTTAGCAGCTGATTAAAGGGTGCTGTTTCCTTCTCTTAATCTTCTGCCACATGTTAACACTCTTGAGAAATCTGTTGGCATTTCATTCCTCCTAAGTCACAGCAGTTCACTGTCAGTAGACCTGTTGTAATATTTGAATCCCTTTTATTATTATTATTTTATTCAAGAGTCTAACTTTTTTTTTCTTTAACTTCTAGATCATGCCTGAGTCCTGAAATGCAGAGCAATGAAGGCAAGTACTTTCTTGATAAGTTTGGAGATATTGGCTCATGCTTTTATATCTTAAGACGCTCTGACTAAAGCTGAAGTGTGTTTAATTCACAATGTATATATTTGTGTGTATGCCTATATAAAATGTGAGAGATTTAGTATGCGTGCATGTAATTTAGGCTGTACAGAAATAAAATAGGTAAAGATGTTGTTTTATATATAGAGAGCATAAAACAGATAGATAGATAGATACGTTATTAATCCCAAGGGGAAATTCACATACTCCAGCAGCACCTTACTGATACAAAAAAACAATATTAAATTAAAGATTGATAATAATGCAGGTAAAAACAGACAATAACTTTATATAATGTTAACGTTTACCCCCCCGGGTGGAATTGAAGAGTTGCATAGTTTGGGGGAGGAACGATCTCCTCAGTCTGTCAGTGGAGCAGGACGGTGACAGCAGTCTGACGCTGAAGCTGCTCCTCTGTCTGGAGATGACACTGTTTAGTGGATGCAGTGGATTCTCCATAATTGATAGGAGCCTGCTCAGTGCCCATCGCTCTGCCACAGATGTCAAACTGTCTAGCTTAATGCCAACAATAGAGCCTGCCTTCCTCACCAGTTTGTCCAGGCATGAGGCGTCTTTCTTCTTAATGCTGCCTCCCCAGCACACCACCGTGTAGAAGAGGGCACTCGCCACAACCGTCTGATAGAACATCTGCAGCATCTTATTGCAGATGTTGAAGGACGCCAACCTTCTAAGGAAGTATAACCGGCTCTGTCCTTCCTTGCACAGAGCATCAGTATTGGCAGTCCAGTCCAATTTATCATCCAGCTGCACTCCCAGGTATTTATAGGTCTGCACCCTCTGCACACAGTCACCTCTGATGATCACAGGGTCCATGAGGGGTCTGGGCCTCCTAAAATCCACCACCAGTTCCTTGGTTTTGCTGGTGTTCAGTTGTAGGTGGTTTGAGTCGCACAATTTAACAAAGTCATTGATTAGGTTCCTATACTCCTCCTCCTGCCCACTCCTGATGCAGCCCACGATAGCAGTGTCATCAGCGAACTTTTGCACGTGGCAGGACTCCAAGTTGTGTTGGAAGTCCAATGTATATAGGCTGAACAGGACCGGAGAAAGTACAGTCCCTTGTGGCGCTCCTGTGTTGCTGACCACAATGTCAGACATGCAGTTCCCAAGACGCACATACTGAGGTCTGTCTGTAAGATAGTCCACGATCCATGACACCAGGTATGAATCTAATCCCATCTCTGTCAGCTTGTCCCTAAGGAGCAGAGGTTGGATTGTGTTGAAGGCGCTTGTGAAGTCTAGAAACATAATTCTTACAGCACCACTGCCTCTGTCCAAGTGAGAGAGGGATCGATGTAGCATATAGATGAATATACACAGAGCATAAAACATAGTGTATGTACTAATGTTAGATTGATACCAATACCAGCTTTCATACCTCAGTACCAATACCAAAAAATACTGAAGCAAGTAATGGAAAGGTTTGTATTTTTCTCAAAACAGAATGCAAGCTTCATGTTTTATCCAAAAAAGAAAAACCCGAACCCTGACTGTAGTGGTGCATCTTCTGTGCCCATGTGGGGGTAGCCCGCAGCCAAGCCGAGCCCATGTATAAAATAAAAACATACTAAGGGTTGTTTGTTTGTCATGTAAAACTCGCACACCACTGGGCCTTAATAATTGATTTTGGCTTCAATCGAGAACTTGTCGAGCTGTGTTATGCATAACGTAATCCATGAATTAGTCATGTGGGCTTCCTCAGCCATGAAATTGGGCCTTGGGTCCTTCTAATGGCTCACAGAGGTGTGCTTTGGCTGACAGGAAAGCAACCGCACTGCTGACAGTGCAGCAGGCAGTGAAGCACATTGCACAGGCTGACTGCTTTTGTCACAGATGCCAGTCACACACTTATGACCTACTGATACACTCTATGTGACTAAAGAATTGAAGGTGCAGGCTTCCTCTGCCACATTATTGGGCTTTGGGTCCTTTGCCTAGCTAGTGCACCAGCTTGCAGCATGTCTGTCAGGAAAAGGGCCGTGGCAACGTCGGATGGTAATGAAGGATGTTGCAGCAACCTCAATGGAGTGCTGTGTTTCGTGAAAGGTGTTACTTCAGGGACTAGAGGTCCGAGTGTTGCTAGTTTTATTTATTTTAAATATTGTACCAGCAACAACCTGGCAGGGATGAACACCACAGGGTACATGTGCTGGGGGCTGAACTCACTGGTGACTCGATTTTCTGCTAGTCACACAGTCACAGCGTCTCTTCCGGAGAATCAGCACGCCTATTCCGTACTCACTGTACTTTTTTATATTTAAAAAGAGAACAAATTTGCATAATGCTGGTGTAGGACTGCCATGGGTTTGCAGTCTCTTCTGTTACAATGCCATCACGAGTCATCATCCTTAACGATGAACTCGCATTCTGTCCTCGGTGATGCCATCTCATTCCATCCTCTCACCCTGAGTGTTTAAAAGCTTTGGTTTTTACTAAGGCAACGCAGTTTCCTTCCAGCTGTCTATACTGAACCTTCAGAACGCACGGCTTGTAAGTATTTTGATAGCATTCTTCTCATTAATATTTGAACATTGTTATAATATAGCTGTCTCTGCATATATTTTTTGTGTTAAAATAGCACAGCCAAATTGATACTTTGTGTATCGGTTTCACTCGTTTCACCCTCAGTTGGTGTTCTGCATGGTCTAACTGGTTAAAGAAACAGATGTGATTGATTCGTCTTTATTTGATACATTTAAATACATGTTAATTCGTCTGTGGTGACTGTGCTTCGTTTGTAATATTTGATTTTGTTTGATTTTATTCAAGTTTTCACAGTTTCACAATATCGGTGATTTAATACGGCACAAGACTTTTCAAGTAAAGTTTGTTCGGTTTGCTTCAGTGCTTGACTCTTCACTTGTCACCTTGTTTAGCTCTCTGTTGAACTCTGCAAGCTGCTCAATAGCGGAGGCAGAATAAGTGCAGCATTAAAAAAAATCTGGTAGCTGCACTTGGGTCCGAATCCAGGTGGTTTATCGTGTGGTGGGTGCGACAACGCGCCATCAGCACGTTCTCTCTTAGTGTAGCGCGGTATACCTATAATAAAGTACCATCGCATACATACACACCTTTATGCCATGGTATACATACTAGTATAATGGAATGCCAGTTTGTTGAAATGGACATACAATGGTATGTCAGTCTGTTTCTATCATAGTATAGTATGTCTTATTGCCTTTGTTCATTGGACATTCCTGCCCTCTTGTGGACACCAGATAGCATAACGTCTGGGCATGAATGGCAAATGTTTTCTCATCTTAATACATAATTCGCCTGCTTCGTCACTCACTCACTCACTCACGTCTGTCCGAAGCCGAATGCGCAGTCGCCTTCTGCGCCACTGCCCGAAAAACCTTACGAGACCGACATCCAACCCCAACATCACGGCAGGCGGCGGATTTACGGCCGCAAAAATTCAAAGAGAAAGGCGAGTTCGATTAAAGCTCTAGAGGCCTGAAAGGCGATTTCGACTACAGCTCGAGGCCTAAATTACGCATTCTGATTCAATTCCGCATTCATTCGATACACCTATATCAGGTTTGTGGTGCTTATACTTATTACTATTCTATATTGTACTGGAACGTTCATCATTCAATATTATACTATAGGCCTGGAAAATTCATCAACTAACAGTACAAGCCTGTACAGTAATGAGTAGAGCGGACTACAATCATTACAAAACAACTTCTTTGTGACTTATCATTTGTTCTTCATACACTCCAGACACAAACTCGTGCCCGTTTCATGTTACGTTGTCGAAACGGGCTCTTTGTCTAGTTTTATATATGTATATGTTACAGGTGAAGCCTGAAATTTGGATAAGCCTAGCATTACCTGAGTAAACCTTGCACTGTCCAAAGAGATTACCTGGGTAAAGTTGGAATAAAATAGGAGTTTCTAACTTTAATTTCTTTGTATAATGTGACTTTTACTTGGGTAATGGACTGACTAACCGAGCTAGGTCAAAGGTGGGCAAAACAAGGGACAACCTATTTAGATGGGGCCTCACAACAAGCGCTGAATGTCCCTGTGGTGAGCCCACCCAAACAATGGACCACATTCTCCATGAATGTTTCCGAGGCCCTACATGTACCGATGAAGATCTTAAGGATGCTAATGACGCCACTCTTACCTGGATATGGCAGTGGCGTGATAAGATATGATGATGACTTGGGTAATGCTAGGTTTATCTGGCCCTACCTGTATTTTGTGTGTGTGTGTGTGTGTATGTGTGTATATATATATATATATATAATATGGAAGAGAAGGTCTGTGATACGGTTTGCATATTTGCAGTTGGAGATCCACAAAGGGATAAAAAACGAATCACGTATCATAAAATAGTTTTATTCCTGAGCTTTCAACCCCTATCAGGGGTCTTCATCAGAGGATAATGTTTAGACTTACAAGAATCAAAGGCAATATATAGCAACACATTCAGTATGGGAGGGGGGGTGGAGGTGACTAAGTCAGTATGATCAAGGGGGGGGGGGGGGGGGGTTGTATAGTTTAATTATTGTGTACATGTCCTTCTTAAGTTGGCATATGCTGGGTTTATGTCCAAGTGTCTGTTGATGGCATTTTCATCTGATAGCCAAGACTCGGCCAACTCTCTGGCGCTTTTTGTACTGGCCTTAAATTTTACTTTTACGTTGTCCCAGTTGAATGTGTCCCCTGTCGATTTAGTATGTGCATATATCAAAGAGAGTGCGTCCTTTCTTCTGACGGCGTTGCGATGTTCCTGTACACACACACACACATATATATATATATATATATATATATATATATATATAATAATATATGCAGTCTGTCAAAGACGGGTAATTGAATAATTTAAAAAAAATATTTGCCAGCTCTTGCCCTCTGTGGTTTTTCGGCTACTTTCCTCAGTGTGGGTGAAGATTTCTTCAGCAGCTCTCCCTTCCTCAATCGCATTTCCGTAAATTATTTTTGTGGCAACTTTTTCGGATCCTGTCCACTTGTATACTTGCTGTCTTTGAAGGTGGCTCTTCATATGCCTCCTATGCCATTTCTCCCCCTCCTTGTGTGTGTGTGTATGTCATATTCGCACTTCTTCTTATGTTGCGTTACCAAAGCCAAACTGACCAATCAAATTGCTCGGCGGGACTGGACACACAGACTTTAGTGTTTTACTCTATAGTAGATTGTAGAAAATGAGTGAGTCTGCAGAGTCCCAAAAGTAGTTGGGGTGCCAGCCAGGCCACCCCATTTTTAATCTTTTTCTAAATGGCACAAAAATAGAGGCACTCAGGGGCATTTGAACACATGTACTCTGAAGTGGTGTTTGATCCATCTAAATGGAATCTCCATCCTACTGTGAGTTTGCGCTGCAAATGAGACTCCACCTTCCTGGGATGGGCCCTTTTTTATATACCGCGTATAAGTCGCGTCTTGAAACCCGAAAAATCGATCATAAAATCAGACCCTGACTTATACGGCCATTCAAAAATGCGACACTTAAATTTTTAACATCATCTTGCCTCCTCCAATCTCGCATCAGTTTCTCAGACACCTCGAATTTTGTTGTAGCAGCGCAGTTACCAGTTTCTTTCGCCACTTCAACAACTTTTAATTTAAAACCAGCTGAATATTCTGATCGAACGCTCCATTGTAGATAAGGGATGCTCTTACGATAAAGGTGTATGAGGGTATGAGATGCACAAAACATAAAATGGTGCAAATGTCGCTTCGGAATAGTTTGGGTATTAGTGTGTGGTCACGTAGGCACAATACATAGAAAAAAAGAAAAGGCAGTGTGCCCCGTGGTTGCTCTCTCAGGTGGGCATTATCATGTCATAATCCCTTGGACCAATAGCGTGAGTTTTCTGTTATTCGACTTATACGGCCGACATTATAAGATACCAGAAATTATACGGTGAAATCAAGGCTCGACTTATCTGCGAGTGTATGCAGTACTTCAGGGTGGAAGTGATGGGGGTGTGGTCCACTGGCTTCCTGGGCTGTTTTTAAGACCATTAGAAACTGCGCCTCCTCTCATCCAAGAGTGGTACTGCAGAACTGATCAGAGCTGGCGTGGTCATCCTCAGATGCATATGCGTGACAATATATGGAGGTACATTTGCGTGTGTTAGGTGTGTATACATCTACACAAATGTGTATGTACCAAGCTAGGTGGATTGGCAGATAATCTCGAACCCATTGAATAGTTATATAGGGACTTGGAGAGCATGCAGGCTTGGGCAGATTTGTGGCAGATGAAATTCAATGTTAGTCAATGTAAAATATTAGACATAGGAAGTAAAAATGTTGGATGGGAATACACTGAAAACTGAAAGTACCCCTTATGAGAAGGATTTAGGAGTCGTGGTAGACTCGATACAATCAACTGTCAGACAGAAGCTATTAAGAAGGCTAACAGAATGTCAGGTTATATAGCGCCTTGATGTGTTGAGTACAAGTCACAGGAGGTTCTGCTGAAGCTTTATCACACACTGATGAGGCCTCATCTGGAGTCCTGTGTGCAGTTTTGGTCTTCAGGCTACAAAAAAGGACATAGCAGCACTAGAGAAGGTCCAGAGGAGAGCAACTGGGCTGATTGCAGGACTACAAGGGATGAGTTTGGAGGAAATTAAAAGAGCTGAGCCTTTACAGTTTAAGCAAAAGAAGGTTTAAGAAGAGACCTGACTGAAGAGTTTTAAAATTATGAAGGGAATTAGTCCAGTGATGAGTTTAAAATGAGTTCATAAAGAACATGGGGACACAGTTAGAAACTTGTTAAAGGTAAACTTCTCACAAACATTAGGAAGTTTTTCGTTATCCAGAGAACGACAGACACATGGAATGAGTGATCAAGTAGTGTGGTGGACAGAAGAAGAATTTTTAGAAGAATTAAGTGGATAGGACTGGCCAACCTTGTTGGACAGAATGGCCTGTTCTCATCTGAATTGTTCTAATGTATAAAAAATATGAAACATTCTAAAAAAATTTGGGTCAGGCTTAGTGTCTGACTGAACTTATTATTCATTTGTGATGAAAGCCCAGGATTTGCAATCCCAAATTTGCTGCAGTGCAGAGACACATACAGCTTGACCAGATAAGCCACACAAGTGTTTACTTACCAAGATGTCCAGCAGAATGGTTTGCCTTTTTTGGTGCACTTTGGGCCGCGTTACACTTTCTATCTCTTAATTTTGGCAGTATTTCAAACTTGGAAGTGCTTTGAGCCTTTACTCCCGTAACAGTGCCATTCAAATAAAAAATAAATGCAGTGAACTGGAGATCAACACACATGCTTAGGAGACACCATTGTAATGAAAATGTGTGACTAGTTTTTAGAAGGGTCACTGCTAAGTTTGGCCCCCTTTAGTTAAGATTATCAATTTCTACTTGGAACACAACAGGAAGTGGTGTGGTTTGATGCTAATATTGGTGACCTTGTAACTTTCACGAATGATTACATTTTTTTTTTCATATCTTCAGTTTCTCTTCTGTTCCTGCTGGTATTAAAATTCACCCCATGATTTTTCAGTAGTGTTTTTACATGTAGTAGTTGAATAGAACTAGAACATGCAAACTCCACGCAGGGAGGACCCGGGAAGCGAACCCAGGTCTCCTAACTGAGGCAGCAGCGCTACCATGCCGCCCAAAAAAAATTCTCATCCCAAGTTTTTTTTTTTTTTTTTTTTTATATTAGAGAGATGTACTCTGTGGTGTAAATCTACTCAGTGAGGGAAGGAAGGAAGGCTGGCCGCTTGCTGTGCATTGTCTGTCCGTGTAGAGCTAGAATGGTGCTGCCCAGCTAATGTCAATAAATGGCTGGTCTAAGTCATTTATCGAGCTCTTAGCTCCATTTTTTATTTCTGTTCTCCCAAAGTTTGAGAGAACCTTCGCACACGGTCTGTCCAAAATGTATATAGTGTGAGGCAGATCCAGAATGCCTTTGTTTTTTTTTTTTTTTTGTTTTTTTTTATTGATTTTATTAAAATCACATAACATTCCATACAAATGTATCAAGTTTTATAAAAATAGGATCGAAAACAAATCAACCCCCACCCATGAGAAAGAGAGCTAGTCCAGAAGAGTAAAACGTTAAGCTAGTAAAAAATAAGTAAATGGATTAAATAAATGAACAAAGATAAATTGAGTAAAATAGGGGAGAGAACCTGCTTCCTCAATTTAAATGTTTAGTTTAAAATGTTATTGATGAGATCCTGCCAGGTTTTGAAAAAGTTCTGCACAGATCCTCTAAGTGCGAATTTGATTTTTTCCAGTTTCAAATAGTATAAAACATCAGTTACCCACTGACTTAAAAGAGGAGAGTTAGGATTTTTCCAGTTGAGCAAGATAAGTTTACATGCTAATAGTGTAGTAAAGGTAATCAGTTTGTTTGTCCTTCTCCCCTTTAAGCCCCTCTGTGAGCCCACCAAACACAGCTGTTAGCAGATTAGGAAGGATTGGGACACCCAGGTGCTCTGAAGAGGCATTTAAAGATTTTGGTCCAGAATGATGTTAATTTGGCGTAGGCCCAAAACATGTGGCCCAGTAAGGCTGGAGCTCGATTGCAGCACTCACAGGTTGGATCTTACCCTGGAAACATTTTGGACAATTTTAAGCGAGACAGATGTGCTCGATTTTATATAATTTTAAGTTGAATTAATTGTATGTTTTGTTCATATGGAGCTCGAGTGAATTCTGTGCATTGCTACCTTCCACTCCTTTTCTGAGATGTTGAGTGAGAGATCCATTTCTCACTGTACACTGGAATCTTTGAAAGAGGGAGACTGTAAAATGGTTTTATGTATTACAGGAATGCTGTCTGGGTCCTCGAGACTGAGCAGTATTTTTTCCGGCATAGAAGTAGGTGTGGGAGCGGAGGGAAATTGGGCAGGTTCTGCTTAACAAAGTTTCTGATTTGAAGGTAGTGAAAGAAATGTGTTGCTGGAAAGTTTAAATTTGGAGTGTAATTGTTTGTAGGATACAAAGACGTTGTCTATGTAAGATCTCTAAGTGATTTAATCCTGAATGTTTTCCAGACATTAAAAACTGCATATGTTTGAGAGGGTAGGAAAAGGTGGGTCTCGTGCAGAGGTGCCACAGATAAAAGCTTCCCTATCTTGAAGTGCTTCCTACATTGGTTCCATATTCTGAGTGAGTGACGCACAATTGGGTTGTTAATATATTGGCGATAACTTGTATTTATAGAATGCCTTTGTTTTTTATTTATTTATTTTTTTCTTCTTTTGGGCACCTTACAACTATATAAGTTAAGCTTGCTAAAAAAAATTAGGAAAAGATGGCTACTTTGGCCAAACAGAGACCTCTACAAATCATCATGTGTGCTGTGTAGAAGCCTGCACTTGTCAGTTGTAATGGTGCATTGTGTTTACATTCTACTTGTTACTTAAAAAAAAGAGTAAGGAAAGAATGTTATGCTGTATGAGAGAATTCACTTTTCTAACCTAGGAAATTAATTCTACTATAACATGAAAATGGCGATGGCATACAGGAGAATGTTTAAAAGCGGTTATCTCCGTCTAGGTTGCACTGTAAAGCTATGCCTTACTTTTTTCTGTCAGTTGTTGAGTATTTTAGCTCAGAATTGGAAAACTATATTAATCACAAAGGAAATTACTTAACTTTCAAAATCCAGTGCGTGTCTATGTTGGGGAGCAAAACCTTTTACAGCGCTTTGCTGCACCCACCATACAACGAACCACCTGGGATTGCGACCCGAGTGCAGCGGGTGACACCTCAGCACCACACTGGGACAGTGTGAGGTTTTTAATGGTGGCTGGAGTGCCAATCCTGCCACCAACACCCATGTTTTCCATGCAAGTTGGAGAACCTGCCTGCGAGGGGTGGTGCAGATTAACGTCATACCCAGGATAAAGCAACTGCAGGTTAAGGGCCTTGATCAAGGTGTTTCTGTGACTGTATAAAATTTACTCTGATTGAACACTAAGGTCTGTGTATTCAACTCCCTGTTACCTACCTGATTGGTCAGTTTTGCTTTGCTGTGATTGGTCAATTTTGCTTTGGTGTGGTTGGTCAGTTTTGCTTTGGTGACAAAAGTGGGAGTGCGAGTGGGAGATACGCAAGAAGGAGTAAAGGCTCATGCTGAGAGACAGGAGGTGAGAGACAAGCACATCGAAAATAACGACAAGAGTCTGAAAAGCAAGCTTCACGGGAATGTGCTTGAGAGATGGAGGGCCGGTTAGAGAGACGTTCACACACACATACAGCGGAAAGATGCAGAGGGTCCACATAGGGCAAGAGATAGCAAATTATTCTGTAATTCTATTTCTTAATTATATTTAGTGAAGTGAAGGTAACATGACAGCTATTTAGTTAGTTAGTTATTTATTTTTGCAGATCTGGCATCATTTAAAATGTATCCTCTGGTGTTTAATGTTTAGACAATGGCTCCTTTCCAGGTTAGTTTGTCCATTTGTTGCTGATTTTCATCTTCCTTTATGTCATTTCAGGTGATGAAGAAAAACTGGATGAAAGGGCCAAGCTGAGTGTAGCAGCCAAAAGGTCCCTTTTTCGGGTAATCATTTTGTGTTTAACTTCTGCTTTTACCAGTAAACCTCTGATTCTCTAAAGAATCGCAAATCCAAGAATGGCAGTTACTTTCTGTTCCCTCCGATCTTTGTTGGGATGAAAAATCATGGAGGGTGGGAGCGTCCTGGGAAAGTTTATTTAATTAAATAAATATATTTGTACTAAAGCTGTTTCTTTTTTGGAGCCGTGACTCCTTTGGTTCTGGTGTTTGAGAAGCGCATTGTAGGTGCCTTCATTCATTGTTTTTATCCATGCAGTCTCGTTTTTGTTTTTCTATGGGTGTGTTGTTAGCTGGAAGTCGTTTGCTGTTAGGAATCATAATTGAACTTACTTTTAACACTGAATTACCTTAATGTGATTCAAATAAGCCACACTGAGTGCTGGCACAGTGGATTAGAGCACACTGACTGCTGGCACTGTGTACTGTGTTAACTAATGTTGTTTTATTTTAATTTCTTATTTTGTCTTTTGTTTTTCTTCATTATGTAAAGCACTTTGAGCTACTTTTTGTATGAAAATGTGCTATATAAATAAATGTTGTTGTCGTGTAGTGGAGTAGCTGCTGGCACTTTGGCGTGGAGAACACTGACCACTGGCACTGTGGAGTAGCTGACTGCCGGCACTGTCAGTAGTCACCACTACCTCAAGTTTAAATACATAGACATATATAGATAGATGTCGCATTCGCTGTTTCCCAGTCGACACGATACGTCAGAGCATCAGCCTTATTGCGAGGGGCAAAAGTGTCATTTAAACTAATACAGGTAGACGTGGACACCGGGTTTTCTGATGAAAAAACAATAACGTTTAAAACAGTATCGTTTACATACAACAGATTTTGTCGATTCGTTTAAATGCAATTATTTACATCCATTTATACACTAATAATGGCAATTATTAAATAATAATTATTATTATTAAATAATTCCTCCCATATCAGTAACATTTCGCGGACTGCCTTCTTCTATCTTCAAAACGTTTCTAGACTTTGTCCTGTTCTTACGCAACACAGTACTGAAGTATTGGTTAATGCCCGAGTCACCTCATGTATAGATTACTGTAATGCTATTCTATCTGGCATCCCACAAAAACGTATCCATCGCTTACAACTTCTTCAAACTTCTGCTGCCAGGATAATAACCTGCTGTTCTAAATCCACTGAACATATCACACCTTTTCTCTCTCAACTTCACTGGCTCCCTGTTCACTACAAAATACCGCACTTAACATTTAAAGCTCTCCACAACCTCGCTGATCTCCTCCAGACTTACACTCCTCTCGCTCACTCAGATCTTGTAATTTGAGAGTATTCAGTCTGGCAATGTGGTGCAGCCTTAGTTTGTGGAAGACTGACACATCTCAAGACATAAGCATAAAATGATGGTTGTCAATTTCAAACTGTGTTTCCTCGATGTGCTTCTTGAGAAAAAACATCATCAAGTTTGAGAAATGTTAACCGCTAACAACAATCTATATAGGTAGTGACTAAATACGTTTAGCCAAAACGTTGTTTGGAGGCTCACTTGAGCACATAAATGCATAGTTTAGCTAGCTTAGCCTGGCGTAGCTAAAGTTAAGATTATAAAACGGGATTTTCTAATGGCCAAATATAACCAAAACAATTGTTCAGCCTTACCTATGAAATGTAATCCCTGTGATCTGGTTTGGAGCGTACAGCGGTCTGTACAATTCCAAGCAGCACATTATTCATTACTTCACTCCACAGCAGTGCCACTCACAATATGGCGGCGGCGTTGATGTACGATTCTGCTGGTCATGAGGCGCCTAGTTATTCTATGTCTATGTTTAAATATGTCACCATGGCAACTTGTTGGCGCGCACGCTTTACCTCAAGTTTAGTTTACAGGTTGTGTTGTGTTGTGTTGTTTGGGCGCCACCTACTGAGTCTGGGAAGCCGCTGGGTTTGACTCTAGGGCGCTGAGGTGCAGTGCGCGTGCGCTTTTGTCACGGGATGCGTCTGGCATCCGTGCATATATACAACCATCGTAAACATTACTAAACGAAGGTTGTATATGCGGTGGTGTGCATGTTCGGGCGGCAGTTGTATTGTGACCTGAAGTTTAATTTACAGGTTGTGTTGTTGTTTGGGCGCCACCTACTGAGTCTGGGAAGCCGCTGGGTTTGACTCTGGGGCTCTGAGGTGCAGTGCACGTGCATGTGCACTTCGGTGCGTCTGGCATCTGTGCATATATACAACCTTTGTAAACATTACTAAACGAAGGTTGTATATGCAGTGGTGTGCGCGTTTGCGTTTGCATTCGGGCGGCAGTTGTATTGTGACCTGAAGTTTAATTTACAGGTTGTGTTGTTTGGGCGCCACCTACTGAGTCTGGGAAGCCACTGGGTTTGACTCCGGGGTGCTGAGGCGCAGTGCACGTGCTCTTTTGGTGCGTCTGGCATCCGTGCATATATACAACCTTTGTTTAGTAATATAGATAGCTTTTTAACAAGCAGGTGAGGTGTTTTTTTTTTTTTTTTAATTTTGAATATTTTATACATACAATGCAGGTTGTTACTTTCTTTAAGATGTAGTTATGGTATGGGCCGAAAACGCAATGCAATCTAAAGTTCTTAAATGTGTTTTTTTTTAATATGTCACATTTTATAATGCATATTATAATAATCTGAGGCTAGGGATGTGCACTGGCAATCAGAAGGTTGCCGGTTTGAATCCCGTAAAATGCCAAAAAAGGGACTCTGCTCTGTTGGGCCCTTAACCTACAATTGCTGAGCGCTTTGAGTAGTGAGAAAAGTGCTATACAAATATAAAGAATTATTATTATTATTGTCGCAAATTAGCTTTAAAGATTCTCTGGCCTGACCCTCTATTGATAAAGCCCATCATGACGGTGGCAAGGATTATCTCTGTAAAATACAGAAGGAAGAACCCTTTGAGGGGCAACCAAGGCTCAAATGGAGGGGTGTTTTGTGCTCTTGACAGCACTCGCCTTATTAATTTATGGAAAATGTCTTAGTTGTTTTGCATGCTAGGTGGAGAAAAGTATATACTGTATGTAGCTGTGTTTACCCCAAATTATCAAAGTTCTCTAGCTCCAGCTTGTAAATGGGATTCAGCAAAAGCCTAATGCGTCGATGATTCCTCAGACAAAATTTTTCTTTTTAAAAGTTTTAGTTAAAATGCAAAATAACACAAAAATGAGAGAACTGAAAGAGCAAAAAATGTGAAAAATTCTTGTTTAAGAGAAGTTCTGTTCAAAGCTTATAAATCTTGTTTAGTAGTGATTTTGTAACGATTAGAAATTAAACGTTTTGGAATCAGAAAACTGTCTTATCTCATTTCTATGCTGTAAATGGGTCTTTTTAAGTCCCTGTGCACTGGCACCTGTTCTAAACAACAACTGTCTCAATTATCGCACTGTATCTTAATTTTAGCAAGAAAGTTCTATCTCATACTAACTTACAGAGGGGGAAAAAGACTATACTATCGTCTATGGCTATGAAAGAAATTTATATTCTGTTCAAATTAAGCACGCACTAATGTGGGTTTAACTCAAAGCTTTAACTTTCTAAGATTGGCTCTTACACTGTATATAGCAATAGTCATTTTATTTAAGTTCCATAAGGTAACTAATATCCAACAGAGCCTGAAACGTTTTCCATTAATTGTGATTTAAACTGGGAAGTAATATTAGGGTGTGGGAGTTGGAGTGCGTACCGCAGGATCAGTTGAGCTGGTGGCCATGCAAGGAAGAAGTCTGGCAGGTGAGCAGGACTTGCAGAGGTAGACAGGGATCTTGTAGAGCAGGGGTAGGCAACGTCGGTCCTGAAGTGCCACAGTATGTGCAGGTTTTTGTTCCAACCCAGTTCCTTAACGAGAACTCAATTATTGCTGATGAAGCACATATTGCTTAAGTGACATTTTGATGCTTCATTTTAGTGGTCTCGCTTGTTAAGGTTCTCCAACCTTAATTGCTTATTTCAATCTTAAACTGCTGCATTCAGTGTTTTAATTGCTCCTTATTAGCAATAAGATGTAAAAGACAAAGCAGCCAGCAGTTCTCCAGCTAGCTTTTTTCCAATTACATCTGTGTGTGTTCATCATGCACTGTATGATTTAATAAAACACTTAATAGAAAAATGTGACAGACTGAAAATGATCTGTTTTAGGCTTCAAATCATTTGGATGATATCCTTGGAAAGGAAAAAAAAATCTACGATATAAGAGCCTTACATTGCACAGACTAACAAGCCATAAAATTAAATAAGGTCTGAGATTGGCAATGATTGGTTTCTAATTAAGCAATTGGGTTGAATGAAAACCTGTAGCCACTGCGGCTCACCAGGACCGACATTGCCTACCCCTGTTTTACATCTTATTGCTAATAAGGAGCAATTAAAACACTGAATGCAGCAGTTTAAGATTGAAATAAGCAATTAAGGTTGGAGAACCTTAACAAGCGAGACCACTAAAATGAAGCATTAAAATGTCACTTAAGCAATATGTGCTTCATCAGCAATAATTGAGTTCTCATTAAGGAACTGGGTTGGAACAAAAACCTGCACATACTGTGGCACTCCAGGACCGACGTTGCCTACCCCTGTTGTAGAGGATAAGTTGTCGACTTCAAAAAGAGCTGAAGGCTTCGTGCATTAAATCATTTCTAGTTCTTAGATGTTCATTTTTTCCTTTTTTCTTCCTCCAATATGTACGTTTTCAGGAATTGGAAAAAAGTATGGATGCCTCATCGGCGCCTAAGCCCAGGTCTCGTAATGCTGCTGTGGAGAGACGTTTGCGGCGTGCACAAGATCGTTCTCGTACGCAGCCTGTAACTACGGAAGAAGTTGTTATTGCTGCCACGTAAGTGTTGGTTTTTTGTTGTTTTGTTTAAAAACAAGCAGATAAATTTTAACCCGAGGTAAAATTATTATGTAGAACTTGACAAGAATATGCAGAAATGTGTAAATGCTTTAAGACTTAAAATTTGATAACACCATTTATTTTTGTGTGTGTGTTTGCTTAATAAACCCTATTTTATAATTAGGACAATATATGGTGAAGAAAATGTAACTATTTCATTCAAAATGGATTTATTCCAACACTGTTGGATAGCCATTGGTAACAGATATATTTCTTTACATAAGAAATCTGACAAACAAGATTGTTAGTATAGTGAATAGCTAAGCTGTCCCAATGTCTCATCTAGAGGCTTCCTAAAGGTTGTCAGGCTTTTCTACTTCAACTCCAAGGCTCGATAGTTTGTTTCAGATTCCTACAACTCTTTGACTAAGGACGTGCTTCCTGGCTTCATTCCTCTTAATATCTCTGCTGGTGTCCTCGAGTATAGGATTCACTGATAAGTTGAATTTTGCTGGATCATCTTTATCAGTGCCTTTGAGGATTTTTAAATACTTGGATGAGGTCCCCACACAATAAAAACACGTTACATTCACAGTAGGACATGTCCTTAAGTCCCATGATGCACTTGGTGGTTCTCCTCTGCACAGCTGCAAGTGCTGCTATGTTTTCCTTATAGCGTGGTGACCAGAACTGCACACAGCACTCCAGATGTGGTCTTACTGGTGCATCTCATAGTCTGAGCATAACGTCCCTTGATTTATTTTCAGCGGTTTTTACAATATAAGCTAACATTGTGTCAACATAAACCCCTCAATCCTTTACGTCCGTATATCTCTTCTTGTATTTATGCAGTAATTGGCGTTCCTGTTGTCCACGTGCAGCATTTTTCAATTTTAAAGTGAATTTTCCAGATGTTTGCCAGTTCTGAAGCTTTTCCAGGTCTCTTTGAAATTTGTTACACTACAGTACAATTTAAATAGTTTTTTAGACCTCAGATCTGACAGCTATAGTTAAATTTCCATCCAGTGCGTGCTAATTTTCATTCTGAAATGACTTAACAGGATCTTGAATGAGGAGTCTTTGTTAGTATTGCAGTGTTAAGAAGGCAGATAGTCAGGATTGTGGAAACTATAGAGTGCTAAAGCTGATGTCACACACATTGAAAATTTGGGAAAGGGTTATTAAGAGAATGCTAAGAGGAGAAGACCACCAATCGGGGAGGTGCAGTTTGGTTTTATGCCAGGGAGAGGAGCAACTGATGCAGTCTTCGCATTGAGAAGCTCATAGAGTAGCATTGAGAAAAACAGAAAGGATTGCATGTGGTGTTGAGTGATTTGGAGAAAACAGTGTGCCATGTCAAGAGGTCTCTGGTCCTCCTTTCTCTCTCATGCACCTCCAGAAGTGTAAGGATTGTCCATGATTATCAATAAGGGAGTGAAGACTTGGGGTCAGGGGTAACAGACAAGATCCCAGTTTGAGGAGGTCTGCACCAGTGGTGGTCCTGAAGTCCGTACCTCTTTGCTCTGGTTATAGATATGTTGAGTCGTGGGACAAAAGACCCCCCCCCCCCCCCCCCCCCCAAGGCTGGCTTTTTGCTGCTGACACTGGAAAAGAGGAAGGGAAGAAGTTAGAAAATGGAGAATGGCTTTGAGGATTGAATATAAATCGGAAGAAGACACAATAATATAAAGTTTAATGATGATCAGAATTCAGAAGTTAGCATCCAGGGGGAGCTATTGAAGAAATCTTGTTTTTCATTTTGAATACATTTGCAAATCTTTCTGAAAACCTGTTTTTCTTTTGTCTTTATGGATTACCAAGTGTAGATTGATGGGCCAAAATGGCAAATTTATCTACCGTAGATACTCGCGTATAAGTCGAAAAATTTATGTCTTAAAATTCATTCAAAAACACAGTCGACTTATCCACGGGACAACACTAATTTCATTAAATAATTCTTTAAACTGTGAAATACCGTACTTGAATTTGAGCATTAACTTTTGCAGGTTTTGGATAACAAAAATACCGTTAGCTGCCAGTAGATGGCGGTAACCGGCAACATACACTCAACATTCATTTGGCGCAACGTTTTGCAGCTCTTTATTAAATTTGCATTGAATTGTTTCTGGAAGAAGCTTGAAGACCCCACATGCTCTGCATGATTAGCCTACGTTTATTTAATTGCAGTTTATTAGTAAAATATATCAATATATTAAGTTAAACATCTTACCGGTACGATCATTGATTCTGAAAAGAAGACAAGAGCATCGTATCCCGCATCGTTCAAACTGAAAGTTATTCAGCGTGCTGAGGAAACCAATAATTGTGTGGCTGGCAGAGAGTTTTGCGTTCGCGAAAAACTTGTAAGAGATTGGATAAGAAATAAGTCTTCTCCACAAGCAATGCCAAAGTCTAAGAAAGCATTGCGTTTTGGACTTTCGCCTTTCAGTGGACTGGAAAAGGACTTGAATGACTGGATTGTGGGATGCAGGCAAAATGGATATATTGTGACTCGTTCGAGCATTCGGTTACGGGCACTTCAATTGGCAAAAGAAGGAAAGTATTTAACAATCGATGGTAAGCCTTTGTTGAAATTTCAAGCATCGGCTGGCTGGTGTACGCGATTTATGAACAGATATGGGCTGCGCCTTCGTCAGCGAACAAAAATCGCGCAGAAGCTGCCGAAAGATCTAGAAGAAAAGGTCAGTTCCTTTCATAAATTTATTATCAAGCAAAGACAAAGGCATGACTTTGATCTCAGTAACATTGGTAACATGGATGAAACGCCAATGACATTTGATATGCCGGGGAATCGAACTGTAGCAGGTATTGGTGAGAAGACCGTACTTAAGTCAACGAGCCATGAAAAAACCCTTTTCACCGTTGTCCTCTCTTGCTTGGCAGATGGTACAAAGCTACGCCCAACGATAATATTCAAGAGGAAGTCGTTCCCAAAGAACATAAAATTTCCTGCAGGCATTACTGTTCGTGTACACCCCAAAGGCTGGATGGATGAGGCTGGAACGAAATTGTGGCTTCAAGATGTGTGGGCTAGGCGATGAAGAGCAGGGCAAAGTAAACACCCGTCACTTTTGGTGTGGGACATGTTCCGCGCTCATACATCAGAGGATATAAAGGATGAAGCCAGGAAAATGGCTACTACGTTAGCTGTTATTCCCGGCGGATTGACATCGATGCTCCAGCCATTAGATGTTTGTTTGAACGAGCCATTCAAGGACAGAGTACGCAGCATGTGGCAGCAGTGGATGTGTTCTGGAGAAGTAAAATTAACAAAAGGAGGGAATTTGATGAAACCAGACATTGATTTAGTAGCTAAATGGGTAAAGGAAGCTTGGGACTCAATTCCACCAGAAATGATCAAAAAGTCGTTCTTGAAATGCGGCATCAGTAATGCTATGGATGGACCAGAAGATGATGCCATCTATGAAGACAAAGAATCAGCAGCAGATGATTCAACAGATGGCGACAGCGAAGAGGAGGATGTTTATGCTGACGACGTCACGGAAGAAGACTTTCACATTTTATTCGGACATTCTGATGACAAAGAATCGGACTTTGAAGGATTTGAAGAAGACACTTAGGGCCACTTTATTATATGCGAGGGACTTGAATACAAATTTATTTGAAATATTCTAACTAAGTAAATAAATAAAAATGTTTTGGAGTTTTAATTTATGCTTTCTAAAATTCTTCAAAGATTAAAATGTTGAAAGCCTGGGCCCAGGTACATTGGGTATAATTATGAAATTCAAAGAATTTGATAGGCTGTCAAGTTTTACCCTCGACTTATACGCGGATCATAACAAATTTCATAATTTTCGGCTTAAACAATACACTCGACTTATCTGCAAAGTCGACTAATAGGCGAGTATCTACGGTATTTAAAATGGAATCAAACTGTGCAGAAAGCGAAGGGATCTGAATGCTTCCAGAATCCACTGTAGATATTGCATTTAGTATTAAATATTTTTTGAACGCGACCATGCATGTTTAAAGAAAACCTGTTTTTCTTTTGTCTTTACGGATTACTGAGTGTAGATTGATGGGCCAAAATGGCAAAATTATCTATTTAAAATGGAATCAAACTGTGCAGAAAGCGAAGGGATCTGAATGCATTCTGAATCCACTGTAGATATTGCATTTAGTATTCAATATTTTTAAACGCGACCATGTATGTTTAAAGAGAAAATGTCTGTATTATAGCTGAGATAAATAGCTTGTTGGATTTTCAGTAACTTTTTTTGTGCATTCTTTGAAACAATCTGTAGATCCTTCAAAAGTTTTTTTCCCTCTTCATTCACTGCTGCTTTTCTCTCCACTTCTTTGTACGTGTAATCCTTTGAGTAGTGTGCCATCTGCTGCGTCTCATACCGTGACTGTCCTCACAACAGTGGCAAGAATCCCCAGCCCTACTGTAGTAAGCTCCTGCGCCACTCAAATCAGGTACACCGCGACAGGCACGCATGCCTTTGAGCCTCAGACTAACTGCACTAAATGAAGTCATTTGTGTCCATTGAAGTGAAATAAATAATACTATACACTTGAACTAAATAACTTACCCTTTTCTTTAAAATAACATGAATGCTTTTTATCATGACTTTTTGAACTTGAATGTTCCCTGAAACAGACAGCTCTTTTTATGGAAGCGCCATCTCCCATTAAAGGAGGACTGGAATCCTTGGGTAGAAGGGTCCTTTCATCTGATTGGCTGGCCCAGCACTGACTCATCTGCAGAACAGCCAATAGTATGCTACTATCGTGGCTGCAGATGACTCAATGAGTCATCTTGGCATTTTTTATTTTTATTTTTTTTTACATTCTGGGTTCCTTTATCTTTTGTTAGAATTTGGATGAATATCTAATAACATTTCACTTTTTTTTTTTTGGTTGCTTATATTTGTGTTGTAATTGTGCGGCTTACTAGTGTATAGAGCATGTTCTTATTAATCGTGAATTGATATGAAAAATAGGGAGGTTGGATCTGCTGCTGATGATATCAGGGCATCACAAAATCCAAATTTCCTAAAGAAACTAAGAGTTGAGAACTGCAAATTCTATATACAAACCCCATTTTCGGTAGCAGTGAGTCGCATACAGTCGTAGCATTTTTGGTGTGTATGGGTGCTGTGATTTTCTCCACTTGGGAAAGGAAAAAAAATATTACTACATTATCCATGATTACTACTGAAAGTTACTAAATTAGTCTTTCCTTTTATGCACACTTTACGTGTTTTTGCAGTTTCCGTTTGCATGGCTTGGTTTATAGTTTTTTAATTATATGCATGGTTTAGATGTGCTTTTTCTTTTATTGCATGATGTTTGTGACTTTAATTCTGTGAGGAGCTTTTATATACTTTGTAAAAAATGAGTTACAGTGGCGTGCAAAAGCATTCAAAAGTCATAAATAGTTCAGATAATCCTGATTAACAGACATCTTTTTAGACCGTGGTTACCTGTAAATGGGCAACGAAGAGGTGCAGGAATGTCGGCCGCAGTATGAAGCCGAAACAAAACGTGAATGTTACTGCATTTTGGCTGGTTGGAGTCTAACAAGCATGTGTCAGTTTCACTGTCGGTGTCCGCGTCTGATGACCAATTCATATTGTTATCACTATTGCTTAATTTGAGCAATGGTTCGGTTAGTTTGTTCTAAAACTGTCTCTACAGCTTTTCATTTTCATGCCATTGTGTTTTGGGTTGAAGGCTCCATGCCATTCATGAATATCAATGAGTTAACAAAGTGGCAGAATGCATAAAAATATTTGACTTTTTTTTTGGCTGCATGTGATTTCTTCCACTAGATGGCAGCAGAATATTGTGCCTGAGTTATTTGGCATTAACACTGTAAAGCAGATCATTACACATGACTCCGAGTCTGACTCGGGCTTCACCGTATTTACATAGAATCATGCTTGGGTGTTAATGCCAAGATTACCATACCAGAGTACATTTGGGATTGATTGTACTTCATACCTGTGATTTCTAAGTCACTTTTGATTGCCCACCAAACAAATGTTGACCACGTCAGTTTCACTTGTGAAATGTGTTTGTGTCGGTTTTGCTCTTTTACGATTAAAGTAAACCTACATAAAAGGTATATTCAATTGAATTCGCTTTAGGATTCCCAGATGCCAAAACCAACCCTTGAGTAGGTGCCATTTTATCTTTATTATTTAATGAAAATATGAAAGGAATACAGATATCAACATGTAGAAAGTCATTTAACAGAGTTCTGGTTTCTAAACACATACATGCAACTCTTACTCCGGGCAAAGAATAGTACCATTGAAAGGAGGTTCATTCCCCACTACATCAAGTCATGATACCTACTGAAGTATAAAAACAGACATTACAGGTGCTGGTCATAAAATTAGAATATCGTGACAAAGTTGATTTATTTCAGTAATTCCATTCAAAAAGTGAAACTTGTATATTAGATTCATTCATTACACACAGACTGATGTATTTCAAATGTTTATTTCTTTTAATTTTGATGATTATAACTGACAACTAATGAAAAGTCCCAAATTCAGTATCTCGGAAAATTAGAATATCAATTAAGACCAATGCAAAAAAAGGATTTTTAGAAATGTTGGCCAACTGAAAAGGTATGAACATGAAAAGTATGAGCATGTACAGCACTCAATATTTAGTTGGGGCTCCTTTGGCCTGGATTACTGCAGCAATGCGGCGTGGCATGGAGTCGATCAGTCTCTGTGGCACTGCTCAGGTGGTATGAGAGCCCATGTTGCTCTGATAGTGGCCTTCAGCTGTTCTGAATTTTTGGGTCTGGCGTATTGCATCTTCCTCTTCACAATACCCCCATAGATTTTCTATGGGGTTATGGTCAGGTGAGTTTGCTGGCCAATCAAGAACAGGGATACCATGGTCCTTAAACCAGGTACTGGTAGCTTTTGGCACTGTGTGCAGGTGCCAAGTCCTGTTGGAAAATGAAATCTGCATCTCCATAAAGTTCGTCAGCAGCAGGAAGCATGAAGTGCTCTAAAACTTCCTGGTAGACGGCTGCGTTGACTTGGACCTCAGAAAACACAATGGACCAACACCAGCAGATGACATGGCACCCCAAACCATCACTGACTGTGGAAACTTTACACTGGACCTCACGCAACGTGGATTCTGTGCCTCTCCTCTCTTCCTCCAGACTCTGGGACCTTGATTTCAAAGGAAATGCAAAATTTACTTTCATCAAAGAACATAACTTTGGACCACTCAGCAGCAGTCCAAAGGCGAGACGCTTCTGACGCTGTCTCTTGTTCAAGAGTGGCTTGACACAAGGAATGCGACAGCTGAAACCATGTCTTGCATACGTCTGTGCGTGGTGGTTCTTGAAGCACTGACTCCAGCTGCAGTCCACTCTTTGTGAATCTCCCCCACATTTTTGAATGGGTTTTGTTTCACAATCCTCTCCAGGGTGCGGTTATCTCTACTGCTTGTACACTTTTTCTACCCCATCTTGTCCTTCCCTTCGCCTCTCTATTAATGTGCTTGGACACAGAGCTCTGTGAACAGCCAGCCTCTTTAGCAATGACCTTTTGTGTCTCGCCCTCCTTGTGCAAGGTGTCAATGGTCGTCTTTTGGACAACTGTCAAGTCAGCAGTCTTCCCCATGATTGTGTAGCCTACAGAACTCGACTGAGAGACCATTTAAAAGGCTTTTGCAGGTGTTTTGAGTTAATTAGCTGATTAGAGTGTGGCACCAGGTGTCTTCAATATTGAGCCTTTTCACAATATTCTAATTTTCCGAGATACTGAATTTGGGACTTTCATTAGTTGTCAGTTATAATCATCAACATTAAAAGAAATAAACATTTGATTAAACATCAGTCTGTGTGTAATGAATGAATCTAATATACAAGTTTCACTTTTTGAATGGAATTACTGAAATAAATCAACTTTGTCATGATATTCTAATTTTATGACCAGCACCTGTATGTTAAAAAGAAATGCTGAAGACAACAAATGGGTTTTGAGAACTGCATCTCCAGCTGGCCCACGGTATCATGCAGGAGTAAATCACACAATGTCTGAGCGATGAAATACAACATTTCAGTAAGTCGACCTGTTTAGTCCTGAACAAAGTCGTGGGGTGGGGGGGTCTGCTGGAGTCTGCCCCAGCTATTACCGGGTGCAGGGTGGGAACAAACCCTGGACAGGGTGCCGGTTCATCGCAGAGTCTACTACACACACACTGGCCAGTTTAGGATCACCAATTCACCTAACCTGCATTTCTGGACTGTGGGAGGAAACTCTCGCAGACCTGAGGAGAACATGCAAACTCCACTCAGGAAGGGCACCATTCTTGGTATCTTTACTGCAAAACACCCACTCTACCACTGCGACAGCCATACTGCCAGAATTTATTAATTTTAAGAAAACTGTTAGAAACGATCAACATTTACATTTGATTTTCTTCGGCTCCACAAATATTGAGAAACACGGCCATTTTTTTATGACTTTAGATCCATTTCTTGGCTCGCTTGAATTCACTTAATATTTTAAGCAAATGCAATTTCTTCATCTCTGAGTGTAACATACACCGTTTTGCAGTACTGTTTGAGTCAATTTGTTCACAGCAGCTATTTTTTTTTTTCCTTTTTATTTTACAGTTTACAGGCCTCACAGCAGAGTGCTTTGCCAAGAGATAAACCGGCGGCCAACAACTCCAAACCATCGAGAGATGACCCGGAGTCTGAAGAGCCAGACTTATCAACCCTTAGCCTGGCAGAAAAGATGGCACTTTTTAACCGTTTGTCTCAACCTGCCACAAAGATAGTTTCCAGGACTCGAAGTGATTTACGGCAGAGAAGGACAAATGCCCGATACCAGACTCAGCCTATAACACTTGGAGAAGTTGAACAGGTAAAGTGTGTATTTTAAGTTAAGGGCTGTAGTTTGAAACCTACCTACTAGAAATGCAATTTGCTAACTCACGAGCACTATAAGTAGAGATGCTACAGTATATTAGGAAAGTATTCACAGCGCATCAGTTTTTCCACATTTTGTTATGTTACAGCCTTATTCCAAAATGGATAAAATTCATTTTCTTCCCTCAGTACTAGGGTGTTGTACCGTGTTAGCCATTATGAATGTAGAGAAAAAGCCAAGCAAAATGCCACCTTTTATTGGCTAACTAAAAAAGATGACAATATGCAAGCTTTCAAGGCAACTCGGGCCCCTTCTTCAGGCAAGATGTAATCAGAATTCTACACACAACAACCCATAATGACAACGTGAAAAAAGTTTACTTGAGGTTTTTGCAAATTTATCAAAATAAAAAAACTGAGAAATCCCATGTATATAAGTATTCACAGCCTTTGCTCAATACTTTGTCGATGCACGTTTGGCAGCAATTACAGCCTCAAGTCTTGTTGAATATGATGCCACAAGCTTGGCACACCTATCCTTGGCCAGTTTCGCCCATTCCTCTTTGCAGCACCTCTCAAGCTCCATCAGGTTGGATGGGAAGCGTCGGTGCACAGCCATTTTAAGATCTCTCCAGAGATGTTCAATCGGATTCAAGTCTGGGCTCTGGCTGGGCCACTCAAGGACATTCACAGAGTTGTCCTGAAGCCACTCCTTTGATATCTTGGCTGTGCGCTTAGGGTCGTTGTCCTGCTGAAAGATGAACCGTCGCCCCCAGTCTGAGGTCAAGAGCGCTCTGGAGCAGGTTTTCATCCAGGATGTCTCTGTACATTGCTGCAGTCATCTTTCCCTTTATCCTGACTAGTCTCCCAGTCCCTGCCACTGAAAAACATCCCCACAGCATGATGCTGCCACCACCATGCTTCACTGTAGGGATGGTATTGGCCTGGTGATGAGCGGTGCCTTGTTTCCTCCAAACATGACGCCTGGTATTCACACCAAAGAGTTCAATCTTTGTCTCATCAGACCAGAGAATTTTCTTTCTCATGGTCTGAGAGTCCGTCTGGTGCCTTTTGGCAAACTCCAGGCGGGCTGCCATGTGCCTTTTACTAAGGAGTGGCTTCCGTCTGGCCACTCTACCATACAGGCCTGATTGGTGGATTGCTGCAGAGATGATTGTCCTTCTGGAAGGTTCTCCTCTCTCCACAGAGGACCTCTGGAGCTCTGACAGAGTGACCATCGGGTTCTTGGTCACCTCCCTGACTAAGACCCTTCTCCTCCGATCGCTCAGTTTTTAGATGGCCGGCCAGCTCTAGGAAGAGTCCTTGTGGTTTCAAATTTCTACCACTTACGGATGATGGAGGCCACTGTGCTCACTGGGACCTTCAAAGCAGCAGAAATTTATCTGTAACCTTCCCCAGATTTGTGCCTCGAGACAATCCTGTCTCGGAGGTCTACAGACAATTCCTTTGACTTCATGCTTGGTTTGTGCTCTGACATGAACTGTCAATTGTGGGACCTTTATATAGACAGGTGTGTGCCTTTCCAAATCATGTCCAGTCAACTGAATTTACCACAGGTGGACTCCAATGAAGCTGCAGAAACATCTCAAGGATGATCAGGGGAAACAGGATGCACCTGAGCTCAGTTTTGAGCTTCACGGCAAAGGCTGTGAATACTTATGTACATGTGCTTTCTCAATTTTTTTATTTTTAATAAATTTGCAAAAACCTCAAGTAAACCTTTTTCATGTTGTCATTATGGGGTGTTGTGTGTAGAATTCTGAGGAAAAAAAATGAATTTAATCCATTTTGGAATAAGGCTGTAACATAACAAAATGTGGAAAAAGTGATGTGCTGTGAATACTTTCCGATGCACTGTATATAATGGCATAGGTCTGAAAAATGTACATTAGTAAGAAATAATTGGATCTTGTTTGGTATACAGGAATGTTTGAATGGACTGTTCTTTGTGACACGGTTTTCAGAATTTGTTTGTATATGATTTGTTTTTCACTTTAACTTTTGTAAAATCTGTAACAGACGGTCACATTTCCGTAGCTCTTTTTGAAGATGTGCTGTTGATTTATTTCTGTGTGTTATACCAGGAGTTCTAGTTGATTTGTGAAAAGACTGTGCAGTCAGTCCTGATGTTCTGCACTGTCCAAATGACCGCTCCATTCTTGCCATATGTTACGGAGGGGTTGAGTAATTAGACTCAACTTGGGACCTCACCGATTCTTTAGGTGAAGTTCCTTATAGTAAGTACAATCGCCACAAGTACAAGAACAGTCGGAAAGACGAGATGTCCAAATTATTATTAAAATACTACCTGTGTAAGTCCGTGCTGTAAAAAGCACAGGGTCCTAGAAAGTATTGAAATCAGGAAAAAAATGAAATGTTGAGATGTCAGGTAATTGAAAGTTTCTTTGTAGGTTTCGTTTTGCAGATGTGCTCACCTCGCTTCTGAATTAGCTGCTAAGTGAGTGACTGTTTCTTCTGAGGTTTTGTTTTACCGATTTCCTGGCGTCGCTTGTGTATCCTCGGAAGTGGAGCCCTTACCCCAACTCCACCTCTCACTTCCGGGCCAGACAGACACACACACACACTTCCACGAGTAGACCTTTATATATAAGACAGATCCATGCTGCTCATTTCTTCAAGAAGTTGTTCACACCGGAGTTAGAAAATGATTAATATAAGTGATATACTGTATATGTGTGAATGTTTGTGTGGTTTCCGTTAACAAAACGGTAGAAAAAACAAATGTTAATTTAAAGCTGTGATACTAAATGCAAATAACTTGACTGAACTAAATACTGCATGATGCTAATATATAGAACAAACTGCAATAAACTCTGATACTGTAAAGGATAATTATTAGGATAAATATTTGGTGCTTAAAATGTTATGCACAATTAAACAAGCTTGAAAGCTTGATGCAGTTTAAATAACGTTGAGAAGTACTGTCCATTAAAGCCTCGTATAAATACGTTTTTAAACTACAACTATCTGAACAATATATAATTAACAAATATTAAATAACATTCAGTAAAATTGCTTAACAATTGCCATACATATCTATACAGACATTAATTTCACATGACTATGAAGACGTGTTATACAGACAATTATAATTATGGATGCACACTGATCAAGTTTTGGAGACGTTCTTGAAATGGAATCGACTGAATGAGTTCTGCTGTAGATGAGAATTTGTTGGAGATTAACTGGAGACAACTTCACAGAAAATGCTACCAGTCGGGCGTTTCTCCGATAATGGCTGACGGAATAACTCTCTCGGGCAGGGCAAATGTTCTTGTGCTAAACCCCTCAGGACTTTACAGACTGACAGGTTATACAAAGACATTATTGGCTGCACATTGAATAGCAAACTGTAAAATGCCTCTTCAGGGCTGAAAATGGGAAATGACGGCAGCTGAATAACAAATAAACAGATCTCCATCATGAACCAAAGTTCTTTATAGGATTAATGACAAACAAAAAGGAGTTCAGAAAACTGAATGTCTTTTGATGTGTTAATGTCAGAAACGGGCAAACCACATCTGATGAAAATTTTCAAAGGAGTACGACATCGACTGCGAGACGTGCTGCCCTTTTGAGATTTGCTCCATTTGTCTTTGTCACAATTAAACCTTTAACGAGATGTTAAAAGCCAATACGATACAACTGGTAGACTCGAGAAACCTACAGAAGAGGACAACATCTACACGGTGCGCTCAGGTGTGTCATTACAGTCCTGCTACCCTGCACTTCACGTTCCATTGCACAATACATTTCAGACCTCTTTGTGACAGTTAGATTTGAATTTTCATTTGAGAATCACATCTGGGTACACCTTGTTAAAAAATTTAGGTTGAACTTTATTTGTGCCTGGGGGGAAATTGTCTTTTTACAGAAGCTGTTTAAATAAATGCATAAATAGATTGATAAATAGACACCTACAAAACACTATGGTCTGAACACCCACTAGAATGACTAAAAAAAGTAAAGATTCTATAAACGGATTGCTGTTGCTATAAAGGAGCCCCGTAGCATTTCCTGATACAGGCAGTCCCCGGGTTACGTACGAGATAGGGACTGTAGGTTTGTACTTAAGTTGAATTTGTATGTAAGTCGGAACGGGTACATTACAGGTACATTAATAAATGTTATTGTTGACCGACTGTAACCAAGTGCTCTGCCAATGAATGATGGAGTTTCACCTCTCTCTGTCCTTTTTATTATTTCTACTTTATTTTCAATGGTGATGGTTTTTCTCTTCTTTACTGTAGCAACAGCACTTACATCAGATTTGTGTTTCAGAGACATTCTTTTTTTTAAATTTTATTTATTAATTTTATTGTAATCATTCCATACAAATAGATCAATTTATACAAAAAAGAATTGAAGACAAATCAAACCCTACCCTTGAGAAGGAGAGCATGGCCAAAGGAGAATTGCTTAGGGCTTTTTAATAGGGCAAAAATAAACAAAAGAGAGGAAAAAATATATATAGGTAAATAAAAAATGGAGAAGGGAAAGAAATGCAGAAATAATAATTTCTTGTTATTCTAAAATATTATTGATTAGATCTTGCCAGGTTTTGAAAAAATTCTGTACAGATCCTCTAACTGAGAATTTGATTTTTTCCAATTTCAAATAATATAAAACATCGGTTTCCCACTGACTTATCAGAGGAGAGTTAGGATTCTTTCAATTTAACAAAATCAGTCTGCGTGCCAAAAGTGTAGTGAATGCAATCACCGTTTGCTTGTCCTTCTCCACTTTAAGTCCATCTGGAAGAACACCGAACACAGCTGTTAATGGGTTAGGAGGGATTGTGACCCCAAGGCTGTCTGAAAGGCACTTAAAAATTTTGGTCCAAAATGATGTTAGTTTGGTGCAGGCCCAAAACATGTGACCCAGTGAGGCAGGAGCTTGATTGCAGTGTTCGCAGGTTGGATCTTGCCCTGGAAACATTTTGGACAGTTTTAAGCGAGACAGATGAGCTCGATATATAATTTTTAGTTAAATAATTGTATGCTTTGCGCATATGGAGCTCGAGTGAATTCTCTTCAATGCTACCTTCCACTCCTATGTTTCAGAGACATTCTTGAAGGGTGAAGACAAAAGGTTAAGATGAGCTCTTCTGTACAGCTATCACAGCAGATTAGGCACCAGTCGTCAACACGCCTGTATAGGGTGATCAGATCTAATTATGCACTTTTCATTGCGCTATAACTTATTCAGTTTATTACATAGAAAATCGCCCGGAAAATCCCGGACCATCGAAAAGTGTGTGAACTGACAACACGAAGAATCGTCTTCGCGCCGAACTGGAATCGTCCCTGCAAAAATCAGTCATCCAGACAATCTAGATCTGGACCATCCTGTACTGACAAGAGACCACTTCCTGCTATGTGTGTAACAGTACAAGCAGGCTTGCTATTGAGAATGAATGGGGGCAGCGAGGGGCGGTTCATTACCAGCCCACATCGCAGTCCCCTCCACTACAATATGCTGCCTGCAGTGTCCCGCCGCACCACCGCCCCCCATTCAACATGCAGCCATCCGAAACATACTACAATGCTACCCCCCATCTCCCCATTCACCCTCAATGGTCTCCGTTCAGCCACAACAGCATCCCAGGGCCGAAGATGACGGACCAGCAGTTACTGAGGCGAATGCGTTGCAGCTGCAGCACCGTTCGTATGTTGTAGGTCAGGTGTCCGTAACCTGGGGACTACCTGTACTTCTGCTGAATAATTTGTTGGCTAAAAGTTCTCAGTGTTGGTGTGTCAGAAAGAGGACGCACCGCATTATTCATAATGGTACTCGGCTTTGTTTTAATTCTCTCCTCCTCTACTATCTCCCATAATTGCATCTTCCCTTTTAATTAACTTGTTGATTCAGTAGGCCTCCCTTAAAGTGACTCGCATCACAAAGTAGAAAATGTTAGCTTGTTAATTCAGTGGGCTTCTCTTAAAGTCATATTACCGGCCCAGCACACTCCAGCATAGAAGACTGCACTGGCCATCACAGAGTTGTGAGGGATGTCACTTCCCTCTTAAAGTAGAAGAGTCTGCTCTACCCATTCTTGTATGGTTCCACTGTGTTCGAAGACCAGTCCAACCTGTCATTGATGTGGACCCCCAAGTACTTGTAGGAGTTGACCACCTCTACATCCACTCCCTGAAAGGCGACTGGACACAGAGGCTCTTTCGTCTGACAGAAGTCAGTAAGCAGTTCCTAGGGTTGTAGTAAACAGCAGCAAAATCTGCACTGAAAAAGCTCCGTCCACAAACCTGCACCCAAGTTTCCCCATTCTTTGCACTTTAAACATATAGGGTTACAGGGGTCAACAATCAAATAATTATACTGTGTGTTAGACAAATACGTAGGGTGAATGCAAAAATGGGGAGAAAGCAAAAGAAACAAAGACTTGATGATGAGAGAAAATAAAAAAGCTAAAATTGTTATCCATTGAGGAGCTCAGTAGCAAAAGGTAACGGGAGCTTAATGATTCATTTGTATAGGGTGGTCCAGATCTAACTATGCAACTTTTAATGCAATGCAGGAGAACAATGCAAGACAAAAAGAATTGTTCGAAATATCTTGCAATAAACGAATGCAGGCCAGGTGCTGCCATCTGTCGACAACAAAAATAATTTTTTGTGAATTCTCTATGTAATAAACTTAAGTTGTAGCGTAATGAAAATTGCATAATTAGATCTGGACCACCCTGTAATTATTAATAAGCGTGGCAAGAGAAGATACAGACACACACACACACACACACACAGACCACTGCAGCTACTTGGCTCCATGCGTTTGTGAAGGGCTTCTGTCTCCTATAGTATCTTCGGCCATTTTGACTCCGTGCTTCACAATGTGGATTCTGTGCGGCCTTGTCTGTGGTTCTGCTGGAGTCATGTTAGTGGTGTTAGTCACATTTACTGATTCGGTTGTTTTGAGTACTGATGTCTGTATCTCCTGTGGCTTTTGGCTATGAACTCTTTTAATGTCAATTCTTTTGACAGGGTGTGACGCAGTTTCCTTCAAATTCCTATTTAGCAATTGATATTTTCATGAACACCGCTGCCAGTCCTTTTGAACATTTATATTGACGCCAATACTGTAATCGTAACGGAACAACAAAGAGCACACACATCACCTGCGACAACGTATCGTTCACTTGTCCCATTAGTCCTTTGATGTCCTTGAACAGCACAGTATAGTGTAATCTGATTTTACAGAGCGGCTTTTTCCTGTATATTTTTAACACATGAAATGTGCGCCGTACACACACACCACGTGTGTGTTTCTCTCTTTCGAGAGACTGTCCAGCTGTAGACAGTTTATCGTAAACAGAAGTTTGCTGTCTGTCAGACGAGGTTAACGAGAGCACCTCTGATACTTTCAGTTCAAAACCACCGCCTCTGCTTTGAGCTCCGCCTTCATGAAGCGTTGGATTGGTTTAGAAATGTGAGCCATTTAATTGGCCCCACCCACTTCATGGATGGCTCCAGACATATGTATTATTCTGAGACTAGAGTTTCCTACACAATTCATCTGCAAGTGGTGGTTTATACTTCACGCTCAGAACGTGTACTCGCACACATCATGGCTGCCCACACACGTCCTCTGAACACGCCCCCAGAAATGAATGCAATGCATGCCGAAGTTGCACCACCAGCAAAAAATTGGATGGGGCGCAGTGTGTTCAAGTTGGACCGCGACATCGGAGGCTCTGTTTACTGTCTACTTGTGACAGCGAGCCGATTTGCAGATGGATCAATGTGTGTGCTTCGATGTTTGATGAATGGCTCAATGTGGTTAAGCAAATCATCGGTCTTAAATGCTGACATACAAATGGATTTGTGTTGCTGCTCTTTATTAATTTCATGCCTAGGCAATGACGCAATACTATTTAAAGGTCTCGCATACCATCTTCTGTGACGTCCTTGTTTTTTTTTTTGTTGGTGCCCCTTTGCAACAGCATCAGAATGTATGGAGGCAGATTTGAGCCACAAAGAAAAATAATTAGGGACATGGTGATTGAAAAAAAGGTCCATTATGTGATTAAATTAGAATATTGTAAAAATCATCTTAAAACCGACTCGGTTATTAATTGCTATGTGCTTCTGGCAACCCAGCTCAGCAGCAGGCAGCGGTTGCCACACAGAAGACATTAAATGTATAATAATCCAGCTCTCTGCACATTTTAGAATCCTTAGATTTATGATGAAATGTATTAAAGCACGTGTTTTACATTTTACAGATAAATCGTTAACTTCATTTAAAACAATGAATACTGTTAACCCTTAAACTGCCACATGCTTAATTTTAATTGAATTGCTTCTTTAAGAGTTGTTTCCCTGAATTTCTTCATCGTTCCTCTGAATTGCTTCATTTCTTTCCTTAAATGGCACCCAAACAGAAATGAAATGTGAGGTGAGGGAGCCAAAAGAAGACCAACTAAGTCAGGGCCTCAAACTCCAACAAATTTCACTCCAACCAGCTGCTTAATGAGGCCCCGAGTCTTGTCATTAATTAAACTTGTTCTTTAATTCCGTGGCTTGTTGCTGCTGTTGTGGTGCATTAACAGACATTTCTGAAATTGTTGACTTTCTCTTTTCTAACAGCACTGGTGAAGTGTTTTGGGGACCTGAGCAAATCGACATTCCCGAGAGCTTCATCTTTTTTTATTTTCAGATATTGTATGATGGACACCAGTTGTTTTGGCTCATTTTGTATCTCTTTATTGTTTGGCTGCTAATTAAGCTTCAAGAGCAAGTCAATGAAAATGAAATCAAAAGAAGTTAATTAGCAGCAAAAACAGGCCACTAATTAAGAAAAGGGTTGGAATGAAAACCTGCAGCCACTGGTGGTCCTCCAGGACCGGAGTTGGCGTGACCCCTGTCTTAGATTATAGAAATTTTTGAATGTTTAATAGCTTCACAGTGGAAGCTCAGTTTGCTGGTTTATCAGAAACCTCACAGCAAGTCTCAGAGCTGTTGATGTGCGATGCCAAGGCTAGAGGGTTTTCTGGGTAAGGTCAATTCCTTCTGTTTCCTTACAGGGTGGGCAATAAGAGAATTGCCCTGCAGTATGCAATGCATGAAGCTTTGATTTCTTATAAACTGCTGCAGCTTGGTTTTAGTTCTGATTTCTTAATTAATTAGAATGTAATTCTAGCAGCACTGTGTGTTTTTCTTCCTAAATCTGCTCATTTACTGCTTAATTGTTTTATTACCGGTATAATGTTTCCTGCAAGACATTTTGGTATAGATTCTCAACTTCTTTATCTATGTGTGTGTTAATCTTGAATGTAGTCATAATTTGTATGCATTTGTTGTTCTTTGTTTGGAATGCTAAGAACAAATGGCATTTCTCCAAAATAATAACTGGACTGTTTCTGGCACAGGGACAAGTGCCCAGTGATCCACACTCTGTGGCTAGTGGCTCTTCAGTGACTGTGAACAGGTGTACCGCTCAAGTAAGGTTAATCCTCATTGGTGGGATTGTGCATGAGAATGTGTTATGGCCGCTGCACATGTGCTCTGTAATACACTGGGTGTGTGTGTCCGTGGAGTCATTTTGGGAGCAGCAGTTGTGAGCAGCTTGCACTCGAAAGGTGAAAAAAAGGAATAAAAAGGAGCTGCAGGTTTGACCTTGGCTTCATGCAAAAACTGATTTTATTATTTTTTTTTATTTTTTATGAAGCATGATTTAGGTAGAATTTAGAATGTTTGAGCATTGCATGCGTCCGTTGCAGGTCAGAAATTTTTTTAGTGTTGTGCTTTTAAGCTGTCGTGGAAAAGGCAATGAGCATGTGACTGAGTGTCAGGTAATTGTGCTGTTTAAGACTGTTGCTCGGTTTGCTTCTCTAAGAGGAGGTGCATTTGAACAACTGTTTGGTGGTTACGCTTTGCACTGAGGCACCAGCGGTAGTGTGTCTGTCAACTTGCAGGACATGATGCCCTTCGTAAGTATAACATTTCTTACCTCCGATATTTTTATACGGTGTTTTCTGTACCCATGCCTACAGACATTTGACTCTGGTTGATTGGTGGTTCTGAGTTGGCGGTACATGAGTGCGAGTGGTGTCTGAGGAGGGCCGTGAATGCCGGCAAGTGTTGAGATGGAGAGAAAGTGAAAGGGCAAGTTGAAAAGTTCAATCTTGGGCTCAATTGGCAAGGTGTGTGGATGATAGCGGACAATGAAAGCAACTACTCCCAGCACTGAGAGTGCTGACACCCCTCTGTTAGACCAGCTTAATAATTTGTTGTGAACGATGGCCACATCTGCGGCAGGAGGAGCTGCACAGTGAGGATTACGGCGCTCACTTTGTCAGAACACGACGTCACGTCAGGAGAGCTTTTAAGAAAGTGAACAACAAGAAGGCAGCTGGTCCAGACAGGATTCTGGGATATGGTTTTTAAGATCTGTGGCAGTCGGCTTGCACCAGTTTTCACGGTAATGTTAAATTTCTCCTTAACCTGGCCTACTGTACCAAAGTGCTTTAAAAGGTCCACCATTGCCTCTGTACCGAAGAAATCACTTTCAACCTGCCTGCATGTCTAGCATCCTGTCACACTAACTACAAACAGCAGTGAAGCGCTTTGAGAGGCTAGTCACAAACTGCACATGATCATCTCTGCCAAAAGAACTAGATCCATTACGGTTCATATACCACTCTACAGAGAATGCCATCATCTTGATCCTGGAAAGCAAGGGAGGGAACTCTGTGCAAATGCTATTGATAGAATACAATAAACCCCTCTAAGCTCATAACCAAGCTTCGAGACCTGTGGCTGAAAACTTCATTGTGCAGCTGGAGATGGAACTTCCCAACAGACAGACCCCGGGTGTGTTGAGTGGGTGGCCACAGCTCAACATCCCTCACTCTCAACACAGGCGCTCCACAGGGCTGTGTGCCGAGTCCTCTGCTGTACTCCCTCTACACATATGACTGCAAAGCTGTACATGACTCTTAACATTGTCAGGTGTCCTCATGGCACAGCTGTGGGTTGACCTGATCTCTTACCTGGATGAAGTGAAGAGTCTGTCACAAACGTGTCAGGACAACAGTCTTCTACTGAATGTCAGCAAGACAAAGGAAGCTGAATGTGGACTTTGGGTGAAAACGGCAAAGGCACTACCACCCTCTCTGTATTAACAACACTCTGGTAGAGAGGGTGGACAATTTTTAGGTGTCCACATCATGGAGTACCTGATATGGCCCAGGCACACAGACACCTCGCTGAAGAAGGCACGGCAACATCTGTCACCTCAAACACCTCAGGCATTTTAAGCTGCCCTTCCAGATATTGGAGAATTTCTACACGTCCATTGTGACCGCTGCTGCAGGGGAACGCAGCCACCCTTCAGAAACCCCCTCTTAAACAGTTTTTCAATGGAAAAACAAACACTCTCTTTGCAGGATCATGCTGGCTTGCCACGCGAGGAGTTTCGAACATTTAAAAGACCGAGCCGTAGCCATCCTGAGATCTCTCTCCTGTGTCTCTTCCCCAGACTCCCTCTGCTCCTGCCGCTGCTTCCGAGCTGCTGTACCCTCTTGATGATAAAGACTTTGTGTTCTTTTGAGCAGGAGTCAGGGCCAATGTGTCAAGTTTGACTGCTGTTGCTTGTGAGGCTGGATCACCTCTGAAAGAGACTTGTGTTTGTACCTGCCAGAACAGCAATAAAGCTTCTATACTCTCCTGTGCAACTTTGTGACCCAAGCTTGACACCATCATCATAAGTATTCTGATGGCAAGTTTCGCCTTCTGGTTTGGGAACAACAGAATTACAAGTCTCAACAGAGGAGTGTGGTCAGCTGAACGCATCACAGGGTGTTGTGCACTCACTAACCTGCAGGAGATCCTCACCAGGCAATGACAAATTGGGGCAAGGATAATTCTATGTGACATCAGCCACTCCAGCAACGGCCTCCTGTCTGTGCTACGGTCAGGTAAATGCTACCAATGCCTAAAGTCCAGTTCAGAGAGATGGAGGAGTGGAGCTTCTGTCCAGTGTAATCCGCATGTTAAATAAGGAAAGTGTCAAGATCTTAATGTGAGAGAGTTAACGATGGGGCATCATGAACTTATTTCATTTTAGTTATTAGTTTTCAATAAAATGTTTGTTGCATATTTATAATTGTTAGATTTTTGAATTAATAGTTACTGTATGTATTGTTGTCCTTTTATATTCTTAAGGTACAGTTATAGAAGGTGACCAACTAGGCATTTCACTATATATTGTACTGTATGAAAAATGTTTATGTGACAAATAAATTTTGATTTGTTTAGTGAGCCCTGCAGTGGGCTAGCATTCTGTCCAGGGCAGTTTCTTATCCTGTGGCCAGTGCTGCTGGCATGTGTGCTTCACTGTGTTATTAGATCACCTGGGACTTCCACCAAACTCAAAACCAGCTCTCTCCCATTAAGAACATAAGAGGCTCTATTGGTGCGTTTTTGACATTTCTTCCTTTGTAACTGTTACCTGTACCATCTTACCTGTCTCACTGTCCTTCTTGTACCCCCACATATTCATTCCTAGGGGACCTCTCATGGCAGTTTGCTGACTGGGAGATTCTTTTATTTTCAGATCCTTCCTTCATCCCAGTTTACCACCAACGGAGGACTTCACACAGTGTCCTTTGGTTTTTATCGTTAAGGGACAGCAGATAGACAAGTCATGACAATTCAGAATTGTGCACCACTAGTAATCAGTAATTAAAGATCTTGAGTTTAAGTTTTCACTGAAAAATTATATTTGCAAATATAAGCAATGCAAAGAACTATACAATCATGGTATGTGTATGCAGTCTTCATTTCGTCCCAAATGATATCACCCAGGTAGTCCATTTGTGATAAATGGTGTAATATGCCATTGGTTGTTTTGTTTTTTTTAAAGTCTCCTATAAATGTATCATCTCTAAACTAAGATACTTTTCTGCTAAGAATAACCCTTTTTTCAACTGTTTTGCTTGCCTTTGTTTTTATTATGTTGGACAGAACAAGAAAAGCAAATTTAATTGTTGCATTTTAGAGAAATGTGATCTGAAGACGTACATTCTTGTTCAGTCAGTGCCTGGCAGCACATGTCTGTTTTTAGCAATTCACATACCATGATAGTGTGGTTGGTACTTATTTTAATACCAGGATATCTGTTAGGAAATTGATAAAGCAGGTTTCCGTCTTCCAATTTAGGATCACTTTTTGTGAGAGCTTGGTGCAAAAGTTAGATGGACTGATGCATTTGTAGTTTGAGAACACTGAGAACAGGCCACTCAGCACTTAATTCCTCCCAAATAACATTGTCGGGTTTTGAAAGCCCCCAAAGTCCTACTGTCTGCCACACTACTTGGTCACTTATTCCATGTGTGTGTGTGGTTCTCTGTGTAAAGAAAAACTTCCTAATGTTTGTGTGAAATTTACCCTTCACAAGTTTCTAGTTGTGTCCCCGTGTTCTTGATGAACTCATTTTAAAGTCACAGTTTTGATCCACTGGACTAATTCTCTTCATAATTTTATGAATTATTTTATGAAATGTGCCTTTTTGACACACCCACAGGGTACTTATTCTTATTTCTAGGTCACTTGAAAGTTTCACTTTTTGAAATGCAACCAAACAAACTGAAGATAAGGACAAAGTAATAAATAATAATAATTATCAATTATATTTATATAGAGCTTTTCTTGCTACTCAAAGCACTTCGACAGGAGAACCACTTCAACCACCAGCAATGTGTAGTATCCACCTGGATGATATGACAGCAGCCGTCATTATGCCAGTGCGTTCACCACACATTAGCCATTAGGTAGTGAAGAAGTGAGAGATTAAAGGACCAGAATAGACCGTCGTGTTGGGCAATTTAGCCAGGACATCGAGATAAACCTTAGTCTTTTCGAAATATGCCCAGGGATCTTTAATGACCACAGAGAGTCAGGACTTCAGTTTTATGTCTCATCCGAAGGGCGGTGTATCCAACGGGGCATTAGCTCCCTTGTTGGAATGAGTTCTTTCATAATTGCGGAGTGTTGCATAACCCAAATCTATATAGATATAAAAAGGCGATACCCCTGCCTTAGTGATGCGGCAGTATGAAATCACATAGCAGAAATAGCTTAGCTTTGTTTAATGACGCCTTACGCTGCATAACAGACTAAGAAAACCAATTACAAGAGCCCAGTTCAGGAGGGGGGGCCCGATGTGTAGAGTCTGACATTTTCGCCGTTGCAGAGGAAGGATTTTCAGGATCAGATGACGTTATCTTCTGTCCAACCGTCGGCTTCAAAGGTGTGCCGGGCAACGTTCCAAGGCTTTATACTCTTTCTTCACGTGCAGGCCCCCACTTAGGTGAATTATGCCATTCCAAACATGCAAAAGAGAATACACTTTCATGCTGATTTTTACACACAGAAATAGTATACAATGGTCATCAGTCTGACTGCCCATTTCCCAGTTGTCCCTAACTATCTTGTCTTATAATGCTTGCCTAGCAGTTCTTATATGGTGAACCCCTGTGCTAAGTCTGGCTCTGTGTCAACTGTGCATGTTAGTAGAAAAAGGCAGATTTATAAGATGTATTGGCACAGTGACATATTAAATGTATTACAGGTGGTGCCATTTATATATATATATATATATATATATATATAATATACAGTAGTGTGCAAAAGTTTTAGTCAGGTGTGAAAAAATGCTGTAAACAAAATGCTTTCAGAAATATGATTGATTATTGTTATCAATTTACAAAATGCAAAGTGAGCGAACAAAAGGAAAATCTAAATCAAATCAATATTTTGTGTTCCTTCCTTTTGCCTTCAAACCAGCATCAATTCTTATAGGTCCACTTGCACAAAGTCAGGGATTTTGTAGGATTCTAGTCAGGTGTGTGATCAACCAATTCTACCAGACAGGTGCTAATGATCATCAGTGTCACACGTAGGTTGAAACACAGTCATTAACTGAAACAGAAACAGCTGTGTAGGAGGCTTCAAACTGGATGAGGAACAGCCAAACTCTGCTACCAAGGTGAGGTTGTGGAAGATAGTTTCATGTCATGGCAAGATTGAGCACAGCAACAAGACACAAGGTAGTTCTACTGCATCAGCAAGGTCTCTCCCACACAAAGTTTTCAAAGCAGACTGGGGTTTCAAGACGTGCTGTTCAAGCTCTTTTGAAGAAGCACAAAGAAACGGGCAACGTTGAAGATCGTAGATGCAGTGGTCGGCCAATGAAACTTAGTGCAGCAGATGAAACACACATCAAGCTTATTACCCTTCGAAATCAGAAGATGTCCATCAGTGTCATCAGCTCAGAACTGGCAGAAACCAGTGGGACCCAGGTACACCCATCTACTGTCCGGACAAGTCTGGCCAGAAGTGGTCTTCATGGAAGAGTTGCAGCCAAAAAGCCATACCTCCGACGTGGAAACAAGGCCAAGCGACTCAAGTCTGCACGAAAACATAAGAACTGGGGTGCAGAAAAATGGCAGCAGGTGCTCTGGACTGATGACTCAAAATTTGAAATATTTGGCTGTAGCAGAAGGCAGTTTTTTCGTCGAAGGGCTGGAGAGCGTTACAATAATGAGTGTCTGCAGGCAACAGTGAAGCATGGTGGTGGTTCCTTGAACGTTTGTGCTGCATTTATGCAAATGGAGTTGGAGATTTGGTCAGGATTAACGGTGTTCTCAATGCTGAGAAATACAGGCAGATACTTATCCATCATGCAATACCATCAGGGAGGCGTATGATTGGCCCCAAATTTATTCTGCAGCAGGACAACGACCCCAAATATACAGCCAAAGTCATTAAGAACTATCTTCAGCGTAAAGAAGTAGTCCTGGAAGTGATGGTGTGGCCCCCATAGAGCCCTGATCTCAACATCATCGAGTGTGTCTGGGATTACAGGAAGAGACAGAAGGATGTGAGGAAGCCTACATCCACAGAAGATCTGTGGTTAGTTCTCCAAGATGTTTGGAACAACCTACCGGCCGAGTTACTTCAAAAACTGTGTGCAAGTGTACCTAGAAAAATTGATGCAGTTTTGAATTCAAAGGGTGGTCACACCAAATATTGATTTGATTTAGATTTCTCTTTTGTTCATTCACTGCATTTCGTTGATTGATGAAAATAAATGATTAACACTTCCATTTTTGAAAGCGTTCTTTGTTTACAGCATTTTTTCACACCTAACACTTTTGCACAGTACTGTGTGTGTATGTATATATAATATACACACACAACATAGTGCCACCGTCACTGTACTGGGCCATTGAGATCTACATTCAGATCACAGGGTTAGCACCCCCTGCTGGCTTCGCCAACACCTCTTCCAGCAGCAACCCAAGCTTTGCCTGGTTGGTCTCCCATCCAAGTACTGGCTGGGCCTGAACAGGCTTAGCTTCAGGTGGATGGGACATGGCAGCTGACAAATAAAGCTAATCCTCTCCTGAACCTGATTATGAATGTGGAAACCCCTTAAGATACTTGCAAATGAGCCAAATGTCTACTGAATTTTCCTTTTTCATTCCAGATATGGACGTTTAAAGTTTAATTTACAGCTGGTGACATTGCTACACTTCTTTATAGAGACGTCAGATGTGATCAGCTTGATACAATATGGTAGACTCTGCTTCTGCTCCTTATGTAGATTTTTTTAAATGATCATAACATTGTATTCATTACGTCATGTAGTTTTATTTTTCTGGCCCATTTATGAACCTGCTTTTCTGGTGACGTGATGCCATCCACATAGCATCAGATACACAAGAGCAGGACTCTACCTTGGGATTTTTGCCACATTTTTACTGTTCATAATGTAAAAAAAATCCACTTTGGGGTGTAAGTCCTTCACCTTGTGGGGTAGCCTTAGTTGTGTCACCCTTTGGCGGTTGAGCTAATCGCCACCCATTTTCTGTGAAACACTGATGTGCTCAACAGGATATAAAAAAAAAAATGAGTCACTCTGATTCTGCGTTGACAGCTCAAAGTGAGTAACTGGTATTTCTGTTTTGTTCCCAGCAACAAATAATGAAGCTGCATTGTTTGCTCTGCAATGTGCCTTTGTGATGGTGAATGCTGTTAATGGCGCTCCAAAATAAAGACTGCTTAGTAGAAAGAAACAATTGAGCAACTTTTTGAAGTGAGTAAGAAAGTAAAGTGTTTTTTTGTTCTTGTTTTTAATGCAGTTACAAAATGGGGAAGGGAAGATTGCCCCCCTCTCTCCGTCTGTTGTAAAGTCTGTGGCAGCAGTAGCTCAGGCGGCATCGGTGTCTACAAGTGCAGCTGGTGAGCTACACTTTGGGAAGTGCGCACAATCAACAGAGGATTCATTTTTCTCTTCTCATGGGCCAAAATACCCGAGCACTGCAGCCAGTGTTGACACATTCACGAAGAACATAACTCCAGAGCTTGACCCATCACCTTTGAACTTGGAGCAGCAGCCTCTGCTAGAGATCAAAGAGCCGTTTCAAAGCCGCTCAGTTTCTGAGCTGCAGGAAGAAGACCTCCAAGCAGGAAAACAGGAAAGCGGTACCATCAACGACAGAAGACAGCTTGGCTCCCCCCAAAGTCATGGGCGTCAGCAGACCCCTGTGGAGTCGGCTGGAGGTGACCTGGGCAGTGTGGATCTGAGGCACAGCGTCCCGAGCAGATGTAGCCGGGAGCAGCTCAGCCCAGAGATCTGGCAAACGGCTGAGCTGCGGAGTTTTTACAAGGAGGACAACGCCTTGGTGCAGGAGACGAGGGGAATTGTAAAAGAGAAGCGTCCTTCGCTAGACTTGTATGGCTCGGAGAATATTTTACCATCTTATGCCGCTGGATCAGGTAAGAAAAAGAGTATGATGATTATGCATTAAAAAGCACTTTTATCTGTTGAACCTTTGGTTTAACTCATTACGTTAGTGTTTGTGTATGTTATATATATAGTGGGGGGAAAGAAGTATTTGGTCCCCTGCTGAATTTGTAAGTTTGCTCACTTACAAAGAAACAGTCTGTAATTTTTAGGGTAGTTTAGTTTTAATGGAGAGAAACAGACTATCAACCAAAAATCCAAAAAAAGACATATTGCATTAAAGTTTTATAAATTGATTTGCATGTCGTTGAGTGAAATTTAAGTATTTGATCCCCTACAACACAGCCAGAATTCTGGCACTCACAGATTACAATCATTCACAGATACTCCTGATCTCCACTCATTATGTGTATAAAGCACACCTGTCCACAGAATCAATTTCTTCCATTCCAACCTCACCACCACCATGGGCAACACCAAAGAGCTGTCAAAGGACGTCCGGGACAAGACTGTAAATCTGCACAAGGCTGGAATGGGCTACAAGACCACCAGCAAGAAGCTTGGTGAGAAGATGACATATGTTGGTGCGATTATTCGGAAATGGAAGAAATATAAAATGACCATCAGTCACCCTTGGTCTGGAGCTCCATGCAAGATCTTGCCTCATGGGGTGAGGATGGTCATGAGAAAGGTGAGGGATCAGCCCAAAACTACACGGGAAGAGCATTGTTAATGATCTGAAGGAAGTTGGGATCACCACAGTCACCAAGAACACCATTGGTAACGCACTATGCTGTAATGGATTGAAATCATGTAGTGCCCGCAGGGTCCCCCTGGTCAAGAAGCTACATGTACAGGCCCGGATGTTCTCTGGAAAAATTGAGATGGGCCTGTACATGTACAGGTCTACAGTCTTGTCCATGACAGCTCTTTGGTGGTGGAGAGGTTGGAATGGAAGAAATTGATTCTGTGGATGGGTGTGCTTTATACACATGAGTTGAGATCAGTAGTACCTGTATACAGTGGAACCTCGAGATACGAACAGCTCTGTATACAAGAAATTCAAGATACGAGGAAAGTATGAGCGAAAAATTCGGATCTAAATTCGAGCATTGGCTCGCGTAACGAGCCACGAGCCAGGCTGTGGGTATGTGTGACGCATTTCCCGATCCACCTCGACTCGGGGACTCACCCAAGCTGACACTGCCCACCCGTCAGCTCACTCAGTGTTCCTTGTTCTCCCGTAGCGTGAGGATCTACGCGTTTGTGCGCTTGTGATTTCATTGTTTTTTTTGCATTTAACGTGAAAATAATTATTCCACAATGCCTCTCAGTAACCCGTTTCCTCCTCCCCACCTCCCTATCATCTCCCTCAAGCCAGCCAGGACTCTTCATAAAGGTAAACTACAGTTATATTATTTACCAGTGTTATTTATTAAAGGTAAACTACAGTATATATTATTTTTCAGTGTTATTTGTTAGGAAAATTGATTTTTATGTTGATATTTTTGGGGGTGCGGAACGGATTAACTGGATTTCCATTATTTTCAATGGGGAAGTTTGTTCTAGATACGAGAAATTCGCTATACGAGCTCAGTGCTGGAAGGAATTAAACTCGTATCTCGAGGTTCCTTTGTATATAAATAATTAGCCATCCCCCATGGCTTCACCCACGTATTAGTAAAACAGGACAGTGAGGAGGGCCCACCCAGCTCTCTACTCCTGACGTCACGGTTTCCCCTCCCCTCGGCCTACAGCCTCTGTCTCAGATTAGCGTGAATATATCCCTTCTGCAAGCGAACTATGATTCTTATTGCAATGAGAGAAGTCGCAAAATCAACCGAAATGTTCAAGCAAAATCTAAATCCATTCAGTAGTTCTCTCGTTCGCTAACAAAGCAGAGTTAAGGTTACGCCCCAAGGTAGACGTGTGAGTGAAGAGCCACTCTTTTTACTGGTGGTCCTAGCCCACTAAGAGCCAAAAGTTAATTTTGTAATTGAAGTAATTAATTAAATATAAGTGTAATTACAGTGGGTACAGAAAGTATTCAGACCCCCTTCAATTTTTCACTCTTCGTCATATTGCAGCCATTTGCTAAAATCATTTAAATTAATACCGCATACCGCTTAGAATTAAGGCCAAAAAGTTCTATCTTGGTCTCATCAGACCAGAGAATCTTATTTCTCACCATCTCCGAGTCCTTCAGGTGTCTTTTTGCAAACTCCATGCGGGCTGTCATGTGTCTTGCACTGAGGTATGTGTGGAGACAACTAGGCACTGCTCATCACTTGTCTAATACAGCCCCCACAGTGAAGCATGGCGGTAGCAGCATCATGCTGTGGGGGTGTTTTTCAGCTGCAGGGACAGGACGACTGGTTGCAATCGAAGGAAAGATGAATGCGGCCAAGTACAGGGATATCCTGGACAAAAACCTTCTCCAGAGTGCTAAGGACCTCAGACTGGGCCGAAGGTTTACCTTCCAACAAGACAATGACCCTAAGCACACAGCTAAAATGAAGGAGTGACTTCACAACAACTCTGTGACTGTTCTTGAATGGCCCAGCCAGAGCCCTGACTTAAACCCAATTGAGCATCTCTGGAGAGACCTAAAAATGGCTGTCCACCAACGTTTACCATCCAACCTGACAGAACTGGAGAGGATCTGCAAGGAGGAATGGCAGAGGATCCCCAAATCCAGGTGTGAAAAACTTGTTGCATCTTTCCCAAGAAGACTCATGGCTGTATTAGCTCAAAAGGGTGCTTCTACTAAATACTGAGCAAAGGGTCTGAATACTTAGGACCATGTGATATTTCAGTTTTTCTTTTTTAATAAATCTGTAACAATTTCAAAAATTCTTTTTTTTGTCTGTCAATATGGGGTGCTGTGTGTACATTAATGAGGGAAAAAATTAATTTAAATGATTTTAGCAAATGGCTGCAATATGACAAAGTGAAAAATTGAAGGGGGTCTGAATACTTTCCGTACCCACTGTACATTACATGTACTTTATTACCTCTTGCCTGAAGAAGGGGCCTGAGTTTGCCTCGAAAGCTTACATATTGTAATTTTGTTAGTTAGCCAATAAAAGGTGTCATTTTGCTTCACTTCTCATTGCATCCATAATGGCTAACACAGTGCATCACTCTACTACTATAAACCCTGTGCTGAAAACCCACCAAGATTATAATATCCCCACCACTTGTCGCTTGTGAAATCTCCATGCCCATTCAAGCCCTGCATTGTATTTTGATATTTACAATTGCCAATACTAGTTCACTTAAATATGTCTATTTGACGGACATACCATTGTTGTAAATCTATTACTATTAGCATTTGTATATTTTGGGTTTGGCCCTGTTTTGTTCACTTGAATGATGGACGTATTTTAAATAAAACAAGTGGGATTTCATATTTTTGCCATGGTATTAAATAGGTGTGTGGAGTATTGTGAAATTTCACAGGTATTGGTATCGAATAGGTGGCACAGTGGTAGTGCTGCTTCCTCGCAGTTAGGAGACCTGGGTTCACTTCCCGGTCCTCCCTGCGTGGAGTTTGCATGTTCTCCCCGTGTCTGCGTGGGTTTCCTCCCACAGTCCAAAGACATGCAGGTTAGGTGGATTGGTGATTCTAAATTGTCCCTAGTGCATGCTTGGTGTGTGTGTGTGTGTGTGTGCGCGCGCGCCCTGCCCAGGGTTTTTCCTGCCTTGCGCCCTGTGTTGGCAGGGATTGGCTCCAGCAGACCCCTGTGTTAGGATATAGCAGGTTGGATAATGGATGGATGGATGGTATCGAATACAAACATTCTGCTATTGCGTCACCCCCAATTTAAAGTACAAACCTGCACCGTGGATGCACGCATTCTCCTGCATTTTCGGTTGGATCTTACTTCTGTGGAAGAAAAGGCCGTATAGTGTGTGTGTGTTCTATTTATATAGAAATATTCAATAATTGGTATCACTTTAGGTGTCCTTAAGTATGTTGTCCTTGCCATGCAATTACCTGTTGTCACAAAAGCAGACCACAGACATAAAAAGGTTTGGGGCAGCCACCCGTATATTGTACCTGAGAAGATCACAAGTTCGAGTCCACAATAGAACTGAATAAAACGGGAAAAGATGGTGGCTTTAAAGCCCGGGACTGGAAGTGACGTCTTCTGGACTGGAAGTGATGTCATCACTGGCGCCAGGACCTGGCAAGATTTCCCGTGGATGAGTTAGTGCAGCTCACCACCCCCTGGTCTGGCGTGGTAGTACTATTCTTAAGGCCTTTCAGATGTCTCCCAATCGCACGTGTGTGACTCTGTATAGTAACACCTTGCACTTACTGTGTAATACAGTGCGACGCTCCGATTAAGTACTCAGTTGTAATTGTTGGTCCACAATTTTTATAAGTGCATATGTATGTAAATTGTAGAATAACAATTAGAATTGACTAATTGTTAGCGTCGCACTGTATTACACAGTAAGTACAAGGTAATAATGCCTAGTTACTATGCGAATAATGACAAAATAAGTATATTGTAATTAGGGACACCTAATCTAAAGTGATGCCCAATAATTATTGCGTCGTCTTCTCTTTTTTAATCTTAGTTTAACAACTGATTAAACTTGGGCTGCTGTACTGAATATGTCCAGGAAATTGCAAAACATGCCCTGTGTTCAAATTTTGTTTTCCTTTAGTAACCATTACGTGCGGCCATTTGTTTGGGAGGGAAGAAGTTGCAATTTCATACTATGCTGCTTCTTATTTTAATTCTGAGTCAATAAGACTGTAATTCATCGTACTGCAAGCATAGGAAAAAGAATTTCTTCCAGCCTGTTGGATGCAACTGACCGCTTGTGACTCGACAACTTGCTCTTTCTGCAGTTGAGCCGCATGGTTTTCCTGTTTAGGTTTCTTTATCAGCAGCTGATGAACTTTTTTTGGTTGCAGGGAGGAGGATGATTTGGTGGTGGGGGACAGGGGGGGGGGGGGGGGGGGGGTTGCTCTCTATGGCATGAAAGGAAAGTAAATAGTTGAGTCAGTGTGATTTAAAGTCAAGAAGGCTCCTCGTCTTGTTTTGTGTTCAGCCTGAGATCTTGCTGCAGGTTGCTTCAAGGGAACCTTATAAGGACCCGTTATTTTTTGTGTTGCTTGTGCCAAAAGTCCAGCCCCTTAATTAGGAAAGGTTAGCCAGACATTCTGAAGAATACCATACATTTTTAAAACGACTTTGTAAGTTGATTTTGTGCGGCCTCAGTTATGACTGATTTTGGTGGTGTTCTGGTTCAGCTCCTCCAAAACCCAAAGGGGAAAATTAAAAAAATGTTTGGATTTTATCTTGCAGAGTGCTTGGAATCGAACCTTATATCCAGTGTGGCTCCTGCAGCTGGGAGGAGTATCTGCGTTGCGTCAACAGCACAAAACATTACGCTGACTGAAGATTTGGACAACGGCAACCCAAAAGAGCTCATCACTGCCAAAGAGAGCCAAGTGGAGAAGAGTGACGACCTGTCGGATATCATGTCCACTAAACAGCTGTCCATCAAAGAAAGGTAACGCTGCGACTGCAGCTGCGTGTGTGGGGCACGTGTTACATTCACAGGCCTCTTTTTAAGCAATCTGTTAGTAAGTTCAAATATACATTGCAGTATGATCAAGTGGAGGGCAAACTTAATGGACTCTTATGATCTAAGGGCTACAGCTTAAATAAACTTTTTAAAAGAAAGTTTATGCTGGAATCGGTCTTAGAATATACAGGCAGCTCACTTCATATACAGTGAACCCTCGTTTATCACGGTTAATCCATTCCAGACTCTACCGCGATAAACGAATTTTCGTGAAGTAGGATTCTTTATTTATGAATCAAATATTTTCGCAGTTATAGTATAGAAAACCTGTTTGCGACCTTCTAAATATGTTTTTTAACATTAGAGCCCTCTAGACATGAAATAACACCCTTTAGTCACCATTACACTCGTATTACCCAATATATTAGACAAAATAAGAGAACATATTAGACGTTACAAAAATCATATCATTATTATTGTACTGTACATTTAATTACACACACACGCAGTTCTTACACACAACCACTAACCTATTAAGGCACGAGCTCAGTAGGAGAGTCTTCAGGTGGTGCAGTATCTTCAGCAGGTGCGTCGTTGTCTTCTTCCGCTGAAGGAGTACTAGGAGTAGACAGTGGGTGTCCGTGTGCGCGGCTGAAGAACATCTTGATAGGCAGTTGCTGGTGCTGAGGAGGCTTTTGTAGGGTATTGCCATCTTTGATCATATCCAAGAGTTTCACCTTCTCCTGGATGGTAAGCATCTTCCTCTGGCGCTTAGTTTCATTGTCAGAAGGCTTAGAAAAAGCAGCACGTTTAGGAGCCATCGTGGGGCTTAGATAAAAGTTCTCAGAAAGTGCATGCGTAGTGACGTAAGCATGTATGAGAAAAAATCGCGATAGAGTGAAGCCGTGAAAGTCGAAGCGTGATATACCGAGGGATCACTGTATACAGTATATAGAGAGACTGACCGACCGGGGCGGACACAGAGAGAGAGAGACTGACCGACTGGGGTGGACACACAGAGAGAGAGAGAGACTGACCGACCGGGGCGGACACACAGAGAGAGAGAGAGAGAGAGAGAGACTGACCGACCGGGGCGGACACAGAGAGAGAGAGAGACTGACCGACCGGGGCGGACACAGAGAGAGAGAGAGACTGACCGACCGGGGCGGACACAGAGAGAGAGAGAGAGAGACTGACCGACTGGGGCGGACACAGAGAGAGAGAGAGAGAGACTGACCGACTGGGGCGGACACAGAGAGAGAGAGACTGACCGACTGGGGCGGACACAGAGAGAGAGAGAGACTGACCGACTGGGGCGGACACAGAGAGAGAGAGAGAGACTGACCGACTGGGGCGGACACAGAGAGAGAGAGAGAGAGACTGACTGACCGGGGCGGACACACAGAGAGAGAGAGAGACTGACTGACCGGGGCGGACACACAGAGAGAGAGAGAGACTGACCGACCGGGGCGGACACACAGAGAGAGAGAGAGAGACTGACCGACCGGGGCGGACACAGAGATATAGATAGACATAATATGTATGTGTGTGTATGTGTGTATATATGTATGTATGTGTGTGTATACAATACATGATGATTGCCTGAAAATTGTAGCAGTGTGCCTGAGGGTCTTTAAAGTTAAACATTCTTTTTCTTTAGGTTGGCCTTGCTTAAAAAGAGCGGAGAAGAAGACTGGAGAAACAGAATCAACAAGAAACAGCAAGATATGAAAGTGTCGATTTCTGAGCGCCATTCACAGATGTGGGAGGTAGAGCAGAACTTCAAAAAAAAGGTAAAATGTTTATAGTTGTGAATTTGATGCATTTTTTTATCCTTTTTACCTTGATGTTTCTTTCCTTGGATTATTTCCAATTTTTTCTTTGCTTTTAATGACTGTTCACATTGATTTTTGACATAATACATAAACCTGTGTGTTTACTATAATGCAGGAATGTTACTCTTTAACATCTCTCTGGTTTCCTATTTGTAGTGCATAGCAGCATCTTTATAAGCACCTAGCCATGTTACCTGTCGCAGACAAGTTAAAGAAAAAAAATTAAAAATATTTGATACCTCTTGCCATATATTTACCTTCAGTGCCTGTCCTCTGGGCCTCTTTCTCTCGGTTCTCCCTCTCACGACCGCGTTCCCAGAAAGCCTGCTTCTCAGATTCTATCATTTTAAAGCACGTTGCACGCCTCCTGTCCACTTTTATACTTCCCGTCTTTGTAGACGAGACTCTGCGTAACTCCTAGCCTTCACACCTCTTCGCGTGGCTCACACTTACCAAAGCCAAACTGACCAGTCACACCAGAGATAAACTGACCAATTAGATTGCACACACAGACTTTAGCGTTTTATTATATAGTAGATAGACTAGGCAGTCTACAAGGGCAGTGGAGCTCTGAACATGCTGAGCTGCATTTGGAGTATTTCAGGGGTTTGTCCTTTCATATTTGATTTTTATTATAATAGAAGTTTAGCGGAGAGATTTTCTGGTGGATGGGAATTATGACCTGTGTGTCGCTAAAGAAGAATTATGTTGTACGTGGTGGGTCTAGCAGACCCTTTTTCTCTCTGCCCACTCCCCTGACATTCATCTATTTACAGCAGGGGTCGCCAACTCTGGCCCTGGTGTCCGACTGTGGCTGCTGGTTTTCATTCTGTCCCTTTTCTTAATTAATGACCAGTTTTTGCTGCTGATTAACTTCTTTTCCCTACATTTTAATTGTGGTGTTTGCTTCGCATTCTGACTTGCTTACTCTTCTCTTTGGGCTTTGTTTAAGAAAAAATGAGATGTGAAGCGAGCACATCGTCATCATGGGCAAAGTCGGTCCTGGAGGGCCATAGTAGCTGCCTGTTTTTGTTCCAACTGATTACTTTAGAAACCAATCCTTGACAGTGACAGGTCTTTATTTAACTTTATGGTTTCCTGGTCTATTTATGGTACCACGTCCAGTCATTGTTGAACATTTTTTTCCTTTCCAAGCGATGATTTGTAGCCTAAAGTGGATTAGACTTTGTTTTTCTCTTCAGTTTCCTTCCAAATATTTTATTAAACCACAATGAATCCACACAGGTGTAAGTGGAAACAAGTTAGATGGAGAAACTGCTGGTTCCTTTGCATCGTACTACTAATAAGGAGCAATTAAACCAAGTAAGTGAAGCTACTTTGGACTAAAACAAGCCACGAAAATGAAGCCTAAAAATGTTGCTTGAGCAAGAAGTGCATTATCAAGCAATAATTGACTTCACATTAAGAAACTTGGTTGGAACAAAAAAACCTGCAGCCATTATGGCCTCCCAGGACCAACTTTGCCCACCCTTGAACAGATGATCAGCAAGTCAGAGACTCGAACTCCAACCAGTTTCTTCTTTAGAAGTCAGTTCTTGTTAATTAAACCCATTCTGAAATTCCATGACATTTCCAAAATCGTTTTCTTTTTCTTCTCTAAGAACCCCAATCAAAATGTTTGGTGGAACTGAGCAGATCACCATTACTGAGCCTGTCACCTTTCTTTATTTTCAGATACTCTGATAGACACAGTTTAGCTGGTTTTCTGTTGGCTCATTTGGTATCTCATTATTGAAGGATTAAAGAAATAAGGGGTCTGAATCTTAAATAGTATGTCAGTTACAATTAAGGCAAAGCAAAAGTGGCAGCCTAAGCTGGTCACTAATTAAGGAAAGGGTTAGAGTGAAATCTTGTGGAGCACCAGGAGCTGAAGACCCCTGGTTGTCTGTTTGATGCTAAAGAATTATAAGTGTGATGGCACTGGACTTGACATTTTATTTTGTATTGAAGTATTGGGCCACATACAGAATACACAAAGTAGTGGATAGTCCAGGGACACAGTTTAATGTCGCTGCTTGACAGTTGTAATGTTCATGGTTTGAATTATGGATCCAGTCTCTGTCTGTCTGTTTGGCTTTTTCTCCCATATCTCAAAGACAGGCATGCATGCTTGTTATGTGCAAATTCAGAAGTGTGTATACCTGCAGTTAGAGAGAGAAAGAAATACAATATGCAGGTAAGAATGCTGGTCTACTTACCAGCTGTCCTCACTATTGACAGCTCATGCATAACCCATTTCGGCAAGGAAGAGTGCATTACTTTATGACAGGGGTGGGCAAAGTCGGTCCTGGAGGGCCGCAGCGGCTGCAGGTTTTATTCTAACCATCTTCTTCATTAGTGACCAGTTTTTGCTGCTAATTATCTTCTTTTGCCTTAGTTTTATAGTTTTTTTCTTTTTCCTTAATTAGCAGCCAAACAATAATGAGACACAAAACAAGCCACCACATGACCAGCTCATATGTGCCCACCACACAATATGTGACAATAAAGAAAGGTGAAGGTCTCAGTAAGGTTGATCTCTGAGGTCACCAAAACTTTTTGACGAAAAAAACAAGAGTTTTGGAAATGTCTGCTGTGGCAGAATGAGGGCAGCAACAGGCTATGGCATTAAATAACGAGTTTAATTACCAGCAAGAATCGGCTTCTCATTAAGAGATTGGTTGGAGTTTGAAATCCCAATTTAGCTGGTCATCTGTCTGCTCGTTTCACATCTCATTTCTGTTTGGCTGCCTTTTAATGAAGAAACGAATAAATTCAGAGGACCAAACCCTTATAAACGGGGCTATTAAAATGAAGGGAAAATGAGTTAATTAGCAGTGAAAACTGGTCACTGATTAGGAAAAGGGTTAGAATGAAAACCTACAGCCACTGCGACCCACCAGGACTGGGGTTTGACACCCCTACTCTAGGGGAACCCTCAAATAACGTAATTCTGCAATTAATTAGGAATTCTTCTCGTCAATTGCTATTGTAAGGACCTATTTTATGATCAGAAAGATCGGCATCAGAGCGGTAAATTACTGAAATTTTCTAGAATAGCAGCATCTCCTCAGTTTAAAAATTCATTCATATGGTAACAAGGTAGAGGTCAAATCTTAACATTACTAATTATTAACATTTTACATTGAAAGCAATAATTCTAAAGAAATAGAGCACTTCTGGAAGGAAGTAGTGATACGGTTTGGTATTAAGGTTTTTACACGTTTTCAGGTAAATTATCTCACTTCATTAACTATGCAGGCTCAGGTTCTTTGAAACAGGGAGGTTCAGAAAGTATTTTCAGGGCTATTTCCATGATGTATCCTACAGGAAGTTTTTAAGGAAAGAATTGCCACTTAGTGAAATGAGTCAAGGCTTGTTGTCCTTAAAAGAATTGTGTGATAGTATGAATCTATTGACTGTTGTACAGACAGCATATTATGAATTGTGATGAAATCTTCTGAGCTAATAACAAAATAGCATTTAGAAGTTTGAACTATTAGTTTGGGTCAGGAAGATCACCCTAATCATGTTGCATTTCCTGGCCTGGTTTAACTTAGTCTTTGCTTTAAAAGCAGTGAACGAGGGTTGCGATGGTGATTTTTAAAAAGTGTCTTAATTTAGTCAAATTTTAATATTCTTCAGGTGTGTGTTGATGACCTCTTTGTGCTACAAGGCCATGCCCTGCTAGGGGCTTGCCCTTCGAGCACAGCAGGTATGTGTGTAATAATAATTTATTTAACCTCCTTATCATTTGACCCAAGCGTCACTCAGTCTGTAACACCAGTGCTAAAAGTGTTAGTCCCGAGCGTCGCTTAGGCAGCTGTATAGACACATCTCCCATAAGCGTTAGACCTGAGGATTACTCGGGCTATAAAAGTGCCAACAGCATTATGCCGAGTATTGCTCAGGAAAAGATATAGATGTGTCTTGCATAAGCGACAGGCCAGAGCGTTACCCAGGGCGCCGTGCAGACATGTCTTCCCCTAATCTCATAATGGTATCTCATGAGAAGTTTTTCAGCAGCCCAGATGTTACACGCTCTTGACAGTGATACCAGCAATGATGGCGAAATGAATCTGTCTTCAGACAGTGAAATCGAAAGGGATTCTGATGAATCTGAAAGTGACGCTGGTGTCAATCGCACATGTGCAGTGTGCTGTTCAACAGCTAAAAAAAGCTAACCCTAATCACGCTACAGTTGTCCTGAAGGTGACGTTGGATTGTGTAATTTCACCGTGCTTGAAGATATACCACACAAACGACACATTTTGACAGTATATATGGTATTAGCATTATTATTTTTATTATTCCTTATTATTTGTATCATTATTATACTTCTGACTTTGTTGTGCACATTTTACAGAAGATCAGATTTAATAAATATGTAATTTTTCAAGAAAATGCAACGCTTTTTATGTTTATGTAACGCTAAGGAGGTTAAATGCAAGCCGCTACACCATCATTGTCGAAACTCCCTTTCAAAGGGATACCCCCACAATTCACCTTGAGGAAACTCGTTTCTCTGGTAGTCTCTGAGGCGCTTTTTCCTCAACCTGTACACATCTCCATTTTGTTTCTTTCTAATCTTGTTGTTGAGCAGAAACCAAAAAAGATATATTAAGGAGACTTCCCAAACCCCAAATTTCTATGGGGTTTCTCCATTAAAGACGTCCGCCTCACATTTTCAGTCCTTTTTGGACTGATCCAATTGGTCAACTCGTGGAATGCTGGCAGTGAGGCATTGTGGTTAAGGCTTTCATCTTCAAATCTTAAGCTTGTGGATTTCAAATCTTGCAACTGTGACACTGTGTGCCCACGAGCAAGGCACTTCACTTGCCTGGGTTCCAACTGGAAAAACAAAAGAAATGGAGCTGATTGCATCTCGGGTGTTGCAAGTCTAAAATCTAAATATATTTTTAGGAGGAAAAAAACTATTCACTTTAAACTCCTTTGAATGCTTTAGCTTAGTGTTGTACTGGGTTATATAATCGTCGCTGCTACTTTGGCAGATTCTCTCGTTCAGTGCCTGCATGATTCCTTCACGTGTATTCATCTATGTATGGACACACTTTGTTGGTGCGGCTTGGCTCCATGCTCCCCCTTCCATTTTGGGAGCCTCTTGAACCCGACACCCTCGATGGTCATGACCTGGATGAGCTGAGCAGATGAGGACAAACATATACTAAGCAAAAAGATGGCGTAAAAGTGAACGGTGCTTTAATTAAAACAATCAAACAAAAAACAAGTGTCCAAAAAGTGCAGTGTAAAAAGTTCACTAAGTAAATAATCCATAAAAACAGGTGAGATATGGAGGTTAACTCTTTGAGTGCTGAATATTTTTTCCTGAAAAGCACACACAGCAATAGTTTCACACATGAAACAACATAAAACGACTTTTGCTGCGTGCAGTGGCCGCTGTCGGCACCCGTTTGGCGTCTGTGGCAGCTGCACGGGGGCAGCTCAATGACCAGAAGGAATACGTGATGGGCCGGCTGCCTGGCTGTCTTCACGCAGCAGTAGCAGTCGCAGTGTGACGCAATCTGGTTTGTACCTCTTACCATCGTAAGTGGCGGTCCTCGAAGGTGAACACTGACGTAGGCGCATCAGCTACACGAACATGTTCAGCACCATCGATCGCCTGATGCTGGTCCCCAGAAATCCGACAACTCGGAGTCTGATTCAGCGATACGATACGCAAAACGTCACCCATGGAGTATTTTGCTTTCGCAAGATGCCGATGCCTTTTTAGAGGTTGTTTTGCTCTTTGCTACTCAAGCGAATGCAGGAAATCTCGGTCAAATCAACGAAGCTAACTTTAACAAGAGCTGAACTAAAACATAACGGTGAGTTTACGCCTGATTACTGTCCTCTACCCCTGAACTTCGACAAAAGTCAACATCCGCCCTGAATGACTTAAAATGATCAAATAAATAAAGAATCCATAAAAACGAGGTTAAAACAACTGGCAGGACACGGTGTTCTATTACATGCCTGGTGCCTCCTGTTTAACTGACACTTCCTCTCTTCATCCTCGCAACTGAGGAGACGTGCTACTGGCAAATGCAGCCAACCGTCCACTACGAGTCTGGGTCCCAACTGGTCCGTGGCTCCACAGTAGGGCTCAGGTTCTCCCTGGACCATGGCTTCAGAGGGACTCTCCATCTGAACCTTTAGCTCCCGCTAACTCACGGGCGAGTCACTACTACCAGTGGCCCTCTGGCTCCAGGAAATGACTTGGCCAGAGTGACCCACTTCACCAACCCCTGAATTCCCGCCGTACGCACGATTAATTCCAGGGAATCTCATCCAGGCTGCCTGCCTTCTCTCTTTCTATCGAGCTCACTCACCCTAGCACCGGTTCACTCGCTCGCTCCTGCCTTTTCTCTCCATCCTTTCATTTTCCTGTCCTCTTCTTTTTGATTCTCTCCTTTCCTGCTCAAACTTATTTCTTTTGTTTTTCTCGTGTCTGCTCGGTCTTATAAGGCTCCGTGAGTACATCATCTTAATCGCGCACCACAGGAAGCTGATGAAACAATTGAGAAAGACGGCATTTTTTGACATGCAGGTACGTCTCACCCCAGTTACTCCACCAACTCCCTACAACCGCATGAGTGCACATCCACGGAGGAGGAGCCGGGAAAATTGATTACACTGGTCTACAAAAAAAAATGTTGTTTTTGGTTTGCTACTGGGAACTTCAGACCAGGGTGGCATGGTGGCGCAGTGGGTAGCGCTGTTGCCTCGCAGTTTGGAGACCCGGGTTCATTTCCCGGGTCCTCCCTGCGTGGCGTTTGCATGTTCTCCCCGTGTCTGCATGGGTTTCCTCCCACAGTCCAAGACATGCAGGTTAGGTGCATTGGTGATCCTAAATTGTCCCTAGTGTGTGGTTGGTGTGTGTGTGCGTGTGCCCTGCGGTGGGCTGATGCCGACCCAGGGTTTGTTTCCTACCTTGCTCCCTATGTTAGCTGGGATTGGCTCCAGCAGACCCCTGTGACCCTATGTTAGGATATAGTGGGTTGGATAATGGATGGATGCAACTTCAGACCAGCTCTCTAGTTTTTTTACACTGATTTCATGTATGAAATCGGAATTAAACTAGTACATCAGATTTTTGTGATACACCTTGCCGTTTTGACACTTTTGAATATCAATAGAATATATCAGCACAATATCTAGAGTTTCAACTCTGTCCCACCAAAATTGTTTAAATGTGTTTATTCTGAAAACAAACCTGAAGACAATACCAGAGACACTTTAAAACCTCCATCCATCCATTTTCCAACCCGCTGAATCCGAACACAGGGTCACGGGGGGTCTGCTGGAGCCAATCCCAGCCAACACAAGGCAGGGAACAATCCTGGGCAGGGTGCCAACCCACCACAGGACACACACAAACACACCCACACACCAAGCACACACTAAGGCCAATTTAGGATCGCCAATCCACCTAACCTGCATAACTTTGGACTGTGGGAGGAAACCGGAGTGCCCGGAGGAAACCCACTCAGACACAGGGAGAACATGCAAACTCCACGCAGGGAGGACCTGGGAAGCGAACCCAAGTCTCCTAACTGCGAGGCAGCAGCGCTACCCACTGCCCCACCGTGCCGCCCTACTTTAAAACATGTTTATGTCAATTTACCTCAATATAAAAGCGAGGTCGGTGTGCTCAAAGTTGTTTAAGGTAATTGCTTTTGCGCTTGTACTGCACATCCGTCTCTCTGCAAGAACCAACAGTAGTCACCCATCATGCTTGAAGTAAATTTTCCCCGATATCGGTTTTCCATCACCTTTGTATCTTGATGAAATCTTTCCCCGTGCTCATCTCTGACATTGCTTAGATTTGGTGGAAAAAAAGTCGAGATGAGAATGTAAAAACATGCGTCTTCAGTGACATTCGGGCTCCCATAAGCTGAAACGCTTTCAGCAGGGTCTCCACAAGCTCAGCATAATTCTCTGCTCTGTGACTGTCAAGAAAATTCTGGACAACCCGCACGAATGAGGGTGCTGATACAGTGGGCTTCAGTTTCCTTTTGAACTCCTGGTCAAGCATCATTTCACAGATGTCAAGTCAAGCTGGAGGAACAGGCACTGGTATAGCACGTCGCTGCACCCACTACACGACGAAACAACTCGGGATCCCGTTTTGCAACCCCCCAGGCAGACACGCGGTCCAGTCCCACCCTCCGGAAATGACCTATCTGCTGCAGCCAGGTATTACGTGGGCGAACCCTTGGCCTGGTGCAGCCACTCGGGTCCCCAATAATGAGGATCTTACGAGCCGGATCACCCTTGGGGAAACGCACCAAATGGCCGCAGTGTTGTAACTGACGCTGGTAATGTGCCTCATTCGGAACTCCATGAGCAACACGAAGTCAAACCAACGGTACCCAAGGATTCTCTGAAGAGACCCGGTAACAAAGGAGTCCAGTCTTTGTCTCAGGTCGCTGGATAGCGTCCATGTCTCGTAGCCATATAGCAAGACAGGAAGACGGATTTCAGGGCCAATAAAAACACCTTCCTTAATTTTGGCTTCACTTTTCTCAAGACCAAGCTTCTTTCTTAAATGCTGAAATGCATCACATCGTCCTCGTAAATGGCGCTGTGGTAGTGCTGCTGCTTTGCTGTAAGGAGACTGTGGAAGATTGTGGGTTCGCTTCCCAGTTCCTCCCTGTGTGGATAGCGCTTTGAGTACTGAGAAAAGCGCTATATAAATGAATTATTATTATTATTACTGTCCAGTCACCCTAGTTGTCCAAGACCTGGAACATCATAACTAAAAAAACGGGACGTGCTAGACGAAAACGGTTTTCAGATTTGGAGTCGGCAAGTGAAATTTGTTAAAGTACAGGTGAAAGAATCTCAGTAGCAAAATGCTTGTTGACCAGTGTTATTTATTTATTAAAATGGCCAGTTCTTCCTGAGCTGCCAATGTGCTATATCACACATATGCACACACACTTGTGCGATAAGTGTAATGTAAAGTAAAAAACTGAAAATTTATTAACACAGCAGGTAACGTTTAACAGCAATATTGCTTACAAGCATGTCATTTGCTTCAGGGATTATAAAATTACCAGACAGATGATCCACACACGCCTAAGTGAGATTAGACTTAATGTTAGATAAACCCTTTGCTAAGCCACCGAGTCATTCCTTTAAGTTTGTGGTTATATGAGATATTCAAAAGTAAAGTAAATATCCCGGCCCTGCTCGTAGTCGTCTTGCACTTCACCAATGCAACATTTCATTGTTTGTTTCAACTTGTAGGATGACGGAGTGATTATTGATGGCGGTGCATTTTCTAATCAGCTCTGGGTAAGCTTTGAATGTGTCCTTCCTCCCTGGTAGCAAATTAGAATCGTGAGCTTGTGTTTACCTGCATTGCAGTTTCAGTGTTTTAGTTTGTTTTAGATTGTGGTGTTATGGGTTGTGTGTCTTGTTGTTTTATGGTTTGGGTGATTTGTGAATATACGCAAGCTTTTTTGGGGAGGCTGAAGTCTTTTTAAATGGTATTGTGCACCATTACCTGATTATGGGCTCTAAGACTGGAAGATCGGTCAGTTCTGACTGTCAAGTCAGCTGTTCCTTGCGTGTGTTTTTTGGTTTTTTTTTTTGCATCACTGTTGAACTGACTTTTTTTTAACTGACTTGTTACTGATGAACTATAACTAGTGTTACACCTGCATGACAATGTCTTCCTTCAGTACTGTATATGCACACGTTTCACAACTGTGTGCGAGTTAAGAAAAATCAAAGCCCATGTACATAAGCATACATGAAATTTGATTTGGAATGCCCAGTCTGTTTCTGTCCTCTCAGATCCTCTTTTTGTCTCTAATTCTTGCTTTCTTTGCTTGTCTGTCTCTACATCTCTCCCTCCTTTTTGCTCTGCTTTTGCTTTTTGACCGTAGGAACCTGTCTATGCTACCACTTTCTCTCCTGCTATTCCTTTTGGCAATAAGTGGCACTATGTTGTACCTTATAACCAGGTGAGGAACAACTCGTTTGCATGATCCTGTCACTGATCTGATTGCGAGCTGACTTTGCACAAATTAACCTTGTAGATGTGAATTGTGTTAGCCGATAATCTTCTTACTGAGGTCATTGTAACAGATGTGAAGTACAAGCCATGGTAAACCTCAAGTTGAGAAAGGAAAACTAGATTCAAAACTGACAACATTTCAAGATAACTCCTTAAAAATGTGGAAGGGGTCAATCGAGAAGTGACGAGTTTTCTGATGTTTTAAATTGCTAGTGGTAACTTCTATAAAATCTGTATCAACCCAATGTCGTCTTCACATCAATTATGTGTTATCATTTGCTTTTTTTTTTTTTTATCTGAAAAACTGTGTTTAAGGTTTATTAAAGTGCAACCAGCAGAGAATTTATGCAATAATTTGAAGCATTAAGGGGTCTTCTTTCGGCTGCTCCCATTAGGGGTTGCCACAGTGGATCATCATGTTCCATATTGTCCTGTCGTCTTCATCTTGCTCTGTCACACCCATCACCTGCATGTCCTCTCTCACCACATCCATAAACCTTCTCTTAGGCCTTCCTCTTTTCCTTTTCCCTGGCAGCTCTATCCTTAGCATCCTTCTCCCAATATACTCATCATCTCTCCTCTGCACATGTCCAAACCAATGCAATCTCGCCTCTCTGACTTTGTCTCCCAACCGTCCAGCGTGAGCTGACCCTCTAATATCCTCATTTCTAATCCTATCCATCCTCGTCACACCCAATGCAAATCTTAGAGCTGGAGGTGGCAGAGTTAAAGATGCTATCTCCTGCTTTCTGGTCAGTGCCACCATCTCCAACCCATATAACATAGCTGCTCTCACTACCATCCTGTAGACCATCCCTTTCACTCTTGCTGATACCCATCTGTCACAAATCACTCCTGACACTCTTCTCCACCCTGCCTGCACTCTTTTCTTCACTTCTTTTCCATAATCCCCATTACTCTGTTCTGTTGATCCCAAGTATTTAAACTCCTCCACCTTCGCCAACTCTACTCCTTGCATCCTCACCATTCCACTGACCTCCCTCTCATTTACACACGTATTCTGTCGTGGTGGTCCTACTGACCTTCATTCCTCTCCTCTCTAGAGCATATCTCCACCTCTCCATGGTCTCCTCAACCTGCTCCCTACTATTTGAAGCATTAAGGGGTGATTTGCAAAATTCCTTTCCTCTGTATCCTCGTGTGCCTGAACCTCTCTTGTCTGGCACTTCCTCTGTTGAGTGTGTTACACGTAACACTTGCTTCTCAGACTCTGTGATTTATGAGAAGCTTTGCTTACTTCTTGTCTTTGAACTTCAAAGTCTGAAGGTGACTCTCGGTGTGCCTCCTACGGTGTGTGTGTGTGTCTCACACACTCATACTTCCTCTGTCGTTTACATCTCCAAAGCCAAATTGACCAATCAGATTGCTCTGACGGACCAGACACACACACAGGCCTTCACCTTTTATTATATAGTAAGTGATGTAACCTGAATCATAGGTCAGTGCAAAGGTACTGTCAAGTATCATGTAGCCTGGAGGATGCACTGCACATTAAATGTAACACACTTAGATATCATTTTTACTTCACATTTTGGACATTGAACTATGAAGGGTTTTTTAATGGCACAGTTTGCTTCCTAGTGGTATCTGCTACAAACGTATTAGAGATCACTTGGCTTATTTTGTAATTCATTAAGGTTCTTTGTCTAAAGCATATAAATACTATTTCATTGAAGATTACCAAAAAGGAAAATTATTAAAAGGTTAACTCTAGCTTTGAATACATTGCTCAAACACTCTGTAGATAGGTGATAAAGTGCTCGATGTATTCCTCTAATTTTTTAAGGGGTGTAATCACTGGAAGTCCACTGTGTGTGTGTGTTGTTGGAGATTTCGTCATACTGCAGGAAATTACTTCAGAATTTTTTGCATTGTAATCTTTAAGGTGGTTGTTTTTAAAAAAATTTTCCAGTATCACAAAGTTAAATTTGCAAAACCACATTAAGGCTATCGATCATTTAAAGGTTACCATTGTACTGTTGATCTCTACTTGGTTATTGACATATTTTGTATTGAAATCTTACACCAGCAGTCACTAAACAATGTTTGTTATATATATAATATATATATATATATATATATATATATATATATAATATATCCATTCATCCATCCATTCTCCAACCCGCTGAATCCAAACACAGGGTCACGGGGGTCTGCTGGATCCAATCCCAGCCAACACAGGGCACAAGGCAGGAACCAGTCTTGGGCAGGATGCCAACCCACCGCAGGACACACACAAACACACCCACACACCAAGCACACACTAGGGCCAATTTAGAATCTCCAGTCCACCTAACCTGCATGTCTTTGGACTGTGGGAGGAAACCGGAGCGCCCGGAAGAAACCCACGCAGACACGGGGAGAACATGCAAACTCTACGCAGGGAGGACCCGGGAAGCGAACCTGGATCTCCTAACTGTGAGGCAGCAGCGCTACCACTGCGCCACCGTGCCGCCATATATATATATATATATATATATATATATAAAAAAAATATTATTAATTGGCACTGTGGTCTGCAGAGTTGGTGTCAGTTGCCCTTAATGGTTGCTTCTTCTGCCCACTTGTGTGATGTGCTTTGTGCCTGTCCTGTTTTATTGATTTGATTACACATATTACTGATAGACAAGGTTTTTCCATCTATTTTGAAAAAGTCTCACTCTTTTTAAATTTTTAAAACTTCAGAATGCTGTGGCATACTGACAAGAATTACAGCTTATTGCAGAAAATGACAGAAATATGCCATTCTTGAGCAAAACTCTTAATGCTGGCTGTTTAAAATATTCAAAGAAAGATAAATTATATTTATTCAATAGAAAAATGGATCTATTAATTTGAGAATTCTAAATTTTGGAGTTTCTTGTTTGTTTGTTTTGCTTATTTTTAAACACATCGTTGTGGGTGCTATGTTGCCTCAGGAGTTACTGCTGCCGCCATCTTAAACTCCTAGACGCTTAGTTCAAATTCAGGCTGATTTGCTACATTTCTGGTGTTCACAAATTCTGCCTTTGACTTCAGGTACCTTTTGGTGTTCCTTCCACTTCCTAAAGACATGCTGGTGAGGTTCAGATGCCAATTTTAAATTGACCAGCTGTGCATAAATGTGGTTGTACGTATTTGGGTGATGCCCTTCTCTGGGGTTCATTCCTACCTTTTGACCTAATGCTGCTTAAATAGGCTCAGGACCTCCATGATCTGAGGTGGATTAAGCAGGAGTGAGACTAGATGAATGCTTGCTTCATTTGAGCTCTTTCTCAAAGGCCATATATTAGCTAAAGTTAGATTCGATTCAGCCCTAATTTGTAAAAGGTGTTTTGCACAGTTCCAGCTATGTTGGTGCCTTTCCAAATGATGTCAGTTATTCTGTATTTGTATATTTTTCAGTTGTTAACGGGTTATTTGAAACACAAAAACAGCAGTTACAGGAATACTCGTAAATGTTTTTTTGTTACTTACTCCAAGTAGTTTTTTAATGATGGATGAGAGAAATTTAGTTTGTGCTCTTGATTAACAGAGATCAAAGTTTTTAACTTTATAGGTATCTGGTGACCAATGCTAAACAGCAGCAAACAGTATTAAAAAGGTCCATAAAAAAATATTGCATTACTCTTGTCACATAATTGACACGTTAAGTCGTTGTCCATCATAAGCAAAATGTGGTTCGATAAACAAGTTTGGGAAAACACTCTCGTGAGTGAACATGGAACATGCAGAGATCCAAATAAGTATCTAAAGGAAAGTTGCATCCGAGTGTGTTCCATGTTCGTTCATGAAATCGTTTTCCCAAACTTGTTTATCAAACAATATTTTAGCCAAAATGCATCTGTTTTGGAATGTTGTGAGCCTACAGTTGGATGAGATGTGTGGATTCCGTGTGGCTTTGGTGCTGTCAAACAGGAACAAGTACAACAACTTGAAAGTACCAGCAAAGTTGCAAATCGGGTCAGTCTACAAATAAAGTCGAAGCAAATGCTAATAAATCCCGATTTTTGGCCCACAGCTCTTGCTAACACTGACTGGAGGAATTTAGTGTTTGTAGACTTTAAAAACTTCGAATCAATAGTTGCCAACGTAGTTAACTATATGAAAGTTTGAAAAACCCTCTGGAAGCTCAGATGCCTCTGTCAAGTCAAGCCAAGCATATATGAAGTCTGGATTTTTAAACACCTCATATCTGAGCATCCTTCTATATGGCAGCAAAACATACACTCAATAATCAAATCCTAGGCAGTTACACAACAAATTGCTACAGAATCCTGTTTGGATTTGAAGTACGATGGATGTACTTTATTCCAGATATCTGCAAGAACTTGTCTCAAAAACCATCACCTAATAACATTATGGCAGCACATCACTAACACAGTCAATAAAGAAGTACAGCTCTGCCCTTGTGAGATCAAAAAGGTGGCACAGGATCAGGAGACCTGGAGGAAACTTGTCTGAATTCACAAAATATACCAACAGTTTAATGAAACACTCAGCCGACTGATGATATCTGTATTATCGTGATATTTCCCTCTACTTACCCATTACCTAGGGGTAAGTGTACTCGTCAAGTTGGTTACCAGGTTGGTCTACTGTTGCACTTTAAGATTAACACCCACATACATAGATATACAGATACACACAGACCCTAACCACAAAAGTACCGAATGAAAGACGTATACACATGCACGTTATTCTGTAGCACTTTAACCCACATAAGTACAATATGAATAACACATGCACAGACCGCTTTCCTTAGTACTCCAAGAGACTAGCTTATCATAGACTTGAACAACGTGCAATGTCTTATATATATATATATCAGACCTAAATATTACCTTTGGTCTCCAAGGATATATTAAAACATACAAAGACTCAACATCCCTGGCTATAGGCCATTTATCAACCAGTGGATGTTTTACTTTAACGCACTGTTACTGGACAGAGCTCTTTGTCCACAGCTCGATAAACCTCGCAGCACAGAGGTAATGGCAAACCTCCGGTTGCACCAGGTGCTCAAAGAAATTTACCTTATTACTTCAATCACTCTAAATATGAACACAAAGTATAGAAAGTTAAGATCAGCGTGGTATTTATTACATGAATAATAATACCAGTAGAGAAAAGCATAAAAGAAAATAGGCATAGCAAAGTCTGGATAGACATAGTCTTTAGAAAAAACTTACGAAAAGTTAAGATGTCTCGGGCGGCTTGTGACCTAGCACTCGTAGATGTTCATTAGATGCTTTTCTGACGATCAGATGGAAACGACTGCACGTTGGCGTCGCTCTGTTCTCTCCTCCTGGTGTCGCTCTGTTCTCTTCTGCTGGCGTCGCTTTAAAGTCTGGATATACATAGTCTTGAGAAAAAAACTTACGAAAAGTTAAAAGATGTCTCGGCGGCTTGTGACCTAGCACTCGTAGATGTTCATTAGATGCTTTTCTGACGATCAGATGGAAACGACCGCACGTTGCCGTCGCTCTGTTCTCTCCTCCTGGCGTCGCTCTGTTCTCTCCTCCTGGCGTCGCTCTGTTCTCTCCTCCTGGAGTCGCTCTGTTCTCTCCTCCTGGCGTCTTCATCTGCTTCTTCAGACAAGGCATATTTATTATTGAATTCTGTGCAGTTAGATGCACCTGATTGGCTGGCTGTCAATATGATGAATGGATTCGCTCAGATTCTTTAATCTTAAGTACATCCATTTTTTCCAAACAATAAAACTTTTGATATTGCTTAGTACTACTGGCATGTCTTCCTTTCCCATGCTGTAAAAACCCATTTAGCAACTTGTTGTCCCAGATACCTCAGGCTATTGATTACTTTAAAACCTGGGTATCTCCTGAATTGCTGGTCAGTTCAAACAAATGGAACTGTGATTTAGGAAAACAGATTGTCTTTGATCTTAACTGTCAATGCAAGTTTTAGGTTCATCTGTTTTATCCATAACAAAATATAATGAAAATATAGACCAAAATTTACAGATTTTGTACCCCACAATAATGTCGTTCAGCGTTTTGTCATCATACTCTTATTATATTAGAAACTTTTCTCTCCGAGATCACTACAAACTACATGGAGCAAGTAACATCTAAAATTATTTTTAGGTGGAGAATTTTCATGAGAGGCTGTAAAAACAATGAAGACAATTGCTTGGCTGGATGTGTGTGGGTTAATGATGGACATTGTCCTCCTTTCCTTTACACTTCTCCTTCTATTCCCTTTTTTCCTCTTCCTGAAGGTTAGCCCTCCTAATGTTAGAGTGTCCAGTCCCATATCTGTTGATGAGCGTCATCCTTGGCGTTGGAAGGTGACCAGAGAAGTACAGTACAGATTTTTGTCTAAAATTGTGCAGAAAATGTTCTAATCATTGACAGATAACTAATATTAAATAATAACCTGATTCTGCTGTCAAAGTAGTTGAATAACCAGCGAGTGTGCTTGATTCTTTAAAGGCTGCCTGCCTGTATGATCGCTTCAGGAATGCTCTTGCCTTGCCTTTCTCTAGTCTGATGAAATTCATGATGCGACAACAGTGTCACAAAAAAGTAATCTGGAAATAAAGCCCGTGGACATTATTTCTTATTTATAAATGAAATAATTTAACCTGTTAAATAATTTTTTTGCTTATTTTGTTGTTCTGCTCAGTTTGAGTGATGTGTTACCCGATTTGTGTGTGTTTTCCCCATTTTAATATTTTAACCACTGTTTTGCTTCAAGGTATCACATGTCATATACTTTTTTTTTATTTATTTTGTTCCGTTTACCAAAGAAGCACTTAAATGTATAAGGAACGAAAAACACCTTTAAGCAAAGGGTTCTGTCAAAATGTTTGACATGACTTGGATGGCCTTAAGCAGTCTTGGTAAGATCTGCTTTGAGTTTGCAAAAGGGTTGTGCCAAGAGTAACAAGCACATTGTAATTACCACAAAATGCCTGACGCTACTTAAATATGCCATATTGTAACTTTTGGATCCAGCTATCATCTCGCTTTTGACCGTCACACAGCTTCAGTTGTCTAATGAGATGTTTGCATGGGTGCTAGCAGTGTCAGAACATTATATCGGAACCTGTGTCTGTGATCTGCCTCTACCAAGAACAACAACGAGAAGAGAATAGAATGGATGCACGATGTGAAAGAAATGGAAACAAATTTAAACTTTGAATGAAATAACAAAAGAAATTTGTTTCCCCTTAGGTTCTCTGAGTCAGAAACCAGGCAGGAGGAAACTTGTTCGTGCATCAAAAGAACAAATTAATAAGCCTTCTCCTACCAGTACAGGTTTGTTCCTCAGTTGGGACAGTCCTATCCCCCAGAGTCTTGAGTCCCATGCAGATGGGAACGGGCCGGTCCTAACTTCTGTCGGATGCAACCACCTCGTCGGCTTTGCTTCTGTTGAGATTCCCAATCCGCTGGGTGTCCCTCACCAGCAGAAGTCAGACCACCCCACATTGGGTACCAAAAACTGTGTAAGAAATTCAAATTGTTAAACTATAAATAAAATTAAACTGTAAGTAAAAACTATAAACCATCAGACAGGATGAAGCTTGTTCATGTCTCTATTCGTGAAAAGGAAAGCACCCTGTAACAGCAGTCTACTAAGGGATAGTTTCCCTGAGCAGAGGTGTCCACAAACGGTCACAGAACATGACAGTCATTCTTATGCAAATTCATTTATCTATAACAGTGCTGAATTGTTGCTTGAACACCATCTTGACGTTTACTCTGATTGGTTCATTGGCTTACACACCCAAATAACATATCCAATTAAAAGTCTCATTCTACTATGTTGTTCTTCTCAATATCTAAGTTCAGCTGTTAGTTTTCCATAAAAGAGTATGTGACGACTGGCAAGTCTGAGTAGGTACATGTGAGAACATGACATCAGCCAATTTCTTCAACTATCTTCTATTTGTTTACTTGACCATTTCATTAGTCTCTTCATGCTATTTCTAAGACAAATGTTATATTTTTCTTTTTTAATGTACACTACACACCAAAACACTTAATTCACAAACCATGTTACCCCTAAATAGCTATTATTCGCTCATACGGACGACTGAAAAAATGGCTTTGGAGATTGGAATGGTATAGTTACAGTTAGGGAATCCATTCTGTATGAGATGAGATGCTGTAATTCCCGGGAAAACGAGAATGGCCAAGCTCGCATATATAGTGTGTAAATATCGATCAAGAAATAACAGTTATAGTTGAAAATAATTAAGGGGGTGCCATTGCTGCAGCTTGCACTTCATCAGACAACAGCTTTGAACAGCAACTTGAAATTGCAATGTGTCAGTCTGTTGCATCCGCATTATCTGTGCCAAGAAACTTGCCATTACAGAATGATAAGAAACTGGATGCATCAGTAAAAGCTGAAATGGTGGTGTTTCAGAGCCCAAGGCAAGCGCGGGCGTTGTTTAGAACAAGTGTATCGGTATCTGATGACTGTGCCACCTACTTCAGTGGAGGAAGAGCGTGCTTTCTCAGCAGTTGGCGTACTTCTGCACGAAGGTGCACTCTCGCATGGACGACCGCACGCTGGACACGTTAATAATAATAAATTACATTTATATAGTGCTTTTCTCAGTACTCAAAGCGCTATCCACACCGGGAAGAACCGGGAAGCGAACCCACAATCTTCCACAGTCTCCTTACTGCAAAGCAGTAGCACTACCACTGCACCACCTGTGAGGACGTTGTGCTTTCTATGCTCTTATTACCACAACTAAAGATACATGTACTTCTATGACAGCATGAACTGCTTGTAGATAAGGTTAGTCTTTTATTTATGTCAACATATTGCAATAGTTTTATTACAAATATGTGTCGGTCGTTCTAAAACCGTTCATATGTGAGATGCCCGTGCACTGTCATTCCCGGGAATGACATGCGGGATTCCAGAATTCCCGGGAATGGATAAACACGTCTGGGAATGGATTCCCTAGTTATAGTTTGACATTCTGGTTTTTAGTTTGTACCCACTTGGTACTGTCATGTTTATCAAAAAATCACAAGTTTGTTACAAAGTGTCAAGTGCTGCTATTCTGTCAAAATAAATGACTTTCCTCCCAGCATTCAGTGCCGTTTACATGCACTTCAATAACCCGGTTATTCACAGAAAACTGATTTCTGAAATGCCAAGTAAATAAACCGTGTAGAGAAGTCAGATTATTGGCCTCTTGAGAAACCTGATTTAACAGAGCAGAGGTAGCTTTCTCTCCAGATATCCCAATTATGTGGCCATGCAAACCCATAACTGAGCTACTGTTAAGGTCTTTGTAGTCTGCACCAGTCCGTTGCACTTTTGTCAGCTCACGCATGAATTTGTTTCTGTGGCGTTTTCAGCAGCCACAGGAGGAATCATCCACAAAACTTCCCATTGCAACTATTTGGCCGATCGTATTATTCCTTCTCCTGGCTGAAATAATCCATCTCATCCATATTACTAACCGAGAATAAACCGGATATAGACGCAGGTACACGGCGATGGGACCATGAGACGTACTGCGCAGGCGCGCGTCTCATACACCGCAAGCAAAGTCTTATCCACCGCGAACAAAGGAGTCACGGCCCAAGAATGAAAGAGCTCAACTAACGTGAATGAGAAATGAAGCAACAACGCGCCCATAGCTAACGACTAACAACACAGCCACACACAAAAGAGGATTCTGCGCTGCACCCCAGAGTCAACCATGAGAGGCTACGGAGGCCCCACAGGTCCACAAAGAGAGTACGGAAGGTGCAGGCGTCACCGCCATAATGTGAGTGGCACTACTGCGGAGTGAAGTTAGGAATAATGTGCTGCTTGGGATTGTACAAATCGCTGAACGCTTTATACCAAATTCAAACCCAATACAGCTCAACGATACAAACACGAGCCCGCCTGGATAAGATCAATGAATGCAGGCGCCTACAACGCGCGTCTGACACTGCGGAAGCAAAGCAGGCACGGGTTCAAAACGAACGACCTCGACTGATGGATATACAAACACGAGCCCGCCTGGATAAAATCAATAAACGCAGGTGCCTACAACGCGCATCTGAAATGCCGCGGGCAAAGCGGGCACGGCTCCAAAACGAACGAGCTCAGTACGGAAGGCGCAGGAAAGTAAGAAAGGCGCAGGCATCCAAAACGCGCTTCTGAATAGGACATGAAGCAACAACGCGCCACAAACTCTCCGTATTAAACGTGCGGCATCCTCACACATCCAAACCATATAGCATATGTGAATCACATTACAGTGATGCATTATTAACGGTACAACCACAGAACACGCTCCGTATTAACAGTAAGTGCAATTATCCATATTACTAACGGTAGACAACGGATAACTAATGGAGTCACGGTCACGGCTCCAAAACAATCCAGCTCAACTACAAAAGCGAGCCCACATGGATAAAAACAATAGACGTAGGCACCTACAACGTGCGTCTGAAACCGCGGAAGCAAAACTGTCTTGGCTCCAAAACCAAACAGCTCCGCATGAACAAATACAATGTACATAGACGCCTACAACGTGCGTCAGAAACTACGGAAGCAAAGCAGGCACGGGTTCAAAACGAAAGACCACAACTGACGGAGACACAAACACAAGCCGCCTGGATATAATCAATGAACGCAGGCGCCTACAGCGCGCGTCTGAAATGCCACAAGCAATGCAGGCACATATCGCATACATTCATCAATGTATATCAGGTTGCACCGACAATAATCTTTCAAATCTATTTCGGGTTACCCAAGACCAGGGGTTGGCGAGCGAAGCCCCCTAGTTATTTCAGAAATCGTTAATTTTGTGGTGTTGAGCTGAACGTACAGTGCTAAACTCCACAGCACAATCTCAAGACCAGTAGGGTAACACAGTAAAAGTAACAGGCATTACGTAGTCAGATTTAAATTTTTTTTTAAAATAACAAGTAATCTAACACAATACTTATTGCAGTAAAAATACCTGCGTTGCTGTTCCAACAGCACTGGGTGTAAGGCAAGAAGCACACATATGGTTACGTCAGCCCTTTGTAGGGATCAGTCACACAGCCTAGCAGAAAAGAGTTTACAGTGTGCTATCTGGTAACAGGAACCTATAAATAAGGCACCAGTTTGACTAGAAATATTTTATAAAACAAAAGATGATCACAGGTGTCATGCTTATTCTCTGATTCCTGGTGGCCAATGACGTTTAACTGTTTCTTGGACCGTTTAATAGCGTTCAAGCTTTTTGCCAAAGGAGAACACCAGAAGAGTACCTGTGCATTTTTAAGAATCCAGGTGTCTGACAACTACACATACAGTAGTGTTTACAGTACATGCACACATGAGATAAGTTAAGGGGAATAATCCGGTTAAGGCAAAGTCCTGCAACAGTGAGATCTTGAAACCACTAGAATAACAGCAAAGATCCATACAACAGGACGAGCATTTTATAGAGAAGGAAACAAAGGTGCACCGATTTCATTGACTTTTAGTAGTTCCCTGATCTTATTTTCATTTATTCAAAAAGTCAATATGCTTATTGCTCTGTTACGACCCTCTTACTTTGCTTTATAACATTCCCTCGTGGCATGTGGCGTGGCTGTGTCAGTACCAAGTTGATTTCCATGATATTGTAAACCTAATAAGGATATTTTTTTTTATATAGAAAATGGGAGAAGACCTTGACTCTCAGATATCGATCGAAGAAAGGAAGCAGCAAATCTCTGCAAGAGAGGAAGCCTGGAAAATTCGTGGCAAAGGAGCAGCAAATGACTCCGTACAGTTTACAGTGGCCGGGAGAATGGTTAAAAAAGGTAAGTAAACCTTTATTAAAATGTGATTTTGCAATCTTTTTTTCCTGTCGGCTACTCCTGTTAGGGGTCCCAACAGCAGATTGTCATTTTCCATATCGTCCTGTCCTCTTCATTTTGCTCAGTTACACACACCATAAACCTCCTCCTAGGCCTTCCTCTTTTCCTCTTACCTGGCAGCTCCTTAAATATGTGGACCACATTTTTACAATGTTTTACTGTGTCAGATTCATACTGGATGTAATCTGTAACATAGTAATATTCAGTTGCAATTTATTATTTGGACATCTGTTTCATAACAACAACAACAACGTTTATTTATATAGCACATTTTCATACAAAAAGTAGCTCAAAGTGCTTTACATAATGAAGAGAAGAAAAATAAAAGACAAAATAAATTAAAATAAGACAACATTAGTTAACGTAGAAAGGAGTAAGGTCCGATGGCCAGGGTGGACAGAAAAAACAAAAAAAAAAACTCCAGAAGGCTGGAGAAAAAAATAAAATCTGTAGGGGTTCCAAGCCACGAGACCACCCAGTCCCCTCTGGGCATTCTACCTAACATAAATGAAATAGTCCTCTTTGTAGTTCGGGTTTTTCACGGAGTCACTTGATGCTGATGGTCATACAGACTTCTGGCTTTTAATCCATCCATCATTGTTGGGACATCATGGTGCTTTGGGTAGATGGTGGTGGCGCACGCCACCACCAACAGGACACCGGAAAAGGAAACAGAAGAGAGAGTAGGGGTTAGTACAGTTTTTGAATGGTTATTATAATGAATTGGATATACAGAGTATCAGGATTAAATTACAGTGAAGTTATGAGAAGGCCATGTTAAAGTAATGTGTTTTCAGCAGTTTTTTAAAGTGCTCCACTGTATTAGCCTGGCGAATTCCTACTGGCAGGCTATTCCAGATTTTAGGTGCATAACAGCAGAAGGCCGCCTCACCACTTCTTTTAAGTTTTGCTCTTGGAATTCTAAGGAGACACTCAGTTGAGGATCTGAGGTTACGATTTGGAATATAAGGTGTCAGACATTCCGATATATAAGCCGGGGCGAGATTATTTAAAGCTTTATAAACCATAAGCAGAATTTTAAAGTCAATCCTGAATGACACAGGTAACCAGTGTAGTGACATCAAAACTGGAGAAATGTGTTCGGATTTTCTTTTCCTGGTTAGGAGTCTAGCAGCTGCATTCTGCACTAGCTGCAAACGATTGATGTCTTTTTTGGGTAGTCCTGAGAGGAGTGCGTTACAGTAATCTAGCCGACTGAAAACAAACGCATGAACTAATTTCTCTGCATCTTTCGATGATATAAGAGGTCTAACTTTTGCTATGTTTCTTAGGTGAAAAAATGCTGTCCTAGTGATCTGATTAATATGCGATTTAAAATTCAGATTACAATCAACGGTTACCCCTAAGCTTTTTACCTCCGATTTGACTTTTAATCCTAATGCATCCAGTTTATTTCTAATAGCCTCATTGTATCCATTATTGCCAATCACTAAGATTTCGGTTTTTTCTTTATTTAATTTGAGAAAGTTACTATTCATCCATTCTGAGATACAAGGTAGACATTGTGTTAGCGAATCAAGAGATTTAGGGTCATCAGGTGCCATTGATACATACAGCTGTGTGTCATCAGCATAGTTGTGGTAGCTCACGTTGTGCCCTGAGATAATCTGACCTAATGGAAGCGTGTAGATTGAGAAGAGAAGTGGACCCAGGATAGAGCCTTGTGGAACACCATATAGAATATCATGTGTCTTTGAGTTATAATTACCACAACTAACAAAGAATTTTTTCCCTGCCAGGTAGGATTCAAACCAATTCACGCGGACACTTACATTCATGATATTCACATTTATTATATACTAGCTGTGTAAGCTCGTGCTGTAAAAAGCCCGGGGTCCTAGAAACTATTGAAACTGTCAGGGGAAAAAAAAAATTGAAATGTAGAGATGTCAGGTAATTGAAAGGGACTACTCTGGGCATCTCTCTCCTAGCAGGATTCGTTTTGCCGACGTGCTCACTTGTGTATTAGCAGCAGGAGGAAAAGTAAAAGGGATACCGCTTTGCAGAAGTTAGCAGCTAAGCAACTTTCTTTCTTCTGAGGTTTTATTTTGCTGACGTGCTGGCCTCACTTGTGTTATTAGCGGCTAAGTGAGTTTTTTCTGTTTCCTCGGAGGAGGAGCCCTTACCCCGACTCCACCTCACTACCGGGCCAGACACACACACTTCCACACGTAGATGTTTATATATAAGATTAGCTGTCCACCGCGGCTTCACCCATGTAGTAGTGAAGCAGGACAAACTAAAAATCAAAAAAAAAATTTTTTTAATTCTAGCAAGTGGAAGGTCGGTGTACTCAAAAACGTCGCCACTGTACCTGATCGTGTTCAGCTCTGACGGGAAAGTGCCCCCCGCATGGCTGTGATATCTTTGCCAGTGAGCAGCTACCCTCTAAAACACACTTAGCTCTGATCTCTCTCAAAAACGTCAAACGTTACTCCTTAACAATCTCTAGATCGGTGTTTCCCAACCTCGGTCCTGGGGGTCCAGTGTGGCTGCAAGTTTTTGTTCCAACCAGATTCATAATCAGTGACAACACCTGATAGCACTGACCTCATTTAATTAGCTGGTATTATTTTTCTTTTATTCTACATTCAGAAAAGCACAGCAACATAATTTTTACATTTTTAAGACATTTAGAAATATTTCTGCTTTTTCTATAGATTTAAATGCTTAAGTCTTTTGTTGATTTCATTACATTTTGCCCTTTTCTCTGTGCAGTTTTTCCCCTTTGTTGTATCTTATTAATGACAGTTAAAAATGAGCACAGCAGACACGCTGGCAAACAACACTAAATAATCAAAGGCTACAAATACTTCAGCATCAGACCCACTAATTAGTAAATAATGGATTAAACAATTAGAACTCCTAGAAAAGTAGAATGAAAATCAAGATGAAAATATTGTTATATACATTATATATTTTATCCATCCATCCATTTTCCAACCCGCTGAATCCGAACACAGGGTCACGGGGGTCTGCTGGAGCCAATCCCAGCCAACACAGGGCACAAGGCAGGAACCAATCCTGGGCAGGGTGCCAACCCACCGCAGTATATATTTTATATATATATATAATATAATATAATATAATTTAGTCATCTCCCTTTCCAATTTCGGTTAGAATAGCGTGTGGATGACGTGACAGTGTTGCCCCATTTATCACAACATTGAAATATAATTTTTTTTTCCCCGAATTAAATCAGAATTTACTGTTTTAGGGTTTTCCTTAATTTTTCTAATCATGTTTGCACATTTACATTTTTTTTATCAATCCCCAAAACTGTAGCTTTTAGATATTTACTTTTCCTCTCACTTGGAGATTGCATTGTGATGAACATCGGGACAGGTAAGCTTTCTGGCTTATTTATTAGATATGTGTCTGTCTGTTTATATAAAAGGCAGTTGCATTTAGGGCCTAAGCAATATTAAAATATTTCAAAAAATTATATCTTGTGGGAATGTCTTTTTAAAAATGTATGCCTTGAACCAGTTTATTAATTCAACTAAAGATGTGCAATATGGCAGCCATAATGTGGGTTGTATTTATGATGTTTAAACTTTCATGAGAATAGTACCAGACCCACTCTGTGCCCCCAAGTCAATGACTTAACCTGGCAGCATTTGTGTTCTCTTTTAATGTAATTCATCGCACACTCGTACAACAGCCGGAGTTCAAAGTGCCCTGACATGATGTTCATTATAGAAATACTGTATCTAGTAAAGACTTGCTTGTTTTCTTTTACAGGGTTGGCCTCTCCATCTTTGATCAGTCCTGTCATATCCCCTGTCTCCTCGAGGATAAAAACCACCACACCTGCAGTTTCTAAACCTCAGGAAGGTACTGAAAAACAGAACTTTACTAGCTTACCTATATAGTGCTAATATGCATGTGTGTGTACGTATGTACAGTATATGAAGATTGAATGTACTGTATGGTACCGTTCCTATCCTTTTTTTATATAATATGTATATATATGTGTGTGTGTGTATGCATGTATGTATGTGTGTGTATATATGTGTGTGTATATATAATATTATATATACGTGTGTGTATTATATATATATATATATATATATATATATATATATATATATATATATACACAAGTGTTTGCTGCATAACATAATTGCAAAGCAAAATTCTAAGTATTCTTTATTTGCTGAGTCACATCTTTGTCTAGTATCTTAAGTTTTATGACCAAGTGGGGCACAGTTTATTAACATAGCCTTAAGTCTGCCATTGGTTTAATGGCATTGTTTTGTCTTGCTAGGCCATGAGCTCAAATCTCCAGCAGTGTGAGTTTCTGCATGTGCACACTACTAAAAGTTGCACTTTCTAATGCACTTAACTTGTAAAGTGGTCTCCACCATGCAAATATCTATAAGGGTCTTTGGAATTGCATATTGATGATTTTGATTCAATACACTATATTAATCCCCGAGAGGAAAGCGTCTGTTCACGTGATCTTCTTGGAGGATCAGAGCACAGGGTCAGTCATTGTACAGCACCCCTGGAGCACTTTTCAGCTTCGGGGCAAAACGGAGTTAGTATCCTATCTGGCACTAATGGGATTTGAACCAGTGCAGATAGTTTACCTCAGAGCCGCCACTCTGCCTGCGAGTTAAATTACATTGGACTAGTTTCATGTAAGAAGACAAAGACTGAGTTTTTAAAATTCTGATGCAATAAACGTCTTTTAGTCCTTGCTGAAATATTTCACCCAGACTCTGACATGTGTACATGTCTGTGTGCATATGTATGTATATAATGTGTGTGTGTGTATATTTATGTATTTATATAAATATACTGGGGGGCAAGCCCCCTGCTCACTTCACTCGGGCAGGCACTACGCACTAGCCATTTTGCAGATCTGCCGCTCGCGTATGGGGAATTGGATGTACAATTTAAACAGATTATTTTCATGGGAAATATTAAATATGCATAATAGAACTATTTTGCATTACAACAAGTAATTAAACTGAGTAAAAATTGGTAAAACGTAATAATCTGAAAGAAAATAGTTTCATGTTGCAATAGAGGTATTCGTTGCGTTATATGTTTTTGTTCCGTTTGACTTTCAAATTAACTTGCAAATACTTTTTAAACTTTCACTTTTACTGTAAAACTTCAGTAAAATAGTTTTTTTTTTTTTTTTTTTTTTTTTACTGTTCGTCAATATCTCATTGAAATTTGATTCCGTGTTCGGACTTGTATCGTGACAACTGCCTGTAAGTGAATATCGTTTCTTGCTCTCCAATAAACTGACTTTTTCGAATGTTTGTCCCTGTGATTTGTTAATTGTCTTTGCAAAAGCTATTCTAACAGGAAACTAAAAACGTTTTAATATGAATGGCATATCGAGATCTCCTTTGGTGTCTGTTATCCGCGGAAGATGTGCTACATTACCTTTCTTTTTGCCTGTGAAAATTTTACATGTCAGAATTGTTCGACCAATTTGGAATACAGTTAATCTTGTCCTATTGCATAGCCCATCACTCAGACATAAATTATGCAATAACATTACGATACGTTCTTCTTTCAACAGTAATTCGGCCGGTGGAAGACCGGAATGGTGTTAATGATTGTAGATATTCTACGGAATATTGTAAGTTGACGTTTTCATCTTCCGCACCATCGCCACCAACTGTTTTAGCATGGTCTATTGATACACACTTAACCAATGTGCTGTGTAACCGATAGACAATTTTCACGTTAATTCATTTGACTTCATTGTTTCTCGCTGCTAGGATTGCCCATGTACTCATTTCTTCTGTTGATAACTCTTTGGGATGAAATTCTTCAATAAGATTTGGACATAATAATAAGTCTTCCTTTATTGGGAACTTAAAGTGCGGAAAACGTAAACATTTATAAGAGCTAAGAGCGCAGGAACTGTGTCTGACAAAAGCATTCACACGAATGAGAGGTGAGTGGACCATGGGCGTGATTGAAAATGGTTGAGAGGAGGTTGGGACTTGAAAAAATCTCTCGGTAATAGTCTTGTCTCAAGATTTTCTTTTATACTAGAGAGATATTATATATACACATATATATCTATCTATGTTGGAATCGGGGACAAACTACCGAGAAATGGAGTTAAAACAGAAACCTTCACATCCTTTAAGAAGTTTCTGGATGAGATGTTGAAAAACTTAGCTAAACAAACAAGCTTGATGCACTGAATGGTGTCCTCTCGTTTGTCACGTTTCTTGTGTTCTAAATTGAGTTGCCTCAGTCATGAGATCTGAGATTTAATCATCATCAATGCATGGTGCTCTCATAAGAAGGATGGTCACAGTCCAAGTTGGTTGAAAGTTTTGATATTTTGGAAATGTATTAAATCAGAGTCAAGTTGTCATTCCTTTTCTAACAAGACTTCATAATTAGTTGAATATATTTAATAACAATACAATTCCGAGCCCTGGGTTCAAACCCTGAATCTAAGCACTACCTGTAAAGATCCTTGTTTAATTGTGGGTCTCCTCTGAGAGAAGCACATGCCACATGGTTACCAGGTCCTGGCTTTCCTCCCACCTTTCAAAAATGTGCAGATTGTATGCCCTGGGGTTTCACTACCACCTCATCCAGGGTTGGTTCTTTGTGCCCAGTATGGCTTAAGAAAACAGCCACCCATGTTTGACACTGGTCTGTTAAAGCACATTAGAAAATGAATGGACGGAAGGTTCTTTTTGTATAAAATTAAAATGATTAACACAATTTGCTGCCAGAAGCGATCCTATTCTGTTGGGCACTTGAACAAGAAAAATTTTCCAGGAGCGCTATACAATGGTTGACCCCCAAAGGTCATGTGAGAAGCCCATTTCCCCTCCGGGATTAACAAAGTATATTAAAAATCAAATACAATAAATTTGTTTTATTACCTAACAATTATTTTTTTCCTTTTTCTCTTAAATTCCCAGACATTGAAGCCAGACCAGATATGCCGTTAGAAAGTGACCAAAAACTTGATAAACTTGAGTCTTTCTTGGGGAGATTAAACAGCAAAGGTAAGTAATTCTCAATTGAAGTATTCATTTTCTGCAGCAAAAATGGTCCTTGGTAGACTGATTTGGATCCGTAGAGCTACTTTGTGAATTTGAAAGAAATGAATGTCCATTGTCAGTTGACCCCCTACCTCCCAGTAGATCGTAAACCAAGGATGGACCAGCAGCAATTTGAGAGAAACAACAACAGGGGTCAATGTGTCCAAATGTACAGAGTACATATTTATTGCTACAGGCAAGTGTCAGAGTGCAGTTATAATTGTCTTCAATAAATGGAGAATTTCGTAAAAAAAAAAATACAATAAATTGTGGTTGAAATTTAACATTTTATTAAAGAAACATCCTCTAACAGGACAAATTAGTTATCAGGCAGGAGAAAAGCTGTACATTGTATCTTTTTAATTACTCCTCAGCAAAATGCCTTGGAGGGAGCAGTCAGTTACAGCCTGGTCAGAGAAGCAAACGATAAAAGTTAATTTTATAAACTTGAATTTACATACAGTGTCAGTCAAGGCATATATTTTACTCTGGTTGGTTCATTAGTTTACACCCAAATGATTTATATAAAATAAAAGTCTTTGTTTTTATGAACTTCTTATGAGATGAACTACCACCCTTGAAATTTCTGTGCATCCAACAGTTGTCCATTCTCGTTTGCAGTAGGACATCTGCTGATTTCTTAGTCATCCTTCAGTACATTTTGTATATTACATCAACCTTTTCTTCTGGTACATTATTTACTTGACCATCTGAGTATTTTTCCTAATCCAATTCTTATATTTCAGTGTACATTTTGTTGTTCATTTGACCTTTATCTGGTTTCCTGGTGTGCTTGAACAGGTTTCTGACATTTATTAACTCTTTATGCTATTTCTTTAAGATGAATATTGTTACCCTAAAATTATTCTTCCACAAAATCTACCCATTCAGAAAATAGCACTCCATTAGCATTTGCTTAACACTCCATACACTAGCAGAGGGGTGTCCAGCTCTTGTCCTGAGGGGCCGCAGTGGCAACAGGTTTTCATTCTAACCATCTTCTCAATTCGTGAGCCAATTTTGCTGCTGATCAGCTTGTTTTGCCTTACATCTTAACGGTGGTCTTACAAAAAACAGAATTTCAACAGTCTGCTGTGGCAGACTGAGAGCAGCAACAAGTCCTGATATTCAATAATGACTTTAATTAACAGCAAGAATTGGCTTCTAATTAAGAAACTGGTTGGAGTGAAATTGGCTGGAGTTTGACGTTCCAATTTAGCAGCTCATCTGTTGGCTCATTTCACATCTCATTTCTGATTGGCTGCCATTTAATAAAGAAACGAATCAATTTGGAGGACTGAATCCTTCAAAACAGGGCTGTTAAAATGAAGGGGAAAGTTATTGGCTGCCATTTAATAAAGAAACGAATCAATTCGGAGGACTGAATCCTTCAAAACAGGGCTGTTAAAATGAAGGGAAAAGTTAATTAGCAGTGAAAATTGGTCACTGATTAGGAAAAGGGTTAGAATGAAAACCTGCAGCCACTGTGGCCCACCAGTGCCAGAGTTGGACACCCCTGCACTAGCAGAACCCTGTCGCATACCCCGGCCTTTCACTGAAGACGACTCCTAACAGCTCTTTTTATCTCCCTGTCAACTCCACCTTTGCACTGACACTTGCATGTAACTCTGCAGCTTCCCCTCTGATGTCCACCATGTCTATCCTACTCCCTGTCAGCAGGCACGTCTGTCTATTGGGAACTCCTGACCCTTGGACTGTCCTTCTGCCACCTCACTTTGGTACCCACGCAAAGATCTCAAAGTCCAAAATATCTCCCCTAAACAGGATCGTCCCTGCTTTCTATGAAGACACTGGAGTATGTGAATTTCCCCTTGGGATTAATAAAGTATCTCTCTATCTCTAAGTGTAATCTCCAGAGTTGTCCAAGTTAGGTGGCCTTGATAGTCTGCACTGAGACCCTTGTGTTTTCTCAGCTTTATCATTTTAGCCTGCCTGCGTGTTTGTGCCCAGTGCTGTGTAAAATAAAAGGTTTTGTGTTTAGACTTTGAAAGATTAATAATTTTTTCTATTTTAATCTCACTTCAGTGGCGGGAATGCAAGAGACCGTTTTAACAGTAACAGAAAAGAAGGTGAAGGAGGTGATGAAGTTGGACGATGAAGAAACATTTGCAAAGTTCTATCGTCACATACAGCATTTTCCACACCTGCCTGGTGTAGAGATTCAGAGAGATGACTTTGACGCCATTTTTGATCCTTCATCTCCAAGGTAAGCTTTCAGCATTTTATTTAATAATTATATCGTACAAGAATATCTGGTGTTTGGCCACTGGTTTTCTCATTAGTCTCTGAATAGACAGGAAATTCCAATGTGGAGGCTTCCTCTTCTGTATCTTTGAGTGTAAATATCACGATTGTTCTCATTTGATGGTCTAAGCTCTGTCGTTGTGATTATTTTTCTTCTAGTTTCAACAACAAGTATGTAGCCGTCAGCCATTGGCAGCCTTTACGATATTCATTTTTACTTTCTCGTATACGAAGTATAGGGAAAGTATTGTAATCGCCTGAAGATTCAATGTTGAGGTTTTGATGAATCTCGACGTTTTGGACCTTCCTGACTTTCTCTTATACGAAGTGTAGGGAAAGTATTGGAATCCTCCAAAAGTTTCATTTTGAGATATTGATGAATCTCGTCGTTTTAGACCTCCCGGAGTCCGAAAATACCATTTTTGGAATTGTGTGTGTGTGTTTGTGTATGTAAACATGGTAACTTGAGTACGCTTTCACCTAAGTCAACCAAGTAGTCAGGAAGTCATCGTCCAACCCACTATATCCTAACACAGGGTCACCGGGGTCAAAACATAGATTTGTGTCAACTTTTGGGCTATTTCTGCTAACCGGAAGTGGTACTTTTATTCACGCAGCTGCGGAGTCCGATTTATTCAACTTTACTTTTATAATACTAACTGGCTGTGTAAGCCCGTGCTATAAAAAGCACAGGGTCCTAGAAACTATTGAAATCGTCAGAAAAAAATTGAAATGTCAGGTAATAAATTGAAAGTTTCTTCTGAGGTTTCGTTTTGCCGGCGTGCTCGCCTCTCGAGTGTTAGCAGCGGGAGGAAAAGTAAGAGATACCGTTTTGCCGATGTGCTCGCCTTGCTCCTGTATTAGCCGCTAAGCTAGTGACTCATTCTTCGGAGGTTTCGCTTTGCCGACGTCCTGGCCTCACTTGCGTATCCTCGGAGGTGGAGCCCTTACCCCGACTCCACCTCTCGCTTCCGGGCCGGATACACACACACTTTCACGCGTAGATGTTTATAATAATAATTGTTCAATATATTATTCATTTGATTTGATTTGTTGTTGATGGTTCTTTAATGTACATAATGTAAAAATCATTGTCTTGCAGGTTACTCCTTAAAAATCCATCCCTGTACACTGCAAAAAATGCATACGCAAAAACTAGACAAAAAAACTTTGAACGGGAGCGGTTTTGCTTTTATTTAGCAAACAAATCTGCCAATGGGGTAAACAAAATTTACTTGACAAGACTTATTAAAGTAAGCTAAATAATCGTAAATACAAATTTTTCGATAAGTCAACAATTCTCAAATAAGGAAGATGAGATTTAATCTCATGAAATAAATACTTTTCGACTTGGTTAGATTTCATTTTTTGTAGTGTATCTGAGTATATGAGAAAGTCTAGGGGAGAGCACTCCCGATTTTCAATAAGCATTTGCAAGCATAATTTAGTTTATTAACATGGTTTGATGTGTCGCTCTTTTAGGGTAATTGGTCCTCCTTGAGGTTTTGTGACAATTCACTGCATTTTCTTAAGCTGTCGAGATCATCACTAGGTGTGTGCCACTTTAGATGCCTGGTTGAGTTAACAGCCCTATGATGATTTTGTTATCTAATTGATTTTGGTTTATTTTCATTGCACCATGCTGTTTAACAATAAGTATTAGGTACTTCTATTCCAGCAGCCATATCACCTGCACTTCACTTCCAACTTGTTCTGTTGGATTCAGATCTGGTGATTGGGAAGACCGCCAAAGAACAATGAACTCCTTATCATGTCCATGAGACCAGTTTGAGATGACTTTTGCTTTGAGACATGATGATCAGCCATGCCACATGCACTTCAGAAGCTGAGCAAGTTTGGGCCTTCCCATTACTTGGATGGGAGACCAACCTGGAAACTTGGGTTGCTGCTGGAAGAGGTGTTGGTGAAGCCAGCAGGGGGCGCTTACTCTGTGCTCTGTGCGGGGATCCCTTTGCCCCAGTGCGGTGACGGGGACACTGCTAAAAATTTGTGCTGCCCTTTGGATGCGGCGAAAGCCAATAACCAGTTCTTTGGTTTTGCTGATGTAAAGATGCAGACAGTTCTCAAATTTTTCCACCTGACTCCTCTCTTCTGTCTCATCCCCCCTCCTTATCAATACACCGCATTAGTACATAGTCATCTGGGAATTTCTGCAGGTGACATGAGCTGCAGTTATATTTACAGTCGGAGGTGTACAGAGTGAAGCGAGAAAAGCAGACAGGCCTGTTCCTTGTGGTGTTCCCGTGTTGCTCTCACAATCCTTGAGTCTCTCAAACGGCCTGACAGATACTCAGTTATCCAGGACACCATAAGCTCCACCACCTGCAAATCTCGGAGTTTCCCCCTTTAACAGGGATTACTTGATGGTACTGAAGGCACTGGAGAAATCAAAAAACATAATCCTCACTGCTTTGTCCAGGACGGTGAGAATAAGACTTGCGAATCAGACAGATAGTTGCATCCTCCGCTCCAATCTTTGTCCGATAGGCAAACTGCAGTGGGTCCAGGTGGTCTACCACAAGAGGACTCCTCTATTCCACTCATGATGTGAGACGTTGAGTGCCACTGGTCTATAGTCATTAGGTGAAGAATTTCCTGTCTTTGGATCAGGAGTAATATAGGATGTATTCCACAGCAGTGGCACTTTCTGAAGCCTTAGGGACACTGGATAGGTGACAGAGGACATCACCAAGTCCTCACCATGACGCTGGTTTCTTTCTCTTTCACGGTCTACCAGGCTCATTTCTGCTGTAACGGAACATAAAAGAGCAGTGAGGCCTACTCGAAACGTTCAGTCATCTAAGAACCCTCTGAAGCTGCTAGCTGCGAGAGAAGATATCCGTCACGAATACACTGAGCAGAGATTAAACATCGCCTTTATGGAGTCGAAAAGAATGAAAGCGGAAAAATGTGAGTGGGGTGTTTTTTGTTTTACAATTCTTTAGTTTCACTCTCTGAGACTTTAGTGGCTGTTGGGACTTTTAAGATTTTCTGTTTTTTAATTTTTTTTTCTCTAATCATTAGACTTGATGAGTGTAGAACTTTATTTGATGGGTGTTTATTTAAGATCCTACGCTACTGGGCCCTGGAGCAAGACCCTTAACCCGAAAAACACCCCCGGGTCGCTGTACAATGGCTGACCCTGTGCTGTGACCTCCAAAGGTCATATCAAAAAGACAAATTAAAATATCAAAATTCCTGTCTGTAGTATAGGAAATTCTTGTTTTTGTTGCTCTGTTAGAAATATCAGTTAATGTTAAATGTTGTAACAGGACTGCTATTGAAAAAGTGGCCAATAATATAGGATACAGTAGATAGAAAAAGTCTACACACCCCCTACCAAATCACAGATTTTGTCTAATAAAACAATGAAACCAAGAGAAATCCTGTTGGCGTGTATTCCACGTTTTATTGCAATCTATACACAGGAGATGTTAACAAATCAGAAAATTATATTTAATGAAAAAAGGGGGGAAAAATCCTATAAAACCCTGGAGTCATTAGTGTGCAGACCCTTTAATAATCAAGGACGTGGCTTCATTCAGAATCAGCCAATCACAAGTCCCATCTTAAATAGTTGTTGGTAAACACCTGACACTAATTACAGTGGCTCTGATTGAGCTCAGATAACATTTAGCTGTTCCTGTAGGATTATTCCGATAGCCTCTTGGTTACCACATGCTCTGAAAGCCAGGGTCTGCAAAGAATTTACAAACATGAACAGCATCTCATCATTGAAAGGTATCAGTCAGGACAAGGGTACAGAAAAGTACCTAAAGCATCAACGAGTGGAGAAAATATGGCTCAACAGTGACTCTACCAAGATCAGGACTGATGAGAAGACAAGGAGAAAACTGCTCAGGGAGTCCACCAAGAGGCCTACAGCAACATTTAATGAGTTGGAAGGATTTCCTGACAAGTACTGGTTGCTCCTTACATGTGACAGCAATCAGTCGTATTCTTCATATGTCTGTTTCATGTGGTAGGGTAGTAAGATGAAAGCCTTTCCTCACAAAGAAAAACATCCAAGTCCAGCTAAACTTTGCAAAAAGGTCTACCCGGGTCTCCCACAACCATGTGGACAAACGTATTCTGGTCTGCAGAGACCAAGGTTGAACTATTTGGCCATAATTCCAAAAGGTGGGTTTAATGCAAACATATCACGGCAGGACATCATCAAAAGAACAGCAAACCCACAGTGAAGCATGATGGAGGCCGCAGTGTGCTTTGGGTCTGTGTTACTTCAGCAGGAACAGCTTTAGTCGAGGTGGACTGAATCCTGAAGAGCTGCAAGTATCAGTCTATTTTGGCACAAAACCTTCAAGCATCTGCTAGAAAGCTGAAGAGGAACTTCACCTTTCAGCATGACAACGTCCCAAAGCATAACTCAAAATTAACAAAGCAATGACTTCATCAGAGGAAGATCAAAGTTCTGGAATGGTCCAGCCAGGGCCCACCCAGACCTGTGGGGTGACCTGAAGTGAGCTGTGCGCACAAGATGCCCACAGAATTTGACAGATCTGGAAATTTTTTTGCAAGGGGAGAGGGCAAAAATCACCAAGTCGAGATGTGCCAAACTGATAGCCTCTTAACAAAAAGACTGAGTGCTGTAATAAAATCAAAAGGGGCTTCAACTAAGTTTTAGTTTAGGGGGTCTGCACAGTAACGCAACAAGAGATTTTTTTCATTAATCAGTTTTTCACCTTCTGTGTACAGATTGAAATTTTGCCATTAAGGTGGAGTAAGTTCTGACAGGATTTCTCTTGGTTTCATTTTATTATCACACAAAATGTGTGATTTTGGTAGGGGTGAGGTAGACTTTTTATTACCACCGTATATAGGATTGCACAATGGGTAAAAAATAATCTTAATGTTACATTGTTTAATCACTCAGAGTATAATGGAGATTCCCCCCCCCCCCCACCCCCCCATGTTATAAATTGCTGCGTTTTTATAATTCACTTTTTTTCCCTTTCAGTGGCCAAAAATTCTGGTTTCTCTGATGTAGCATTAGCTGGCCTAGCGAGTAAAGAGAATTTCAGCAGCGTCAGCTTGAGAAGTGTAAACATGACTGAACAAATGTCAAACAACAGTGCGGTGCCATATAAAAAACTAATGCTGCTTCAAGTTAAAGGTAACTTTTTTATCTCTAATTTTGATGGCCTGTTACTCATAAAAATCTTAATTTGCTTTGATTTGGAGTGCCCATAAGAAATGTGCTGATTTGCTTCATGAGGTCGAAGTGCATAATAAACAAGAACAGTTGCATCAAATATTTGAAATTTGAAAATTTCAAATATTTGAAATTTTAAGTGTGTTGTTCACTTTAAATTTTTAAAGTCTAAATATTCAAATTGTAATAAAGATTTGTCATTTTTCACACTCTGATAGAGGTCCATTGAGGGGTTAGATGTCTTGAAAAATTACATCATTCATAATTCGCTGGCCTTGAAATAGTCTAAAGCACGGGTGGGCAGATTCAGTCCTGGAGGGCCACAGTGGTTGCAGGTTTTTGTTCCAACCCAGTTGCTTAATTAAAAAACAATCCTTGTCAATTATTTAATTTCATGGCTGGTTGGTGCTTTAACTCTGCCATGTCATTCTTATATCCTCCAAATGATTAGAAGTCTAAAACAGACAAGTTATTCTCAGTGCTTCACTTTTTTCTCTTCACTTTCCTCCCAGGTATTTAATTAAACCCAATAGTGCACGATAAATACACACAGAGGTGTAAATGGAAACAAGCTAAATGGAGAAATGCTGGTTTCTTTTATTGTTTGCATCTTATTGCTAATAAGGAGTACAGTACTCCCTCGCTATCGCGCTTCGCCTTTCACGGCTTCACTCCATCGCGGATTTTATATGTAAGCAAATTTAAATATATATCACGGATTTTTCGCTGCTTCGCGGGTTTCTGCGGACAATGGGTCTTTTAATTTCTGGTACATGCTTCCTCAGTTGGTTTGCCCAGTTGATTTCATACAAGGGACGCTATTGGCAGATGGCTGAGAAGCTACCCAACTTACTTTTCTCTCTCTCTTGCGCTTACTTTCTCTGATCCTGACGTAGGGGGTGTGAGCAGGGGGGCTGTTCGTACACCTAGACAATACGGACGCTCGTCTAAAAATGCTGAAAGATTATCTTCACGTTGCTACCTTCTTTGTGCAGCTGCTTCCTGAAGCGACATGCTGCACGGTGCTTCGCATACTTAAAAGCTCGAAGGGCACGTATTGATTTTTGATTGAAAAACAAACTCTGTCTTTCTCTCTCTCTCTCTCTTTGTCTGCTCCTGACGGAGGGGGTGTGAGCTACCGCCTTCAACAGCTTTGTGCCGCAGTGCTTCGCATACTTAAAAGCAAACAGCCCTATTGATTTGTTTGCTTTTCTCTCTATCTCTGACATGCTCTGCTCCTGACGCGCACTCCTTTGAAGAGGAAGATATGTTTGCATTCTTTTAATTGTGAGACAGAACTGTCATCTCTGTCTTGTCATGGAGCACAGTTTAAACGTTTGAAAAAGAGACAAATGTTTGTTTGCAGTGTTTGAATAACGTTCCTGTCTCTCTACATCCTCCTGTGTTTCTGCGCAAATCTGTGACCCAAGCATGACAATATAAAAATAACCATATAAACATATGGTTTCTACTTCGGGGATTTTCTTATTTCGCGGGTGGCTCTGGAACGCAACCCCCGCGATGGAGGATGGATTACTGTAATTAAAAACCAAGACTACAGCTGTTTAAGACTAAAAAGCAGTAAGAGTTCAAAATCTTAACGAGCGAGACAACTAAAGTAAAGCAGAAGTGTTACTTGAGCAATAAGTACTTCTTATTAAGCAGCTGGATTGGAGCAAAAACCTGCAGCCACTGCGGTCCTCCAGGACTGAATCTGCCCACCCCTGGTCTAAAGTGTAGTTTCTTAAAGTAATTTTGGGTCGCACAGGGTGATGACTCACCATTGTATTCAATGGGAAAGGGTCCCACATGGTCTGAAGTGTCTTGTAATGGGCAGTTTAAGCATCAACGTTGCTGTACTGTGACTGTTGTTGCCGATTCTCCAAGGTGGGGGGGCATCTGAGGGTCGTCATGGACTTGGGTTTTGAAGACACTAAGGAGGGCAAGATTGTGGTGTGCGAACAAGTTTAAGAAACATTGGTCTAAAATGATCACAAACATAAGCATGTGAGTTATTTATTTTTAACCTGCTGGGAGTGGTTCTTGTAGGGCTACGACTGACTACTCAAAGTGATATCAAGCGACACTCCACTGACCCGTATTACTGGTCTGGTCAGGTTTGGGAGCATGTGCTTGTACAGCGCTCATTGTTGCAACCACCACTCAGTGAAACGGCTTGAGATCCCTGTTGTCAACCCCTAAGGCAAACATGCGGTCCTATCCCACCACCCCAGCAATCCCCAACAGCCAGGTGTTATGTGGGCATCCCCTTGGCCTGGTCCAGCTGCTAGGATCCTCAGCAATATGAGGGTCCTGTGAGTCAGATCACCCTCTGGGCTGCAACCGATGCTCCCTCATAATGTAGGTAACATCCCTCATTCGGGACTCTGTGAGCAACACAAAGTCAAGCCAGCGGTACCCAAGGATTCTCCAAAGAGAGACAGTACTGAAGGAGTCCAGTCGTCGTCGTCTTGTTTTACTGATCCCCATTTTTTCAAAGTTTTTTGAAAAGAAGTAACTGTGACCCCTTGTACCCCATTAGGTTGTGAGCCCCTGGGGTTCATTGATGTGGCATGTGCAACAAGTTCTGATTGTTTTTTACTGAAGACCTCTATTGGTTTACTCTTCATCATAAGTGTGTAATCTCCTTCCCAAAATATGGTGCAACAATAACCTAAAAATGAAGGAATTTTTCAGGTCAAGAGGGACAAAATTCGTCTCGTCCAAAAAACTCAGTGTCTTGCATAAAAAGACAGCAAGTCAAACAGTATGTAATTTGTGGGGTCTTGCTTGTACCAGTTAGGAGGCGCTGGACAAAAAAAATTAACAGATTTTAAATGTAAGTAATTCTTCAGAGCACGATATATGAATGAGTGCAGATGTCTGCGATGAGTGGGTAACAATGGCCTTACAAAAGAGATACGATCGCTACACTTCACTGCCTGTAAGACAAGTGGACGATGTCTGAAAGAGAGATACTAGCATTAAGAATATTTGGTCTTTGACCCCTCTACTCGCCCACTCTCGCCAATAGTCAAAAGAAACCCTGATGATAAGTAAAATTAATTAAATATGAAAGTGTATTACAGTCAAGAAACCAGGGTTTACACATGTCCATTAAAAGGTGACAGGGTGCTCATTTTGTGATCCCGTTTCTCACGGACCGGTCCGATGTACACACGCAGAAAACAGTACAAACGGAAAATAAGAAAATGATTAAGCAGAGTCCGGGTGAAATGACGACCAATCCTGTCTTGCAGTTCTTGCTGGATGTTGCAAAAAAAAAACAGACAGCAGGTGTATATGGCAGCTTCCTCGCTATCCTGAGGAATTAAGAGCGAGTCCGACTCGCCAGCAGGAGCACTCGGAAAACCATCTGGCCATATAAAGAAACCCATACATTCATCCTCGCTCGTTCTTTTCTTCTGGGTAGTCACCCCACAAGTGGCGAACGTCCCTGGGTGAAGTTCACCCTCACCATCTTCCTAGGCTTAGATGGACGAGCCCTTGGCTTTGCTGCTTCCTTTCTCTCTCCTCCCCCTTCTTGGTTAGCAGTCTTCCTTAAAAAAAATTCCCGCTAAAATGTCCCATTTCCTGCCTCAGTAGTCATAGAAACATGACACCTCCCCTAGGCAGCTGAAATTCCTACCAAGCAGGATCCTCCCAAACTTGGCTGTCGACTACAATACCTGACTGGATATTCCTTCTTCATCATCAAGTACCTATAATATAGTGATGGCAGTCAAGAAAGCAAACCTGATTTTAGCTTTGTGTACTCTTGCTACAGTCCTGGGATGATTCCTGCCTTGAACCCAATGTTGTCTGATAATAATAATTCTTTACATTTTATATAGCGCGTTTCTCACTACTCAAAGCGCTCAGCAATTGCAGGTTAAGGGCTTTGCTCAAGGGCCCAACAGAGCAGAGTCACTATTGGCATTTATGGGATTCGAACCGGCAACCTTCCGATTGCCAGTGCAGATCCCTTGCCTCAGAGCCACCACTCCGTCTAGATCATGTTCAGCTCCCTTGATCCATAAACTAAGTATGGCAGGCTTGATGACGGATATCGAGATGGCTTATACTGTTCCAAGATCCTTCGCCTTCACAATACTCTGTACAATAGTGTATACTGACACAACTCAAGGTTCTTTGAGTTAAGGTTTCTGGAGTAGAATTATACATTTATAGAAGTCTAAATTGGTCCACAGTTTATTTTTTTTTTTTGGGTAGTAGGAATGAAAATACCTGAATCTTATTTTTTTTGTGCTGAATCCAAAAATTAGAGTTTTAGAGTATCGGGTAAGGACTTTCAGTAATGTACAACTTCAGTTTAAAAGTACAGTGGAACCTCGGGTCACGACCATAACTCTTTCCAAAACACTGGTCGCAACCCGATTTGGTCATGACCCGAACTAATTTCCCCCATAGGATTGTATGTAAATACAATTAATCCATTCCAGACCGTACGAACTGTATGTAAATATATATTTTTTTTTTTTTTAAAGATTTTTAAGCACAAAAATAGTTAATTATACCATAGAATGCACAGTGTAATAGTAAACTAAATGTAAAAACATTGAATAACACTGAGAAAACCTTGAACAACAGAGAAAACTAACTTTGCAAGAGTTTGCGCTGTAGCCTTACGAACCACTTACTGTAAACACTTTTTTTTTTTTTTAATGAGTTTTAAGCACGGGGGGAAAAAATGAAAATTTGAAAAATCCTTAATTTATACAAAAACTAACCATAAACAACCAAGAAAACTAACCTTGCATGAGTTGAGTTCTGCCATGAAAGAACTAGCCAGGATAGTTTTGTAGCAAGTCACTGTGAATCTTCCTGGCTTTCTCACATAACATCGCCTCGCTTACGCTCTCCCCTGCAAGTTTCTTCTCGTTCAGCCACACTAGCAACAGTTTTTCCACCTCTTCCAGCACTTGAGGCCTCTGCTTGGTTAGCACTGTAACCCCTTTTGCAACATCAGCTGCTTTAATGGCCTCTTTCTGCTTTAGAATAGTCGAAATCGTAGATTTTGACTTCTTGTTCTCGGCAGCAAGATCCATAACACGAACGCCACGCTCATACTTTTCAATAATTTCTTTAATTCGATTTCAGTTTTCTTCGAACCTTTCTTCTCACCAACACTACCACTCTTCACTTGCTTAGAGGCCATGGTTAATTGCAAAATTAATGCAAAAGCACATGAAACAAAGCCCAAAGAGTTCACAGCGAATGCATGCACGTCTGACAGAGAACAATATACAGGGAGAGACTGAACACATGCGGAAATCATCGGCACATATGAACCAGAAGGGAAACTGATTTGTTTGTCACCCGAGTGTGTGGTCGTGAACAGATGCAAAAGTTTGGCGAACATTTTGGTCGTAACCCGATTTGTACGTGGTCCGAGACGTTCGTGACCCGTGGTTCCACTGTATTGTATACTATCATGCTTATTAAAATGAGAAAGGTGTAATCTAAACCTTATCCATTTTGATTTTCTGCTCTACTTTCCTGCTATAAAATGAGACATGTAATTAAAAGAATGCCCTTCTTTTAATGTACTTAAAATGTTCAGCCAATACCCAAATAATAGTGTGGTACTCTCTTCTAATGTCAGTTGCTATTACAAACTGGTTTCATGGGTCTGTTTTATAACTCTTGCTTTTGTTAAGGGCGCAGGCACATACAGACAAGACTGGTTGAACCTAGAGCGTCGTCTTTGAACAGTGGGGATTGTTTCTTGCTGGTAACGCCACATCACTGCTTTATATGGGTAGGAGAATTTGCCAACGTCATTGAAAAAGCAAAGGTAAGACACTCGATTCACAAAATATTTGAGCAGCATAAAGTTGACTTTGAAAAAATGTACTAGCAATGCCCTGGAGTCGCTGCGTACACGTGGTTGATATCCCCAGATAATTCCTGGGTTTTCCTTTCACATCTGCAGGGCTGTGGAGTCGGTAACTGGAGTGTGAGTCGGTAAAAATGTACCCACTTTGACAAAATGTAAATTGTTATATAATGTGTTAATTTCCAATTTTGCATATACTAATTCAATTAAGTTATTTTTTATTCTTGCCTTTTGATAAAAATAGTCTGATTATGGGATAAATGTTTTCAATCAACAATCTGATTACAAATTGGGGCGCCGTCTGAATCAGTAGTGTGATAAATCTTGGGAAAGGGGGGAGTCCATTGTGTTGTGTAGTTCTGCAGATCTTAAAGACCACCTGTTAGGATTATTCAGCAACTGTAAATTATAACAAAGTAAAAAATAATGTACCCTTTGGTTCAAGCCTTTAATTCCCTTTTAACTTTGTTATATGTCTGACGCACTATACACCATTACATATTTTGAAGGTGGATTTTTTTTTTTTTAAACTTTTATTGAATTTATTTATCTACTATCTCTATATGTAAAATCCTAAGCCTAAAAGTGCAACGATTTTCTGCTACGTTATTTGTCACGCTTTAAATCAGGCTTTTTTTAAAACCTACATATATGTGTTTGGTATCATTCTTTTCAGAATTTATCGAACTTTTAATGTGATGTTGGTAGATTTTCAGATTCTTATTCCGTTTTTAAATTATAAACTAAAAAATATCAAGAACTCGCGTCCCACGAGATGAGACTTTGTGCCAAGAGACTTAACCACGCCCGGGGCTGGGAATAAAAGACAAAGAGTAGGACAGCTGCTGTACAGGCCTTTAAACATTTGAAGCACCGTGCGAGATACAGATGACGTGGCACAGCAACAGCAACAAGCCAGGAACTGATCGAGCAAAGAGGAGGAAAAAAAAAAAAAAAAACAACTATTTGTTTCCCATTGTATCCCCGCTTAAGAGGGGGTTTCAGAGGAGCGACTGCGTCTCCTTGAGGTGCATTCAGCCCCCATCTTGACGACGCAAAGTGGGCTGGCGTGTAGCGCAGGCAGAGGGGTTGGCAAGTGAAGTGAGCGGGGGGAACCCCCTAGTACCGTGTAACACTCCACACAATCAAGTCAAACTTAACAAAACTAAATTCAATTCAGTCCCCACCATGAGAAAGAGAGAGGCCAACAGCCAAAGTAAACTTTTGAGAGTAGGTGGTAGGTGGATTTTGCTTTTTTTATTGTATATTTCAAAGCATTACAAATTCTGGTCTATTCCTAGATTAATAATACATTTTATTTATGTAGTGCCTTTCCCATTCTGAAAGTGCTTAGATGAAAGCCTTGCACATGTACATGAGCTTGTAATTAAATAATCAATATTTGATTTAAGCTTCTTAGTAAATCAAACATTTTGGTTTATTCATTTATATGTTTGTTTTCTAAACTTGTTTGTTCTCATGCAGAGGCAAGTGGGTGAAACTAATATTTAGTTTTTATTGCATCTTCCCATTAAAGTTGCCCATTTTGATGACTTGTGTCTTCACACATCCGTAATTTGTATTGTAAATGCTGGATGCATTTGATATTTTATTTTCCTTTACAGCTTGCCCTTTGTTGATGCCAAAATGTACAGTAGACCCACTGTTCAACGTTCATTCTGTTGTAATCATGGTTACTCGTTCTCGGAATATATTTATTTCTTTATTTATTTATTTGTTTGTTTGTCCTGCCTGCTTTCACAGGCTTCTGAACTGGCAACATTCATCCAGACTAAAAGGGATTTGGGATGTCGATCCCCTTACATACAGACCATCGAGGAAGGGATTAATACACACAGTCACGCAGCCAGAGAGTTCTGGAAGCTGCTTGGTGGACAGTCCAATTACCAAGGTTAGTTTAAAGGATAAGGCAATATCGTAATACTTTTTTTTGTAATACACATGAATGCATTGTATTAATGAGTTTTTCTTTTATAGTATATGTGTTTAACTCTTTTAAAACCTTTCTTCTGTCATGTATGGTAAGAACAGGAAAGCGGCAGCAGCTACCCTTGGGCCTAACTAGGATTAAGCAGGTTTGAGAATGAATGAAGGAAGCAGGTTAGAAAATGTCTGCATGGTGTAACATTCAGGTGCATTCGGGGACTTGGTTAACTGAATTGAATGTTGGCTAGCATTTATGTATTTATGTCATTGAAGAGTTGCCGCATTTTTGTTAAATATTTTACAACAGTGAGTCTTGTTACATGCATTAAGAGACTACATTAATTACACACTTTTTTTTAAACAGGGCTTTACAGTGCCATGTAGTTTAAAGAAGAGCCCAAACTGTCTTGTGGTAGCTCAGTTACTTTCACAGATGGCAAATTCCAGTTTATGTCAGGTCAGGCTGGGGAGCATTCGCCATTACAGCGAGTTGCCGCACCCACCACATGATGAAACCGTTCAGAATCTCAGTTGGCATCACCCCAGGCAGACATGCAGTTCAGTCCCACCCTCTGGAAATTACCATCCATTTGCCATGGCCAGATGTTATGTGGGCGTCCCCTTGGCCTGGTCCAGCCACTCCGGTCCTCAACTATCCTGTGAGCTGGATCACCCTTGGGAATCACGCCACAGGGCCATAGTTCCATAACTGACGCTCCCTCACAATGCAGGTAATGTGCCTCATTTGGGACTCTGTGAGCAACACAAAGTCAAACCAGCAGTGCCCAAGGATTCTCTGAAGAGACACAGCACTGAAGGAGTCCAGTCTTCATCTCAGCTCACTGGATAGTGTCCGTGTCTCACAAACAGGAAGCACCAGGACTCTAAAGACTTGGACCATCGTCCTTTTGCATAGATATCAGGAGCGCCACACATCTTTTTCCAGTGACCTCATGACCCCCCCCACCCCATGCTCTCCCAATCCGCCTACTGTTTTCACGTGAATGTCACTGCCAAGGTAAGTAAACCTCTCAGTGCAGCGGACATTCTCTCTGCAGACTGACACACTGCTGATGGCTGTGCCCAAGAGGTCATTAAAGTTCATTACATGTTTAGAGTATCCCCCAGCCACACTACCATCTACCAGTAAGTGTCTAGATAGTAATTACGGAAGCTAGTTTCTGTCGTCACTAGTGCCATAATATGCTCCACCATGCTTGTAAGATCCAAATTGAAGAAGTGACACTTGTTTGTCAGGAGTTGGTTATTGACTTTCACCGCACCAAAGAGACTTACTGTATGTCCAGTTCCGATTCTGGCAGTGGATGCAGAAGTGGTCCACCCCTACATGTACTTGGGGATCCACATTAATTACAGGCTGGGCAGGTCTTGGAACACAGAGGAACTACGTCAGTAAGGGTAAAGCAGGCTCTTTTTCCTTAGAAGACACTGCATTCCTTCAATGTGGGAAGTGGCGTCCTTCACATCTCCAACAACTCTGTGATGGACAGTGCGATTTTTGTATGCTATGTTTTTTGTAAGCCCAGCGAATCAACAAGCTGATTAAAAGACCACATTCTGGACCCCATGGAGGTAGTAACAATGAGAGAGGATGAAAACAAAAATGAGTGCCATTATGAACATTGATTGATAGATAGATAGATACTTTATTGATCCCAAGGGGAAATTCCCATACTCCAGCAGCAGCATATTGATAAAAAACAATATTAAATTAAAGAGTGATAAAAATTGCAGGTATAACGGACAATAACTTTGAATAATGTTAACGTTTACCCCCACCCCCCGAGTGGAATTGAAGAGTCGCATAGGGTGGGGGAGGAACGATCTCCTCAGTCTGTCAGTGGAGCAGGACAGTGACAGCAGTCTGTCGCTGAAGCTGCTCCTCTGCCTGGAGATGATCCTGTTTAGTGGATGCAGTGGATTCTCCATGATTGACAGGAGCCTGCTCAGCGCCCATCGCTCTGCCACGGATGTCAAACTGTCCAGCTCCATGCCTACAATAGAGCCTGCCTTCCTCACCAGTTTGTCCAGACGTGAGGCGTCCCTCTTCTTTATGCTGCCTCCCCAGCACACCACCGCATAGAAGGGGGTGCTCGCCAAAACCATCTGATAGAACATCTGTAGTATCTTATTGGAGATGTTGAAAGATGTCAGCCTTCTAAGGAAGTATAGTCGGCTCTGTCCTCTCTTGCACAGAGCATCAGTATTGACAGTCCAGTCCAGTTTATCATCCAGCTGCACTCCCAGGTATTTATAGGTCTGCACCCTCTGCACACAGTCACCTCTGATGATCATGGGGTCCATGAGGGGCCTGGGCTTCCTAAAATCCACCACCAGCTCCTTGGTTTTGCTGGTGTTCAGGTGTAGGTGGTTTGAGTCGCACCGTTTAACAAAGTCATTGATTAGGTCCCTATACTCCTCCTCCTGCCCACTCCTGATGCAGCCCACGATAGCAGTGTCATCAGCGAACGTTTGCACGTGGCAGGACTCCGAGTTGTATTGGAAGTCTGATGTATATACAGTGCATCCGGAAAGTATTCACAGCGCATCACTTTTTCCACATTTTGTTATGTTACAGCCTTATTCCAAAATGGATTAAATTCATTTTTTTCCTCCGAATTCTACACACAACACCCCATAATGACAACGTGAAAAAAGTTTACTTGAGGTTTTTGCAAATTTATTAAAAATAAAAAAAGTGAGAAAACACGTGTACATAAGTATTCACAGCCTTTGCCATGAAGCTCAAAATTGAGCTCAGGTGCATCCTGTTTCCCCTGATCATCCTTGAGATGTTTCTGCAGCTTAATTGGAGTCCACTTGTGGTAAATTCAGTAGACTGGACATGATTTGGAAAGGCACACACCTGTCTATATAAGGTCCCACAGTTGACAGTTCATGTCAGAGCACAAACCAAGCATGAAGTCAAAGGAATTGTCTGTAGACCTCCGAGACAGGATTGTCTCGAGGCACAAATCTGGGGAAGGTTACAGAAAATTTCTGCTGCTTTGAAGGTCCCAATGAGCACAGTGGCCTCCATCATCCATAAGTGGAAGAAGTTCGAAACCACCAGGACTCTTCCTAGAGCTGGCCGGCCATTTAAACTGAGCGATCGGGGGAGAAGGGCCTTAGTCAGGGAGGTGACCAAGAACCCGATGGTCACTCTGTCAGAGGTCCTCTGTGGAGAGAGGAGAACCTTCCAGAAGGACAACCATCTCTGCAGCAATCCACCAATCAGGCCTATATGGTAGAGTGGCCAGACGGAAGCCACACCTTAGTAAAAGGCACATGGCAGCCCGCCTGGAGTTTGGCAAAAAGGCACCTGAAGGACTGTCAGACCATGAGAAAGAAAATTCTGTGGTCTGATGAGACATAGATTGAGCTCTTTGGTGTGAATGCCAGGCATCACATTTGAAGGAAACCTGGCACCATCCCTACAGTGAAGCATGGTGGTGGCAGCATCATGCTGTGGGGATGTTTTTCAGCGGCAGGGACTGGGAGACTAGTCAGGATAAAGGGAAAGATGACTGCAGCAATGTACAGACACATCCTGGATGAAAACCTGCTCTTGACCTCAGACTGGGGCGACGGTTCATCTTTCAGCAGGACAACGACCCTAAGCACACAGCCAAGATATCAAAGGAGTGGCTTCAGAACAACTCTGTGAATGTCCTTGAGTGGCCCAGCCAGAGCCCAGACTTGAATCCGATTGAACATCTCTGGAGAGATCTTAAAATGGCTGTGCACCGACGCTTCCCATCCAACCTGATGGAGCCTGAGAGGTGCTGCCAAGAGGAATGGGCGAAATTGGCCATGGATAGGTGTGCCAAGCTTGTGGCATCACATTCAAAAAGACTTGAGGCTGTAATCGCTACCAAAGGTGTATCGACAAAGTATTGAGCAAAGGCTGTGAATACTTATGTACATGGGATTTCTCATTTTTTTTTATTTTTAATACATTTGCAAAAACCTCAAGTAAACTTTTTTCACGTTGTCATTATGGGTTGTTGTGTGCAGAATTCTGAGGGAAAAAAATGAATTTAATCCATATTGGAATAAGGCTGTAACATAACAAAAAGTGATGCGCTGTGAATACTTTCCGGATGCACTGTACGCTGAACAGGACCGGAGAAAGTGCAGTCCCCTGCGGCGCTCCTGTGTTGCTGACCATAATGTCAGACCTGCAGTTCCTGAGACGCACATACTGAGGTCTGTCTGTAAGACAGTCCACAATCCATGCCACCAGGTATGAATCTACTCCCATTCCCATCTCTGTCAGCTTGTCCCTAAGGAGCAGAGGTTGGATGGTGTTGAAGGTGCTAGAGAAGTCCAGAAACATAATTCTTACAGCACCACTGCCTCTGTCCAAGTGGGAGAGGGGTCGGTGTAGCATGTAGATGATGGCATCATCTGCTCCCACCTTCTCCTGGTATGTGAACTGCAGAGGGTCGAGGGCGTGGCGGACCTGTAGCCTCAGGTGGTGAAGCAGCAGCCGCTCCATGGTCTTCATCACAATGCTGCACATCCTCGCTTTGACACTCCCAACACAGAGGACTTTCAGACAATGAAGTATTCAGCAAAAGTATCTCAAGAAACATGACTGGGGATTCTTTATACCAACAGCAACATGTCTGCATAGCACCCCACCTGGATTCTGACTGCCAAGTCAGGCATTTTTCTTTGATTTTTAAATTATCTATCTTACTAGTCATTATGGTGTGTGTTCAGAATATATTGTATATATGTATATTTTTCTGTCTATTTTTGTATTTATTTAAAGAGCTTTTGTTAAAAGCCAAATTTCACCCTGGGGACAAATAAGGTTCCATCTGTCTATTAGGGCAAAGTGGTGGCTCTGAGGCTAGGGCTCTGTGCCAGCAATTGAAAGGTTGCCAGTTTGAATCCCATAAACTCCAGCAGTGACTCCACTCCATTGGGCCTTTAACCTGCAATTGTTCTGTCCTGGGTAGGACATTAATCTGCATCCAACCCCGCAAGCAGGTCCTCCAACGTGCAGGGACAACTTAAGGGTTGGTGGCAGGATTGGCACTCCAGCCCACTGCTCAGGAGAACGTTTTCTAATTCTTTTCACAGCGGCTGGAACCCCTGAAGAAGATGAGCTCTATGAAACTGCAATAGTAGAAACCAACTGTATCTACCGCCTTGTAGATGATAAGCTTGTCCCTGATGATGATTTCTGGGGAAAAATTCCACGGTGCTTATTGTTGGATTCCAAAGAAGTAAGTATTTTTGGAGGGTATGCCTGTTCTTAAATGTTTATGTTCATATAACTAAAGAAAAACAGCCTTGGGCCCCTGACCTCTCCATCTATGCGTTGCAGTAAGCGCCATACGATTTCTTTTATTTGCAAACATTCCTCCATGTTCTTTTCCATGTCTCCTTTTTTACACTGCATAGTTTCACATTTACTTACTGTTATCTGAAGTGAGGGGGGAAAACAACAACAACATTTATTTGTATAGCACATTTTCAGACAAATAATGCTGTACATGATGAAGGGACCTGTACAAACATAGAGCTTCTGGCGTCATGGTTGAATCTGTGAGAAGCAGTAATTTGTAAAGGGTTTCTTTCATCGTAATAATAATACATTTTATTTATATAGCACCTTTCCCATGCTCAAACAGTCCATCTCTTATTTACAAGTATCCATCCATCCTCTTCCGCTTATCCGAGATCGGGTCACGGGGGCAGCAGCTTGAGCAGAGATGCCCAGACTTCCATCTCCCCAGCCACTTCTTCTACCTCTTCCAGAAGAATCCTGAGGTGTTCCCAGGCCAGCCGGGAGACACAGTCCCTCCAGTGTGTCCTGGGTCTTCCCCAGGGCCTCCTCCCAATTAGACATGCCCGGAACACCTCACCAGGGAGGTGTCCTGATCAGATCCCTGAGCCACCTCATCTGACTCCTCTCGATGCGGAGGAGCAGCGGCTCTACTCTGAGCCCCTCCCGGATGACTGAGCTTCTCACCCTATCTTTAAGGGAAAGCCCAGACACCCTGCGGAGAAATCTCATTTCAGCCGCTTGTATTCGCGATCTCGTTCTTTCGGTCACTACCCATAGCTCGTGACCATAGGTGAGGGTAGGAGCATAGATTGACTGGTAAATTGAGAGCTTTGTCTTACGGCTTAGCTCCTTTTTCACCACGACAGACCGATGCAGAGCCCTCATCACTGCGGACGCTGCACTGATCCGCCTGTCGATCTCATGCTCCATTCTTCTCTCACTCATGAACAAGATCCTGAGATACTTGAACTTCTCCACTTGGGGCAGGATCTTGCTCCCAACCCTGAGAGGGCACTCCACCCTTTTCCAGCTGAGGACCATGGTTTCGGATTTGGAGGTGCTGATTCCCATCCCAGCCGCTTCACACTCAGCTGCGAACCGATCCAGAGAGAGCTGAAGATCACGGCCTGATGAAGCAAACAGGACAACATCATCTGCAAAAAGCAGTGACCCAATCCTGAGCCCACCAAACCGGACCCCCTCAACGCCCTGGCTGCGCCTAGAAATTCTGTCCATAAAAGTTATGAACAGAATCGGTGACAAAGGGCAGCCTTGGTGGAGTCCAACTCTCACTGGAAACGGGTTCGACTTACTACCGGCAATGCAGATCAAGCTCTGACACCGGTTGTACAGGGACCGAACAGCCCTTATCAGGGGGTCCGGTACCCCATACTATCGGAGTACCCCCCCACAGGATTCCCCGAGGGACACGGTCGAATGCCTTTTCCAAGTCCACAAAACACATGTAGACTGGTTGGGCGAACTCCCATGCACCCTCCAGGACTCTGCTAAGGGTGTAGAGCTGGTCCACTGTTCTGCGACCAGGACGAAGACCACACTCTTCCTCCTGAATCCGAGGTTCGACTATCCGATGGACCCCCCTCTCCAGGACTTCCGAATAGACTTTTCCAGGGAGGCTGAGGAGTGTGATCCCTCTTTAATTACAAGTGGAGGGTAATAAATATGTATTACTGAACTAAGTATATCATTCATTTGAATTGAAATTATTCTTGTACAGCACACTTTATTTTGTTTGTGGCTTTCTGTTTACAATCTAATTCTGGATGAGCTCGCAGTTTGCTTTTATATTCCATTTCATGAACCTAAGTTATAGTCTAATACTTTGAAGTGCCCATTGACCTCTTTCTAAATAGTCTTAAAGCTCATTTTCTAAAAGTTCACACGGTAGCAAATAATGAACCCTGCAGTGTAACTGTGTATTCATTTACATTCATTCGCGGTTTGTAGTCTAGTGAAAGAATTAGCCTTTCATTAATGGAGCAGCTACAGGGAACACCTGTGCCTACTGTGGCCCTTCATAGATTGGTTCAGCAGTAGTCGGTCTATACGCTCCTCCCGAATCACATCAGACTCGGAAGAAAGTCATCAAAAGAAGTGACAAACTCAATAAGAGATGCAAAATTGGCTTTGATTAAGCGGCAAGAAATAATCAAAACCTTTAGGCATTGCTGTCCTGCATGGATTGTATTGACGAGCCCCAAACCATAAAATCATTCAGAGTCCTCGATCCGACTTTGAAAAAAAGAAGTCATCCAGTTAATTCAATAAAACTCACAAACTGGACTCTGAATAATAGACTGCATATAACGAAAGCCTACAGCCTCTCGGAGTTCAGAATAGATTATTGTGGATGAGCTAATCGTTTAACGATGTTCTACTCAATCCATGGAAGCCCAATTTGGGAATGAAGGCCAGTGAAACGAGTTCATTGAGAAATGCAAATGAGTCTCTGATTGAGAGACTGGCAATAATGAACGTCTGTATCCAGTGTGGCCATTCCTAGACTCCTGTGTTCGCTAGTTTGTGAACCATACAGTCTTTCAGTGGTCTCTGTCTAAACTAAAACTTGAGAACAAAGTAAAAATAAAAGTTGAGTAATAGATATAATGAAAACCTTTGTGGCCTTCACAGCTCAGTGATCCTCTTCTTAATTGATGAAGTTTTTCAGAATCCGCAGATTGGGTACGAATATTTGAGATGCACAGGTCAGCCTCGGGTTAAAACGACAATTAGTAGTCGTCCTGTTCAGTCCTATGCCTGAATCAAGTTGTCTTCAATTCCATCTGGAAAGTAAGAAGATGAATTAAACAACAAGGTCAATAAATCCTACAGATTGGCTTCAGGCTAAGGCTGTGTCCGCAGTTTTACGTTTTCATTTATTATTAAATGAACATGATCTCTGAACACAGTACCGTTTTTTTGTATCTTTTTACAAAAAAATCTCCATCCACACCAACATAACTGAAAACACACATGACACTGACATTCACTTACTCTGGGCATGTATGCATCTGCGGAAAAATCCTTAAAGGGATTTGCTGTAATCTGAAAACTGTAGCACCCAGTATATTTGCCTTTTACGCATGCAGGCAGAATTTAAACTATACAAAACTCCATTTAGATGCATATTGTAAGCATCGCAACAAGCACCTTGGAAATCAACTCCTCTGTCTGCTCTGGCAGAATATGCTTTTCCTACATGAAGGGTGACCAATCGGAGAATGAGTCATTTTAATAAGCAGGATCCAATCAGGAAAGGACTGTTATAAGCACTAACAAATCCGAGCATGATTTTTAAACTTTCTCATTTTCACCCATCTGTATTACAACGCAGTGCTGACATTTTAAGAGTGTATTAGACGCTGGAGGGCATTTTCAAACGTCCCAGTTTTCAGGGGTTAAAAACACAGGGGCAGTATGGACAAAAGGCAAAAACAGAGGCTAATATCTACTGTCAAGCTTGGGTTACAAAGTTGCACAGGAGAATACAGGTTTTCCAAGCAGTAGAAACTTTATTGCTGTTCTGGCAGATGTAAACACAAGTCTCTTTCTGAGGTGATCCAGCCTCACAAGGGACAGCCGTCAAACTTCACGCATCGGCCCGACTCCTGCTCAAAAGAACACAAAGTCGTCTTCAAGAGGGTACATCGGCTTGGAAGCAGCGGCCGGAGCCGAGGGAGTTTGGGGGAATAGAGACAGGAGAGTGCGACCTAAGGATGGCTGCGGCTCGATCTTTTAAATGTCCAAAGCCCCTCGCGTGGCAATCCTGCAGCTGATCCCGCAAAGAGGAGCTGTAAGAGTGTTTCCCCCATTGGAAAAACTGTTTAAGAGGGGGTTTCTGAAGAGCTGCCACATCCCCCTGTAGCAGCGGTTACACTATGTATTTCAACAAAAACGGACTGGTGTGGACAACAGCCTAAGGGACTAGATATAATGAAATATCTGTTGCCTCTGTGAGAGGCCAATTGATGGAGCGAAATGAAAAAAATCAGGTTCTTCAGAACGTGCAGTTTGAGATCAAACTTGAAAAAGTCCAAGAAAATGGAGTTTAATGAGAAATGCAAATTATTACAGCATCAACATGTATTTCTGTAGCACATTTTCATCAGAACAGTGTAGCTCAGAGTGTTTTACAAGATGTCAAAGAGAAAGTTACAAGAAATTAAGAAACAAATGAGTAGGTAAAAATATTAGTGAATAAGTAACAAGGAAAAAATAAATCTATACAATCTTATAAAACCTAGATATATAATTAGTAGAAGGGTGGCGTCCTTGTATACAGTATCATAATGCTAGTCTCTAATGATAAGGTCAGTTGATCAGGAGGACAGCTTCCATGGCCAAAAGACCACCCAGCCCCTACCAGGCATTCTACCTAACACAGATGTCCTCTCGAGTCATTCCTCGTTGTTTCCAGGCTTCGTCTGAAAGGATTTGATGCGGTGGGTCTCATGGCTTCATTCCAGCATCACAGGGGAGGCTGCACAGGACTTTGATCGGGTGGTGATGGCACAAAATGCCACCACAGAAAAATTAGAAAGGAAAGCAGTGAAGAGTGGAGATTAGTAAAAATTGCAAGACCCTGTAGGATCTGATTGTTCTTTGCCTATATAGTCTTTTTAAGAGTACATTTAAAACGTAACTATGAAACACCTCATTTAAATGTGAGTTTTTAGCAGTTTTTTTATAATGTCACCACAGTACTAGCGTGGTGTATCTCTGTTGGTACAGTATTCAAGATTTTAGGTGCATAACGGTAAAGGGCCACCTCCCCACTTTTAAGTTTGTCGTTTTATAGGCCCCCCAATAAGAGAATCACTACAGTGTAAACCTGTGTGAAGGGTCTTCAATGAGCTGAGATGAGTAGCCAGGTTAGAAGTGGTCTTAGAAGGGCTAGTCAAAAGTGTAAATGCAAGAAACCCTTTAAGTAACCGTGAATTAACTGTCGTGCCCATCCAATTACTCAAAAATAGACCTCACATTTGTGACAGTTTAAGCTGAATTGTATAAGATGTTTAAATGCAGTATTCACAACAAGATAATCTGAAGTGGTTGTTTGTTTTATTCCTTTATAAAAACTCAGAGAACCATCAGTTTTTATTATAAGGCCCTTGTACCGTTCAGAGGGTTACAGCTATGAAGTGGCAAGGGATACATTTTCCAGCCCCATAGAAGAGATTAGCGGGTTTAAACACCGTGCAGAAAAGTGGCCGGCCAGAATGATGGGACTTTTCCTTCAGATGCACAGTCATCCACTGAAATAAGGTGCTACTGGCCAAATTCTGTGATGTGCACGAGAAACTCCAATTAAAACGATGGCAATCCTTGCCAGTTTAATCAACGATGTTTTTAGGTTGATTTTTGTGAGAGCTTACCCGCAGGCTGATTCAAATTTTAACTGAACTTTGTCCCACCTTTTGTTCCCCCACCCCTAGGTCATGGTTTTTGATTTTGGCAGTGAAGTGTATGTGTGGCATGGAAAGGAAGTCACCCTGTCGCAAAGGAAGATTGCATTTCAGCTAGCGAAGCATTTGTGGAATGGAACCTTTGACTACACCAACTGTGACATCAATCCGCTTGATCCTGGAGAATGCAACACACTTATACCAAGGCAGGAACCTTTTTTGTTCAGTTTTATGTAATTTTACCTTTTTAACATTGCATAATGGTTACCAAATGTTTCTTTAACTATGGATCATAACCCAAACTTGGACTGTTGACATCAACAACAACATTTTATTTCATACAAAGGATGCAGCTCAGAGTGCTTTACAACATGTTAAAGACATAGTTACATGCATACAAAACAATTTAGATAAGAAGAATAATGAATTAATAGTATAATACAAAAGAAATAGATATACTGTATAATTAAGAGAAGCAAAGTCATTAAAATATATAAATAACCGTTCAATGATGAGGTCAGATGGCAAAGGTGGACAGAAAAATGTAAAACTCATTTAAGCTGGAAAAAGACCCCCAGCCCCCACTGGACAGTCTACTTAACATAATTATTCTTAAGTAGTTCTTTATTGGTTCTTTTTAGAGGATTCAACACAAGTTGGGGTGTCCACTTTCATTCAGACATCACAGGCTGCTGCTCAGAACTTTGATCAGGTGGTGATGGTGCTGCCGAGTGTCCCAACAGAAAAAACGAAAAGTAAAGATTTCAAATTCACTGAAGAGCATGATAATGTTATGTATATCTAGGGAATATTAAGAGTAGAGCTTTTGGTACAGTAGAAGTTGAAGCTACGAAAAAACAAAATTAAAGTGGGGATTTAGGAGTTTCTTAAAATTCTCCACAGTATTATCCTGGCATACCTCTTTTGGTACTTTTTGGTGCAAAACGGCAAAGGCCGCTTCACCACTTTTTATGCTAAGTGGCAGACAGCTAAGCACCTTGAGCATGCGAAACAAGCTATATAAATGTATTATTATAATATCTAAGGTTATGACTTAGAATGTAAGGGGACAGGCACTTCAAGATACAGGAAGGAGGAGCCAAATTATTTACAGCTTTAGTAGTAGTTTAAAATCGAGTACATCTTGCCTGAAGAAGGGGCCTGAGTTGCCTCAAAAGCGTGCATATTGTAATCTTTTTAGTTAGCCAATAAAAGGGATCATTTAGCTTGACTTTTCACTACATTCATAATGGCTAACATGGTACAACACCCTAGTACTAAAGTCAATTCTAAAAGACGCGGGTAACCAATGTAACGATGCTAAGACTGGTGTGATGTGCTCAGGTTTTCTTTTCTCACTGCTGCATTCTGCACCAACTGCGCCCAATTGATGTCTGTCTTAAGTAGTCCTGTTCTGAGTCCATTTCAGTAATCTAGCCGACTAAAAGCAAAAGCATGAATCCATTTCCCGGCATCTTCTAATGTCATAAGATGTCTAACTTTTGCAATGTTCCTTAAATGGAAAACTGCCTTCCTTGTAATATGGTTAATATGTGATTTAAAGGGCGGCACGGTGGCGCAGTGGTAGCGCTGCTGCCTCGCAGTTAGGAGACCCGGGTTCGCTTCCCGGGTCCACCCTGCGTGGAGTTTGCATGTTCTCCCCGTGTCTGCGTGGGTTTCCTCCGGGCGCTCCGGTTTCCTCCCACAGCCCAAAGACATGCAGGTTAGGTGGATTGGTGATTCTAAATTGGCCCTAGTGTGTGCTTGGTGTGTGGGTGTGTTTGTGTGTGTCCTGCGGTGGGTTGGCACCCTGCCCGGGATTGGTTCCCTGCCTTGTGCCCTGTGTTGGCTGGGATTGGCTCCAGCAGACCCCCATGACCCTGTGTTCGGATTCAGCGGGTTGGAAAATGAATGAATGTGATTTAAAGTTTAGGTCAAAATCCAAGATAATGCCTAAATTCTTTACCTCTGCTTTGACTTTTAATACAAAGGGGTCAAATTTATTTTTAATACCCAGATTAAATTTAATTTTAATTTTTTAATTTAATTTTTATTAATGACGACACAGATTTCAGTTTTTGACGATTCTAAATTGGCCCTAGTGTGTGCTTGGTGTGTTTGTGTGTGTCCTGCGGTGGGTTGGCACCCTGCCCGGGATTGGTTCCTGCCTTGTGCCCTGTGTTGGCTGGGATTGGCTCCAGCAGACCCCTGTGATCCTGTGTTCGGATTCAGCGGGTTGGAAAATGGATGGATGGATGGATTTCAGTTTTTTCCTTTTTTTACTTTGAGGGTATGTTTGTGATGGGATGTTTTTGTGTAATAAAATGAGTTAAGTGTGAACTCTGTGGTAAGTAAAATAGCACTTCTACATTTTTTTACTTTTTATTACTGAGTTAGATGCAGCCTATAAACATCCAAGTTGATTCATCACACTAAGCTTCCATTTCTGTGGCATGAAAATATAATTACTAATCTCTGTAACACCAACCTGTGAAACAGTCAGACTAACACTAATAAGAAAGGAGGAATGTGAGGTAAAAGGATCGCCGCCTTTAGTTTGAAATGTCGAAAGAAAAAATTGGTAAGGCACAGGGATGGGATTATTTTCAGAGTGTTGGTGTGGGGGGGTTAGTCAATAGGGTGGGACTACTGTGTATATTATGCCGTGGAAGTGTTTTATACTAAATGCAATTCCAGTGCTCATGTACAACTGCTCAGTGCCACATCGCGTGTTCGCCTTTATGGCATGCATTAACTCTACAGTAAATGTGTAACAGATGTGCAAAGATCAGTTTAAATTTAGTTGAACAACTCTTGGCAAGGGCAAATTCTTTCTTTTAACAATATTTATAATTGATTTGCAAACTTTCAATCAACTGATAGAGTGAAGGACAGGTTTGTTGTACCACTGATAGCTAACTGTAAGAATATCAGAAAAGATCAAAAGGGTGAGACAGGCTGAAAAGTGGACTTGTGCATTCTGTCAGTTGGCACTATTAACACATTGACCACTGGACATTTTATTACCCTATCACTGCAGTACAAATCTATGAACACTATCAAAGCTCATGAAAAATTGTAACAACATGTATTGGAAAGCAACAGTTTTATTGTCAACAGTAACAGTCAAAAATTTAAAACTTTTGAATCCTTCATTTTCACCAGCTTCATCTCTAAAAGCATTTGACTGATTGCCCTTGAAGCATGGCACCACACAGAGTCCAGTTTTAGAAGCACATGCCATAAATAGAACACGTTTCTTTGTGTTGTCCACCTTTGTTGTACACAACACCTTTGTTAGTTGGTGACTGTTTGTGCTCAGTGGGCTGCTAAATGTCCTTCTGTCCAGACAGTCGTGGCAAGTCGAACGCCTTGTGGTTAAGAAGTGCCTTCAGGGCAGCATCGGTGTTGGAGCCTACAGGTTCCGCATCATCCAGTTGGTTGTCCCCATCTCAGTCACTATCATTAGCAAAATTTTCATCTTGCAGCAAATCTAATTAATAATTCTTTGCATTTATATAGCGCTTTTCTCACTACTCAAAGTGCTCAGTGATTACAGGTTAAGGGCCCAACAGAGCAGAGTCCCTTTTTGGCATTTACGGGATTCGAACCGGCAACCTTCCGATTGCCAGTGCAGTTCCCTAGCCTCAGAGCCACCAAATCCGCCTTTATAAAATGTTCACATGGTGTCAGTGGCGGGATTCAAGCCCACATCCTCGGGGTTTGAAGTCCAGCGCTTTAACCACTACACCACACTGTAGTTGTTTCAGAACATCTCCAGATTTATACTTTTTCACGATGATATAATTATAGTCTTTTTAAAACACTATTTTCCACAGTCTTCCATGACTCCCCACTAGATGGCAGCACTGTAATAGATAAATGAGTCTCCACTTTGTCAAGTGTCTGTATGCTGAGGTATGAGTCAGTCAGTCATTACTCAACCTGCTATATCCTAATACAGGGTTGCGGGGGTCCGTTGGAGCCAATCCCAGCCAGCATAGGGCGCAAGGAAGGAACAAATCCCGGGCAGGGTGCCAGCCTACCACATTGAGATAAGAGTTCTCCGGTATATTGCGTTTTGATGGGCTCAGTGAGGTTTGACTTGAGTTATCTTGCGTTCAACGTGTCAAATTAGCCAAATTCTTCAAGATTAATCCTACCGCCTGTATAAAGTGCAAATAGCACATACATTTTTTTTTAGGAATAATTCAGCTATGCGACTTCTTTAGTACTCAATTTATCCATCCATCCATTATCCAACCTGCTATATCCCAGCCAACACAGGGCGCAAGGCAGGAAGACAAACCCCCGGGCAGGGTGACATGGGGAGAACATGCAAACTCCACGCAGAGAGGACCCGGGAAGCGAACCCAGGTCTCCTAACTGTGAAGCAGCAGTGGGCCACTGCACCACCATGCCGCCCTAGTACTCAATTTATTGCATTGTTAAATGGTAAAACAGGACATGCTGAACAATTTGCAAATCATAGTGGAACTCATTTGAAATAGGAGATTATTCAACACAAGGTAAATGAACAGTGTTGATCGATTTGTTTTTAACTGCTTATTTCTTATCTGGCGCCATGAGTCAAGTAACTAATTTGAGCAACCATTTGTACTATCCTTTGAAACATTTTATAATCCTCACACCACACACCCTTATAAAGATGCTTTTATTTCTCATAGCTTTATGAAATCTTACACTAAGCATTTAAATGGGCAGTTAATGCACCCCAGAAATTTGTATTCTGTTTTGTTTGTTTGACAGTATGGCTTGCTTATTGTTTTATTAATATTTATGTGATAAATATGCTTTGCTGGAATCAAAAATGTGTACTGCTTTTATCATTTGGCCATTGGTACTTGTCTGTGTTTGGCTCAGCTGCCATTATGGCAATAATCCTCTTCTTGGGCTCCAGTATATTAATTTTCATACAAATCCTCAGATTAAAAAGTTTAAGACCACCTGCCAAAAAGCATGAAAAGAACCTTAATTTGCATTTTTTATTATCAGTTGCAGAATGTTAGAGTTTAATTTTGAGTCAAAGACTATTTAACAATCAGGAACACTAATGACTTTGGTTTTCACTTGCGACTAATTGCTTAATCTCAGGATGGCCGCTGCCTTCTGGGGCTAAATTTGTAATTTCATTAGCTGGATTGTTCCTATTCTTATCCTGCTGTCAAAAGTGCAAATTGGCGTGTGTTTAACTGTTGTAACAAATGATGATGGTGTTGGGGGCATCCAGTGAAATTCCTCGTCATTTTTGTTTCTGCAGGGTTTTGATGTGTTTGTGTTTTTATTTACAGTAACAAAGAAAAAACATGGTAGTTGGGTTAAAGTTTATAAGGTTGTCTACATGATCAAGAATCTGTAAATAAAAGAAATCGCCTTAATCTGATTTGTTAGACATTTAAGTATGAAGGTAAAATTTTGTTAAACACATTTGACAATAGTGCTGTTGTATAAATAAATTCATTGCTGTGTTCAAGAGGAACACTTACCATTGATATGTACTGTATATACAATATGTGTGTGTGTGTATATATGTATATGTATATAATGTGTGTGTATTTATATTAATATAATATAAGTTTATATTTAAAGCATTGGATTTGATGGTCATTCTTAAGATAAATATCTACCTAAAACTCCTTGGCCATCATTTTAAATTTACCTGTACACTTCTAAATCAGTAATCCACATTATTTTCTAAATTCAGAAAATGAAAACAAATTAGCTGAATGTAGTTTCGTTCTGAGGAGGTATGTATTTGTATTCACTAGCAGGTAAGCAGCGTGTTTTAACAAGTGCTCACCACAACCCACAGAAACACAGGGACAGCAAGCAAAACTCCACAGCCAAGGACCCTGGGCCAAGAACTGACACTGTAATATAAAGTCCTCACCCATCATGTCTCTACTGTATGCTGATCTCACCCCAGTCTCTTTTATACAAATGCCCAAATATGTTTACTGTAATGTTTTATGTATGGTAATATCTCCTCTTTTTTTTTTTTTTTTCTTCTCCTTTCCACTTCTTGTAAATTAAACAGAAAAGGTCAAGGACGTCCGGATTGGGCGATCTTCGGCAGACTAACAGAACACAATGAAACGACGTTGTTTAAGGAGAAGTTCCTGGACTGGACGGAATCAAAGAAGTCTGTTCAAAAGAATGGAAGTGACCACCACACTGAGCAGAAAGTAGGACTTTAACAATGCATGCCTTTATACAAGTGATTGCTTTTGTTCTTTCTGTTCCCTAAAGCTAAGTTTTAAAAACTTTATAAATAATAAGAAAGCTTTCTTTGTGCATATGAAGTACAACCTCCTGCTGATGGCTTGTTTTGCTTGACTGTCGCAGTAACATTCACAACTTCAGCAAACTACTCATGGGTGACATGAGAGATACATATATATATATACATATAGAGATGCATATAGATAGATATATAGATATATATAGATATAGATATATAGAGATAGATATACCGTATATAGATATATATATATATATATATATATATATATAGAAATAGATAGATAGATACTTTATTAATCCCAAGGGGAAATTCACTATATATGATAATAATAATAATTCATTACATATATATATATATATATATATATATATATATATATATATATATATAATAGAGAGAGAGTGATCTAGATAGAAATATAGATATATACAGATATAGAGAGAAAAAAGGTTTCGTGGTTCCACCCCGTATATTCTCAATAGTATGCAAAAAAGCAAATATATATGACTGAGGAGTCCCTTGAGGTGGAGTCCAAGACAACTTAACAAGTGATTGGCTTTATAGTTGTAGAGGAGGAAGAGGTGTGTTGAAGGGTCTATTGGCGGAAGTAAGGTCAGAAGCAGGGTGGGAACTAGAACCAGAAGTAGTCTGAGTACTGGGATTACAATTAAGGAAAACCAACAAGGGATTACAACAAGAGGGAAAAAAAAGTAATAGTGCACTATTAGTGTTAACACAACCCAAATGCCTGTGTGTCTCAGATAGATAGTGCAGTTCACATTATCTATCTATCATATAGTGCCTTATCTATCTATCTATCTATCTCATATATACACACACACACACACTTTCTTTACTGGTGAGAACTTTTAGGACATTACACTTTTTTGTTTGTATTGAAATTTCGGCAGTTCATCTATCCTATTAACTTATCCTTTCATATCTTTCTAGCTCTCTAATATAGCACATTCACAAAGCATTCAAACCCCCTCACTTTTTCCACATTTTGCTATGTTCCAGCCTTATGGTTAAAATAATTTAAATTCATTTTTTCCCCTCATCAAGCAACACGATACCCCAGAATGACCAAGCAAAAACAGGATTTTAAAATTTTTATTTTATTAAAAATGTAAGCTCTTGCAAGTATCCAGTCCCTTTTACTTAGTACCCTAAGTTCTTGTCTATAAGCCGGACTCATGTATTAGCCGGAGACCAAAAATCATACGAATTTTTAAAATAAAATCGTATCATAGATAAGCCGGACTCATGGATAAGCCGAACGTACTATAACCTATAACTAATAGAAGGGAGGGAGGTCAGTGGTCTCACTCGCGCCCATTTAATTTCTTTAAGGGGGGAGAGAGTGTGAGATATTGCCGTCTCTCTCACTCCCCGCATGGCGCGGTTGGAGCGGCCGGAGCGCGTTCTTTCTGCTCTGGGCGTCGCCGAGTCAACAGGAGCGCGTAGCGGTCATTTAAATTGTGATTTTATATGTAAGCATATTTAAATATATATCGCGGATTTCTGCGGACAATGGGTCTTTTAATTTCTGGTACATGCTTCCTCAGTTGGTTTGCCCAGTTGATTTCATACAAGGGACGCTATTGGCAGATGGCTGAGAAGCTAGATTGCTTACTTTTCTGTCAATCTTGCGCTGACTATCTGTGATCCTGACGTATGGGGATTGAGCAGGGGGGCTGTTTGCACACCTAGACGATACAGACGCTCGTCTAAAAATGCTGAAAGATTATCTTCACGTTGCTATCTTTTGTAAAGCTGATTCCTGAAAAGACATGCTGCACAGTGCTTCGCATACTTAAAAGCTCGAAGGGCACGTATTGATTTTTGACTGAAAAACAAACTCTCCCTCTCTCTCTCTTTGTCTGCTCATGACGGAGGGGGTGTGAGCTGCCGCCTTCAACAGCTTTGTGCCGCGGTGCTTCGCATACTTAAAAGCCAAACAGACATATTGATTTGTTTGCTTCACTCCTTTGAAGAGGAAGATATGTTTGCATTCTTTTAATTGTGAGACGGAACTGTCATCTCTGTCTTGTCATGGAGCACAGTTTAAACTTTTGAAAAAGAGACAAATGTTTGTTTGCAGTGTTTGAATAACGTTCCTGTCTCTCTACAACCTCCTGTGTTTCTGCGCAAATCTGTGACCCAAGCATGACAATATAAAAATAACCATATAAACATATGGTTTCTACTTCGCGGATATTCTTATTTCGCGGGTGGCTCTGGAACGCAACCCCCGCGATGGATGTATAAGCCGGACTTATGTATAAGCCGATATTCTATTTTTTCATTTTCACAACTTTTTTCCTTAGATAAGCCGCGGCTTATTGACAAGAACTTAGGGTACTTAGTAGTTGAAGCCCCTTTGGCAGCAGTTCCAGCCTGGAGTCCTCTCCACTGACAGACTGAGGAGATTGTTCCTCCACCACACTATGCGACTCTTCAATTCCACCCGGGGGGGTGGGGGGGGGGGTAAACATTAACATTATACAAAGATATTGTCTGTCTGTATACCTGCATTGTTATCACTCTTTAATTTAATATTGTTTCTTTATTAATCCCAAGGGGAAATTCAAATACTCCAGCAGTAGCATACTAATAAAGTATCTATCTATCGATCGATCGTATGACATGACTTTCTTAGCACACTTGGATTTGGGGATTTTCTGTCGTTCTTGCCTACAGATTCTCTCAAGCTTTGTCAGGTTGGATGGAGACTGCCGGTGGACGGCTATTCTTGGGTTTATCCAGAGGTTTTAGATTCTGTTCATCGGAGCACTGGCTTTGTCACTCAAGAACATGCACAGTTGTTCCTAAGCCACACCTGTGTTGTCTTTGCTTTTTACTTACAGTCCTGTTGAAAGGCAAACCTTCAGCCCAGTTTAAGGTTCAAAACATTCTGGTGGCGGTTTTCTTTAAGGATATCTCTGTGCTTTGTTCTGTTCAGCTTGACCTTGACTAGTCTCCCATTCCCATCCCCACAGCATGATGTGCGGTGCCTGTTTCCCCCCAGAAGATATGATCATGTTGGTTTCATCAGACCAAAAAATCTTGAGAGGCCTTTAGATGCCTTTTTTGTAAACTTCCATGTTTTTTTTTACTGAGGAGAGGCTTCTGTCTGGCCATAATGTCATGAAGCCCAGTTTGGCAGAGTGCTGCAATGGTGGTTCTCCCTCCCTAGTTTCTGCCATCTTCACTCAGGTTTATTTGGAGCTCGTCCAGAGTGACAAATGCATATTTGGTTGCCTCTTACTAAGTCCCTTCTCCCACAATTGTTCTGGTTGGCTGGGTATCCAGCTTTCTAGGATGAATTTTTTTTTTTTTTTTTTTTTTTTTGTAACCTTCTCCAGATCTTTGCCTCAATACAGTCCCGTCTCTAGGCTCTGCAGGCAGTTCCTTTGACCTCATAGCTTGGTTTTTACTCAACTGTGGTACCGTCTATTAACAGGCGTGTGCCTTTCCTAACTGTGTGCAATCAATCAAATTCACCTCATGTTTACTCCAAACAAGGTATAGAAACATCTCAGTGACGATCAATAGGATACATCTGAGCCACATTTCAGGTGTTATAGAAAAGGGTCTGAATATCTTGCTCATTGTAATATACAAGTTCCATCCATCCTCTTCCGCTTATCCGAGGTCGGGTCACGGGGGGCAGCAGCTTGAGCAGAGATGCCCAGACTTCCCTCTCCCCGGCCACTTCTTCTAGCTCTTCCGGGAGAATCCTTATACGTTCCCAGGCCAGCCGGGAGACATAGTCCCTCCAGCGTGTCCTGGGTCTTCCCCGGGGCCTCCTCCCGGTTGGACGTGCCCAGAACACCTCACCAGGGAGGCGTCCAGGAGGCATCCTGATCAGATGCCCGAGCCAACTCATCTGACTCCTCTCGATGCGGAGGAGCAGCGGCTCTACTCTGAGCCCCTCCCGGATGACTGAGCTTCTCACCCTACCTTTAAGGGAGAGCCCAGACACCCTGCGGAGGAAACTCATTTCAGCCGCTTGTATTCGCGATCTCGTTCTTTCGGTCACTACCCATAGCTCATGACCATAGGTGAGGGTAGGAACATAGATCGACCGGTAAATTGAGAGCTTTGCCTTATGGCTCAGCTCCTTTTTCACCACGACAGACCGATGCAGAGCCCGCATCACTGCGGACGCCGCACCGATCCGCCTGTCGATCTCACGCTCCATTCTTCCCTCACTTGTGAACAAGACCCCAAGATACTTGAACTCCTCCACTTGAGGCAGGATCTCGCTCCCAACCCTGAGAGGGCACTCCACCCTTTTCCGGCTGAGGACCATGGTCTCGGATTTGGAGGTGCTGATTCCCATCCCAGCCGCTTCACACTCCGCTGCAAACCGATCCAGAGAGAGCTGAAGATCACGGCCTGATGAAGCAAACAGGACAACATCATCTGCAAAAAGCAGTGACCCAATCCTGAGCCCACCAAACCGGACCCCCTCAACACCCTGGCTGCGCCTAGAAATTCTGTCCATAAAAGTTATGAACAGAATCGGTGACAATGGACAGCCCTGGCGAAGTCCAACTCTCACTGGAAACGGGTTCGACTTACTGCCGGCAATGCGGACCAGGCTCTGGCAACGATCGTACAGGGACCGAACAGCCCTTATCAGGGGGTCTGGTACCCCATACTCTCGGAGTACCCCCCACAGGATTCCCCGAGGGACACGGTCGAACGCCTTTTCCAAGTCCACAAAACACATGTAGACTGGTTGGGCGAACTCCCATGCACCCTCCAGGACCCTGCTAAGGGTATAGAGCTGGTCCACTGTTCCATGACCAGGACGAAAACCACACTGGTCCTCCTGAATCCGAGGCTCGACTATCCGACGGACTCTCCTCTCCAGAACCCCCGAATAGACTTTTCCAGGGAGGTTTGAGGAGTGTGATCCCTCTGTAGTTGGAACACACCCTCCGGTCCCCCTTCTTAAAGAGGGGGACCACCACCCCGGTCTGCCAATCCAGAGGCGCACTGTCCCTGATGTCCATGCGATGTTGTAGAAACGTGTCAACCAAGACAGTCCTACAACATCCAGAGCCTTGAGGAACTCCGGGCGTACCTCATCCACCCCCGCGACCCTGCCACCAAGGAGTTTTTTGACCACCTCGGTGACCTCAGTCCCAGAGATGGGGGGAGCCCACCTCCGAGTCCCCAGGCTCTGCTTCCTCATTGGAAGGCATGCTGTTGGGATTGAGGAGGTCTTCAAAGTACTCCCCACAACGTCCCGAGTCGAGGTCAGCAGCGCACCATCCCCACCATATACAGGGTTGACACTGCACTGCTTCCCCCTCCTGAGACGCCGGACGGTGGACCAGAATGTCCTCGAAGCTGTCCGAAAGTCGTTCTCCATGGCCTCCCCAAACTCCTCCCATGCCCGAGTTTTTGCCTCAGCAACCACCGAAGCCGCATTCCGCTTGGCCTGCCGGTACCTATCAGCTGCCTCCAGGGTCCCACAGGACAAAAGGGACCGATAGGACTCCTTCTTCAGCTTGACGGCATCCCTCACTGCCGGTGTCCACCAACGGGTTCGGGGATTGCCTCCACGACAGGCACCGACCACCTTACGGCCACAGCTCCGGTCAGCCGCCTCAACAATAGAGGCACGGAACATGGCCCATTCGGACTCAATGTCCCCCACCGACCACATCCCGAGGGAGAAGTTCTGCCGGAGGTGGGAGTTGAAGCTACTTCTGACAGGGTGCTCTGCCAGACGTTCCCAGCAGACCCTCACAACACGTTTGGGCCTACCACGCCTGACCGGCATCCTCCCCCACCATCGAAGCCAACTCACCACCAGGTGGTGATCAGTTGACAGCTCCGCCCCTCTCTTCACCCGAGTGTCCAAGACATGTGGCCGCAAGTCCGACGACACGACCACAAAGTCGATCATCGAACTGAGGCCTAGGGTGTCCTGGTGCCAAGTGCACATATGAACACCCCTATGCTTGAACATGGTGTTCGTTATGGACAATCCGTGACGAGCACAGAAGTCCAATAACAAAACACCACTCGGGTTCAGATTAGGGGGGCCATTCCTCCCAATCACGCCCTTCCAGGTCTCACTGTCATTGCCCACGTGAGCATTGAAGTCTCCCAGCAGTACGAGGGAGTCCCCAGAAGGTATGCCCTCTAGCATCTCCTTCAGGGACTCCAAAAAGGGTGGGTACTCCGAACTGCTGTTCGGCGCCTACGCACAAACAACAGTGAGGACCCGTCCCCCCCACCTGAAGGCGGAGGGAGGCTACCCTCTCGTCTACTGGGGTAAACCCCAATGTACAGGCTCCAAGTCGGGGGGCAATGAGTATACCCACACCCGCTCGGCGCCTCTCACCAGGGGCAACTCCAGAGTGGTACAGAGTCCAGCCCCTCTCAAGGAGATTGGTTCCAGAGTCCAAGCTGTGCGTCGAGGTGAGCCCGACTATATCTAGCCGGAACCTCTCAATCTCACGCACTAGCTCAGGCTCCTTCCCCTTCAGAGAGGTGACATTCCACGTCCCAAGAGCCAGCTTCTATAGCCGAGGATCGGACCGCCAAGGTCCCCGCCTTCGGCCACCACCCAACTCACACTGCACCCGACCTCCTTGGCTCCTCCCATAGGTGGTGAGCCCATGGGAAGGGGGACCCACGTTGCCTCTTCGGGCTGTGCCCGGCCGAGCCCCATGGGTGCAGGCCCGGCCACCAGGCGCTCGCCATCGAGCCCCACCTCCAGGCCTGGCTCCAGAGTGGGGCCCCGGTGACCCGCGTCCGGGCAAGGGAAAACGCCGTCCAAATTTTTTATTCGTCATAGGAGGTTTGTATAACCGCTGTTTGTCTCATCCCTCACCTAGGACCAGTTTGCCTTGGGTGGCCCTACCAGGGGCATAAAGCCCCAGACAACAGAGCTCCTAGGATCATTGGGACACGCAAACCCCTCCACCACGGTAAGGTGGCGGTTCGAGGAGGGGGTATACAAGTTCTTTTAATACATTTGCAAAAAGTTCCCAAATCCTTTTTTCACTTTGTCGTTTGTATTGAGTGTTGCTTGATGTGAGGAAAAACGCATTTAAATGATTTTAGCACATTTTGAAGTGGTGGGAAACTAAAAAGGAAATTTACATTTAAGGAAAAAACAGTCACAAAGGGCAACCAGAGCATTTTAATCAAGCAATGGCCTCTTTAGCAGGTGCTCACTTGCTTGTGTGTGTTAGGAATATTTTGAAAGGGTAAACCGTGGAAAAATAATTATGCATAATTCCAGTAATAATAAAAAAAAAAAATCTTTATATAGCACCTTTCCCATGCATAAGGTGCTTGAGTCTCATAAAGAAATAGCAGGTATACAGTATGTAACATTGGATGCAGGTATTTCCTGAATTGAAAATTTAAAATAGATACATATCATCTGTAGGTATTAAATAAATAGAATAAAAGACAAAAAAAAAAGATTAAAATACTAAATTCATTTCTAAAATAAAGCCTAACAAATAACATCATTTGTGATGTGTCACACACACACACACACACACATTATTATACTGACCATCTGGACAGTGAGGAAGACTGAAAGAGGAGGCAGAATGTCGGGTTAAGTTAAAAGCCTCCCTAAATGGATGAGTTTTAAGTTGTTTCTTAAAACAATGAATGGAATCAAATTTAATTCATTAATTAATCAATCAGTGACTGGTCATTCCAGAGTCTGGGCGCTATACAGCTGAAGGCCCTGTTACTCATAGAGTGCAGGTTAATGTGGGGCACAACAAGATGGACAGAATCGGAGGACCTTAGTGGGCGAACAGGAGCCTATGAATGGAGAAGGTCACTAATGTGCGAGGCAGAATTCATTTACGTTTACTTATTTGGCTGACGCCTTTATCCAAGGACACTTACAACATTTCCGATAAGATTTGGTTCCATTTCTTTAGATTTTTTCAATTGGAGCACAAGCAGGTCAAGTGACTTGCTCAGGGTCACAGAGTGTCATTGCAGGATGTGAACCCACGACATCAGGGGTTGAAATCCAAAGCCTTTACAACATCCCGGGCGGGCTCTCAAAGCATGCATCAATGAGCTGGCTGATGTTCTCTGCTCCGTCTTCAACCTTTCCCTCAGTCAGCGCATCGTTCTGTCCTGCTTTAAGACTATGATCATCATCCCCCTTGCTAAAAAAAAAAAAAAAAAAAGCCCACCTGCCTGCCTGAATGATTACAGGCCGGTAGCACTCACTCCAATCATCATGAAGTGTTTTGAGAGAGTGGTGTTGGCCCACATTCAGAACAGCATACCGGACACTCTGGACCCCCTGCAGTATGCCTACTGGCCCAACAGGTCCACCTCAGATGCTATCGCAGCTGTACTACATCATTCCCCATCCCAGCTGGAGAACAAAGACTCCTACATCAGGATGCTCTTTGTTGACTACAGCTCCACCTGTAGCACGGTTATCCCCCATAAAGTCGCCCGTAAACTGTCTGCACTCCACCCTCTGTGACTGGCTCCTAGACTTTCTGACTGGCAGGCCCCAGTCTGTCAGGATTGGTAATAGGATTTCAGCCACCATTATCACAAACACAGGGATGCGTCCTTAGCCCCATCCTCTACACCCTGTTCACCCGCGACTGTGTCGCCTCCCACAAAGATAACATCATCCCTAAAGTTTGCAGATGACACCGCAGTGATAGAATGCATCACTGGTGGGGATGAGGCGGCCTACAGGAGGGTGGTGGACAGTCTGGCGTCATGGTGTGAGGACAACAACCTCACCCTCAGCACAGACAAGACAAAGGAAATGATAGTGGACATGAGGAAGGAGAGGAGACCTCACCGGCCACTGTTCATCCGAGGGCTTGAAGTGGAGAGGGTGAGCAGCATTAAATACCTGGGCCCTCACTTGGATGCTTAACACCACACAGCTAGTCAAGACTTTCTGAGGAGGGTGAGGAAGTTTGGTATGTCAACTAAGATCCTCGGCAACTTTTACAGCTGCATTGTTGAGAGCATCTTGACCAGCTGCATCACCATGTGGTGCGGCAACACTACTGTTACGGACCGCAAACGCCTGCAGAGAGTGGTAAAGACTGCTGAGAAGATCACCAGGACCCCACTGCCCTCTCTGCAGAGCATCTACAACTGCAGAGTCCGCAGGAGAACTGCCTCGATCCTCAGGGACCCCACCACACCCCCAACACGAACTGTTCACACTTCTACCATCAGGCAGGAGGTACAGAAGTATGAGATGCAGGACTTCCAGGCTAAAGAACTCTTTATTTCCCAAGGTCATTAGACTCCTAAATAACTGAGTGGAGTTTATAACCGTGGGGCACCTCATTCTATCAACCTCACACCAACTGTATTTGACTTGTCCATCACACACCTACCTGCTCATTACACTTTATACTTCTGTTTTTATACTTTATGCTGCCTTTGTTACTTATTATCTACCTGCAACTTATTATTTATGTTTATCTTTATATGTTGGTTTTGTCATTTGGTGATGACAGCAAAGAGAGAATTTCATTGTACAGGGAAACGTGTTTCCTTACTGTGCACATAACAATAAACCTTGAACTTGAACTTTACCACCACACCACAGCAGTCCTCCACTCTACTGTACAGCAGCAAGAAATGTGTGTCTTTAAATCCACATTGGATTTTTCAGATCCGTTTCTTTCCTTACATGAATACAACACTTGTTTTCTGAACAGGAAAAGAGAACCCTCTTTCTTTAGTTCAGTTCGAAGTTGCCATAACAGTGAAGCTGGTTTGGTTTGTTCTGACTGCGTGCCAATGTGGGCTTATTCTCCCTGTTAAATGAAGCTCTAGCACTATTTTAAATGGAGATGCGTTGATATTGATCAATAGAGGGATTGAATGGGACTGGGCAAGTCTGAATAGTCTGTTAATAGGAAACTCCACTCCGGCACAGTTACTTTTGATAAATGCCATCACCCATAACTGCAAGCATCTGCCCACTGTGATGTTAATTAAGCACTGAGAGGTAAACAAATGAACATTTTGGGTAAAGTTAGTTTGCTAAATCCTGTCCATTTCTAAATCAAATGTCAAGCCCTCCCAGTTGAACATGGCCATATAGTTTCTTCTGCACTACAAATCCCCGTTTAACCACCTGGCCTACCTCCTATTGTAAATTGTGTATCCACACATCTCTAAAACCGTTCATTGACGTTTGTCTTCCAGTTGTTGTCTGATATGAGACGTGGCTGTTTTTATAGCCAGAATACTTTTTTTTATGATGAAAGCCTTTCTTAATATTTATGCAGACTTGCTCATTTACAGGAAAATCTTGTTTTTGTATCTTTGTACAGCAGCTCGAGCATCACGGACATGAATTTAAGCCGTATGATGCTGCTTTAATGCTCCGCGTGGCCGACACTTCCACAGGCACGGTGTTGGATGGTATGGATGTCGGACGTGGATATGGCTTTGTCGAAGGTGAAGACAGAAGACAGTTTGAGATTGGCACACACTCTGTGGATGTGTGGCACATCCTAGAGTTTGATTACAGCCGCTTACCAAAGCAGAGTATCGGCCAGTTTCACGAAGGAGATACGTATGTGGTGAAATGGAAGTATATGATCAGCACTGCAGGTCAGTCATGGAGCAGGTGCTATGGGGGAGTCAAGCCAAAGTTAGGAAATGGAACAAACGTTAACAAAACTGACAATGTCATTTCTCAATGTAGTCTCCACCCTTCTCAACGCACTGGTGCCACCTGCCTGGAAGTGCCAGCAGAATTGAAGGTTTTGTCCCGTCCTCGCCACCACTTGTGCACCGCTTTCTTCATGTCGTCAGCTGTCTTGAATTGACGACCACCCAGATGTTTTTATAGCGGTCCAACAAGGTGCCAAATTTGACAAATAAGGAGGATGTGGCAATACCTCGAACTTCAGTTTCTCCAGACAAGCCTTGGTGTTCTTGGCAGTGTCTTGCAGCAAAAGGACCGTTTGAGACAGCAGTCCCCACCGTTTGGATTAAAATAGCAGGCTTTGCATTGGTCTCCAGCAAGTCACAGTAACTTGCACTAGTGACTGTACTACCCCTCGGCATGTCGTGTTCGACAGCAACTCGGGGGCACGAGTGGTGGTGAGGACAAGACAAAACCTTTTATTCTGCTGGAATCCAGGCAGGTGGCACAAGTGCATTGAGAAGGGTGGAGACCTTTGTTTAGGTTGGCTCCATTTTCTAACTCTAGCTTGACTCCCCCTCATACATTTCTTGGTTTATATTGTGTCTCAAATAACTAATTTTTGTTTCATGTACTGGGCGGGGTGTTGGGGGGGTTAAAAAATATTGTCTTTAATGTTTAGACCTTTAGAACAGTTGTGACGGGAACAGACCATTCTGCCCAACAAGTTCATCCATCCTGCGGTCTTCCAGGATCGGCGTTGGCCACCCCTGCTCTAGAGACTGTTGTGTGTGAGAAAATCCCAGGAGATCAGTGGTTAGAGAAATACTCAAACCGGCCCGTCTGGCACCAACAGTCACGTCACTGTCCCACTTTTTGCCCCATTCTGGGGCAAAAAGATGTTAACCATAATTGAATCACCTGATCAGCAGGTAAAGAAATACTCGAAGCAGACTGTCTGGCACCAACAATTGCGCCACAGTCTATACCACGGAGATCACATTAACCCCTTTCTAGTGTTTCATGTGAACATTAGCTGAAGCTCCTGACCCGTATCTGCAGGATTTTTGATTGGCTGATTAGATAGCTGCATGGATAAGCAGGTGTGCCTAATGTTCTCAGTCAGTGTATGTATGTGTAGTGACAATGTTACTCCTAGTATATATAAAATCCTTTTTTTAGCTACCTTTTCATATCTCATAATTTAAACTTATTATAAAAGAAATTGCCCACAAGTACAAATTTGTAAACAATGATGCAGGATTGTATAAACTGTCCTTTTATAATAACAAACAGCTCATTTTCTGTAGCACAATTTTTTCAGGTCTGATTTCAAACCTTGGCTTTTCTGTGTTTCTAATGATATTTTTGTATTTCCTGTATTTCTTTTTATGCTAAAGTCACAGTTTCTTTTGTTTGTTTTTTTTGGGATTCTGAAGTGGGCAGAAGGCAGAAGTCTGAACAGATTCGGAGCAGTGGTGCCGGGAAGGAGAAGTGTGCCTACTTCTTCTGGCAGGGCCGCAACTCAACTGTGAGCGAGAAAGGGACCTCTGCACTCATGACTGTAGAGTTGGACGAAGAGAGGGGAGCCCAGGTAAATGTCTGATTGTGTGTGTAGGTATTGTAAGAGATGCCCAGACACAGACGGACATTGCAGCATTGAGCAGGACCCCTTACACCCCTCACATTGACTTTTCACACTTCTGCCATCCAAAAGAAGATACTGCAGTATCAGAGCCAGATCTGTCAGGCTGCAGGAGAGTTTTTACCCCCAAGCTGTCAGACTCCTTAACACCATGCTGCCCTCTGGGATCTTCCACACGGCCTCAACCTCCTGTAAAAACAGAACTTTTATACATGTGAGCCACTGCCCTGCAAAGACGAGTGTGCATGTAGAGAAGAACTGAAGATCTCATACTGACCTTTAAGTATTTTGACACTCTTGATATCCTTCTGCTGTGAAACATTCTGACCTGTCATTGTTTACACACGTCTTAAACAACTATTATCATACACTGATAATTTCTGTATGATCTATATTTATTATTACATATCTTACACATCAATATTGCTGCTACTTCTTTGTCTTGTCTTTGCACAATGTCTTGTCTCGTTTGTGTTTTAATTTTAAATTTAAATTTTAATTCTATTTTTAATTTATTATTTGCACGTCATGTTGTTACACTGTGGACCCTGACCTTCGCAATTTCGTCTATCAGTATACTTGTATATGGTTGAGATGACAATAAAGTTCACTTTGACACACAGAACAACAATGTCCCAAAACACACACATTTATTGCTGCCTCCTGTACACAGCACCTAACACTGCACAGATCCGCACACAGTCCTCTCCTTTCTCTCTTTCCTGCTTCTTCTCTATCGCCCACACTCCTCCTCTCACAAGCTCCGTCTTCTTCCTCCCAACTCCGGCTCATCTGCTGGAATGAGGCTGCCCCTTTTATAACACCCCGGATGTGCTCCAGGTGCTTCGTATTGATGTTCCGACAGCACTTCCTGGTGTGTCAGTAGTGTCGCATTAGCACCCCGAAGTACTCTGGGTGTGCCTGGAAATTCTTCTGGCAGCCAGAAGTACTGCAGTCCAGGGCTCCATAATACTCCGGGCACCCCCTATTGGTGGCCACGGGCCCCAACTGGGTTGAGCTTCTAAGCTCTGATCCCATGGACGCAATGCAGACTAGGGGGGCTACCTTCTCGTGGTCCAGGAGAGGTATTGTCCCTCTCCTGGTCCTTCTAGGCGTCCGCCACAGTATAGATGTATGTATTGTGGACTACCGCGGTGCATACAGCCACCTTATGCCCAACACAGACAGGCAGGCAGTACACAAATTGCCACACAGCATCCCTTTATTTATAGGTGAGGAAGAGCTTTCTTCACTCCCCACAAGAGCACAATGTCCACAATACAAAGCAAAGTCTTTCTTTCTCTCTCCGCCTCCACTCCCTCTCTGTTAAGCTTCGTCAACTTCCTCCCGACTGGCTCTCCAAATGGAGTGAGGCAGCTCCTTTTTATTGAGCTCCTGGGAGAGTTTCAGGTGGCTCATCACCATTACCTGGAATCAGTCCCAGGCGTGGTGGAAGTCCACTGAAGGGCTCTGCAGCTTCCCCTGGCAGCCCCCACAGAACCCAACAGGGTTGTACCAAACTCCAACACCCAGCATGCCATATAGGAATCCATGGTGCCACAGCAACCCAGGAGGGCTGCCCTCTAGCGTCCCAGGGGAGGCAGTGACTTCGCAGATGCTCTGTTTCCAGCCTGTTAATGGCCGAGGCCGCCCATCATATTTATATATTTATATATATTTGCAGCTGGAGATCCACGAAGGGAGAAAAAATGAAATGAATCTTTATCCCAGATTACACCCAAAATTTGGATACGCTATGTAGACGACACATTCGTCATACTAAGAAAGAACCAGCTGAATGAGTTCTACAATCACATCAACACAATATTCCCTGCAATCCAGTTCACAATGGAAAAAGAAATGAACCGACACATCAGCTTCCTGGACATTTACATCAAAAGAAATAGTGACGCCACCCTGACCACAAGTGTTTACTGCAAAGAATGCTACGCAGACAAGATTCTACACTTCTCCAGCAACAACCCGGTATCTCATAAACGGAGCTGTGTGAAAACCCTATTCAAACGAGTCCACACTCATTGTAATACTAAGGAAACAAAAATTGAGACGCGCTATCTCTTCCACCTTTTCACCTCGAACGGATACTCAAAAACATTCATTAATCGGAGCCTACACAGCAGACGCCAAATGAACCAGCAAACAATCGACTTAAATCAGAACCCCCACCCCACCTGGCACTCACTCCCTTATCACCACAATGTGTCAGAAGGCACAGCACGCATCCTGACCAAGTGGGGCATCAGAATAGCACACAAACCCACCAACAATCTGCATACGGTCCTGTTTAATGCTAAAAACAAGAAATCGACAGCAGAAACACGAAACACAGTTTATAGTATCCCATGCAATTCTTGCTCAGCGGTATACGTAGGACAAATGTCAAGAAGAATCTCAACACGTGAACAGGAACATCGCAACGCCGTCAGAAGAAAGGATGCACTATCTTTGATCTATGCACATACTAAATCGACAGGACACACATTCAACTGGGACAACGTAAAGTAAAATTTAAGGCCAGTACTAAAAGTGCCAGAGAGTTGGCCGAGTCCTGGCTATCAGATGAAAACGCCATCAACAGACACTTGGACATAAATCCAGCATATGCCAACTTCAGACGGACATATAAACAATGATTAAACTATACAACCCCCCCTTGATCATACTGACTTAGTCACCTCCACCCACCATATTATAAATAATATAAAATACACATACATGCACACACCCTACACCACACCAAATGTGATCAAAAAATGAATGAATGTTTAAATTAAAAAAAAAAAAGAATTGCCATTAATTCCCCTCAAAATACTCCCCTTGCTTCAAACACATTTACCCCATTGTTCTTGCCACTTCTAGAAGTCCTCTTTCATGAGTGCCTTTTAATTGCGCTGTCATGGCTGCCTTGAATCCGGAATTGATTCAAAACGTTTACCTTTCATGGTCATTTTGACTTCGGGGAAGAGCCAGAAGTCGCACTGTGCCAGATCCAGTGAATAAGGTGGATGAGGACACACCGTAATATTTTTGACAGAAATTGTGTTCCAGAAGCTGTGTGTGACACGGAACGTTGTCATGATGGAGGATGAAACGGTTTGCCCGTTTCTCAGGTCGTTTTCTACACACATTGGTCCTTAAACACTCTCATAAGCCCTTATATTTAGAGTTCACCATAGTGTTCCTGGGTAAAAACTTGGCTCACACGATTCGATAAATGTCAAAAAACACAATCATCATCACCTTGATGTTGGATCTTGACTGACATGCAGGAGTTTTCTCCGCAACATGGCTGGACTTTCCCTTAGAGTTCAGTCATCCGGGAGAGACTCGGAGTAGAGTTGCTGCTCCTCTGCATTGAGAGGAGTCAGTTGAGGTGTTTCAGGCATCTGTTTAGGATGCCCCCTAAAAGCCTCCGGGAGGGGGGGTGTTCTGGGCATGTCCCATTAGGAGACACACTAGAGGGGGTCCCCCTGGAGGAGGTGGCTGGGGAGTGGGAGGTCTGGGCTTCCCTGCTTAGGCTGCTGCCCCCGCGACCCGACATCGGATAAGCGGTGGACAATGGATGGATGCAGGACATTGAAGCAGCCACAACAGCGCAACTAAAGACACTCGCAAAAGAGGACTTCCAGAACTGCTTCTGGAAGTGGGAAGAATGATGGGATTAGTGTGTTCGAAGCGAGGGGGTGTGCTTTGAGGGGGATTAATGGCAATGTGTCTCTTACTGTAATACATTTTCTTTCATTTAAACATTCACTGTATTTTTTTTGATCACACTTTGTAATATGCGTGCCTGGATGTTCTTGGCGTGCAGTCCCAGTCCTCCTTCGTTCTCACAGTTGACGCTGCTGTTCAACCTGTGCTGTAGGTCAGTGAAACTGTTGTGTGTGTTTCTCATGTCATCTTACATTATCTTGAGCATTATAGCTTCAATAAAGATAATGAGATTTGAGAAAGCTCAAGAAAGACCCAAAGGCCATTTCTTTGAATATGAAACTTAAAGCAGTAAAGCATAGGCAAACGACCGTAATAAGTAGTATTAAATGAAGGGAAAATTAGTACTTGTGTTTTGTTTTGATGACTAATTTTATAATTACTCTATTTTGCCCTTTTTACACAGTGTGTATACTGTATTTATAAATGTTTCTGTATTTGTACCTTTTATATATACGTTTTTCACCATTTAAGATGCATCTGATGAAGGTCCAACAGCTTAAATTGTGTTGTATTTTTATATTCTATTGTACGTCATGTACTGCACAAGTGCTGGCAGGCATCATAGTAAAGTCACAATTGAAGGGCATTTCATGCATTGTGTGATTGTAAAGTAAATTAAATTTGGGATTCTATTTCTCCAGGTTCAGGTCCAGCAGGGGAAGGAGCCCCCTTGTTTTCTGCAGTGTTTTAATGGAGGGTTGATTGTACATTCTGGTAAAAGGGAAGAGGAAGAAGAAAATACACAAAGTAAGTGTGAGATTTTTTCAAACATTTTTCAATGCCTTTACCAAACCTGCCTAATCTAACGTAGTTGCAAGGAGTGTCTGAGTGTCCGAGTCGGCGTGAGAAGCGTCTGTAGTTGGCGGGATTGGATTGGGGAAGCACAAGCAGTTTACCTCAACAGACCTGGCGAGTTTGTGTAAAATCAACACAGATAGTGGCCCACCTGGAATTAAGCCTCTAGAGCTGTAGGGTCAGAGACATAGATAGATAGATCTTCATTGTCATTGTCACTTTTACAAAGGAACAACGAAATTGAAGGTGCAATCAACTCAGTGTGAGGAATAAGAGTTAAAAAGACAAAAAGACAAGAAGAGAGAAAATAATAACAAACCGAATAGTAATAAATATACAAATTGCACTTGTTGACTTAAGGTCTATATTGCACATTGGTAGAATAATATGTAGCAGTTTTTTTCGGAGTTCAGGGCCATGATTGCTTTCGGATAAAAGCTGTTTTTAAGGTGGTTTGTCCTAGTTTTCATAGCTCTGTATCTCTTGCCCGATGGCAAAAGCTGGAAGAGGCAATGACCGGGATGTGATGAATCCTGTGAAATGTCAATTGTATTTTTGCGGCATCGGGACGTGTAGATTTGTTCCAGAGTGGGGAGGGTACAACCAATTGTTCTCATAATGACAGGATAGGCAATTGCCTGGGGTTTTGTGGGGAGGGTCCCCAAGGGCAGTCCCTTAAAGCATAGCATTGAGACACTATCTTATTTAATACGCTACCGTGGCTTCCCGTTTGTCTGTCTAGGATTTTAAATCACTTGTAGCTTGCAAACCGTTTGAACTATTGACCTGAAATTTGGTACACATATACTACGTGACCTCTACTATCCGCTTTCAGGGTGGTGATTGACCCCCAAGGGGGTTCCTCTTTTTATTTTTATTTTATTTTATTGTAGAATCCACTCTCGGCAGTAGGGAGGTCATGCGGCACATGCGTACAGGCTCCGTTCTCATCCCTACCACCTTCACCGTCACTTCCTCTACCTGTTCATATCTTAAGTCTTCAATCTGCATCAAGAATGATTTAAGTGCCAGCCTAAGTGAAAAATTAGTATTTGCAACACAAACACTGACTTAATCAGTTTTAATTAATGCGAAAAGATGCCGACGAAAGAAGAGAAGCTGCAGGCCGCTAGGGTGGAGAAAAGAAGAGGAGCTGCTCAGGAAGCAGCAAGCGTATCCACCTCTGAGCAAATGAATGGTAAACGTACAGAGAAAGAGGATGAAAACTAGGAATGAAAACTCAAGTCAAGGGTATTCACATTGGCACACTCCCTTATAGCTTAGCACCAACACACTTTAATAACATAATCGAAAGTGAGACGCTAACAGAGTTGAGAGTGTTAGTGACAAACTTTTTTTAGTAACGTTAAATGTAACCACAGCCGATCTTCATAAATTATGAAGAGAATTTACATGTCTGGAGGCATAAATTTAACTGACTGGATTTCTTTAAACAAATCGGCCATTTCTGATTTGGATTCAGTCTGATTCTCTTCAGGCCTCACTGTAGTCGGTTTGTGGCCAGGATCGGCAGCACCAAATCAGCCACAGCTTGAGTGGGTATACCGTGGGTTGGGGGTCTAGGAAGTCCCCCTTTTCAGCAGTCCTGACTCTTCCTATCACTGTTGCCTCTGGAGAGTGACATTTTTCATGTTTATGGCTGATTAAATCTCAGGGCTTTCAGCCGTTTAGTTCTGTTGTAATGTTTGAAGGCCTTTGAACCCAAATAACATCACAGCTGCATTGGCTGGAGCCAAAACCTACAAGTAGTTATTTTGAAACTTTCAGTAATGTCTTTACAAACCATTTTTTGTTTAAATTTCTATTATGTGCACTTTTTATTTATTTTCCAATATTACAGTCTGCAACTTGTGTTTTTTTTTTTTTTTTTATTATTATTATTGCATCTTTCACCCATTGACACAGTGGTAGTGGTGCTGTCTTGCAGTAAGGAGACTAGGGTTCACATCCTGGTCCTTCCTACATGTAGTTTGAATGTTCTCCCCATGACTGCATGCTTTTTATTTATTTGCTAGCAAAATACCCGTGCTTCGCAGCGGCAAAGTACTGCCTTAAAATTATTAAGAAAAGTAAGATGTTTAAGAGGCATTGGTGGTTGTCCAAAGGTGTAAAATATTTGGCCATTTCAGTACACTTGAAAGCGACAACCAAACAATTCAGCGGCAGCCATCAACTCACATGCAGAACCATAGGTGAAGGGCTTAAGCATTTCACTCTTCTAGTGCTCCTGTGTAGTATAATTATCTCCTGTACCGTCATCAGTCCACACCTTGAACCTGTCCCAGTCATTCAATACATAAGACACAATGTTCTTCCGGATATCAAGAGTGAGCCTGATATATAACACAAAGAATGGAAAAGGCAGTCGCAATCTCCGAGCATGAAAACCACTCGGTAAGTGACAGTTCTTTGATCGATGGTGATCACCTCGATAGACATGTTAATGGGGGTACGGTTGGAACGATAAAGGAAATGGGTATCTGAACAATATAAACTAAGTCTAAAATACCTACACAATAACTATAATCGTAATAAACAAAAAATAAAACAACGGAGAAGCCGTGGATTAAATAAAAATGCTGCAGTTATCAGCAGGGAGACGTGAATACCGTGGCGAAGCAAGGAAGGGAATGAAGAGACCAGAGCGACGGACAGCCTTATATAGGCAGGCAGCCAACTACGTGGGAGGCGTGGGGATGGGGGACCCAACGCCGCCTCACACGGCAACCGAGCTGCAGGCTATGGATGTATATATGTACGTAAGTAGGATTCAGTTAGCGTTGGGAACCCGTGTACCAAATTTCTTGAAGATGGGGCCATAAATAAGAAAGTTTAACATGGCAGACGTTGTCGACCGTTATGACCGTTACGCGTAGAATTTCAAAATGAAACCTGCTTAACTTTTGTAAGTAAGCTGTAAGGAATGAGCCTGCCAAATTTCAGCCTTCTACCTACACGGGAAGTTGGAGAATTAACCTTAAATATAAACCAACACTAAAGCTAATCTACGTTCCTGTTAGCATGCGCTAAATGACTCTCTTGAGGGTCATCAGATTGTTTATACCAGGCCTCTGCCAACTGATCACCTTCTCACTCCCCAGAATTCTATAATTTCATACACGCGGAAGTCCACAAGTGTGTAAACCTGACATGTGTTAATAGTTGGAGTTTTAGATTGGCAGAGGGAACAAGAACCCATCTTTAGGCAAAAGACAAGGTCACAATGGTACAAAGTGCTGCAGCAAGCTCCCCAAGAAGAGAATTAAAAAAGTAAAAGGTCACTAACCGGTAGAAATTAATGCTAAGTTTTTATTGTTCAAGCATATAGCAAATATAATTACCAAATACACCCATTGGCCACTTTATTAGGACCTTGCTAGTACCTGGTTGGACTTCCTTTTGCCTTCAGAACTGCTGTAATTCTTAATGCTGTAGACTCAACAAAGCGCTGGAAACATTCCTCGGGGATTTTGGTCCATATTGACATGAGAGCATCACACAGTTGCTGCAGATTTGTTGGCTGCATATCCATGATGCAAATTTCCCGTCCCACCACATCCCAAATGTGCTCCATTGGATTGAGATCTGGTGTCTGTGGAGGCCATTTGAGTCCAGTGAAGTCCTCGTCATGTTCAAGACACCAGTTTCAGATGATTTGAGCGTGGTGCGTTATCCTGCTGGAAGGGGCCATCAGAAGATGGGGACACTGCGGTCATAAAGGGATGGACATGGTCCGCAACAATACTCGGGTAGCCTGTGGCATTGAAACGATGCTCAGTTGGTACTAAGGGGCCCAAAGTGTGCCAAGAAAATATCACCACGTCATTACACCACCAGCCTGAACCGTTGATACAAGGCAGGATGGATCCTTGCTTTCATGTTGTTGCCAAATTCTGACCGTACCATCTGACTGTGGCAGCAGAAATCGAGACTTATCAGACCAGGCAACGTTTTTACAATCTTCTATTGTCCAATTTTGCTGAGCCAGTGTGAACTGTTGCCTCAGTTGCCTGTTCTTAGCTGACAGGAGTCGTACTCGGTGTGGTCTCCTGCTACTGTAGCCCATCTGCTTCAAGGTTTGAGGTGTTGTGTGTTCAGAGATGCTCTTCTGCACACCTCAATTGTAACGAGTGCTTATTTAAGTTACTGTTGCCTTTCTATCACCTCAGACCAGTCTGGCCATTCTGCTCTGACCTCTGGTATCCACAAGGCATTTTGGCCCAGACAACTGTCACTCACAGGATATATTTTCTTTTTTCAGACCATTCTCTGTAAACCCTACAGATGGTTGTGTGAGAAAGTCCCAGTAGATAAGCAGTTTCTGAAATACTCTGACCAGCCCGCCTGCAACAACAACCATGACATGTTCAAAGTCACTTCGATGTCCTTTCTTGCCCATTCTGATGCTCGGTTTGAACTTCAGTAGGTCATCCTGACAATGCCTACGGGCCGAAATGCATTGAGCTTCTGCCATGTGATTGGCTGATTAGATATTTGCGTTAACAAGTGTACCTAATAAAGTGGCCTGTGACTGTAAACAGTAATGCAATATTTAGATACAGTATATAATCAAGTCTGCATTCATTTTGTGATGTTAAGAATTTTGAAATTGATTTTTCTTTCTCCCCACCTCTGGGTTGGATGTGTAAAAACTGATATTCTGAATTACTAAAATACATAATTTTTCACTTTCCGTCATTTGCAGGTGATTGGAGACTCTACTGTGTGCGTGGAGAGGTTCCAGTTGAAGGGAACTTGCTGGAGGTAGCCTGCCACTGTAGTAGTCTGCGGTCCAGAACGTCCATGATTCTTCTCAACGTGAACAAGGCTATCATCTATTTGTGGCACGGCTGCAAGGCACAATCGCACACAAAGGATGTTGGGCGAACAGCAGCCAACAAGATAAAAGAACAGTAAGGACATTCCTGACCTAACGATTAGTTGAACATTGTAGAATTCTCCAGGATGGGACGTGGTTCACTTGCTGAAATGTTAAGTGTGCATGTTACATAAAAAAAAAGCATTAGAGGGGTACACTTCTACTTGAGGGCTTTGCCATTAGTGATGAAAGAGACATAATTTTCTTCCTATTGCTGTATGCTTGTAAAATACATTTCTCAAAATGAAAAGGATACAGGTCTGTATGGACATTAACCAGTAGTGAGTTGTTTGAACTTTCAGACATGGACTTCAATGGCAGTGTATTATGGATGCGCTGATCATGTGGCTTTATTTTTATTCTGACACCAGTCACTAATTTCATGTTACAAGACCTGTCGGAGTCTGATCTTCAAGTGTCTGAGCATCTGTGCGTCACTCTAGTTGCTGTCTCACTTTCTTTCCAACAAATGGTGCATCGCAGACATTTATAGTAATAAACTGCATTGCATTTGTCATCCCAACTATTCATGCTCTGCTTTTACGAATCCCATACAAAATGACATATAACAAACTGGCATTGCATTTGACATTCCAACAAATGGTGCACAAAATACATTGGTACAAATGCTTATGTGGCGCCATCTGTTAGAATTTATATGTCTCTGTTTTGTGCTACAATGTAAGAACACTCACAGCAGGCTTTTCAGTCTCCAATATGATTAAGCAGATAACAAGGGTGAACACTGGTTGCAAGTTGCCTGCTGTTATTACCTGCTACTTTTATTTATTTATTTTTTAAGATTGATATATTAGCTGTCTATGTGTTTAATCTCTTAAAGAAGCAACCAGTAAGCATCTGTGGGATCTTATAACTCTAAGATAATGTTGATTTGGTAGAAGAAGCCAATCAGTTTTTACCTAGGAACTCAACCCCTTTTGCTAGAAATTTCTGGAAATGATGAACTTTGTCAGCGTTTCTCCTGTAGAGCCCACGGAATATTTGCTCACAGGCTGATGCAGCATAAACACAAAGTAATAATAAATAAATAATTTATAAACGTTATTACTTCCTGCTTCTTTTTATTTATAATAACAATTAGAATGCAAAACTTGTAGAAGAGTTGTCTCTTCTTATAATGCTTTTCTGGTGGGCAGTTCTAATTTTTTTTACTACACACACAAAAAAAAAATAGATGGGGGTCCCCCAGCAGGTTAAGTGACTTCTTCAGTGTCACACTTTGACTTTGCTTGATCCTTGAGGTTTAAAGTTCAGTGCCGTGAAATCTGATTACAGCATACCTGGAGTTTATAACTGGTGTTGTTAATAAGGATGAAAATCCTCAAGCACAATAATAATAATAAAAATTGTGTGAGTGTCCATCATGTAAAGACACAATGGTAACTGTACAGTTTTGTGTGATTTTCAGATGTCCTCTAGAAGCGGGTTTGCACAGTAGCAGCAAGGTGACGATACACGAATGTGATGAAGGATCCGAGCCAATTGGCTTCTGGGAAGCTTTGGGGAGGAGAGACCGAAAAGCGTACGACTGCATGTTACAAGGTAAGATGGATTTATTTAAACAATAAACATGCTAAAAAATGAGTCCTCTTTTTAAGGAGGAAAAAAAATTACACCCTGAATTTTAAATGAATGAAGAATTAGTCCAGGTGGCTAACAGGCTGGTGCAGAATGGATGAGAATGGAAGTTCTGCTTGCATTATTTTTTCTTTCTCGATATTAAAAAGCAACAGTGTACTGAAAGGAATACTCTGCATAAAATGGCTGAAATGAGATCTAGATGTATATAATTCTGATATGTTCCTTACCCCGTGTAGTTTGTAGTGATGCCCAAGAAAAAATTTAAATCTTATGTTTTTCTGGAGAAAAGATCTGAAGTTTCTGATGTGCAAGGGTGGTCAATAGGATCAAGTTCTAACACGCATGAAAACATTCATTGGAAAAACAAAAAATAAGTTACTCGCGTTCATTTGCTTTGCCTAATGAGACACTTTTGTGTTTTCTTTTTCAGATCCGGGAAAATTCAACTTCACCCCAAGGCTCTTCCGTTTCAGCAGCTGTTCGGGCGAGTTCCTCGCTGCAGAGTATCTCTATCACTCTCGAGTGCCAGAGCTTGTCAACTCTTTGCCGTTTTTACAGGAAGATCTCTATTCTGCCCCACAACCAGGTGAACATTTGGGTTAACCGTCGCCCTTGTAACATCACACCAGTAAATTGACTCCTCCATACCCTGGTAATACAAGCAATCCCTCTTATGTCCCTGCGGCTGTCCTTCCAGCTCTTGGTCTTTAGTTTTTTACTCTGGTTTATTGTCTCTTATTCTGTTTAATGCTTTGTATATCCTGTATTTATCTGTTCTTGGTGTCCAGTATTACATATACCTTGTTCTTTCTGAGACTCAAGTGTCTTGAGCATGAAAAAAAGCACTATTTAAATGTAATGTATTTATTATTAATATTTAAAAACACTGTCGTCTGTCATTCCTGTCTTTTCACGTATGGACTCGGCCAATATTTTAGACACTGGCATTGCTATACAGTTGTCTGAGGTTTCATATGAAAGGTACTGGAATGCAGTAAACTCCGAAGCTACCCAACTAGATAGATAGGTACTTTATTAATCCCAGGGGGAAATTCACATACTACAGCAGCAAAAAATATTAAATTAAAGAGTAATAAAAAATGCAGGTAAAAAACAGACAATAACTTGAATACGGATGTCAAACCGTCCAGCTCTATGCCAACAATAGAGCCTGCCTTCCTCACCAGTTTGTCCAGGCGTATCCACAATCTGTCAAAGTTCTCACTACTAGTCATGTAGTTATCGTATCAAAGCCAGGTGGTATCCTTCACTTTCAGCTAGCCAACATTTTTCACTCCTTCGTCCACCTAAACGTTTCCACTTACTGCCCTCTAATGTTCCAGCGCCGTTAACACTAACTCAGTCCAATCAGAACAAATTTTATTTGACACATGGTTATAGGTGGCATGGTGGCACAGTGGTAGTGCCACTGCCTCACAGTAAGGAGACCAGGATTTACATCCCAGGTCTGCGTTGAGTTTGCATGTTGTTCTAGCGTCTGTGTGGGTTTTCTCCGTGTGTTCTGGTCCCAAAGACATGCAGGTTAAGTGAATTGGCAATGCTAAATTGGCCTGTGTGTGTGTAGTCGCCCCGTGATAGATTGGGGCTCTGTCAAGAGTTTGTCCCTGCCTTATGCCCTGTGCTAGCTGGGACAGTCTCCAGCACAAACCCCAACCTCCAAACCCCCCCGAACTCCCTCTCATTGACACTAATCTGGACTTAAGCGAGTGAGAAAATGAAAGAACAACGTTATACACACAGTACAATATGTAGTGAAATGCCGAGTTACTAAACTCCAAGACCGTGCATTAAGTAGAACATGAAAAGACAATAAACAGCAATATGTAACTATCAATAAAAATCTTTGTTAAATGACAGCAATATTATTCATTAAATTAAAATTATAAAAATATGCAATAAATAAGTAGTAAATATAGGAGAATTAACATCATATTATGTGTAAAAAATTTTATTCAAATTTTTGACTCGTCAAAGTAGCCTGCACCTTTTGCTGATAGGACAGCCCCCTGGTCTGGCATGGAATTACCCTTATTTTGAGCCCTTTAGTTGCTACCCATGTGCACGTGTGTGACAGCCTATATTTAATGTGTTGTGTTATCTAGTTCAACTTATGAGCACAGTGCACCATACAATACATTAAAAATATAGAACAAAAAAGTAATGCAGTACAAAAAACAAAACAACATTGAAACATAATGAGGGGGGAATAGCGTGTACTACAGGGAAAAAAAGCATACATCTAAGTAATGTGGTTCTGTGTCCAAATTTCATGTTATAAAACTTCTACATAGTTGATCTGCCTAAGCTGGCTTGACAACGTTGTCACGTTAGAAAATTAAGCAGAGTAGAGAATGTTCTGTAGTGTTAATTGAACTCATTGTTATAAAGAGTGGGTTCAGCTACAGCCATCATACTCCCCATGAACCAGAGATGCAAGTGAATGTGTGCCTGCCTGTGATCCGAGCAGAAGTGCTGTCCATGCAACATAACGAATCTTCCTAAGCCCACTCTTTAGGAGAACGCCATCATAGTTCACAAAACAAACAATTTTTTTTTTAAATTAGTCATTCAGTTTTATATGAACAGATGTTTGACCCGTCCACCTTTATGCAAGATTTTTTATCTGTGGCAATCTGTATTTTAGGAAAAAAAAATATAATTAAAATGGTTGGCAATAAAATACATACAGGGTTTTTTTTTTTTTTTTCTTTTTTTTTTTTTTCACCCATTTTTGAACAGTGGAACGTGTCAGATCACTGACATTCCTGCTAGGAGATCTTTTCATATCCAGTCCCCCTGTGGTTTTGTGAATTGAGCTGTGATGGTTTGTGGTTTCAAAATTTGAACTACTGATCATTCATATTGGCAGAAACTCAATGTCCTACATAGGAGAAAAACTGAGTGGTCCTGGGCCAGATATTTTCTTTAATTTAAACAACCAACAGACAGGTGAGGTAAAGGAGCACTAGAATCATCAGGTAGGAGTGTCCTTTCATCTAATTGGCCGGCTCAGCACTGACTGTGGATTGGCCAGTAGGGGGGAGGCAGCTTGTTGGCCGAGGTCTCCAGGACTCTGAACAAATGTGTATCCTCATATGTGAAATCATCTACTCTTGAATTTTGCTTTGTAGATTGTTGACTTACTATTGTGGTATATTTCTGAGGTGGCCTTGATACGTTGGCCATCAAACTCCGTGAAAAGGATTACTTGTGTTCTGTTTTGTGTGCCGTAGTTACTCCATTTTTGACACCCATTGCACACCCAACATACCTGAAAAGGTGTGTGTGGGTGTCTCTCTCTCTCTCTCATTTGCCTTTCCCAAGATTTCTTCCTTCAACCACGAGGGTGATTTGGGAGTGAGTTTGTTTTTTTTCTTGTCGTATGGAGTCAAGACAGGGAGGCTGTCAAAAAAAGGGGCCAGTTAAAGCCCATTGCAGAACTCCTTGCATGATTTTGGGCAATACAAGAAATAACTTGTTGTTGTATGAGTGTTGGTGGTTTTTTTTTTTTTTTTTTTTTGAATTAATGATTTAAAAAAAAAAAAAAAATCGGTGCAATTGTTACTTTCGGACAATGCTAATATATCCGTCATGTACTGGGCAAACACAACTTTAACCTTCTTCTTCTTCTTCTCCAATCGCCTTTCTTTTTAATTCCGTACTCCCCTTTTGTGTTTAGCGCTGTTTCTCGTGGACAATCATCACGAAGTTTACCTCTGGCAGGGGTGGTGGCCTTCAGATACTGACAATGCTGGCTCGGCTCGAATGCGATGGGATGCAGACAGAAAGTGTGCCATGGAGACAGTTTTACAGTACTGCAAAGGTAATGCTCGTATTTTTTTTTGTAATAAGCTCTCTTTAAAGAACATGCCTATAGTCAAAGTAATTTGTCAGGGTGTGCTTATATAGATTGTATTTTATTCATTATCTAACAATAAGTGAGATATCTTAGATGTATAATGTTACCTCAGTCTGTTTCGACATTCCCTAATCATCTACAGTTAAGAGTAAAGAATATGAAGTTCTCACTCGGAGGTACTGAGGCACCTTAGATGTTAGAATCTGGTAGACAAGTTGATTGATAGATATGAAAGGCACTCTTATAGCTAGATAAGGCGCTGTAGTAGGTAGAGAGATTGAACGAACAAATGAACATACTCCTCCTAAAAATATAAGCCATTTTAACAAGGATTAAATTGAAACCTAATGCTCTGCATACTTACACACCACACCCCATAATACAACCCAGACCTGCTTACATTCAGACGGAGAAAAACTGCAAAGAGAGCAAAAGAGCCATGAGGACCCACAAGCAAGGGACTAGCACAGCACCAGCCTATTCGGATTATGGTCAGGTCAAGGGGGCATTGGTATTCAGACCAGCTGTAGTGGATCAGTCTTTTTTTTTACCAATATAAGAGCCAAATGCCTCATTCAGAAATTTAGAATTTTTTGATGGGGTGACTTTTTACAGTCTTCAGTCTCCATTTATGGTGATCAAATGCCCACTGTAGTGGTCTCCTCATTCTGACGCTATAACTGATCCGCATCACGGTTTGATGTCTCTGCACTCCAAGATTAACCCAGAAGGCCTGTATTTAAATATATGTAAGGCCTTTTGGCCTAGCCTGGCTCTTCTCCTCTGACCTTTCACTGGATGGTCTTTTCCCCACTATTCTCTGTAAATTCTAGACACCGTCAGCAGACCTTTCATCTTTCTAATGTTTGGTCGATCAAGACGTTGATCTCTTGACTGTATCTGCATGCTATGTTGACTGATTTCCAGCCACGTGATTCTGTTTTGAAGAAGCAGGTTGCTTGTTTTATCAAGCAGTCGGAGCTTATAAAGTGGCCACTGAGCGTATCTCCATGGTGTACACGTGTATAACTGTGTATGTGTTTATACAAAATGTGTATACAGTATGGCTAATTATATACAGATGTGGACAAATTTGTTGGCACCCTTATTATAACTCTTTAAGAAGATGCTGTAAGGCTCCTGAAAAATTATGAAATGAAAAGCAATTGTCCCCGGTATACCTGCATGCCTTTTGAGATGTCATTGAGTCTGACAACACCAAGTAGCTTTAATTTTACAAAGATAATCTAAAACGGCCTGCACACATTTTGTTAGTACCCCTTCAAAAGATCCTAAATAACTGGACTATCAGTTCTCCAATCATGCAGTCAGCCATTTAGCCAATTTAAATGAAGAAAAGTCTTCTTCACCCTGCTGTTTGGTGTCATCGTGTGTTCCACACTGAACGTGGACCAGAGAAAGTCGAGCAGAGAAGTTGTCTGAGGTGATCAGAAAGAAAATTATAGAGAAGCACGTGAGAGGCAAAGCCTAGAAGACCATCTCCAAAAAGCTTGACATTCCTGCGACAACAGTTGTAAATATTATGAAGAAGTTTAAGGTCCATGGGACGGAGGCCAACCTCCCTGGACGCAACCGCAAGTCTAAAATCAACCTCAGAATGGGCACAAGGATAGTGAGAATGGCAGACAAAAAGCCAAGGACAACTTCCAAAGAGATACAAGCAGAACTCTGAGGTCCATCAGTGTCTGATCGCACCATCTGCTTCTCTGTGAGTGACAGTGGGCTCGATGGATGAAGACCCTAGAGGACCCCACTGTGAAAGAAAAACATAAGAAAAAGCCAGACTGGAATTTGCTCCAATGCATATTGACACATCATAAGGCTTCTGGGAGAATGTCCTTTGGACAGAGGAGACAAAACTGGAGCTTTGGCAAGTCTCATCTGCTCCATGTCCACAGAGGATAAAATGAAGCTACTGTGAAACATGGAGGAGGCCCGGTTATGTTTTGGGGCTGCTTTGCTGCATTTACCATGGGGTCTGTCCAGAGAATAGTGAAATCTCAAGGCTATCAAGACATTCTGGAGAGAAATGTCCTGCCCATTGTCAGAAAGCTCTGACTCAGTCACAGCCCATGGATCCTTCAACAGGATAAGGATCTAAAACACCCAGCTAGAAGCACGCAAGAATGGCGAAGAACAAAACCTTGGACTATTCTGATGTGGCCTACTAGGAGCCCTGATTTGAACTTCTATGGATAGAAGTGAACCATGCAGTCTGGAGAAGACCCCATTCACACCTGACACCGTTGGAGCAGTTTGCTCAGGATGAGTGGGCCAAACAACCCGTAGACAGGAGCAGAAGTCTCATGGAGAGCTCCAGGAATCACTTGTGTGCAGGGACTACAAACTCTAAAGGTTGTTCAACCAAATATTAGGTTAAGAGTCCCATCATTTTTGCTCATGGCATTTTCATTTGTTGTTTGAAATATTTTGTTCGATCGAAACTCTAAAGCAAAGTGAGATTTTTGTTAAATACAAAATAAACAGTCCTGGGTGCCAATTACTTTTTCAGTTTTAAGTTTTTTCAGAGACAATTATGGGTTCTTCTTTTTTTGGTGGAGGGTTACCTTACCTCGTACCTTTACCTCAGCAGCGACATTCATGTCTCTGGTGATTCTTCCCATGAAGTCAGTAGATGGGTTGGGAGAGCATGGAGGGTCATAAGGTCGCTGGAAAGGTATGTGTGGCGCTCCTGATATCTCTGCAAAAGGACGAAGGTCTAAGTCTTTAGAGTCCTGGTGCCTCCTGCATGTGAGACATGGACGCTATCCATTGACCTGAAATGGACTGGACTCCTTCAGTACTGTGACTCTTCAGAGAATCCCTGGGTTTGACTTTGTTGCTCATGGAGTACCAAATGAGGTGCATTACCTGCATTGTGAGGGAGCGTCAGTTACGTCACCACAGCCATGTGGTACGACTCCCCGAGGGTGATCCAGCTCATAAGATCCTCATTGTTGAGGACCCAAGTGGCTGGACCAGGCCAAGGGGATGCCCACGTAACACGTGGCTGAAGCAGATAGTCATTTCTGGAGGGTGGGACTGGACTGCATGTCTGTGCCTTGGGAGTTACCAACTAAGCGGTTTCGTTGTGTGGTGGGTGCGGTAACGCGCTGTACCAGTGCATACTCCCCGACCTGACCTGTACCTACAAATTTGTCCACGTCTGTCCATGCATACATCATGCACGTCTAATTATGGTTTTCTTTCTTTTAGCAAAGAACTCGAAGAAACCACCAAAATCCTATTTAATTCATGCCGGATTGGAGCCGCTGACATTCACCAATATGTTTCCCAGCTGGGAGCACAGGGAAGACATTGCGGAAATCACCGAGAGAGTGATGGTACGTATGGTACAGTAAAGCTGACAAGTGGCAGCAATTTAAAGTCTGTCATTAAATGGAGTGGGATGACATTGATTTCAGTGTGTGTTTCACTTTTGACTTAAGGACTCAAATTATAGAATTAATTCTCAAGTATTTTTTTCATGCAGAAATAAGCAACTTGAATCGAGAAAGTAGTTTTACTCAATTACAGAATGTACTCCACTATTTTTGTAAGCTTTTCAGCTCTGTAAAATAGTTCAAGGTATCTCTCAAGTGTGTATGTGTTCATAACTTGTTCTGACTTATTGAGTTGTGCCTTTTTATCATACGTTTGTATTTTTTTGCACTGATTTCTGAAAGGGTGTTTAAAATTTTGGTATATTAAGAGCCTTGGTGTCAACTGTGAAGTTCTGTTTTTGGTTTACCACTTTGACTACTAGGTGGCATTGCAGCACCCCAAACACCAGACATGACATAGCACAGACACAAGTCCCTGTATAATTAAAAGGTTTATTTACTCTAAGATCTTGCACTAAGGTTCCATAAATGGCATAAACACAACACAATTCTTCTTTCTCTTTCTTTTTTCTTCTCCACACCCGGCTCCATCTCATTGAGTGAAGAGGAGGGTCTTCTTTTATTCCGGACCCAAGAGTGCTTCCAGTGACACGACATTGCATGCAGGAAGCACTTCTGGGTCAGGTGGAACCCACCAGCCAGTTCCCCCCCCACCCCACAAAAAGAAAGGAGCAAACCTACTCCCCTTAGTTTCCTCTGGTGGCTCCCATGAGACCCAACCAGGCAGCCCATTGGAAGTCCAATCCCGATGAAGCCCTGCCAGTGTGTGTATATGAGGGACCCACCAGAGATCTGCTGCCACCTGTCAGACTGGGGGAGTCCATGGCGCCCCAGGTGGCATTCTCCTTCCATTCCTTCCAGTATCAAGGTGCCTTGGCCGTGTAGGGGAAACATCCTTTCCAGGTGGGATGCCAGCCAGCCCTTGCATTCTATGACACTACATGTTTATTCATATCCTCCTTTCTTGTTAATTGTCTCCCACATTTTTTTCTAGGAGGCAGACGTGTGCAGCCAAATCATCCTGGTGGAAGATGTCTTGGCTCGGCTGTGTAAGAGAATTTACCCACTGGAGGAGCTGCTGGCCAGGCCTCTCCCAGAAGGGGTTGATCCACTGAATCTGGAGCTGTACCTGTCAGATGAAGACTTTGAGGTACGAAACGTGAATTCAAGGACACTTTTTTTTTTTTTTTTCTTAATTTCATGATTACTGTATATACTTGGGGCAGCATGGTGGCGCAGTGGGTAGCGCTGCTGCCTCGCAGTTGGGTGATCTGGGGACCTGGGTTCGCTTCCCAGGTCCTCCCTGCATGGAGTTTGGATGTTCTCCCCGTGTCTGCGTGGGTTTCCTCCGGGCGCTCCGGTTTCCTCCCATAGTCCAAAGACATGCAGGTTAGGTGGATTGGTGATTCTAAATTGTCCCTAGTGTGTGCTTGGTGTGTGGGTGTGTTTGTGTGTGTCCTGCGGTGGGTTGGCACCCTGCCCAGGATTGTTTCCTGCCTTGTGCCCTCTGTTGGCTGGGATTGGCTCCAGCAGACCTCCGTGACCCTGTGTTCGGATTCAGCGGGTTGGAAAATGGATGGATGGATGGATATACTTGTGTATAAGTCGGCTCTTGAAACCTGAAAAATCGATCATCAAATCAGACCCCGACTTATATACCCGTTCAAAAATACGACACTTATTTTTTTTTTATTTTATTTATTTTTTTATTTTTACATCTTCTTGCTTCCTCCAATCTCGCACCAGTTTCTCAGACACACCAAATTTTGTTGCAACAGCGCAGTAACCAATTTCTTTCGCCACTTCAACAACTTTTAATTTAAAACCTGCTTCATGTTTTCTCCTGCTTGACGCTCCCTCGTAGTAAGGGAGGCTCTTACGATAAAGGTGTATGAGGGTGTGAGATACACAAAAAAGTGCAAACATCGGTTCGAGAATAGTTCAGGTATTACTGTGTGGTCACGTAGGCGCAATACATAGAAAATAAAGGCCGTGTGCTCGGTGGTTACTCTCTCAGGTGGGCATTAGCGTATCATAATCTCTTGGACAAATAGTGCGAGTTTTCCACATTCGATTTATATGACCAATATTATAAAATACCGAACATTATATAGTAAAATCAAGCCTCGACTTATCTGCTGGAGAACTTAAATGCGAATATATACGGTAGTCTCGTTGTGTTATGCTGGTCTGTTCAGTCACTATTTTAGCATGCTGATGTTTCGCCCGCTGCCATTGTTAAGTGTTAATTTGTCCTTCAGTTTAATGATTGATAGATACTTTATTAATCCCAAGGGGAAATTCACATACTCCAGCATACTGATAAAAAACAATATTAAATTAGAGTGATAGAAATGCAGGTATAACAGTCAACTTTGAATAATGTTAACGTTTACCCCCCCCAGTGGAATTGAAGAGTCGCATAGTGTGGTGGAGGAACGATCTCCTCAGTCTGTCAGTGGAGCAGGACGGTGACAGCAGTCTGTCGCTGAAGCTGCTCCTCTGTCTGGAGATGATCCTGTTCAGTGGATGCAGTGGATTCTCCATGACTGACAGGAGCCTGCTCAGCGCCCGTCGCTCTGCCAGTGATGTCAAACTGTCCAGCTCCGTGCCTACAATAGAGCCTGCCTTCCTCACCAGTTTGTCCAGGTGTGAGGCGTCTTTCCTCTTAATGCTGCCTCCCCAGCACACCACCGCATAGAAGAGGGCGGTCACCACAACTGTCTGATAGAACATCTGCAGCATCTTATTGCAGATGTTGAAGGACGCCAGCCTTCTAAGGAAGTATAGTCGGCTCCGTCCTCTCTTGCACAGAGCATCAGTATTGGCAGTCCAGTCCAGTTTATCATCCAGCTGCACTCCCAGGTATTTATAGGTCTGTACCCTCCACACACAGTCACCTCTGATGATCACGGGGTGATGCGCTGTGAATACTTTCCGGATGCACTGTAGGAGACCTTGTGAAATAACAATGGAAGGTTTATTACCACGGCTGGTTTTGGCAGTTTCTAGAACACTATTACCCTACTAGCTGTGTAAGCCTGTGCTGTAAAAAACCTGGGGTCCTAGAAACTATTGAAATCGTCAGGGAAAAAAAATTGAAATGTAGAGATGTCAGGTAATTGAAAGGGTCTACTCGGGTCATCTCTGTCCTAGGAGGATTCATTTTGCCGACGTGCTCGCCTTGCTTGTGTATTAGCGGTGAGAGGAAAAGTAAAAGGGATACCATTTTGCTGATATTATTAGCTAAGCGACGTCTGTCTTCTGAGGTTTTGTTTTGCTGATGTGCTCACCTTGCTTGTGTTATTAGCGTCTAAGCGAGTTTTCTGTTTCCTCGGAGGCAGAGCCCATTCCCCGACTCCAGCTCTCACTTCCCTACAGACACACACACACGTCCACGCATAGATGTTTATATAGTAGATTGTTTCCCTACGGCCCTCAGCCATAAATGCGAATTGCCTTAAATCGGTGCATGACTCTACGAATACAAGTAGATTTTAAACTGAAAAAGCCTTTTGAAATCCATCCATCCATTTTCCAACCCGCTGAATCCAAACACAGGGTCACGGGGGTCTGCTGGAGCCAATCCCAGCCAACACAGGGCACAAGGCAGGAACCAATCCTGGGCAGGGTGCCAACCCATCGCAGGACGCCTTTTGAAATGCACATAGTTTTTGAGCTGTGCTTTAGTGCAGTGCGTAGTGCTGCTGTCTCCTGGCCCCAGATGCCTCAGTTCAATTGCTCCAATCTGTGGTATGCATGTTAGGTTAATCGGTGTCTCAAAATTGGCTGACATCAGGCTTCACATGAGTGTGTTCAGCCCTGGATTGACATCCCATCTTGTGTGTAGTTACTGCCTTGATCCAGATGCTTCAGGGCTCTCCAGGCCTTTTATAACCCAGCACTGGACTGAGCAGGTTGAGAAGATGGATGAGTGTAATTAGTCTTTCTCCTGCTACGCTACCACGGCCTTCTGACAGTGTGATTTGTTCAAGGGGAAAGCTGCCTGGTACTCCAGACTGGTGACAGGAATCCCATCCAGCATGGAGAAAAGCAACAAAGGGATAAAGTTTTTGTGTCGTGGCATCTGCCGGGTAGTCTCTATAAGAGCAGGCTGTCTGCAGTCATAAAGTAGGGGTATCTATTAAAAAAATAAAGTGGCCACTGAGTGCACACTACCAGTCAAAAGTTTTAGAAATGCAACGAATGGTCTAAAATGGTGAAAAGCAGTGGACTTTGTCCAGTCTGCAGTAGTCCACAGCTGGTATTTCAAGGCCCCATTTTGTCCTTAAAGGATGGGCTTTCTTCCTGCCACTCGCCCTGTCAGACCTGCAGCACAACGTCTCCTCTTCACAGTACAAGCTGATATTTGTTTTTGTCGACCAGCACTGTTAAGCTGCTGTGCCCATTTTCATAGTTGTCCCTGTCTTGTCTTCTAATGCTTGCTTAGCAGTTCTAAACGATGAGCCCCTTTGTGCTAAATCTGGCCTTGTGTTAGCTGTACATGTGAGAAGAAGCAGGTTTATAAAATATTTTTTGTACAGAGCACAGTGACATAATAAACAAACTTATTACAGAGAGATTTTAATTTATAGAAAACACTGAACTGCCATGTATAATTATATGTTACAGGACAAACTAGTTTAGGCTTAATCCATTTGGATTAGGATGAACCTAGTCCGAAGTAGATTATCAACAAATCAATATAGCGCTCCAAGGACAAACTGATTTGTACTAGTCTAAACTAGTTTGGCCTGCAATCGCAGTTCCATCCATCCATCCATCCATCCATTATCCAACCCGCTGAATCCAAACACAGGGTCACGGGGGTCTGCTGGAGCCAATCCCAGCCAACACAGGGCACAAGGCAGGAACCAATCCCGGGCAGGGTGCCAACACACCACAGGACACACACAAACACACCCACACACCAAGCACACACTAGGGCCAATTCAGAATCGCCAATCCACCTAACCTGCATGTCTTTGGACTGTGGGAGGAAACCGGAGCACCCGGAGGAAACCCACGCAGACACGGGGAGAACATGCAAACTCCACGCAGGGAGAACCCAGGTCCCCAGATCTCCCAACTGTGAGGCAGCAGCGCTACCCACTGCGCCACCGTGCCGCCCGCAATCGCAGTTTCCTTGGCTAAACAGATTTATCCCATCATACTTCATACAAACCGGCTTGGCCTAGTCTAAACTCTAAAATCAGATTTGGCCGGTAACGTATATATATATATATATATTTCTATGTATATGTGTATGTTTATGTGTATATGTGTATGTTTATATGTATATGTGTGTATGTGTATATGTATATGTCATGTTTCTGAAAAAATTGAGTTCAAAAAATACCAAACATATCCATTAATATAGAACATAAGTCTTCTGCATGGCTGGTTCGCCAGAAGCTTAGATTCGGTTAGATTATACTTTATTTGTCCCCAAGGGGAAACTGAAATTTTACAGAATCTCCAAAAAAATAAATATATATAAACAAACAACTGCCAACCTACCCCAAACCCCCCACCCCCCCCCATACACACCCACCCACCCCACCCCCTCCTGAGTCACAGAGTGCTGCTGCTATCCATACAGGCTTGTAGGTGGCAGAAAGATGAGAATCAGACCAGCTTGGATTGTGCCATAGGTTTGTATTTAAAGGCATTAATATTTCGATAGAGCAGGGTCCACAAAAGGAGCAGGCCTAATAGGCCTTGATTTCTTCTTTAAAGTCAGCTTAGTATTTAAAAATAATAATAATTTAAAAGGATGAAGAAAAAAAAATCTAATCATTATTGGAATCTGACCATACTAACATACAGTAAGTTGGCTAGCGCTATCAGCCATCAAATAGATCGATAGATACTTTATTTATCCCAAGGGGAAATTCACATACTCCAGCAACATACTGATAATAACACTATTAAATTAAAGAGTGATAATGCAGGTATAACAGACAATAACTTTGTATAATGTTAACGTTTACTCCCTCGGGTGGAATTGAAGAGTCGCATAGTGTAGGGGAGGAATGATCTCCTCAGTCTGTCCGTGGAGCAGGACGGTGACAGCAGTCTGTCGCTGAAGCTGCTCCTCTGTCTGGAGATGATACTATTTAGTGGATGCGGTGGATTCTCCATGATTGACAGGAGCCTGCTCAGCGCCCGTCGCTCTGCCACAGATGTCAGTGTCCAGCTCCATGCCTACAATAGAGCTTGCCTTCCTCACCAGTTTGTCCAGGTGTGTGGCGTCCTTCTTCTTTATGCTGCCTCCCCAGCACACCACTGCGTAGAAGAGGGCGCTCGCCACAACCGTTTGATAGAACATCTGCATCATCTTATTGCAGATGTTGAAGGACGGCAACCTTCTAAGGAAGTATAGTCGGCTCTGTCCTTTCTTGCACAGAGCATGAGTATTGGCAGTCCAGTCTAATTTATCATCCAGCTGCACTCCCAGGTATTTATAGGTCTGCACCCTCTACACACAGTAACTTCTGATGATCACGGGGTCCTTGAGGGGCTTGGGTCTCCTAAAATCCACCACTAGCTCCTTGGTTTTGCTGGTGTTCAGTTGTAGGTGGTTTGAGTCCGATAACCAGCCCTGCTAGTTACATTCTTGGCTGTTAAGTCCGCATGGCTGCTGTTTTTTGACTTGAGTTTACACCCGAGGCTTTTTCTTTTCCCACCTCTTGGCCTTGCCCTTTACTCGTCTGGTGTCCCCTTCAGGTTTTGTTCCTCTCTTGAGTCCACTGCTGTTCTCCACTCCTTAAAAAAAAAAAAAAAAAATCTGAGTACAGATAATGGAAGAATTTGAAGATTCAAATCCAAAAATTGAAAATGGCAAAAGTGTAAATAAGTTTACCAGAATGCTGAAGTCCGGCGAGTGCTGAAGGGATTGAGGCCTGATATTGAATGGTTGTTTAACTCTTTTAGGGCTAATTATTTTTACTTCCTTTTGTCCCCAGGGCTGAATATTTTTCCAAAAAACAACTTTTCTAAAAAGTACACAAAGCAAAGGTTTCACACTTAGATCGACATAAAATACTTGTCACTCTGTTTTGCCCCTAAAGTAGTCGTATTCACATACGTCACTCATAAGCTGAAATGGCACTTTTTTTAAAAAACGGCTTGAAGTAGTCAAGTGGCTGCTAATCCGTTGTGTCCACCAGAAATCCACGTCCTTTGGTGAAGTCCAGCCGCCAGCTTGTCTCCCACAGATCGATGTCTCTGTAGTCCTCCCAAGGCGAATGTTTTCATAGGTGCGTCAACTGCACTAGCATGTCCAGCACTACGATCAGCCAGGGACCGGTCAGCTGATGCAAGTACCTGACTTTTGTTTTCAATCTCCAGATCGCTTGTATCAAAATCTGAGTTCGATAAATCAGTCTGATTTCGGCTATAATACGTAAAAAAATAAATAATACACAGAGTAATTTGCTTTGTGCATTTGCTTTGCGCTCTCGCCCGATGTTGATGCTATTCTAGACGTTGCTTACTCTATGCTACTCTCACACACGCAGCGTTTCAATGTCAAGTCAAAGAGTCTAATAGTCCTCCAAGCAAGAGGGTCGCCCTCTGCCTCTGATAGCCATTCTCAACCCCTTGTGTCGACATCCGCCCTTAAGAGTTAATTTGCAAGACTGCCGGTTACAGTAAGTCCTCACCTTAGACTGCCGGTCAGTCTGTCTGCACTCCATTTCTTTAAAATAAAGTATAAGCAATTGTAATGTATGCCAGTATAAGTCACCTTGTTGAAAGGGTGTCTGCCAAATATACAAGAATTTAAAAAAAATTGTTACCTGGAAGGAATCTAAGGAAACCATGGTAAATTGTTGACTTCACGTTCTAGGGGCAGCTCCTTGGGAAGGTGAGTTCAGGAAGCTTCTTTACCTCTGACTGGCACAGCACTGGCACCGGCCCTAAGCCCACCACACACTTTTTTTTTTTTTCTTGTATAGTAAATAAAAGCGTTGGTGGTCACTTTCCTTCTCTTTCCTTGTTTTGTGCAAATGGGAATGTAGCATGTGGATGGAATAAAGTCACACTTGCATGTATGCGCACTGCCATGTTGCACCACACAGTGTGTATTTTCTCAAATGATGGACTGATTTATTTATTTATTTTATTTTATTTTATTTTTCTTCCTGCAGTCATTTTCCTGTGTAGATTTTATTCACACATTGTTTTTTTTTCCTTATGCATGAGCACTTGAGTTATTGTGGCTCTTTAAGTTGTGAGTTTTCTCCATGTGTTTTCCCTTTTGACTGGGTGTCAGTTAACTGGTTGAAAATGTGATGATGATGATGGTGTGTGTTTTTTTTTTTTTTTTTTTTTCTTTTTTGGTATTTATACTAACAAACGTTGAGAAATTTCAAAAAAGATGAATGCCAAGAAGTTAATTCCTCAAATTAGCAGTGTAAGAACATGATGAAAGTACTCCCAACGAATGTTAAATTTTGACACATTTCTTATTTATAAAGTTGAACTGTGAGACTTGGTAAGATGGATGCCCAGTAAGCTTAGCATATCCAACCTGTTGCCACTTTGATGTCTGCAACCTTTTTTGGCGATAGGGATTTTTCAGACCTCCTCATGAGAACCGATAACAAATAAAGCCCTATTCCGACGGGGTTAGTTTCCTACTAGGAGGTGGGATAAAGTCACTACACCGGGAGGACCTCTAATTCGAGTCTGATACGAATCACTCATGTAACTTTTCATAGTCTTTCAGGGGTCTGTCCTTGGACCCTCATTACTTTTTCTGATTTATCTTAATGACATTGATTCTGATATAGTTAGTTAATTTGTGAAATTCATAGTTGATGCTAACATTAGAGGGATGGTAGACACTGAGGAGGCAGCAAAAAGAATTCAAAATGACCTGGACAAGCTTCACAACTGGGCGCAGACCTGGAAAATGAAGTATAATGTAGAAATGTGCAAAGTGGTACACGTCTGTCCTCATCACACGTCCATATACTTTCCTATACTTTCTTTGATATCCCTATAACTTGATTCTGATTTCTTATTCTGCCCCCCTCACATTCTCATTTTTGCCACATCCAACTTCTTCTCCTGCACTCCCATTACTGCCCATGTCTCGGCTCTATACATCATTGCTGTTCTTACTACTGTCTTAAAAAACGTGACCTTTAATTTTCACTTTAATTCTTCAATCCCAGAATAATACTGCTACCTTCTTCCTTCCAAACTACACTCTATGGGTTATCTCTGCATTTAGTTTTCCATCTTGGGCTGCCACTGATCCTTAGATCTTTAGACCCTCCCTGCAGGCTAACTTCTGACCATCTCAACAACATATCAAATTTTATTACCATCAGATTCAAATCTTCAACCCCAATTCCCCAAAGAGTTGGCACGGTAAAATACTTTTGATGCTCTTTACCCCACCTCTTGATGCTGATTGGTCATTTGACTGCTTTCACTTTTGTCCTGATGCCTCTTGCCCCGCCTCTTGATGCTGATTGGTCATTTGACTGCATTCTTTTCTCCTGATGAATCCTCTTGCCCCGCCTCTTGATGCTGATTGGTCATTTGACTGCATTTTTGTCCTGATGCCTCTTGCCCCGCCTCTTGATGCTGATTGGTCATTTGACTGCATTCACTTTTCTCCTGATGAATCCTCTTGCCCCGCCTCTTGATGCTGATTGGTCATTTGACTGCATTCACTTTTCTCCTGGTGCCTCTTGCCCCGCCTCTTGATGCCAATTGGTTATTTGACTGCATTCACTTTTCTCCTGATGAATCCTCTGACCCCGCCTCTTGATGACAATTGGTTATTTGACTGCATTCACTTTTCTCCTGATGAATCCTCTGACCCCGCCTCTTGATGCTGATTGGTCATTTGACTGCATTCACTTTTGTCCTGATTTTGAATCAAAATGCAGCACACTTGGAGCAGCCGCTAGGTGAAACGCAATACATTTCCATGTAATTGTGAGGCGTGGACATGAATTAAAATGCAGTACACTTTTGTATTTCATTTTTAATCTGGCACAAAAATCATGTGCCGAAATGAAAAGCAATTGATAATTTATGTTTTTAATTATAACCCAATAAGGAACGTGACGAAATTAAATTCACCACAAGCATATGTATTGCGATGTAGTTAACCCACTGGATTGCATTTCATTTTGCACAATTCTTGCATACTGTTCAGTCTGACTGAAAGCGAATGATCTTCAGGTTCCATAACGTTGCATTGGTTGGGTTTGTTACACAACGTCAAGCGTGTCATTCTTTAACGAGTCTCCTTTGTTTTGGACGCCATCATCCTTAAATTAACTGTAACATCCATAAAAATTCAGAATTGGTTTTGTCCACTGTGTCCTCAAGATTATGTCCCGGTTAAAGTTTGGTAATTGGACATTTAGCCGAGAGCCAACAGATTTTTTTTTGTATTACCCAGAATTTCCTTTTTAATATATGAATATTACTTCTTGGAGAATATGCTACCTGTGCTTAGATGATTTCTCTTGAAATGTGTCCCATTTTTCTTTTCTTTGTGTGTCTTTAGAAAGCGTTAGAAATGACGAGAGAGGAATTTGAAGGGCTTCCCTCCTGGAAACAGGGGAACCTGAAGAAAGCCAAAGGCCTTTTCTGAAGCTCAACAGCTGCCTGAGAAAATTGGACTCTTGCTTTGACAGATTTCGGGGGACCCCTTGCGAGACATCTGGACGAGTGGTCTTGTGGGTTGAGTGCCAGTCTACCCAAGTAAAAGGAAGCCCTTGGAACTTTTCCGGTCTCCATGTTTGCGTCTCCTGACTGTCTACGAGACCCAGCATATTCTGAGTGTGTGATGATTTTTATTTTTTAATTGCCCCCCCCACCCCAACCCTTTCATTTTCAAGTTCAGAAATTCGGATGCACTTACCGGTAGCGGTTGTCCTTCATGCTGCTGCTATAATACAGTACCTGGTCACATAACTGCCAATCAATTTTGATATGGTTCTCTTTGTAAAGTGTTATTTTTGTGTGTTAGTGCATAATAAAGAATTTATATTTATATAAACACATTATAGTAATCATACTGTACAATCCTATATAGTCACTTTAAATGGTTTGTGTCATAAAGCTATATTGATAATTGTAGAAAATCGAAATGCTTCAAATAAGAATTGAAACCTGCCATGGACGACGGCTCACGCGCATTCTGAACTCTCTCAGATGTCCGAGCTCACTTTGTTTCTACAATGGCGTCAGTTCAACGGGAGGAAACTACTTTCTATAAAAACTAAAATAATGTATAGTGCCTTGTTTTTTTTTGTGTACAGTTTATATACAGAGAGATAATAGTCTGCATTTTGATGACAGAATGTCAGCAGTTTAATATACTTTAATAAATTTAGAAGAGAGAAGAAGCCATCATGGTTGAGATGCTGTATAACAACTTTTGTGATAAAGGAGTTAGAAAAATAAAGATGCAAATTGAAATGGATCATGTGGGATGTACATTTTTTTTTTTGGGGGGGGGGGGGGGGTGCATTTTACACCCCAGGCCTTTATAATGCTGTGAGCCCTCCTGATGACTGTCCTCCTCACTAATAGAAGTGCCATGAATTGGGAAGGTTTATGCTCTCTCCTCCTCTGCCTCACCGATGTACTGTGCCCCGCTCTCCCACCCTATTCCATGGGTCCACAGTCATCCCCTTGGTTAAACTGATTTAACTCAGGATTTGTGGGGCTGGTGTCTGTCCTGACAGCAGTGACCCTAGGCACGATGCAAGTCCACCGCAGCACACACATTCACTCGGACATAGTGCCAGTTTGGTGTTGCCAGTTAACCTAATGGCCATGGCTTTGAGGGTGTTGGAGGGTCCCGAGATCAGGGTTGCCAGGTACTGAAAATACACTGTATCACCAAAAGTATTGGGACGCCTGCCTTTACACACACACATGAACTTGAATGACATCCAGTTCTTAATACTTAGGCTTTAATATGGAGTCGGCCCACCCTTTGCAGCTCTAACAGCTTCAACTCTTCTGGGAAGGCTTTCCACAAGGTGTAGGAGTGTGTTGATGGGGATTTGTGAGGTCAGGCACTGATGTTGGATGTGAAGGCCTTTACTCGCTCACAGTCTCCGCTCTCATTCATCCCAAAGGTGTTGCGGTCAGGACTCTGTGCAGGCCAGTCCAGTTCTTTAACACCAAACTTGCTCCTCCATTTCTTTATAGACCTTGCTTTGTGCACTGGTGCGTGCACAGTCATGTTGGAACAGGAAGGGGCCATCCCCAAACTGAAATTGTCCAAAATGGCTTTGTATACCTGAAGCATTAAGAGTTCCTTTCCCTGGAACTAAGGGGCCAAGCCCACCCCCTGAAAAACAACCCGACACCATAGTCCCACTTCACACTTGGCACAATGCAGTCAGGTGAGGACCGCCAAGCCCATTGGATTGCGTGACTCATCACTCCAGAGGACACGTCTGCACTGCTCTAGAGCCACGGTTTTCAAACTTCTTTGAACAAGTACCACTCGGTGAGGACCAGTAAACTGAAGTACCACTGTCAATGAATCGTTAATTTACGCCCATGTTGTTTGGAAGAAAAAGTCCCTATAATGACTATAATTATGACGTTAAAGTGATATTAAACTAATTAAGGAAATGGGTGCCCGCGCTAATAAAAGCCGGCTTGGAGTCTTCCACGCATTTACAGCAGTATACTTATATATGGTTATATGCAACATATTGGCATTCTAGCAACATCGATTCGTGGAAAATAAACGACCACACGAGTACCACTTGGCATGACTTGAAGTATCACCAGTGGTACGCATACCACAGTTTGAAAACCGTGGCTCTAGAGTCCAGCGGCGGTGGGCTTTACACCACTGCATCCGACGCTTTGCATTGCACTTGGTGGTGTCAGGCTGCTCGGCCATGGAAACCCTAATTCCATGAAGCTCTCTATCTACGCTGCACAGTTAATTGAGCTAATCTGGAGGTCTGTAGCTATGGACTCTGCAGAAAGTTGGTGACTTCTGCACACCTCAGCATGTGCTGTCCCCGCTCTGTGGCCTACCACTTTGTGGCCGAGTTGCTGCTGTTCCCATTTGCTTCCACTTTGTTATAATACCACTGACAGTTGACCGTGGAATATTTAGTAGCGAGGAAATTTCACGAATGGACTTATTGCATCCTATCACGGTACCACGCTTGAATTCCCGGAGAGCAACCCATTCATTCACAAATGTTTCTAGAAGCCGTCTGCGTGTCTAGGGGGTTGAGTTTATACACCTGTGGCCATGGATGTGATTGGAACACCTGAATTCAATGAATTGGAGGGGGGGGGGGTCCCAATACATTTGGCAATATATAGAGACACGCACACACACGCACCAGGGTGAGTCATAAATTATCTGCACTCCAGCTGTAGAATTGATTTTAATCATCTCTCATTTCATTTTCATCAACTATTTTTAATCAACTTTGCTTGACTTCTCACTATAATCAACTCTCAGAAACGACAAATACATCATTTTTCGACATCATCTTCCTGCTTTTCAATATACTTTGCCCATCAGTCAGCAAGCTTTCATATTTCTTCATTAAAAAATGTTTTAGGTTGAACCATCCACCTCACCTCACACACAAACCAATCTTTTTTCCAGCTTTACTTACTCAGTGTAATCTATAACATCTAAGTGAAAGATATCACAGCTACAGTTCAGAAGAATTTTAAAAGATCAACAACAAGAAATCCTGAGATGAATAAAGGACCCCAGGGTGTGAGTGCCCACCATTTCCATTGCGGTCCCTGGTTACTGGCTGTGATTAACTGTAATCCATGTGATTAGTGAAGCTGTTCCTGGACCATTCATTCCCTTGCTTGGTAGTGCAACTGACTGTGGGTGGCAAGCCCCTTTCAAAAGATCTCCGTGATAGAGCTGTGGACAGACGTAAGGCAGGAGATGGAGACAAAAAAGTCTCAAAGGAGCCCAGTAAAGTCCATCATAAAGAAATGGCGAGTGTTTGGTACTACTAGGACCCTCTCTGGATCTGGCCAAAGTGGATGGAAGAGTAAGGAGGAAACTGGTAAGAGAGGCTACCAAGAGGCCAATGGCCACTTTGAAGGAGCTACAGGATTTGATGGCAAAGAGTGGTCATTGTGTGCATGTGACAACAATTTCACAAGAGCTCCACCATTGTGGTTTGTTCGGGAGGGTCGCACTTCTCAAGAAAGGCCACATGAAGGCTCGTCTGAGCTTTGCCAGAATGCACCTTGAAGATTCTGATGCCAAGTGGAAAAAGGTCTTATGGTCAGATGAGACCACAATCAAACTCTTTGGCCTCGATACCAAACGGTACACCAATGTAGCTCATCATCCACAACTCACCATACCAACAAAGTATGGAGGGGGGCAGCATCCTGTTGTGGGGGGCCTGGGGCTCTCGTTAGGGTAGAAGGAGAAATGGATGGGGCAAAATACTGTCAGATTCTTGAGGAAAACCTGCTACCCTCTGCCAGAAGGTTGAAGACGGGCAGAATGTTCACCTTTCAACACAACAACGACCTGAAGCACACAGCAAAACTGACCACACAGTGGCTGAAGGAGAAGAAAGTGAATGTCCTCATGTGACCAGTCAGAGCCCAGAGCTAAATCACACTGAAAATCTGTGGAAAGACTTGAAGATAGCAGACCACCAGCACTCACCATCTAATCTGACCAAACTCAAACAGTTCTGTAAAGAAGAGTGGGGGGCAAATATTGAGTGGGCTCAATCTAGATGAGCAAAGCTGATAGAGAAGAATCCCAACAGACTCAAGGCTGTCATTAAAGCAAAAGGGGGTCAACAAAATGACATTGAATTGGGGGGGGGGGGGGGGGGGGGGTGATGCTTTATTAATATCAGTATGTCATGTTTTTGATTTTTTTTATAATTTTTCTGAACTGTAGCTGTGATGTCTTTCACTTGGATGTTATAGATTGCATTGAGTAAGTAAAGCTGGGAAGAAATATTTTTTGTGTGAGTTTTCATTTAAGGCTGTAAAGCAAAAAAAAAATGGGAATATTTCAAAGGGGGGATTATTTTCAATACCCACTGTGTGTGTATATATATATATGTATGTATGTATGTATGTATGTATGTATGTATATGTATATATATATATATATATATATATATATATATATGTGTATATGTAAATACAGGTGCTGGTCATAAAATTAGAATATCATGACAAAGTTGATTTATTTCAGTAATTCCATTCAAAAAGTGAAACTTGTATATTATATTCATTCATTACACACAGACTGATGTATTTCAAATGTTTATTTCTTTTAATGTTGATGATTATAACTGACAACTAATGAAAGTCCCAAATTCAGTATCTTGGAAAATTAGAATATCAATTAAGACCAATGCAAAAAAAGGATTTTTAGAAATGTTGGCCAACTGAAAAGGTATGAACATGAAAAGTATGAGCCTGTACAGCACTCAATATTTAGTTGGGGCTCCTTTGGCCTGGATTACTGCAGCAATGCGTGGCATGGAGTCCATCAGTCTGTGGCACTGCTCAGGTGTTATGAGAGCCCATGTTGCTCTAATAGTGGCCTTCAGCTCTTCTGAATTGCTGGGTCTGGCGTATTGCATCTTCCTCTTCACAATACCCCATAGATTTTCTATGGGGTTAAGGTCAGGCGAGTTTGCTGGCCAATCAAGAACAGGGACACCATGGTCCTTAAACCAGGTACTGGTAGCTTTGGCACTGTGTGCAGGTGCCAGGTCCTGTTGGAAAATGAAATCTGCATCTCCATAAAGTTCGTCAGCAGCAGGAAGCATGAAGTGCTCTAAAACTTCCTGGTAGACGGCTGCGTTGACCTTGGACCTCAGAAAACACAATGGACCAACACCAGCAGATGACATGGCACCCCAAACCATCACTGACTGTGGAAACTTTACACTGGACCTCACGCAACGTGGATTCTGTGCCTCTCCTCTCTTCCTCCAGACTCTGGGACCTTGATTTGCAAAGGAAACACAAAATTTACTTTCATCAGAGAACATAACTTTGGACCACTCAGCATCAGTCCAAAGGCGAGACGCTTCTGACGCTGTCTCTTGTTCAAGAGTGGCTTGACACAAGGAATGCGACAGCTGAAACCCATGTCTTGCATACGTCTGTGCCTGGTGGTTCTTGAAGCACTGACTCCAGCTGCAGTCCACTCTTTGTGAATCTCCCCCACATTTTTGAATGGGTTTTGTTTCACAATCCTCTCCAGGGTGCGGTTATCCCTATTGCTTGTACACTTTTCTCTACCACATCTTGTCCTTCCCTTCGCCTCTCTATTAATGTGCTTGGACACAGAGCTCTGTGAACAGCCAGCCTCTTTAGCAATGACCTTTTGTGTCTTGCCCTCCTTGTGCAAGGTGTCAATGGTCGTCTTTTGGACAACTGTCCAGTCAGCAGTCTTCCCCATGATTGTGTAGCCTACAGAACTCGACTGAGAGACCATTTAAAGGCTTTTGAGTTAATTAGCTGATTAGAGTGTGGCACCAGGTGTCTTCAATATTGAACCTTTTCACAATATTCTAATTTTCCGAGATACTGAATTTGGGACTTTCATTAGTTGTCAGTTATAATCATCAACATTAAAAGAAATAAACATTTGAAATACATCAGTCTGTGTGTAATGAATGAATCTAATATACAAGTTTCACTTTTTGAATGGAATTACTGAAATAAATCAACTTTGTCATGATATTCTAATTTTATGACCAGCACCTGTATGTGTGGGTGTGGGTGTATTCACATGAATACATAATTATGTAAACCATAATACAAAGTTTAAAGTGCCCACTGGCCATTTAGTGGCAGGAAATGTGTCCTCCATTTTTCCAAAGTCCACTCCTCCACCCCTCTCCGCAGTTCAGTCCATAGAATTGAGAAGCCTTTGACATAAATAACGTGCCGTTTACCTCCTCAGACAGCGGCGGTGTTGTACTCCTCAGAACCAGAAAACGGACAAAAAAAACCCCCTGCAATTTCCAAAGCGGCCACAGGGTGGCGCCTAAAGCCTGCACATCAGATCGGTGAGCTGCACTTTCCTTTCGAATTGACGACAGAAGTTGCAGCCTGTTGAGCTGAGCAGCCGCTGCCCCCTTAACAGGCTTGAAAATGACTCATGGAATGTAATGGAAAACTTGAGTGAAAGGGGGGAGAAAAAAAATAAAAAAGCAAAGTGAAGAAAACCCCAAAATCATGTTCAGTGGCAGCAACATAAAAGGAGAGGTTTAGGAAGATGTAGTCATTATTTTATTTAAAATGGACATTATGTGCTTCTTGTTGATGCAATCAACTTCCACTCCCCCCACCCCAATATCTCAGATTGTGGTTTAATCGAAATTATAAAATGGATGGGTGAGCATCGCATTGATTATTTTACCTGTTAACAAGTAATATCTTCCAAACCAGAGTTGAACCCCCCCCCCCCCCCCTTGACCCTGGTGGTCCTGTGTGACTGAATTATAACTGAGATGAGAAACTGAATGGATCATCATCATCATCATACAATGTACTTTATTCAAAAGGCCTACAATCTGCAGAGACTACTTTTATGGTTGTCTTCTCTGCATGGCTGCCTCCCTACTGCCAGCGTCTCTCCCAGGTCTAGGTGGTCTCACCGGAAATTTTCAAGCCATAAATGTCATTTCCTATTATTATTTTTGTGGCAGTGGAAAAGCAAGAGATTCCAGGGGGCTGGAGTTCTGGAAATAACTGGGTTGGCAAGGCATAAGTCGTACTTGTTTTCTTAAACTTTATGTGGACTGGAGGTGAGTTCCTGGCCACCCACCCTTGAAGTTTACCATGGCTCGATTCAGTAATTATGCCAAAGACTGGGGCAGAGGGGTCCACATTGATGTTTTGACTGCAGATGATATAGCAAAGATTGATTGTGTTTGGGGTCCCTTTGGTGTTGTACTGAGTGCCATTGTTTGTTTAGTGGAGTTTATGTGGGTCGATACAATGCTGCCCATCACCTTGTCCACCCTAGTCCTAATCGTGCATCTTCTAGTCTCTTCACTCAATGGTACCTTTTGCCTAACCTTCATGTCTATGAAAGCCAAGTATTGTGAGCATCCATTAAGGGCATAATTGATAAAAAGAGTTTGCTATCCTCTGGATTCCAGTGTTGCCGGCCTAGGGATCCAAACTATAAAAGGGGGAGAGTGTGAGAGAGACCACCATGGCTGCATATTCAGCTGTCTTCTGTTCACGACTGTATGGCTACGCACAGCTCAAATGCAATCATTAAGTCTGCGGATGACCCAGCGGTGGTGAGTCAGCCTACAAAATGGCGACACGATTGGTGGAGGTGTACAAGTGCAGCCATTTGTCTCTTAATATGGAGAAGGGGAACGAGATGATTGTTGACTTCAGGATGGCCCATGCAGTCCACACATGACTGCATAATAAGTTGCATTTATAGAGCGCCTTTCACAAACCCAAGGTCGCTTTACATACCGAGGAAAAAAAATAATCACACAGATGACAAAAGTTCATCGAAGTGGAAAGTGTCGAGTTGAGATTTAAAGGTGGAGAAAGAGGAGCAAACTCGGAGAGACTGAGGAAGAGAGTTCCAGAGTTCAGGTGCCATAACACTGAAGGACCTGCTTCCCAGGGTGGAGAGTCTGGTGCATGGGATGTGGGGGACCCTGTGATGGAACTGGTCAAGACCACCCAATTCCTGGTAAATGACCTCACTTGGTCAAATAACACCACCTCCTTAGCCAAGAAGGTGCAGGAGGACCATCTCCACATCCTTCAGTGGCAGAACAAGGCGACTTTACCACTTCCCCATTTTTGCCACATTCACCAGGGCAGGGGTCTCCAACTCCAGTCCTGGAAGGCTGCAGTGGCTGCAGGTTTTCATCCCAACTCTTTTCCTAATTAGTGACCAGTTTTTGCTGCTGATTTCCCTTTATTTGAATTGACTGCTCTTGAGACTCTGACCACTGAATTGATTCTTTTTCCTGAAACGGCACCTAAACAGAAATTTGATGTGAAGAGAGCCAACAGATGAGCAACGAAGTTGGGGCCTCAAACTCCAACCAACTTCACTTCATTTACAGTGCATCCAGAAAGTATTCACAGCACATCACTTCTTACACATTTTGTTATGTTACAGCCTTATTCCAAAATGGATTAAATTCATTTTTTTCCTCAGAATTCTACACACAACACCCCATAATAACAACGTGAAAAAAGTGTACTTGAGGTTTTTGCAAATTTATTAAAAATAAAAAAATTGAGAAAGCACATGTACATAAGTATTCACAGCCTTTGCCGTGAAGCTCAAAATTGAGCTCAGGTTCATCCTGTTTCCCCTGATCATCCTTGAGATGTTTCTGCAGCTTCATTGGAGTCCACCTGTGGTAAATTCAGTTGACTGGACATGATTTGGAAAGGCACACACCTGTCTATAGAAGGTCCCACAGTTGACAGTTCATGTCAGAGCACAAACCAAGCATGAAGTCAAAGGAATTGTCTGTAGACCTCTGAGACAGGATTGTCTCGAGGCACAAATCTGGGGAAGGTTACAGAAAAATTTCTCCTGCTTTCAAGGTCCCAATGAGCACAGTGGCCTCCATCATCCGTAAGTGGAAGAAGTTCGAAACCACCAGGACTCTTCCTAGAGCTGGCCGGCCATCTAAACTGAGTGATCAGGGGGAGAAGGGCCTTAGTCAGGGAGGTGACCAAGAACCCGATGGTCACTCTGTCAGAGCTCCAGAGGTCCTCTGTGGAGAGAGGAGAACCTTCCAGAAGGACAACCATCTCTGCAGCAAACCACCAATCAGGCCTGTATGGTAGAGTCACCAGACGGAAGCCACTCCTTAGTAAAAGGCACATGGCAGCCCGTCTGGAGTTTGCCAAAAGGCACCTGAAGGACTCTCAGACCATGAGAAAGAAAATTCTCTGGTCTGATGAGACAAAGATTGAACTCTTTGGTGTGAATGCCAGGCGTCATGTTTGGAGGAAACCTGGCACCATCCATACAGTGAAGTATGGTGGTGGCAGCGTCATTCAGCGGCAGGAATTGGGAAACTAGTCAGGATAAAGGGAAAGATGACCGCAGCAATGTACAGAGACATCCTGGATGAAAACCTGCTCCAGAGCGCTCTTGACCTCAGACTGGGGCGACGGTTCATCTTTCAGCAGGACAACGACCCTAAGCACACAGCCAAGATATCAAAGGAGTGGCTTCAGGACAACTCTGTGAATGTCCTTGAGTGGCCCAGCCAGAGCCCAGACTTGAATCTGATTGAACATCTCTGGAGAGATCTTAAAATGGCTGTGCACCGACGCTTCCCATCCAACCTGATGGAGCTTGAGAGGTGCTGCAAAGAGGAATGGGCGAAACTGGCCAAGGATAGGTGTGCCAAGCTTGTGGCATCATATTCAAAAAGACTTGAGGCTGTAATTGCTGCCAAAGTATTGAGCAAAGGCTGTGAATACTTATGTACATGGGATTTCTCAGTTTTTTTTATTTTTAATAAATTTGCAAGAACCTCAAGTAAACTTTTTTCACGTTGTCATTATGGGGTGTTGTGTGTAGAATTCTGAGGAAAAAAAATGAATTGAATCCATTGTGGAATAAGGCTGTAACATAACAAAATGTGGAAAAAGTGATGCGCTGTGAATACTTTCCAGATGCACTGTCGATTCTTCATTTGAAGCCAATTCTCATTGCTAATTAAACCCGTTATTAATTAATTCCATGGCACTCATTCTGCCATGGCAGACATTTCCAAAACTGTTGATTTTCTTTTTTAAGAGCGCTGGCTGTCAAAATGTTTTGTGGACCCGAGCAGATCAACATTACTGAGGAGGCCTTCACCTTTCTTTATTTTCATTTATTGTGTGATGGACGCAGGTTGTTGTTGATGTGTCATTTCATTTTGTGTCTTAATATTGTCTGTTTGCTAATTAAGGAAAAAATAAATAATTCAGGGGCCTGAGTCTTAAGTTGTGCATCAATTAAAATTAAGGCAAAGAGTTAATTAGCAGCAACAATTGGGTCACTAATTGAGAAAAGGGTTGGAATGAAAACCTGCAGGCACTGCGGTCCTCCAGGAGTGGAGTTGGAGACTAAAAAGCTAAAAAAAAAATTTTTTTCTTTAGCCACAATTTTCGTGGTTATATGTGACTAAATTAAAGTACAGTATATTAATTCATTCAATCAATTAATAGAATAGCTACTTTCATCATAAAATATAAAAAACGACAACATTGTAGTCCCCCACCATGCTAAACAAGTTTCAAAAATTGTTTGAATCAATTCATTTATGTGTGCCCCACGATTTTATTTAGTCACATATAACCACGAAAACTATGGTTAAGGGAAAATTTATTTTTTGCTTTTTAGTACATTTATGGGCGGCACGGTGGCGCAGTGGTAGCGCTGCTGCCTCGCAGTAAGGAGACTTGGGTTCACTTCCTGGGTCCTCCCTGCATGGAGTTTGCATGTTCTCCCCGTGTCTGCGTGGGTTTCCTCCCACAGTCCAAAGACATGCAGGTTAGGTGGATTGGCGATCCTAAATTGTCCCTAGTGTGTGTGCCCTGCGGTGGGCTGGCCTGCGTTGTGTCCTGGGATTGGCTCCAGCAGACCTCCATGACCCTGTGTTAGGATATAGCAGGATTGGATAATGGATGGATGGATAGTGCATTTATGACTAAAATAAATTAAATTGTTTTACTTAAAAAAATAGATTATATTTGAAATATAATCACATATGTATTTCCCTTAATGTACTGTACTGTAACAAACATATTTGTAAATGATAGATAGATAGATAGATAGATAGATAGATAGATAAGGTACTATATAATAGATAGATAGATAGATAAGGTACTATATAATAGATAGATAGATAGATAGATAGATAGATAAGGTACTATATAATAGATAGATAGATAGATAGATAGATAGATAGATAGATAGATAGATAGATAGATAGATAGATAGATAAGGTACTATATAATAGATAGATAGATAGATAGATAGATAGATAGATAGATAGATAGATAGATAGATACTTTATTAATCCATCCATCCATCCATTTTCCAACCCGCTGAATCCGAACACAGGGTCACGGGGGTCTGCTGGAGCCAATCCCAGCCAACACAGGGCACAAGGCAAGAACCAATCCCGGGCAGGGTGCCAACCCACCACAGGACACACACAAACACACACACCCACACACCAAGCACACACGAGGGCCAATTTAGAATCGCCAATCCTCCTAACCTGCATGTCTTTGGACTGTGGGAGGAAACCGGAGCGCCCGGAGGAAACCCACGCAGACACGAGGAGAACATGCAAACTCCACACAGGGAGGACCCGGGAAGCGAACTCAGGTCTCCAGGTCTCCCAACTGTGAGGCAGCAGCGCTACCCACTGCGCCACTGTGCTGCCCTACTTTATTAATCCCAAGGGGAAATTCACATACTCCAGCAGCAGCATACTGATACAAAAAAAAATATTAAATTAAAGAGTAATAAAAATGTAGGTAAAAACAGACAATAACTTTGTGTAATGTCAACGTTTACCCCCCCCCCCCCCCCCCCCCCCCCCCGGGTGGAATTGAAGAGTCGCATAGTGTAGGGGAGGAACGATCTCCTCAATCTGTCATATTTGAAGTTTCTGAAAGGTCATTCATGGCTTATGTTTTAAGCTGGAAAAAAAAAATGAAAACACAGGCGTCCTGGTGAATCCAGCGTATCGCTGTCAGCACATGTAGGATGTGATGTTTAACACTCCAAAGCGTGTGTAATGTAAGCTTGATAATTTTTGACAATTTTTTAAATGATAGTTTCTAGAGATGAATAATCTACTGTCAGGCTAGCAGTTTTCTATAGCAGGGTGTCCCCCAACTCCAGTCCTGGAGGGTTGCAGTGGCTGCAGGTTTTCATTCTAACCCTTTTCTTAATTAGTGACCTGTTTTTGTTGCTAATTAACTTCTTTTGAATTCATTTTAATTGACTTGTTTTTAAAGTTTTGTTCCCCTGAATGTCTTCATCGTTCCTCTGAATTACTTCGTTTCTTTGCTTAAACAGAAATGAAACATGAAGTGAGGGGGCCAACAGAAGACCAACTAAGTCAGGGCCTCAAACTCCAACCAGTTGCTTCATCAGGCGCCGATTCTTGTTGTTAATTAAACTCGTCCTTTAATTCCATGGCTTGTTGTTGCTCTCCTTGTGCAATAGCAGACATTTCTGTAATTGTTGATTTTCTCCTTTCTAAGAGCTCTGGTCAAATGTTTTGTGGACTGAGCGGATCAATATTCCTGAGACCTTCATCTTTCTTTATTTTCAGATATTGTATGATGGACACCAGTTGTTTTGGCTCATTTTGTATCTCGTTATTGTTTGGCTGCTAATTAAGGAAAAAGAAACAGTTAAGGGGTCTGAGTCTTCAAGAGCAAGTCAATGAAAATGAATGGAAAAGAAGTTAATTAGCAGCAAAAACAGGTCACTGATTAAGAAAAGGGTTAGAATGAAAACCTGCAGCCACTGTGGCCCACCAGGACTGGAGTTGGAGACCCTGATCTATAATATTAGAGCATGTGTTCTAATGAATTTAGGTTAATTTCCCCTTGGGATTAATAAAGTATCTATCTATCTATCTATCTATCTATCTATCTATCTATCTATCTATCTATCTATCTATCTATCTATCTATCTATCTAGAAAAATTACTAATAATGGAAAGTTAAAATACATAAAAGATCAATATATATTAAAATATAATGAAACTTCTATATACTCTAAATGTATTGTAAAATAAAACTAGAATTTACAGTATATTTAACAGCATGATAAAAGTATTTTGTCCCCCTGGAGTTTCCGTACCTGAGAGGGGAGACGCTCTTCTGGTTTTTGTTTTTTGTTTGAATAACTGCGCTTAAGGGAGATTTGCCTGTGGTGTTATCTTTGGATTAATTTTACTTGAAGTCGGAATATTCTCCACACCAACCTGCTCCGCTTCTTTATTTTATGAACAAGGAGCATGTAAGTGAACACAGAAATGTTTGGTTATGCATGTGTAAGATAAGGATGACTTCAATCATATTTTGCTCTTTGTTAATGTTCAGCTTATTTAAGCCATTGTATGCAAGTGGACAACACTGAAGTGGACAACACTGCTGCTGCTCTTTAAGCATTCGTTCATTTGCACCCGTGGTCACTTTGTTGACTATTAATTGAGAGTTAATGTTGCATTTTGTTTCTTGAAAAATTCCAAGTTATCAGTAATTTGCTTTTGTATTGGTTTTGGTATTGGTGCCGAGGTCAAAAGTTTGACATCAATCCTACACGACTCCATAATCAAAGCATTGTCTTACAGCATCAAAGTCAAAGGCCTGTGTCTGTGTATCTCTCACTGGAGAAAGTCATTCAGGGTGTTGACCCAAAACACAATGCAATCCCCTGTCAGGCGTGTGTGTGCCTCAGGACCGTCTTCCTGGCTCAGCTAAGGTAAGCGCTACCACTCCAGAACAACATGGGGCGCTGTCACTAACTGGCCCCACTCTCTCTCTCTCTCTCCTGTAGCTCAGAGAAGACGCCCACTAAGAGCACATAACCCCGCCCACAATGCCCAGAGCAGGCTCCACCCCTTCCAGTTAAAACAGACAGCCCCAGAATGTGGAGTCTCATTCCTGACTCAGATCCTGAAAATGACAAGACTGTGTAAAGAAACTCTTAGCAACACACTCCAGATGGAGGTTCTTTTTAATTGTCCTGGTTTCTGTTTGGCCATCTTTTATGCTGTGCCGCAGTGCATCTTTTTTGCTTTCTGTCAGTAATAGGGTGACCCACTTGGTCCCCAGTACTCTTCACTACATCTTCGAGGACTGTCCACTCAGTCACACCCCATACTTGGGTACATACGCGCTGATCATCACCCAGTTATGAAATCAGCACTGTAGAAAGCTGAAAGTGTGTGTGTTTGTGTGCCATACCCATACTGTGTTAGAGAATTTGTGCTGCTGGTGGAGTTACAATTACCAATTTGTTCTAAGGTGATAGTTCTCAAACTCCATCCTGGGGACCACACGTGGCTGTAAGGTTTGTCCCAGCTACAGTAACTTCTGGTTCAATTGGACTCCTATCTGTTTCAGTCATATGAAAAAGTTTGGGAACCCCTCTTAATTCTTTGGATTTTTGTTTCTCATTGGCTGAGCTTTCAAAGTATCAACTTCCTTTTAATATCTGACATGCCTTATGGAAACAGTAGCATTTCAGCAGTGACATTAACTTTATTGGATTAACAGAAAATATGCAATATGCATCATAACAAAATTAGACAGGTGCATAAATTTGGGCACCACAACAGAGATATGACATCAATACTTAGCTGAGCCTCCTTTTGCTAATCTAACAGCCACTAGACGCTGTCCTCCTATAGCCTTTGATGAGTGTCTGGATTCTGGATGGAGGTATTTGTGACCATTCTTCATATCAAGTCTCTCCAGTTCAGTTCAATTTGATGGACAGCCTGCTTCAAATCATCCCATAGATTTTCGATGATATTCAAGTCAGGGGACTGTGACGGCCATTCCAGAACATTGTACTTCTCCCTCTGCATGAATGCCTTTGTAGATTTCCAACTGTGTTTTGGGTCATTGTCTTGTTGGAATATCCAACCCCTGCGTAGCTTCAACTTTGTGACTGATGCTTGAACATTATCCTGAAGCATTTTTGATATTGGGTTGAATTCATCCGACCCTCGACTTTAGCAAGGGCCCCAGTCCCTGAACTAGCCCCACAGCATGATGGAACCTCCACCAAATTTGACAGTAGGCAGCAGGTGTTTTTCTTGGAATGCGGTGTTCTTCTTCCGCCATGCAAAGCGCTTTTTGTTCTGACCAAATCACTCCATTTTTGTCTCATCAGTCCAAAGCACTTTGTTCCACAATGAATCTGGCTTGTCTAAATGAGCATTGGCATACAACAAGTGACTCTGTTTGTGGCGTGAGTGCAGAAAGGGCTTCTTTCACATCACCCTGCCATACAGATGTTCTTTGTGCAAATTGAGCTGAATTGTAGAACGATGTACAGATACACCATCTGTAGCAAGATGTTCTTGCAGGTCTTTGGATTTGATCTGTGGCTTGTTTGTAACCATTCTCACAATCCTGCTCATATGCCGCTCCTGTATTTTTCTTGGCCTGCTGGGTTTAACAGCAACTGTGCCTGTGGCCTTCCATTTCCTGATGACGTTCCTTACAGTTGAAACTGACAGTTTAAACCTCTGAGATGGCTTTTTGTAGCCTTCCCCTAAACCAGGAGACTCAACAATCTTTGTTTTCAGATCTTTGGAGAGCTGCTTTGAGGATCCCATGCTGTCACTCTTCAGAGGAGAGTCAAAGGGAAGAACAACTTGCAATTGACCACCTTAAATACCTTTATATCTCATGATTGGACACACCTGTCTATGAAGTTCAAGGCTTACCGAGCTCATCCAACCAATTTGGTGTCGTAAGTAATCAGCACTGAGCAGTGACAGGCATTCAAATCAGCACAATGACAAGGGGACCCACATTTGTGCACAGCCAGATTTTCACATTTGATTTAATTTCATACAACTAAATACGGCATCACTAAAAATCTTTGTTCAGAAAACACCGCAGTACTCAGATGTTCCTAGGAAATGAAAGACAGACCACTGTTATCTTTTTGTTGAAAGGAGAGTCAATTATTATACAGGCTGAGAGGGGGTCCCAAACTTTTTCATATGACTGTATATTTCAGTCAGGGTTCCTCCCCTGGCTGGGGTTCAAAACTTTGTTTAATGTCTTTTTTTGTTTATGTTTGATTATTTTGTTCTATTATGCTAGAAATTTGATAAATACTTTAATATTTTATTAGTTTGGGCATTGTTTGCTTTCTTTGTGTATAAGCTGCCTTTGTTGTGTGCCTTGTGAGTGTTTCCCCCAAGGAGTGGGGCCACCTGTCTATCACCACCTGGCACTGCCCACGACTCTATAAAGGCGAGAGTCTCCCTCAGTTCCTGGCTGTTCATTTTGAATGCGTTTGTGGTGTGGTGAGTTTACTTGTTCTCATGGTTTACAGAAGCAGCGTCATTCTCGCTAGGTGCTCTTATTGCAATACGAGTGCAGTGATTTGCTCCAATTATGTTAGAAGAAACGGGCACGGTTGCAAATGACCTTTTTATGTTGGCAAAATCCTGTTATATTTTATGTATGTGCACCCACAGTCAATGAAAAATGGATGTAGTGCCTCGTCGATCAGTTCATGGCCTCCAGCACATGATGGAGTGAAGCTTGGCTGAGATATTCCTGACCTGACGGCCAGTTCCCTGAGAAGTGATAACTGGTAGCCGAAATAAACTGACGGAAAAAAAAAAAAAAACTTCTTCCTTGTAAATACGCAGCATACAATCCGTGCATCATATTAATCACTTTTCAGGTTTAATATATTTGTCACGTCAGCACACATTATAATAACGGCTCAGTGATATGACTTATAATGAGTGTGAGTCGTCATTTAGCTGGTTTGGCTGCTTTTCCCTATTTTATTATGGGTGCCGTCATTTCCCAGTTTCTCTGAAATGTTGTGTATGCAGGGATCAGAGCTACTGCAAATATACATACATTTGCATTCACACATTTCGGGCCTCTTCATGTGCATACGCAAGTTTATCAATGGATTCTAGGTTTGGTAATAAATTAAATATCTGTGCATTGCACACACAGTGCATTGTAATCTACTCTATATATAAAATCCTAAGCCTAAATGTGCAACGATCTTGTGCAACGATTTTATGTCTCGTTTTTTTGTCACGATTTAAATTGGGCTTATTTTAAAACCTACATATATATATTTGGTATCATTCTTTTCAGAATTTATCGAACTTTAATGTGATGTTGTTAGATTGTCATATTTTTATTCCGTTTTTAAATTATAAACTAAAAAATATCAAGAACTCACGTCCCGTGAGACGAGACTTTGTGCCACGAGATTTAACCACGCCCGGGGCTGGAAATAAAAGACAAAGAGTAGATAACAAAGTGGAATGTCATAGAGACAAGGCAGTGAGACAAAAGGACAGCTGCTGTATAGGCTTCGAAATGTTCGAAGTGCCACGCAAGATGCAGATCACGCAGTAGCGGCAATGGCAACGTGAAGTGGCTGGCGAGCGAAGTGAGCAGGGTGGCCACCCCCTAGTCTTAATATACACTGCAAAGAATTAAAGCATCCCACTAATGAAATACTAACAAACATCCTGATCATGAGAGCTTTTCATCCATCATACTTTAAAATTTTCATATTACCCTCAGGACGGGTCAGGTCAGGTTAGGTTGGGGAGCGAGCACTGGCACAGCATGTTGCCACACACACACCACACGATGTAACAGCCCCCCAGGCAGACACGCGGTCCAGTCCCACCCTCTGGAAATGACCCTCTATCTGCCACAGCCAGGTGTTACGTGGGCATCCCCTTGGCCTGGTCCAGGCAACAATGAGGGTCCTGTGAGCCGGATCACCCTCAGGGAATCACACCACATGGCTGTAGTGCCGTAACTGACGCTCCCTCACAACGATGACAATGTGCCTCATTTGGGACTCTGTGAGCAACACAAAGTCAAACCAGCGGTACCCAGAGACACAGTACTGAAGGAGTCCAGTCTTCATCTCAGGTCACTGGAGAGCGTCCATGATTCACAAGACAGGAAGCACCAGGACTCTAAAGACTTGGACTTTTGTCCTTTTGCAGATATCAGGAGCGCCACACACCCTTTTCCAGCGACCTCATCATCCCCCCATGCTGTCCCAATCCGTCTACTGACTTCATAGGACGAGTCACCAGAGACATGAATGTGTTATCTAAGCCCCTCAATGAGGTTCGGCGCTCTCTCCACAGACAGACATACAGCTGATGGTCGTGCCCATTAAAAGCCTGGATCTAATTACCCTCACTTTTTGAAATATTGTGCTAACAAGGCAAGGCGCTATATAGACAGAAGATTATTTGACATCTCTGCTGGCCCACCGTGCTTACCAAAGTTTGCAGGATGCTCTGGACTGTCAATTCAATTGTCAATCCTGACGTGGAATCCCATCTTTGTGTCACTTGTTTTATTATCTCACACCTCCCAGCTGAGAGCTCCGAGGGGCTTTAACTTAATCAGCACACAATGACTTGACGACAAGATAGCATCTGAAGGAAAATATTAGACAATCCACTGACCTGCGATTCACCCTGATTTAAAAAAGAAAAAAAAAGAAAGGCAGCCAGGCAAAAGTGAAAATCTCACATCTTTCGAGGGAGCCACGCTGAGGGCAGCGCAGGTCTCAGCTGTTGTGTTGTTACAGATGGGAAACATTTACAGTTTAATAACGGAGCCCTGCTTTATATCAGCTATTATCAGCCACCTTAATTACACGCAGGTATGCTCATCAGCATCCAAATTGTAATCAGAGTGAAATATGGCTTCGACGATATCTGATCTGGGAATTTATTTTCAAGTTCGCTTTTCCATGGTGCTTTCATTTCCTGTAATTTAGAGCTGGAAGCATTTGCGGAATATCACATGGTTCTGGTTTACGTTAAAAAATTTTAAAAAAAGGCAGTGGCAGATAGGAGCTGATTGAAGAGAAATACGTTCTCAAAATCGATTTTATGGATCTTCAATGCCTTTTGGTTTTTTATTTCCCTTATAGGTGTCCGTGGTGGCCAGAGAGCATTAATGGCTGCTAATTAGCAGTTGAATTGGGTGCAAATAATGAGCCACGAAATTGTACTTTGTAATGGCATGCCCCTCACGTTGTCATAGCAGGTGACTTCTTTATATGCAGAATGGTAAGTCAGATAGGGTGCTGGGGGTTTAAGGGGGAGTCCCAATGGACTGGTGGGGGTTTAGTGGTTGAGTTGCAGTATCTGGCAGGGTCTGGCGCTGGTCAGCACTCCAAATTGAGTAAACTCTCCTCATCCAGATAGCTCACAAACCTTATATGATGTCAAGCTGGGGTCAAATTATCAGAGTTTTGTTTAAAGTTAAGTCTCCACCACGTTCACCTGTCATTCCACTTGTCCACACCCAACAGGGCTACCAAACAGGACTACAATTCCCAGATTGCCTTGCAGGTGTGCACATGGGTGATCCAGCCAAGGGATGTCGCCACCTAGTGCATAGGGGCCATGATCGGCAGCCTCCACCTGTCCTTCCACTGTACTGTCAGCAGCCAAACCAGCTGCACTTCAGAAGAGCTCCTCCACCTGAAGCTAAGCGTGTTCAGGTCCGGCCAGCACTTGGATGGGAGTCCAACCAGGAAAAGCTTGAGTTGCTACTGGTGGAGATGTAGGTGAGACCACCGAGCAGGGGGTGCTTACCCTGTGGTCTGAACGTGGATCCCAATGCTGCGGTGCAGTGACGGGGACACTGTGATGCAAAAATGGCATCGTCCTTCGGATGAGACATAAAATCGAGGTGCTGACTCTCTGGGGTCTTAAAAGATCCCTGGGCATCCCTCGTAAAGAGTAGGGTTTATCCTGATGTCCTGGCTAAACTGCCCACCATGGCCTAGTCATTCTGGCCCCCTAATCATCCCCTGTCTCTAATTGGCTGTCTCTCTCTCTCTCTCTCACCACTTCACCACCTAACAGCTAATGTGTGGTGAACAGACTGGCACACACCATCCAGGTGGGTGCTGCACATTAGTGGTGGTTGAAGTGGCTCCCCACTCACTGAAGCACTAAATGTAAAGAATTATTATCATTAAAATTATTATTATTGTGCACGAAAGGGAACCCCATTTAATGATCTATAATGCCCTTTGTCCGCTAAATGGGTCCTTCAGCCAGGTAAGGAATCATCCATCCCAGTCAGAAAGCCAGCACATTCCTGCCATCTTTTATAATATTCTGAAAATATGTACAGTATGTATGTGTATATGTGCACAAAAGATGAAGGCTGCACAGGGCAGCTGAAATGTTGTGTGTTTTACATTCTTTTCAGCATGGAAATACCCTTTAACCTCTGACCCCACCTTTATAACCCCACCTACTCTCCCCTTCCTCATCTGCTATGTACTGCCTTTCATTCCTGTATGGCTAATCATTTTCCTCTGATGATGACACCTGATAGGCGTTGAAAGCTCAGGAATAAAAAACTGTTTGAAGATTTGTGATTCATTTTCACCCTTTCAATCTATAAATGTGCAAACCACAGATATTTGCTTCTATATACAAATATATGTGTGTGTGTATAGACAGACCTTTATCTGTCCTTAGGGGGACATTGGGATTTAACAGGAGCTCGTTAAATTAATAAACAAATAGAAGGATAGATAAATACACACTCTCACATCACATCACACACCAGAATGACAAAAAGGGAAGAAAATTAAAAAGAAAGAAAACTTCTGACTTGGCAGTCCCAGTCCCAGGGAGGCACTACACAGGCGTATTACTGGTGCTGTAAAGGAGCCCCCGTCGTGTTTCTTGATACACTTCCACTAATTCATTGGCTGAAAGTCTTCAGTGTTGGGGTGTCACAGAGAGGATGTGCAGCATTGTTCATAATGGCACTCAGTTTTGTTTTAATTCTCTCTTCTTCCAAGTGGTCCAGAGTACACCCCATAACTGAGCCTGCCCTTTTAGTTAGCTTGTTGATTCGGTGGGCGTCTCTTGAAGTGATGTGACCAGCGCAGCACACCACAGTGTAGAAAATCGTACTGGCCATTAAAGAGTTCTAAAAGATGTGAAGGACATCACTTCCAACATTAAAGGAATGCTGTCTCCTAAAGAAAAAGAGCCTGCTGTGCCCACACTGCAGAAGGGAGAAGGTGCCCTTCTACCCATCCGCAATATCTATCTATCTATCTATCTATCTATCTATCTATCTATCTATCTATCTATCATACAGTGCCTTTCACATCTATCTATCTATCTATCTATCTATCTATCTATCTATCTATCTATCTATCTATCTATCTATCTATCTATCTATCTATCTATCTCTTATATAGTGCCTTTCACATCTATCTATCTATTCTTCCATTTCTTATATAGTGCCTTTCTATCTATCTATCTATCTATCTATCTATCTATCTATCTATCTATCTATCTATCTATCTATCTATCTATCTCTTATATAGTGCCTTTCACATCTATCTATCTATTCTTCCATTTCTTATATAGTGCCTTTCTATCTATCTATCTATCTATCTATCTATCTATCTATCTATCTATCTATTTCTTATATAGTGCCTTTCACACTATCTATCTATCTATCTATCTATCTATCTATCTATCTATCTATCTATCTATCCTTCCATTTCTTATATAGTGCCTTTCTATCTATCTATCCTTCCATTTCTTATATAGTGCCTTTCTATCTATCTATCTATCTATCTATCTATCTATCTATCTATCTATCTATCTATCTATCTATCTATTTCTTATATAGTGCCTTTCACATTATCTATCTATCTATCTATCTATCTATCTATCTATCTATCTATCTATCTATCTATTTATTTCTTATATAGTGCCTTTCACATCTATCTATCTATCTATCTATCTATCTATTTCTTATATAGTGCCTTTCACATTATCTATCTATCTATCTATCCTTCCATTTCTTATATAGTGCCTATCTATCTATCTATCTATCTATCTATCTATCTATCTATCTATCTATCTATCTATCTATCTATCCTTCCATTTCTTATATAGTGCCTTTCTATCTATCTATCTATCTATCTATCTATCTATCTATCTATCTATCTATCTATTTCTTATATAGTGCCTTTCACATTATCTATCTATCTATCTATCTATCTATCTATCTATCTATCTATCTATCTATCTATCTATCTATTTCTTATATAGTGCCTTTCACATCTATCTATCTATTTCTTATATAGTGCCTTTCACACTATCTATCTATCTATCCTTCCATTTCTTATATAGTGCCTTTCTATCTATCTATCTATCTATCTATCTATCTATCTATCTATCTATCTATCTATCTATCTATCTATCTATTTCTTATATAGTGCCTTTTGCATCTATCTATCTATCTATCTATCTATCTATCTATCTATCTATCTATCTATCTATCTATCTATCTATCTATTTCTTATATAGTGCCTTTCACATCTATCTATCTATCTATCTATCTATCTATCTATCTATCTATCTATCTATTTCTTATATAGTGCCTTTCACATCTATCTATCTATCTATCTATCTATCTATCTATCTATCTATCTATCTATCTATCTATCTATCCTTCCATTTCTTATATAGTGCCTTTCTATCTATCTATCCTTCCATTTCTTATATAGTGCCTTTCTATCTATCTATCTATCTATCTATCTATCTATCTATCTATCTATCTATCTATTTCTTATATAGTGCCTTTCACATTATCTATCTATCTATCTATCTATCTATCTATCTATCTATCTATCTATCTATCTATCTATTTATTTCTTATATAGTGCCTTTCACATCTATCTATCTATCTATCTATCTATCTATTTCTTATATAGTGCCTTTCACATTATCTATCTATCTATCTATCCTTCCATTTCTTATATAGTGCCTATCTATCTATCTATCTATCTATCTATCTATCTATCTATCTATCTATCTATCTATCTATCTATCTATCCTTCCATTTCTTATATAGTGCCTTTCTATCTATCTATCTATCTATCTATCTATCTATCTATCTATCTATCTATTTCTTATATAGTGCCTTTCACATTATCTATCTATCTATCTATCTATCTATCTATCTATCTATCTATCTATCTATCTATCTATTTCTTATATAGTGCCTTTCACATCTATCTATCTATTTCTTATATAGTGCCTTTCACACTATCTATCTATCTATCCTTCCATTTCTTATATAGTGCCTTTCTATCTATCTATCTATCTATCTATCTATCTATCTATCTATTTCTTATATAGTGCCTTTTGCATCTATCTATCTATCTATCTATCTATCTATCTATCTATCTATCTATCTATCTATCTATCTATCTATTTCTTATATAGTGCCTTTCACATCTATCTATCTATCTATCTATCTATCTATCTATCTATCTATCTATCTATCTATCTATTTCTTATATAGTGCCTTTCACATCTATCTATCTATCTATCTATCTATCTATCTATCTATTTCTTATATAGTGCCTTTCACATTATCTATCTATCTATCTATCTATCTATCTATCTATCTATCTATCTATCTATCTATCTATCTATCTCTTATATAGTGCCTTTCACATCTATCTATCTATTTCTTATATAGTGCCTTTCACACTATCTATCTATCTATCCTTCCATTTCTTATATAGTGCCTTTCTATCTATCTATCTATCTATCTATCTATCTATCTATCTATCTATCTATCTATCTATCTATTTCTTATATAGTGCCTTTTGCATCTATCTATCTATCTATCCATTTCTTATATAGTGCCTTTTACACTATCTATCTATCTATCTATCTATCTATCTATCTATCTATCTATCTATCTATCTATCTATCTATCTATCTATTTCTTATATAGTGCCTTTTACACTATCTATCTATCTATCTATCTATCTATCTATCTATCTATCTATCTATCTATCTATCTATTTCTTATATAGTGCCTTTTACACTATCTATCTATCTATCTATCTATCTATCTATCTATCTATTTCTTATATAGTGCCTTTTACACTATCTATCTATCTATCTATCTATCTATCTATCTATCTATCTATCTATCTATCTATCTATCTATCTATCTATCTATCTATTTCTTATATAGTGCCTTTTACACTATCTATCTATCTATCTATCTATCTATCTATCTATCTATCTATCTATCTATCTATCTATCTATCTATCTATCTATCTATCTATCATATAGTTCCTTTCACTCTGTCTTTCTATCTATATACATATACTATATAAACACACATTGACATTTCTAATATACTGTAATACCAGACTGAACTGTGCCAGTTTCTGAGTTCCATTCCCGCTCCCAGTGGTTGTCTGTATGGAGTCGGCTCTTTCTCCTTTCCAGTCCGTGTGGCTTTTCCTGCCACATGCCCATAGACGTGACTGGCCATTCTCTACCAGCCTTTTATGAGTAGTGACTGCTTCAATGTGCCATCCTAAACAAATTATAAGATAAACCAAATAGCAGCTCCTCTAAATCTGGCACCTGATTTTCAGTAAATCACACTGGAGAGGTCTGAGTGAATGCCAGTCCAGAAAAGACAAGAAAGGGTTAGGCCTGACTGGCAGCAATCACCTGTATTCACGAAACTGGGTCACTGAGGCCTACAGGCTCGAAAAAAAAAACAATCTGATGGGCTTTCTCATCGCAGTAATGTTTCCAGCTGTGATGTTTACTGAAATTGCTATGATTTTTAAATTACCTTCCTTAACAAAATAAATCAAATTTCCTCTCCACCTGCAGCTCTGGCATTTTCTCCTGTTTGGTCGCTTTACAGTATGCCAATGCATAATAGATGAAATATTCAGTAAGAGATTTGAATCGATTGTCTGTGATGAGCTGCTCCGCGACCTAAATATCAAGGCATGCAACTCCAACTCGCCGCTGCTGACTCGGCCCGCAGGTTCAAACCCAGGTGTGCATTTGCAGGACTGCCCGACTCCACGCGGATCTTTCCTGAGGGGCGTTTCATTTTAATGACAGATAGCGGGTGAACGCTGGATATTTTCCAGGACGTGTCATTTAGTTAAGCTTGTGTATCGCAGGATGTTATGGTTATGCATGTTGGCAATTTGTGTACACTTGTTTAAACCTTTTCTCCTAATGGTTATTCCCCAATTGTGGATTTGTGAATATGAATTTTGCATTTCTTTTCTTTCCATTATTAAAAATTTTTCGCATCAATTTTCTTCGCCATGTTCTTTGTCCCCGAGGCACTGCCATTATGTGTGTGCCACGGTCTTCACATTTTTGTTGCTCAGGGAGATAAGTTACATTATCCTTATTAAAGTTTTTATTCCTCCCTCTGCCAATGGGGACTCAGCAACAAAAATGATTCACTCCATCACCATATGTGGTGACTGCAACCATGTCACTTTTTAAGGAACTATGACAAACGTCCATTGGATTGTGTCACGGAAATAAAATGAGCTGGACCTGCTCTAATCAAAAGTGTGAACTTCTGACCACAACCTGCTTCATCGTATTCCCAGTGTGAGTGCCATGAAGGACAGACGGGGAAATGGGAAAATGACTGGCCGGAGGTTTATAAAGAATGGGCCAGTGGAAGCCGGAGGCCAGCAGCCCTCATATGACAGGTGGCAGAGGTCCTCCTGAAGCATCCCAGTTTAGACACCTGCAGGGGTACATGGGAGTTGAAGTGCAGGCCTGAGATGGTGCTGTCGTGGGGAAGAGCCTTCTGATTCCCATACAACTCTGAAATGCTTCCAAGAGGAATAAGGAAAAGGAATATATGGCATGGGGCGGCACGGTGGCGCAGTGGGTAGCGCTGCTGCCTCGCAGTTAGGAGACCTGGGTTCGCTTCCCAGATTCTCCCTGCGTGGAGTTTGCATGTTCTCCCCGTGTCTGTGTGGGTTTCCTCCGGGCGCTCCGGTTTCCTCCCACAGTCCAAAGACATGCAGGTTAGGTGGACTGGCGATTCTAAATTGGCCCTGGTGTGTGCTTGGTGTGTGGGTGTGTTTGTGTGTGTCCTGCGGTGGGTTGGCACCCTGCCCAGGATTGGTTCCTGCCTTGTGCCCTGTGTTGGCTGGGATTGGCTCCAGCAGACCCCCGTGACCCTGTGTTTGGATTCAGCGGGTTGGAAAATGGATGGATGGATGGATATTTAGAATTTGATACTAACCCTCGCCTATTCTGTTTCTCTTCTACGGTACTCAAATGTGGCACTTGGTGCCCCTGCCCACCTGCCAAGTTGTTTTGCCTCCCTAAGGTAAAGTCATCTCTGCTGGAGGATCGCAGGAATCGTGGGGTAGAGGGGTCCTTTCATCGGATTGGCTGACCTCAGTTTGGGATGGCCAATAGGGGGAGGCAGCTTGATGGCCGAGGTCTCCAGGACTCTGAACAAATCCAAATCGTATTACGTCATATCATCTACTGTTGAATTCTGCTCCATACTTGGCAGATTTCTATTGTACTCTTACACTGTATTGACGATTACTTGTGTTCTGTTCTGTGTATCGTGTCGTATTGACCCCCTTTTTTTGACACCAACCTACCTGGATAGGGGTCTCTCCCTCTCTCTTTGAACTGCCTTTCCCGAGGTTTCTTCCATTTTTTTCCCTACAAGGTTTTTTTTGGGAGTGTTTCTTGTCTTCTTAGAGAGTCAAGGCCAGGGGGGGCTGTCCAAAGACAGGGGGCCTGTTAAAGCCCATTGCGGCACTTCTTGTGTGATTTTGGGCCATACAAAAATAAATTGTATTGTATTGACTTCATAGTCTCTAGTGACTCTTCCTATGAAGTCAGTAGACGGATTGGGGAGTCATGAGGTCACTGGAAAGGGGTGTGTGGCGCTCCTGATATCAATGGAAAAGGACGAAGGTCCAAGTGTTTAGAGTCCTGGTGCTTCCTGTCTTGTGAATCATGGACGCTCTCCAGTGACCTGAGATGAAGACTGGACTCCTTCAGTACTGTGTCTCTGGGTACCGCTGGTTTGACTTTGTGTTGCTCATGGAGTCCCAAATGAGGCACATGACCTGCATTGTGAGGGAGCGTCAGTTACGGCACTACGGCCATGTGGCGTGATTCCCCAAGGATGATCCAGCTCACAGGACCCTCATTGTTGCCTGGACCAGGCCAAGGGGACGCCCACTGGAAAGGGGTGTGTGGCGCTCCTGATATCAATGCAAAAGGACGAAGGTCCAAGTCTTTAGAGTCCTAGTGCTCTCTGTCATGCTATATGGTTGCGAGTCATGGACGCTATCCAGTGACCTGAGATGAACACTGGACTCCTTCAGTACTGTGTTTCTCCGGAGAATCCTTGTGTCCCGCTGGTCTGACTTTGTGTTGCTCATGGAGTCCCGAATGAGGCACATGACCTGCATTGTGAGGGAGCGTCAGTTACGGCACTACAGCCATGTGGCGCGTTTCCCTGAGGGTGATCCGGCTCGTAAGATCCTCATTGTTGGGGACCCGAGTGGCTGGACCAGGCCAAGGGTTCACCCACGTAACACCTGGCTGTGGCAGATAGAAGTGGGACTGGACCGTGTGTCTGCCTGGGAGGTTGCAAACTGGGATCCCAAGTTGCTTTGTTGTGTATTGGGTGTGGCAAACGCACTGTACCAGTGCCTGCTCGCCAACTTGACTTGACTTGTGTTGATCCCATGATGGTGTTGGGTGATACTGTGTCTGAGATTTGGGGCTCAGTGGTGCCCACTTGTGGTCACATCAGCTCTGAGCCTGTTATTAGACAGCAATCTGTTAACACCAGGATAGTGAGGAAGTGGAGCCTGTAGGCCGAAATGGGCCTTTATGATGGTTTCCAAATGACTGACTGGGAAATGTTGTGTGTGTGACGCGGTGACGATATTGAGGGTCTCAGCCACCGCATCAAAGACTACAGTAACTTCTGTGTCGCCACTGAGGTAGCCTCAAAGACCAACAACAACAGCATTTATTTCTATGGCACGTTTTCATACAAATGATGTAGCTGAAAGTGCTTTACAAGATGAAGAAAGAAAAATATATATATTTAGGAATTAGTCAATACTAATTATCAAAGAATAAATTTAGGTCCGACAGCCAGGGAAGACAGAAAAAAACAAAACAAAAGTCCAGAGGGCTGGAGAAAAAAAAAAAAAAAATCTGCAGGGGTTCCAATGCCACGAGACCACCCAGCCCTCACTAGGCCCTGCTTTCCCAACAACAAGCCCTGGATTACTGAATGGAAAAAAATAAGAGCATTGAAATCTGGCAACTCTGAGAGTGCGGAAGAACAAGCGACGCTAACAAAGCTACAATCGAAAACAAACCCGCTCCAAATAACATGAAAGACGTCTGGAAAGGACTGGACATAATTACTGGACTTAAGAAGCTGAACACCAGGGTTCAGGTGCCAGTAGAGGAAATGTGGATAACGTGAACATCCTAACGACATCAAGAACATCTGCCGCTTCAAGTGGAATGGCCAATGGTGTGTCTGACCTTCAGTATGGGATGTCAGTAACTGAAGAGCAAATGAGGAGACAACTCAGGATGCTATACACAGGAAACGCTGCAGGACCAGGGGGAGTCAGTCCCTCAGTTCTTAAGGCCCGTGTTGACCAACTCTGTGGTGTCCTCTGTCACCTGTTCAGTGTCCCTAAGGCTCCAGAAAACACCCAGTACTGTTCTTGTTCCAAAAAAGAGGCAGGCGCCTCTTCATCTAATGACTACAGACCTGTGTCACTTACGTCTCACATTATGAAGACCTCAGAGAGGCTGGTCCTGAACTAGAATAGTCCTCTTGTGGTACAACAACTTGGACCACAAGATTATCTGTCTGCTCCACAAGGCTTATTATCCTTACCTGGACAAAGCTGGCCACACTATGAGGGTCATGTTTTTTGAATTCTACAGTGTCTCAATACCATCTAGCCATCCCTGTTAAAGGGCAGACTCAGAGATATGCAAGTGGATGAGCTTATGGTGTCCTGGATGATGGAGTATCAGTCAGTGTGGGAGACTCAAGAACTGTGTGAGTAACAACACCGGAGCGCCACAAGGAACACGCCGGTCTGCTTTACTCCTCACTCTGTACACCTCTGACTGTAAATATAACAGCAGGTCAGGTCACTGGCAGAAATTCTCAAGATGATTCGGCACTTACGGGGATGAGACAGAGGAGAGGAGTCAGAAGGGGAGAACCTTGAGAACTGTCTGCTACACAACATCAGCAAAACCAAGGAGCTGCTTATTGACTTTCACTGCACCAAAGAGCCGCTATGCCCAGTCACTATTCAAGGAGTGGGTCTAGAGGTGGTCCACTCCTACAAGTACTTGGGGGCCCACATCAATGACAGGTTGGACTGGTCTCAGAACACAGAGAATCTTTATAAGATAGGACAGAGCAGGCTCTTCTTCCATAGGAGACTACAGTGCTGCTGGGGCTTCCTCCTGAACTGACAGCAACGGCAAGCAGCAATCGCCACACAGAACACATTAAATGTATGATATTTCAGCTCTTTGCACATTTAGAATCCTTAGATTTAATCTCGATACAGTGGAACCTCGGTTCACGAACGTCTCGGTACACGTACAAATCGGTTTACGACCAAAACGTTTGCCAAACTTTTGCCTCGGTTCACGACCACACACTTGGTATACAAACAAGCCAGTTTCCCTTTTGGTTTGTACATGTTCAGTCTCTCCCTGTGCAACAAGCAAGAGAGAGCGCGACACACACACACACACACACAGAGGCAGTGCGAGAGACACACACACACACACACACACACAGGCAGTACGAGAGAGAGACACACACACACACAGGCAGTGCGAGACAGAGAGCTGGACTCATAAGGTAGGAAGGCAGTTAAAGAATGCACTGGGCTTGATTTTGTTTTCAGTTCTGTTTACAGCGATCAGTTCGTAGCGTGCATTGTTGCAATGTTACTTTTCTTGGTGGTTTATTAAATTACGGATTTTTCAAATCTTCATTTTTTTCCCTGTGCTTAAAACTCATTAAAAAAATGTGTTTTTAGCGAGCGGTTGGTAGCGCTATAGCGTGAACTATTGCAGTGTTAGTTTTCTCTGTTGTTCAAGGTTTTCTCAGTGTTATTCAATGTTTTTACATTTAGTTTACTATTACGCTGTGCATTCTATGGTATAATTAACTATATTTGTGCTTAAAAACTTAAAAAAATATATATATTTACATACAGTTCATATGGTCTGGAACGGATTAATTGTATTTACATACAATCCTATGGGGTTTATTGCTTCGGTTCACGACCAAATCGGTTTACAACCAGAGTTTTGGAATGAATTATGGTCGTGAACCGAGGTTCCACTGTATCACTTTCTTGATGAAATGTGTTAAAGCACAGGTGTTGAACTCCAGGCCTGGAGGGCCGCAGTGGCTGCAGGTTTTCATTCTAACCTTTTCCTAATCAGTGACCAGTTTTCACTGCTAATTAACTCCTTTTCCCTTCCTTTTCATGGCCCTGTTTTTAAGGATTCCTTCCTCTGAATTGATTTGTTTCTTCATTAACTCTTTCAGGGCTGATGTTGACTTTTGTCGGAATTCAAGGGTAGAGGACAGTAATCGGATGTAAACTGCAATAAAACTCGTCCTTACTTTTTAGTTCGACTCTCTTTGCTTAAAGGAAACTTATGGAGTTTTGTTGATTTGATCTCGATTCACTGCGCATACATGAGTAGTGAAGAGCAAACATCCTCTGAAATGTCAACATCTGGCGAGACTAAAACAAATGTGCAGAGCAAAATACTCCATGGATGTTTTATGTATTATCGCTGAATCAGACTCTGAGTTTGATGCAAGTGATCTGGAGATATCGGAAAACGAAAATGAGGTACCAGCATAAGCCTATCGGTCCCCAGATGATCATGGTGCTGAACATGTTTGAGTAGCTGATATGCTTACAGCAGTGTTCACCTAGGATGACCACAAATTTTGATGACAAGAAGTACAAACTAGGGATGCACCGATACCGAAACGGGTATCTGGTATCGGCCTCGATACCACATTTTCTAAAGTACTCGTACTCGTTAAAAGTCCCCCGATACCGGGAACCGATACCACGGTCTGAGAAATGTCTATGTTTGAGCGACGTGTAAGGGGTTAATCATAGGCGCCGAGTGCCCGCCCCCAGACCCCGGCTGCAGCTCAGAGCTGGGAGAAGGTGAGGCGAGACATGTCAGCCGTGTGGAACTATTTCAAAGTGAATCAAGACGACAAAACAAAGGCGGACTGCAAATTGTGCTCGGCGAAATTGTCCAGAGGAGGCTCAAAAGGTAGCGCATTTAACACAAGTAATTTAATCAAGCACCTAAAATCCCAACACGACAACGAGTACAAAGAGTTTACCCACGCTTCTAAACCAACACAACCCACGCTGTAGCAAACTCTTGCAAGACGAGAGAAAATGTCCAGAGACAATCCACGTGCTGTGAAAATAACACAGGCAATTATTGAGTACATTGCATTGAGTGACCAGCCACTCTCGGAGGTAGAAAATGTGGGATTCCTGCGTCTCCTCCATGTTCTGGAGCCCAGATATGATGTCCCAAGCCGCCACTACATGACTGACACGGAGCTGCCTAAACTACACGACTCCGTGAAAAAACATATCAACAGCCTACTGCAAGCCTCCTCTGCGTTTAGTTTCACCACGGATATTTGGACAAGCAGTGTTAGTGGATAGACGAGAGTTTCACGCCGCAACGAGCCATATTACATGCGAAACAATTCCGCGGCTCGCACACCAGCCAGGCTATAGCGCATGTGTTTGAGGACCATGTTGTCCAAAGCGGCAGAGTTTACACCAAACTGTTAAAAAAAAATTTTTATAATTATTTATTCTGTAATATGTTGCATACAAAATGCTTTTCATTTTAAATAAATGTTCTTAATTCCAAACTAGTCCCTTGTTTTTTTTGTTAAATTATATGACTAAAGCTGTTACCTGTAAATTTAAATCATGTTTTTATTAAGTACTCGGTATCGGCGAGTACTGAAATGCAAGGACTCGTACTCGTTTTCCAAAAAAGTGGTATCGGTGCATCCCTAATACAAACCATATTGCATCACACTGTGACTGCCACTGCTACTGTCGTCGCCCACCTGCTATGCCAAGACAGAGAGGTAGCCGGCCCGCCGTGTATTCCTGCTGGCCATCAAGCCGGCCCTGTGCAGTCACTGCTGCCAGAGATGCCAAACAGGCACCAACAGTAGCCACGGCACATAGCAAACCAATGCATTGTGTGCTTTTCAGAAAACTGAGTTTTTTTGGAAAAAATATTCAGCCCTCAAAGAGTTAAATAGCAGCCAAACAGAAGCGAGACGTGAAACGAGCTGACAGATGACCAGCTAAACTGGAACATCAAACTCCAACCGGTTTCTTAATGAGAAGCCAATTCTTGCTGTTAATTAAACCCGTTACTTAATCCCATCGCTTGCTGCTGCTCTCTTTCTGATACAGCAGACATTTCCCAAAGTGTTGATTTTCTGTTTCTGATTATTGACCTGAGAAATCAACCTTGCGAGACCCTCACCTTTCTTTATGTTCAGATAATGTGGTTAGCTGGTCACCTGTTTTCTCATTTTGTGTCTCATTATTGTTTGGCTGCTAATTAAGGAAATAGAAAGAACTAAGGGGAATGAGTCGAGTTCATTAAATCTAAGGCAAAAGAAGTTAATTAGCAGGAAAGACAGGTCACTAATTAAGAAGGTGGTTAGAATGAAAACCTGCAGTCATTGCGGCCCTCCAGGACTGGAGTTCGACACCCCTGTCTTAAAGCATATATCGTGTTTCCCCAAAAATAAGCCCTAGCGTGATTTTTCAGGATGCTCATAATATAAGCCCTACTCCGAAAATAGGCCCTAGTTATGATCTGGCGCAGGCACCTTTGGATGAGCGATAAACCGCTACCATATGTGCACAGATGAACAGGAAATAATACCGGTATTTTGACCCCCCCAACAAGATAAGTGTAAAAAGAAAGAGCTATTCTGTTGAGTACAAGAAAGGAGTTGTGGAGGAGTCCCAGGGCAAAAATCTTACTGCTTTCTGCAAAGAGAAGAAGTTGGATACCCGAATGCACTACGAGCAGGCTACATGGCCAAGAGGTGCTCATTTGAGGACAGCTCTATTGCTAGACATGAGGGATGGGGGCCAATTGTTCTAAAGGAAATGGAGTTGCAAGAAATTCATAATGGAATTCGGGGTTTGGAGAGTTATGATGGTGTTCCAGAAGATGATGACATGACTGTATTTGAAGAAATGTAGATTTTTGCTTCACTCACCCACCCCCTGGGGCGCGCCAGCCACTTTACGTCTCTCCCACTCGCGTTGTTAAGGGGGAGCTGAACGCACGCTAAGGAGACGCGGTCGGATCAGCCGCTGTCTTACTGCTGCCGCGCTGCGTGTCCATCATTTAAAAGCCTGCGCAGCAGCTGTCCTTTTGTCTCACTGCCTTGTCTTGCGGGTCGTTAAAGTGTCTCCGAGAAAATCGCGTATCGTCTCCTTCCAAGCCTTCCAAGATTTTTTTTTTATAATAATAGAGAGAAATGTGGATTTTTGTTCATGGAAAAACAAGACAGCCCCTGAAAATAAGACCTTAGCATGTCTTTTGGAGGAAAAATTAATATAAAACCCTGTCTTATTTTCGGGGAAACACAGTATGTCACATTTTACAACTTCATTTAAATGAATACTGTTAATGATTACACACGTGGTGGCGGAGCGGTAGTGCGGCTGCCTCGCTGGAAGTCATGTTGCTGGTGTTCCCTCTGCCCGCAGTTTGCATGTTTTCCTGGTGGGATTTCCACAGTGGGCTCCGGTTTCCTTCCGCAGACATGAAGGTTTGGGGAAAATGATGCCAATGTGTATGTGTGTGCTCGTGTTCACCTTGCGATGAGCTGATGCCCCGTCCAGGGGTTTTGTTTCTTTCTCGTCCCCAGTGCTTGCTGGAATGGGCACACCCCTGGATTGATGGATGGAATCATTAGACATCCTTTTCAGGGATATTGCGGCAAGAGTGTCCTCAGAATTTAATGGATGTTTCTGGCAATTCACAACACAGGGAAGCCGAACTTGTTCTCAACGTGATGATATCTTGCACTGCCACCTAGTGGAATCTTCCAGATTTACGTAAAAGTATGAACAGCACAATGCTCGTGTAACATAGTGCCCACTGGAGCACGTGTCGCGTGAAGTATAAACCCGGCCTAAGGGTGGAAGAAGAGGCGTTAGTACACCTGATCACCCTCTGTCCCAGCATTTCAGTCTTACCTAGAACACCCACCCCGCTGCCTGCCTGGCACACGTGAGTGACCACAGATAGTTCAGCACAAAGTGGTGAGCCACGACCCACCTTTGGTGGAGGCTCCTTTTCATACCCAGTCTTGATACCCAAGTACAAGACTCCACTCCGTTGGGCCCTTGAGGAAGGCCCTTAACCTGCCATTGCTTCATCCTGGGTATGACGTTAATCTGCATGTAGGGCCTCCAACCTGCAGGGACAACTTCAGGCATAGTGGCAAAATTGGCACTCCAGACACCATAAAAAACCTCCCAGTGTTCCATTCCTTCTGAACTGGTGTGGTGCTGAGGTGTCACCCGCTGCATGGCTGCACTCTGGGATCCTGAGGTGGTTTGTCAGGTGGCGGGTGCAGAAATGCTCTGTGCTCCTAACCCCTCTTTCGATCCCCACACCAGTTCACCTGCTGCTTGAGGAACCTTCCAGAATGTTACTCGGGTAACCTTTACAGTCGTACTTTGCCTCTGTCCCAACTTTTTTAGAGCGTGTTGCAGGCGTCAATTTCTAAACGTGTGAATGTTTAACACACAGAATTAATTTTGTCGGTGAGAACACTGAAAATCGTTTCTTTGTCCTTTTGCCCGTTACGTAACGGTTCAAGTCCTGCGGTGGGTTGGCACCCTGCCCTGGATTGTTTCCTGCCTTGTGCCCTGTGTTGGCTAGGATTGGCTCCAGCAGACCCCCGTGACCCTGTGTTCGGATTCAGCGGGTTGGAAAATGGATGGATGGATGGATAACGGTTCAAGTCAATTACCAAATGACAGACTTTATTGCATTTTTAGAAAGCGTCCCCAACATTTTTAGAAATGGGGTTTGCAGATTGACAGGTGAAAAATGGCAAATGTATCCGTAACACCTCAATGAAATGTGCGGAAAGTGAAGGGGTCTCAATACTTGCTCAAGCCACGCTAATCTTATAGGTTTAGGAAGCAGAATTAGTCGTCGTGTCTGTTAACGGCGTAAGTCGGAGGGACTTCAGCTTTTATTCCAGGTGTGCAGACAGACCAGAATCGAGCGTTTTAAGATAACAGTGCGGATTTGCATTTAGACCTGCTTATTAATATTGCATCTGTGTTTTTACTGTTTAAAGGGCAGGGTAAGTCAATGTTTTGCAGCAAATGGAAAAATCCACTCCTGCCATAACGTCGGGAAATTCACTCCTGAATCAAAGCGTACCCGAGCTCTTCCTCCGACGTGGGCTCCATCCATAATTTAAATTGCCTTCTGCATATTAATTGCTAAGTAACAGAATTGCAAACCGGGAAACATTACATTAATATTTCATTCAACGGTTATTCCAAATGTAAAATTCATTAGCATCGTAGAAAACATTTGTTTGCTGGAGTTTACTCAAATGAATGACATTTCAGTCGGGGTGTTGGCTTCGTTCGCATTTTCTGCCAGAATCACAGCCTTGATTTTTTTTTTTTAATGAATAAAACATGCCTCCATTTTGACATTACTTGCAGTTTGCCAGGTTTCTCTATGAAAGCTGTGCCGCCTTCATACAGCAGCAGGGCTGAGCATGTGACTTGAACTGCCCAATCGCGGGCCAGGACCGTCCAGGCCATCTGATCATTTGGATCAGCTTGAGTTTCACCGTTCAGATGGCGTGGGCTCAAGAGGATAGCAGACGGTCCAGCGAGCACCCGCTTGGTAACATAAGCCATATCAGCTGGCAGGGCAATCTCATCTTTAATTGGTTTGTTTTCAAATAGGTTAACAGTGCCATCCTGTCACTATTGGGAGGGGGTTAGTTTGGTGGTCTATCTGAGTTAGGGGTCACGTCTGACCGGGTATTGTTGGGGAAGTGATGTGGTTATTTACAGCATGGAGACATCACCCCTCATATCTCTCAACCTCCCTGGCGTCAACCCCCAGAATTCTTTGTAAATACCGTGTCACACACGTGTGCATGGCAGACAGTTTAAGGGCTCGAAGGATTGTGTTTCTCCACCGGACCAGGAGTTGGCGCTGCACTCTAAATCTTTCTCCTCTTTCCCTCTGAAGAACTCGCCTCTTAGAGACATCACCTCCGCTTTGAGTTTTGTCGACCGAGCCTCCTAATGACGTTACTTCCACTTCCGGTCCCTGGGTACCCACCTCTTCCACGGCCATGTTTTCATTATGTATCCCAGTTCTGTTTTGGACACACGTCTGTGAAGACCTTTGGTATTGATTGTTTAGATTTACTCTTACTGCCCCAAACCTTTCTGCTGTGTTTGTTCTGCTTATTTTACAACAGTTAAGTTCGAGTCAGACTCGGAGTGACACGCAACGATCCGCTTTATAGTGTTAAGCCCAAAGGACTCTCAGAACAGTGTCCTGCTGCCACCTAGTGGGTGAATTAGCCTCATGCTGCATTCTGTCGTTTTAAAGCCCTCTGTCTTTTCCTTGTGACCCTCCTCATAATGAGAAATAACAGAAACAATGGACAAGCTTACTCCTGCCTGGTTCTTCAAGTGGATTGTTAATATATATGTAAGGCAATGGATTTCTACCACACGACTGGAGTCAGGATTTGAACCCAAGTCATTGGAGCTGTGAGGCTCTACCATACCCCAAGCTAAACCTTTTTCTAAAAATCTGTATACTGGGGTCTGAGGGGGCACTGTCTCACAGTGTCCTACAACCTAACGCAGTCCGGTCCTGGAGGGCTGCAGGTTTTCATTCTAACTCGTTTTCTTAATTGGTGAGCAGCGTTTTGGCTGCTGATTAACTCCTTTACCTTTCATTTTGATTGGCTTGGTTTTTCAGATTTGTTCCCCTGAATTTCTTCATCGTTCCTCTTCTTTCCTTAAATGGCAAACAGAAATGAAATGTGAAGTGAGGGAGCCAACAGAAGACCAACTCACTCAGGGCCTTAAACTCCAATTTTACTCCAACCAGTTGCTTCATTAGGCGCCGATTCTTGTTGTTAATTACACTCGTTCTTTAATTCCATGGCTTGTTGCTGCTCTCATTGTGCAATAGTAGACATTTCTGTAATTGTTGATTTTCTCTTTTCTAAGAGTTCTGTGAGAAGCCAACCCCGACACAGTTTTGCACTCAGCACATGGTTTATTTAGGGGTGTGCGGGGCCTTGGGCTGACCAACAGCACGCGGGGCCGGTTACGTCAAGCGCTGTCACCGGTATGTGTGGACTGTATAAACTTAATAAAAATAATGTTAACATAACATAGTATTCAGCTAGAGTTTTGTAAGATAACACGTGGACTTTATCAAAATATAACTGGAGAATATGAACATTTGAAAAAGTATGGGAACCCCTCTTAATTCTTTGGATTTTAGTTTCTCATTGGCTGAGCTTTCAAAGTAGCAACTTCCTTTTAATATCTGACATGCCTTATGGGCACAGTAGTATTTCAGCAGTGACATTAAGTTTATTGGATTAACAGAAAATATACAATATGCATCATAACAAAATTAGGCAGGTGCATAAATTTGGGCACCCCAACAGAGATATGACATCAATACTTAGTTGAGCCTCCTTTTGTCCTCTAGACGCTGTCCTCCTATAGCCTTTGATGAGTGTCTGGATTCTGGATGGAGGTATTGTTGACCATTCTTCCATACAAAATCTCTCCAGTTCAGTTACATTTGTTGGCTACTGAGCATGGACAGCCTGCTTCAAATCATCTCATAGATTTTCGATGATATTCAAGTCAGGGGACTGTGATGGCCATTCCAGAACATTGTACTTCTCCCTCTGCATGAATGCCTTTGTAGATTTCAAACTGTGTTTTGGGTCATTGTCTCGTTGGAATATCCAACCCCTGCGTAACTTCAACTTTGTGACTGATGTTTGAACATTATCCTGAAGCATTTTTTGATATTGGGTTGAATTCATCCGACCCTCAACTTTAACAAGGGCCCCAGTCCCTGAACTAGCCACACAGCCCCACAGCATGATGGAACCTCCACCAAATTTGACAGTAGGTAGCAGGTGTTTTTCTTAGAATGTGGTATTCTTCTTCTGCCATGGAAAGCGCTTTTTGTTATGACCAAATAACTCCAATTTTTGTCTCATCAGTCCAAAGCTCTTTGTTCCAAAATGAATCTGACTTGTCTAAATGAGCATTGGCATACAACAAGCGACTCTGTTTGTGGTGTGAGTTCAGAAAGGGCTTCTTTCTCATCACCCTGCCATACAGATGTCCTTTGTGCAAATTGCACTGAATTGTAGAACAATGTACAGATACACCATCTGTAGCAAGATGTTCTTGCAGGTCTTTGGAGGTGATCTGTGGGTTGTCTGTAACCATTCTCACAATCCTGTCCATATGCCGCTCCTGTATTTTTCTTGGCCTGCCAGACCTGCTGGGTTTAACAGCAACTGTGCCTGTGGCCTTCCATTTCCTGATTCCATTCCTTACAGTTGAAACTGACAGTTTAAACCTCTGAGATGGCTTTTTGTAGCCTTCCCCTAAACCAGGAGACTCAACAATCTTTGTTTTCAGATTTTTTGAGAGTTGCTTTGAGGATCCCATGCTGTCACTCTTCAGAGGAGAGTCAAAGGGAAGCACAACTTACAATTGACCACCTTAAATCCCTTTATATCTCATGACTGGACTCACCTGTCTAGGAAGTTCAAGGCTTAATGAGCTCATCCAACCAATTTGGTGTTGTAAGTAATCAGCATTGAGCAGTGACAGGCATTCAAATCAGCACAATGACAAGGGGACCCACATTTCTGCATAGCCAGTTTCTCACATTTGATTTAATTTCATACAACTAAATACTGCTTCACTAAAAATGTTCGGAAAATACTGCAGTACTCAGATGTTCCTAGGAAATGAAAGACAGACCACTGTTATCTTTTTTGTTGAAAGGAGAGTCAATTATTATGCAGGCTGAGAGGGGGTCCCAAACTTTTTCATATGACTGTAACTTGACGAATCTGCTCAAATGGGACATGCAGACCTCAAAAGCTGGGCCCCCTTAGGTGCAGGGCCTGGGGCAGTCACCCCACTTGCCACCCCCAAACGCCACTTTTGCAGTCCATCTGCCTTCACTCCTCCTCAGGCTTTGTCTTCTTCCTCCTGACTCGAGTGGTGGTTGCTGGCTCCTTTTTATTGGTCACCCAAAAGTGCCCAACGAGCTTCTTCTGGCCGCGCTTCCAGGTGTGGCAGAAATGTGGCCAAATAGGGCCCTGAAAGCATCCATGTGCCCCCTGGTGGCGGCCCCAGCAGGATTGAGCTCCCATTGCTAATGACCCCTAGCACCGCTTGAAACCAAGGGGGCTGCTCTCTACCTGTCTGGGTAAGAAACTCTCCTAGAAATACTGTCCCCCCCCGGTTCCTCCATACTCCAGCCGTTCGCCACAACTGTTCAAATGTTTTGTGGACCTGAGCAGATTAACATTCCCGAGACCTTCACCTTTCTTTATTTTCAGATATTGTATGATGGTCACAGCTTGCTGGTCCTGCTTTGGCTCATTTTGTATCTCATTATTGTTTGACTGCTGTAAGGGATGGCTGGCAGTTTATCCCGGCCGGGATGCCCCAGTACTGGAAAGATGGGGGAAGGCAGTTTATGAAAGACACTGCCTCCCCCCAGGACGATAGATGGCAGCTTCCCTGGACTGCAGCGGTGCCCTGGATCCCCACAGGGCACTATGGGACTTGGGTACTGTGGGTGCCAACAGGGGACGCTGTGGGAAGTTAGTGGGAAAAGAAATTGTCACCTAGCCCGAAGTACTAATGGACTATGACAACAGAAGCCCCAAAGTACTTCCAGGCGGATTAAAATCTAAATTCTCCAGCTGACTCGGAAGTGCTGGCAAGTCACGTGGGAGGAAGATCAGAAGCACTTCTGGGTCAAGGACTATATAAAGGACTGCTGGGAACCCAGCAAGCGAGCCGGAATTGGGAGGTAGTAGGACTGAGCTTGCTGGGAGGAGTGAAGGGGAGATTTGTGTAATTATTGTAGTGATTTCGTATGGATTTACTGGTGTTTATTGGTGGCTGGGGTGCTGAAGGAACACTACGTGAAGAAGAAAAATATTAAATATCTTCTTGGTAATTTAACCCTGTGTGCAGTGTGTCTGTGTGTTGGGTTGAAAGAGGCAACAGCGACCCGTAGCATCTAATTAAGGAAAGGGGGTCTGAGTCTTCAAGAGCAAGTCAATGAAAATGAATGGGAAACGGGTCACTAAATAAGAAAAGGGTTAGAATGGTAACCTGCAGCCACTGCGGCCCTCCAGGACAGGAGTTGGGGACCAAAAAGGAATAATGAAAAGTGAACAAAGGAGAGAGGAACGCTGGCTTGGTGTGATATCCCGTGTAGTGGGAAGTGGCCCCAGCCTACACTCTGGACATCTGATCGTTTATGAACCGAACGGGATCAGTGGAGCGATGAGACACAGACGAAAACTGAAGGGTGAATGGTGCAGGTTTGCTTACAAAAGTGCTGTACAACCAAAAATGCAGTAGTGTCAGGTGGGCTTTGAGACACAGTCCTTCAACAATGACACTTCTTCAAAAATAAATAAAAACAAAAAAAAGGGAAAAATATGGTGTATTTACAAAAACTACACACACACTCCAATAATAAAAGTTGTCTTCTTTTATCTCTGGCTCAAGAAGCTCCTCCAATAGGAAAGAACAAAAACAATTGCACCAAACCCAAAATCAAAATGATCCCAGCACCAAATAAGTACATATACCTCCACCAAAATGATCACTAGGAGATATACAGTATAACTCTATATACGAAAGAAAGCCACCAAAATCACAACTGCTTCTCCAATAGCTCAGCAGTGCTTACTCCTACTTCGCCTTTAGGTCCACTGACGACCCTGTTGGCCGGAAACTTCTTAAATTTAACCAGCAAGCCAATCTGCCACCCCGTCTACCTCACGCATCTATCCAGGTAGACGCTCGTGCGTTCACGCCACGCCCCAAGCAACTATGTATTTAAAATCAAACCCCTGCGGGTCGCGTGCGTATAAACCCCTCAGGACGGCCAACGGCTATGCTGAGCTCAAGCACACCCGTTGCCGAACCACCAGTAAGTAAAATCATTTCCTTGCAATATGGGATCCCTACGGAAATGTATTAGGGCCACGGTGGAAAAAAAAATACGGACACAGTGAAGAAAAAAAACTAAATGTCGAGATTAAAGTCGACATGTTGACTTTATTCTCGACGTTTCCACAAGTTGACATGTTGACTTTATTCTCGACGTTTCCACTTTATTCTCGCCATTTACGTCAATATTAAAGTCGACATGTTGACTTTATTCTCGTCATTTCCACTTTATTCTCGCCATTTACGTCAGGATTAAATCAATGTTTCCACTTTATTCTCGCCATTTACATCGGGATTAAAGTTGACATGTTGACTTTATTCTCGACGTTTCCACTTTATTCTCGCCATTTACGTCAATATTAAAGTCGACATGTTGACTTTATTCTCGACGTTTCCACTTTATTCTCGCCATTTACGTCAGGATTAAATCGATGTTTCCACTTTATTCTCGCCATTTACGTCGGGATTAAAGTTGACATGTTGACTTTATTCTCGACGTTTCCACTTTATTCTCGCCATTTACGTCAATATTAAAGTCGACATGTTGACTTTATTCTCGACGTTTCCACTTTATTCTCGCCATTTACGTCAGGATTAAATCGATGTTTCCACTTTATTCTCGCCATTTACGTCTGGATTAAAGTTGACATGTTGACTTTATTCTCGACGTTTCCACTTTATTCTCGCCATTTACGTCAATATTAAAGTCGACATGTTGACTTTATTCTCGACGTTTCCACTTTATTCTCGCCATTTACGTCGGGATTAAAGATGACATGTTGACTTTATTCCTCCCACAGTCCAAAGACATGCAGGTTAGGTGGATTGACGATTCTAAATTGGCCTTAGTGTGTGCTTGGTGTGTGGCTGTGTCTGTGTGTGTGTCCTGCGGTGGGTTGGCACCCTGCCCAGGATTGTTTCCTGCCTTGTGCCCTGTGTTGGCTGGGATTGGCTCCAGCAGACCCCCATGACCCTGTGTTCGGATTCAGCGGGTTGGAAAATGGATGGATGGATTTACGTCAATATTAAAGTTGACATGTTGACTTTATTCTCGACGTTTCCACTTTATTCTCGCCATTTACGTCAATATTAAAGACGACATGTTGACTTTATTCTCGACGTTTCCACTTTATTCTCGCCATTTACGTCAATATTAAAGTTGACATGTTGACTTTATTCTCGACGTTTCCACTTTATTCTCGCCATTTACGTCAATATTAAAGACGACATGTTGACTTTATTCTCGACGTTTCCACTTTATTCTCGCCATTTACGTCAATATTAAAGTTGACATGTTGACTTTATTCTCGACGTTTCCACTTTATTCTCGTCATTTACGTCAATATTAAAGACGACATGTTGACTTTATTCTCGACGTTTCCACTTTATTCTCGCCATTTACGTCAATATTAAAGTTGACATGTTGACTTTATTCTCGACGTTTCCCACTTTATTCTCGTCATTTACGTCAATATTAAAGACGACATGTTGACTTTATTCTCGACGTTTCCACTTTATTCTCGCCATTTACGTCAATATTAAAGTTGACATGTTGACTTTATTCTCGACGTTTCCACTTTATTCTCGCCATTTACGTCAATATTAAAGTTGACATGTTGACTTTATTCTCGACATTTCCACTTTATTCTCGCCATTTACGTCAATATTAAAGTTGACATGTTGACTTTATTCTCGACGTTTCCACTTTATTCTCGTCATTTACGTCAATATTAAAGACGACATGTTGACTTTATTCTCGACGTTTCCACTTTATTCTCGCCATTTACGTCAATATTAAAGTTGACATGTTGACTTTATTCTCGACGTTTCCACTTTATTCTCGCCATTTACGTCAATATTAAAGTTGACATGTTGACTTTATTCTCGACATTTCCACTTTATTCTCGCCATTTACGTCAATATTAAAGACGACATGTTGACTTTATTCTCGACGTTTCCACTTTATTCTCGCCATTTACGTCAATATTAAAGTTGACATGTTGACTTTATTCTCGACGTTTCCACTTTATTCTCGCCATTTACGTCAATATTAAAGTTGACATGTTGACTTTATTCTCGACATTTCCACTTTATTCTCGCCATTTACGTCAATATTAAAGATGACATGTTGACTTTATTCTCGACGTTTCCACTTTATTCTCGCCATTTACGTCAATATTAAAGTTGACATGTTGACTTTATTCTCGACGTTTCCACTTTATTCTCGCCATTTACGTCAATATTAAAGTTGACATGTTGACTTTATTCTCGACGTTTCCACTTTATTCTCGCCATTTACGTCAATATTAAAGTTGACATGTTGACTTTATTCTCGACGTTTCCACTTTATTCTCGCCATTTACGTCAATATTAAAGTTGACATGTTGACTTTATTCTCGACGTTTCCACTTTATTCTCGCCATTTACGTCAATATTAAAGTTGACATGTTGACTTTATTCTCGACATTTCCACTTTATTCTCGCCATTTACGTCAATATTAAAGACGACATGTTGACTTTATTCTCGACGTTTCCACTTTATTCTCGCCATTTACGTCAATATTAAAGTTGACATGTTGACTTTATTCTCGACATTTCCACTTTATTCTCGCCATTTACGTCAATATTAAAGACGACATGTTGACTTTATTCTCGACGTTTCCACTTTATTCTCGCCATTTACGTCAATATTAAAGATGACATGTTGACTTTATTCTCAACATTTCCACTTTATTCTCGTAGTTTATTTTGTCAGTAGAATGTCGCAAACTAAACTTCATCTTAAAATGAATGTTTAATTTAGTAGATTTTCTCAAACCCCGTCATAAGTTAATGTAGCACATTAAATGCTTTATATTAAGTGTTACCCGACCCAGTTGTTAATCTCTACACACTTCTTAAACTGACTTCCCCTTGCACTGAGGAGGCGCCGGCAGCTATCGCTGCACATTGACTTCATGATATTCCTGCTCTATGAACATTCAGAATCACAACTGCTTCTCCAATAGCTCAGCAGTGCTTACTCCTACCTCAGCTTTAGGTCCACTGACAACCCTGTTGGCCGGTAACTCCTCAAATATAACCGGCAAGCCAATCTGCTACCCCGTCTACCCCACGCACCTATCCAGGTAGACGCTAGCGCATTCATGCCACACCCCGAGCAACTATGTATTTAAAATCGAACCCCTGCGGGTCATGTGTGTATAAACCCCCCGGGACGGCCAACGGCTATTCTGTGCACACCCGTTGCCATAACACACTGGCAACCGAAATGAACCGCCAACTGGGCCTCCCGCACCAGAGAACAACAATAACAATTTATTTCTAGAGCACATTTTCATACAAATGATGTGCTTTACAGGATGAAGAAAGAGAAAAATGACAACATAAATAAGAAAATAGAATCAGGGAACACTAATTAACACGGCCAGGGAGGACAGAAAAACCAAAGAAACTCCAGACGGCTGGAGAAAATAATAAAATCTGCAGGGGTTCCAAGGCCACGAGACCACCCAGCCCCTTCTAGGCATTCTACTGAACATAAATGACCTCTCAATCAGTCCTCATGGTATTCAGGATTCTCATGGAAGAACTTGATGATGACGGTCATGTGGACTTTAATCCATCAATGGCTTTGATGGGGTGGTGGTGGCGCAGATCAACACCACAGCAAACAAAAACAAGAACAGTTGCAGTTGCAGTCCCCCATGGGCCCCCTTTCCCAATATATGACATCATCATCTACTGGATTTGTGATCTTGAAATGATTTGCGTTCCTGTTAGAGGTCCTTACAGGGTGGACACACACACTGGATCACACGCTTAGTGATTTGCGGCCTTTCTATCCCCACATCAGAGACGATCACAGATTCATTAGAAGGTTTTGTTTTTTTCCCACAAAGGATTTCTTATCAAATCTCAAGCTAAGATAACAAACCCTCCGAGGCAAATGCCATATGCATGGCAGCACATTCGCCACGTCCACGCGCCTCTGTCATTTAACCTTGTGAACAGCACAATGTATAATTAATGGCTCCAGCAAAACAGACGAATCCCCAATGAGCTCATCAGTATTCTCATCAACAAAGTGATATTTAGAGAGGACTCAGCCTATTTTAATTAATAAAGTTCTGCCTGCTTTAAATCAGATCCTAATCTTTCTGCCGAAACCCGGTGGCTAATCATGCATTTCATCGGCACAAAAAAAAAAAAAAACAATTATTAACAACAAGTACTCCTTCACCACGCTTTTTAAAAATAATTACGCTGTATTAAGGTGAATTAAGACCCTGGAAACATAGCAAAGCATCATGGGGGCAGGCTGGCAGGCGGAGTGGTGGCTCTGAGGCAAGAGATCTGCACTGGCAATCGGGAAGTTGCAGGTTCGAATCCCGTAAATGCCAATAGGGACTCTGCTCTGTTGGGCCCTTAACCTGAAATTGCTGAGCGCTTTGAGTAGCGAGAAAAGCGTGATACAAATGCAAAGAATTATTATTATTAGACAGGATAAGAGCTGCGCTTCCTGCCCATTTGGAACCCCTTTTTCTAAATAGATAGATAGATAGATAGATAGATAGATAGACATGAAAGGCACTATATAATAGATAGATAGATAGATAGATAGATAGATAGATAGATAGATAGATAGATAGATAGATAGATAGATAGATAGATAGATAGATAGATAGACATGAAAGGCACTATATAATAGATAGATAGATAGATAGATAGATAGATAGATAGATAGATAGATAGATAGATAGATAGATAGATAGATAGACATAAAAGGCACTATATGATAGATAGATAGATAGATAGATAGATAGATAGATAGATAGATAGATAGATAGATAGATAGATAGATAGATAGATAGATAGACATGAAAGGCACTATATAATAGATAGATAGATAGATAGATAGATAGATAGATAGATAGATAGATAGATAGATAGATAGATAGATAGATAGACATAAAAGGCACTATATAATAGATAGATAGATAGATAGATAGATAGATAGATAGATAGATAGATAGATAGATAGATAGATAGATAGATAGATAGATAGATAGATAGACATGAAAGGCACTATATAATAGATAGATAGATAGATAGATAGATAGATAGATAGATAGATAGATAGATAGATAGATAGATAGATAGATAGATAGATAGACATGAAAGGCACAATATAATAGATAGATAGATAGATAGATAGATAGATAGATAGATAGATAGATAGATAGATAGATAGATAGACATGAAAGGCACTATATAATAGATAGATAGATAGATAGATAGATAGATAGATAGATAGATAGATAGATAGATAGATAGATAGATAGATAGACATGAAAGGCACTATATAATAGATAGATAGATAGATAGATAGATAGATAGATAGATAGATAGATAGATAGATAGATAGACATGAAAGGCACTATATAATAGATAGATAGATAGATAGATAGATAGATAGATAGATAGATAGATAGATAGATAGATAGATAGATAGACAGACATGAAAGGCACTATATAATAGATAGATAGATAGATAGATAGATAGATAGATAGATAGATAGATAGATAGATAGACATAAAAGGCACTATATGATAGATAGATAGATAGATAGATAGATAGATAGATAGATAGATAGATAGATAGATAGATAGATAGACATAAAAGGCACTATATAATAGATAGATAGATAGATAGATAGATAGATAGATAGATAGATAGATAGATAGATAGATAGATAGATAGATAGATAGATAGACATGAAAGGCACTATATAATAGATAGATAGATAGATAGATAGATAGATAGATAGATAGATAGATAGATAGATAGATAGACATGAAAGGCACTATATAATAGATAGATAGATAGATAGATAGATAGATAGATAGATAGATAGACATAAAAGGCACTATATAATAGATAGATAGATAGATAGATAGATAGATAGATAGATAGATAGATAGATAGACATGAAAGGCACTATATAATAGATAGATAGATAGATAGATAGATAGATAGATAGATAGATAGATAGACAGACAGACATGAAAGGCACTATATAATAGATAGATAGATAGATAGATAGATAGATAGATAGATAGATAGATAGATAGATAGACAGACATGAAAGGCACTATATAATAGATAGATAGATAGATAGATAGATAGATAGATAGATAGATAGATAGATAGATAGATAGATATGAAAGGCACTATATGATAGATAGATAGATAGATAGATAGATAGATAGATAGATAGATAGATAGATAGATAGATAGATAGATAGATAGACATAAAAGGCACTATATAATAGATAGATAGATAGATAGATAGATAGATAGATAGATAGATAGATAGATAGATAGATAGATAGATAGATATGAAAGGCACTATATAATAGATAGATAGATAGATAGATAGATAGATAGATAGATAGATAGATAGATAGATAGATAGATAGATAGATAGATAGACATGAAAGGCACTATATAATAGATAGATAGATAGATAGATAGATAGATAGATAGATAGATAGATAGATAGATAGATAGATAGATAGATAGATAGATAGATCTGAAAGGCACTATATAATAGATAGATAGATAGATAGATAGATAGATAGATAGATAGATAGATAGATAGATAGATAGATAGATAGATAGATAGATAGATACTTTATTAATCCCAATGGGAAATTCACATTATCCAGCAGCAGTATATTGATACAATAAAAAATATTAAATTAAAGAATGATAATAATGCAGGTGAAAAACAGACAATAACTTTGTATAATGTTAAATGTTAACGTTTACCCCCCCGGGTGGAATTGAAGAGTCGCATAGTTTGGGGGAGGAACGATCTCCTCAATCTGTCAGTGGAGCAGGACGGTGACAGCAGTCTGTCACTGAAGCTGCTCCTCTGTCTGGAGATGACACTGTTCAGTGGATTCTCCATGATTGACAGGAGTCTGCTCAGCACCCATCGCTCTGTCACAGATGTCAAACTGTCCAGCTCCATGCTAACAATAGAGCCTGCCTTCCTCACCAGTTTGTCAAGGCGTGAGGCGTCTTTCTTCTTTATGCTGCCTCCCCAGCACACCACCATGTAGAAGAGGGCGCTCGCCACAACTGTCTGATAGAACATCTGCAGCATCTTATTGCAGATGTTGAAGGACGCCAGCCTTCTAAGGAAGTATAGTCGGCTCTGTCCTTTCTTGCACAGCGCATCAGTATTGGCAGTATATAAATACACAGGACCTCCGGGTTCAAATCAGCTCTGAAAGGTGTGTGAGGTGGGCGACTCTACATTCCGTGTCCTTGAGGGTGGGTTGGCACTCAGTCCGGCACTGGTTCCCATCTGACACCAGCTTTAAGTGCGTTAAGAAAAGGATGAAATTGCTGGCGCCAATTCCCACCATAGGGTTTTGACCCCTTTGTACCCACCAATCTAGAGCTGAATTATTGAGTGGATGAATATTCATGGGCAGCATACCCACCATCAAATTTGCCTCTTGTTGCAGTCAGGGCCGGCTCTACTATTCAGGTGAACTAAGTGGTCGCTGTGAGGGGCATTTTTTTAAAGAACACAGACCTACGAACACTCTGAGTCGACACAGCTGTACAATTACTCAAAGCCTTATATTATTTTCACATAACTAGTAATGTTTGGTCTTAATGTCCAACAACCTACACAATTAAAAACAACACTGATAGTGATCATAATCATCATCATCATCATCATCATCAAACTGTAGCACAGAAGACACAACGTGACAAAATAAAATTAAACAATCAAAATAGCAACAGGACTACGGCTCTTGAACGCATTGCAAAAGGCTGATTTAATTCAAACTATAATCATGGGGGGGGGTTGCAGGAACTGTCAGGTAGGGGGTCCTTTCATCGGATTGGCTGGCCCAGCACTGTGGAATGGCCAATAGGGGGAAGGCAGCTTGATGGTCGAGGTCTCCAGGACTCTCAACAAATCTAAATCCTCTTATGTGATATCATCTACTGTTAAATTCTGCTCTGTTCTTGTAATATTTCTATTGTTCTATTACAGTATATTGTATTGAGGATTTGTTCTGTAGACCCCCGTGACCCTGCGTTCGGATTCAGCGGGTTGGAAAATGGATGGATGGATGGATGGATGGATTTGTTCTGTGTATTGTGTTGTTATTGACCCCTTTTTTCTCTTTGACACTCACTGCATGCCCACCCTACCTGGAAAGGGGTCTCTCTTTGAACTGCCTTTCCGGAGGTTTCTTCTATTTTTTCCCCCCCTTTACAAGGGTTTGTTTTTTGTCTTCTTAGAGAGTCAAGGCTGGGGGGCTGTCAAGAGGCAGGGCCTGTTAAAGCCCACTGCGGTACTTCTTGTGTGATTTTGGGCCATACAAAAATAAATTGTATTGTATTTCCCCAAACTTGTGTAAAAATGCTGGCAAAATCATTCTCGTCTAATGCCAGGTGCTGCCAGGATAAACCCCATCTTCAGTGCCATTATGAAGGAAAGTAGGGTCGCCAGCGAACCCCATACCCCTAAACACAATCACACTAAGTCCCGAGTTCATTAAACAATTCCTCCCCAAAGTACCAAAAGCACAAATACTGTAACAAGTTTTCTCTCACCACCACACTGCCCTCCTCCAGCTGAGTGTTGCCCCACGTATTCCCAGCTCCACCTCACCTGGGTAAGGGAGTGTGGTCCCTTTTATTAAGGACCCAGGACTACTTCTGGTGCCAGGGCCACTGCCCAAAGGAAGCACTTCCAGGTCATGTGAAAGTCCATTATACCAGAGAGCTTGTCTCCCTGCAGCGCCCCCTTGCGGCACTCCAGTGACCCCAGCAGGGCTGCTCTGCCAGACTACATTTCATGGCATGCCCTACTGGCTTCCCACTGGGCACTGATATCTGGGGCCAATGCCATTTAGCGTGGTCGGGGTGTAAAAAGTCCCCAGCGACATCTTTCCTTTCCAGTGGGCTGTCTGTCCATTTCTTCTGGTCCTTCCTTCCAGGTCTGATCCCCTTCTTCTCCCAAGCCAGGATGCGTATCTGCCTATTAGGAGCCTCCCGTTCTCCTCTTCTGGCCGGGATGCCCATCCTGCCCAAGTGGCATCTACACCATCTACGACATCTACGCTCATTAAAACAACAGAATCTGAGAAGCAGGCTTTACTTGATTGGAGGGCAACTCAAAGAAGACAGTCAGACATTAGGAGAGCTCTGGTCTCTTGGCAGCTCTGGTCCACAATGTGATGGCACTTTGTGGGGACATCTGCCCTTATATCATCTGAACCAGAAGGGGTTAGGGGCTTCTCTGGCTCAGTTGCCCTCATTGGGACTGTGAGGAAAAAAAGGAGACAAGACTGTGAGTGGCAGCACCCTCTGTCATAATGGAGTGGCACTGCATACCTCAGGAGAGCCTGGAAGGTGACATTCTGGTGCACATACATGACAATTGTGGCACGCGGCTGCGGGTAATACCTAGCCGGGATGCCCAGGAGGACCAGAGGAGGGCTTGCGCCCTGTAAGGGGCCCGTGATCACCGCCAGGGGGTGCCCCGATGCCCACGGAGCCCTGAAGATTGTCGGGAGGCACCTGGAGCACATCTTGGTGGGGATAAAAGGGGCCGCCTCCCTCAATTCGATGGCTGGAGTGAGAGAGGCCGGGACTTTGGGGAAGTATGTGGGTTGTGTGGCACTTTAATTGTAAATAGTAGTGTAAAATAAATGTGTGGTGGTGCTTTTAAACATGTCTGCCTGTCTGGGTCCGGGGCTCGTTCCACATTATATATATACAGTACTCTATATTGTCACATACGTGCGCATGGGAGGCAGCTAAAGGGCTTAAAAGAGGGTAATTCCATGCCGGACCAGGGGGCGGCAGAGTGTACTGACCCTTTCTCTCTTTCTTCTGCAGACGCAACCATGGGAAATTCCACTTGGGCCTGATGACATCACTTCCGGTTGCAGACCAGATGACATCACTTCTGGTTCCGGACCAGATGACATATCTTCTAGTTCTGAGCCTGATGATGTCACTTCCGGTTTCCTGACCAGATGACATCACTTCTGTTTCTGAACCCAATGATGTCACTACCAGTTTCTTGACTCGATGACATCACTTCTGGTTCCAGACCAGATGACATCACTTCTGATTCTGGGCCCAATGATGTCACTTCCAGTTCCTGACCCTATGACATCACTTCTGGTTCCGGACAAGATGATATCATGCCCGGTTTCCTGACCTGATGACATCACTTTCCTGTTTCCTGACCTGATGGCTCACTTCTGGTTTCTTGACTCAATGACATCACTTCTGGTTCCGGACCAGATGACATCACCTCTGGTTCCAGACCAGATGATATCACTTCTGTTTCTGGGCCCGATGATGTCACTTCCAGTTCCTGACCCTATGACATCACTTCTGGTTCCGGACCAGATAACATCACTTCTGGTTCTAGACCAGATGACATCACCTCTGGTTCCAGACCAGATGATATCACTTCTGTTTCTGGGCCCGATGATGTCACTTCCAGTTCCTGACCCTATGACATCACTTCTGGTTCCGGACCAGATAACATCACTTCTGGTTCTAGACCAGATGACATCACTTCTGGTTCCAGACCAGATAGATAGATAGATAGATAGATAGATAGATAGATAGATAGATAGATAGATAGATACTTTATTAATCCCAATGGGAAATTCACAATTCACCAGATGATATCACTTCTGTTTCTGGGCCCGATGATGTCACTTCCAGTTCCTGACCCTATGACATCACTTTTGGTTCTGGACCAGATAACATCACTTCTGGTTCCAGACCAGATAACATCACTTCTGGTTCCAGACCAGATGACATCACTTCTGGTTCCAGACCAGATGGCATTACTTCTGATTCTGGGCCCGATGATGTCACTTCCAGTTCCTGACCCTATGACATCACTTCTGGTTCCAGACCTAATGACATCACTTTTGGTTCCGGACCGGATGATGTCACCTCCTCCACCTGGCTTTAAAAGTGCCATTTTGTTTGTCACACATCAGTTCTGCTCTCGACTCAACTCTGTAAAGAGATATCGTTGCTTTTTCTTTGATTTTGAACCCAATCTTCAGGTATACAGGGTTGCTACCCCAAACCTTTTTGTAGTGTTTCTTGTTTCATCTGACAATATATTTATATCTAATGCTGTGCGGATTATTCCCACTGCACTCTCGCCTGCGCCGGTCCATCACAGGACACACTCACATAAACACTCATAGCTGATTAAACAAAGAGAAATGTTCACTTCCAGGAAGAGCCACAAATTATCGTAAGAGTCAAACAGCTGCTGCGCTTATAGATTTGGTTATAACTCTGGAAAACAATAGCCAGAGGATGAATATGATTTATTGTCAGCTGTCATTTCTCATAGTTTTTCAAAATACAACATGAGCCACGCTGAGCTTGTTATTAATTATGGAGTAAGGGTGACATCATTGCCCAAACAGCGTAGCACTCGGCCCCCCTGGCTCAGCCTCTCGTAGTATCACAATACGATGTCATCAGCCGAGATCAATGCTGCAGCTGACAAGAGCCATTATCCCCGTTAATGAGAGGAGAGGTTGCCCCTCTGGGTGTAACAAAAAGACAAAGCAGATGCTTAGGGCTGCCTTTCTGCTTCTCAGTTTCCCCAGCTCAAGATGTCAGACTGATATAAATCAGAGCTGTATGGATCCAGAGGGGCGCCCTAAAAACAAGCCGGTTAGGAAGACTTCATTGCAATGGGGGGATCCTGTGCAGAACACTGACTTTCTTTCATTACATACAGCGGATTCAGAAAGGATCGAGACCCCTACACACTTTATTATGTGGCAGGTTTCATTTTAAATGCTATTTTTGAGCATCAATCTACACTCGATAACCCATAATGACAAAGTGAACAGACAATTTCAGAAAGGCCTGCAAACGTATTAACAATCAAAACACGGAAATCTCTCCTTCCTAGAAGCATTCGGCCCCTTTACTGTGAATCTCCAAAACTGTGTGTCCTGTTTGCTTGAATTATCCTTGAGATCTGTCAAGAACCTGATTGGAGACCCCCCTGGTGGTGAACCGAATTGTCTGGGCGTCATTTGGAAAGACCCAAGTGTCCCCATGTGTAGAAAGTCCAACAATTCACACTGCAAGTCAGGGCCGAAAATCAAGCCATGAAGTCCAAAGAACTCTCTCTGTAAGACCTCCAGGCTCAAACTGTGGTGAAGCACAGCTCAAGTCGAGGAGATCAGACCATTTCTAAAGCTTTGCATGGTGGTCTCAATAATTATGAAATGGAGTCAGGACTCTTCCTAGAGTCAAGAAGGGCTTCGGTCCGGGGTCTTACCAAGAACGCAATGGTCACTCTGACAGATGGGAGAACATGTCAGAAGGAAAACCATCTCAGCAGCGCTTCATCAATCAAGCATTTACAACAGAGTGGTCAACTCCTGCATGAGTTTTGCTAATTAAGATTTAAAGGACTATGATCTGATTGGAGGGCGGTAAGGTGGCGCAGTGGGTAACACTGCTGCCTCGCAGTTAGGAGACCTGGGTTCACTTTGCATGTTCTTCCCGTGTCTGCGTGGGTTTCCTCCCACAGTCCATAGACATGCAGGTTCGGTGGACTGGCGATTCTAAATTGTCCCTAGTGTGTGTGCTGGGTGTGTGTGCACGCCCTGCGGTGGGCTGGCACCCTGCCCAGGTTTGTTTCCTGCCTTGCGCCCTGTGTTGGCTGGGATTGGCTCCAGCGGACCCTCGTGATCGTGTAGTTAGGATATAACGGGTTGGATAATGGATGGATGGATGATCTGATTGGACAAAAACTGAACAGAACTCCAAGCACAATGTCTGGTGAAGACCTGGCCTTGCTCATCACCTGCCTAATGCCTGGTGGTACCATCATGATATGGGGGTTGCTTCTCAGTGGCAGGGACTGGGTAGGGGGGTCTGGTCAGAATTGAGGGAAGAATGTCAGTCAATCAGTCATTTTCCAACCCGCTATATCCTAAACACAGGGTCATGGGGGTCTACTGGAGCCAATCCCAGCCTGTACAGGGTGCAAGGCAGGAACAAACCCACACACCCACACACACTAGGGACAATTTAGGATCGCCAACGCACCTAACCTGCACGTCTTTGGACTGTGGGAGGAAACCCACGCCAGACATGGGGAGAACATGCAAACTCCACGCAGGGAAGACCCGGGAAGTGAAGCCTGGTCTTCTTACTGCGAGGCAGCAGCGCTACCAATCTATACACCATCTATACAGAGAGTACCTTGAAGAAAACCTTCTCCAGAGTACAAGCGACCTCAGACCTGAAGCATACAGTGAAGACAACACTAGAAAGGCTGCAGGCCAGGTCTCTGACTGTCATTTAATTGCCTCGTCAAGGCCTAGACTTCAACAACAACAATATTTACTTCAACTGCAGGTTTTCATACAAATGATGTGCTATACAAGAAAAAAGAAAAATATAAAAATAATAAGATTAGGCAATACTAAATAACAAAGAATAAAGTTCCAATGGCCAGGAGGACCGAAGAAACAAACAAAAAAAAAACTCCAGAGGGCTCAAGAAAAAAACAACATCTGCAGGGGTCCCGTAGGCCATAAGACCACCCAGCAGCCACTGGGCATTCTACCTCACATAAATGATCTCCATCAGTCCTCATGGTTTGCAGGCTTCACGTGGAACAATTTGATGATGATGATGGTCATGTGGACCTCTGGCCTTCAATCCTCAATGTAAGGACAGCATGGCGCCCTGATCAGGTGGTGGGGGGCGCTGATTGCCACCACAGAAAACCATAAAGAGAACAGCAGAGAAAGTAGGGCTTAGTACGGATTGCGGAGCCATGAGAAAAATGATAATTAAATGCACATGCAGAATATCGGGGTTACACTAAAATGTTAAAAGCCATGTTAAAGTAACGGGTCTTTAGCAGTTTTTTAAAGTGCTCCACCTGATTTCTATCCATCCATCCATCCATTATCCAACCCACTATATCCTAACTACAGGGTCACGGGGGTCTGCTGGAGCCAATCCCAGCCAACACAGGGCGCAAGGCAGGAAACAAACCCCGGGCAGGGCGCCAGCCCACCGCAGACCTAATTTCTATTGGTCAGATATTCCAGATTTTAGGTGCATAACAGAAGATGGCCTCCTCACCACTTCTTTTAAGTGTAGCTCTTGGAATTCTAAGCCGACAATCATTTGAAGATCTAAAGTTACGATTTGCTCATGGAGTCCCGAATGAGGCGCATTACCTGTATTGTGAGGGAGCGTCATGTGGCGCGACTCCCTGAGGGTGATCCGGCTCGCAGGACCCTCATTGTTGGGGACCCGAGTTGCTGGACCAGGCCAAGGGGCCACCACATAACACCTGGCTGTGGCAGATAGATGGTAATTTCTGAAGGGGGTCTACCTGACGGGATGCCAACAGGGATCCCAAGCTGTTTCATCGTGTGGTGGGTGCAGTAACGCTTTGTACCAGTAACTGCTCCCCAACCTTACCTGACCTTACTGTATGCAACGAGAGTTCTTTTAACATCACGACCAATTGCTATTTCACAGATCTGATTCATCTACTCATAGTTAGTCACATTATGAAGCCTGTTATAGATAGATAGATAGATAGATAGATAGATAGATAGATAGATAGATAGATAGATAGATAGATAGATAGATAGATAGATAGATAGATAGATAGATAGATATGAAAGGCACTATATGATAGATAGATAGATAGATAGATAGATAGATAGATAGATAGATAGATAGATAGATAGATAGATAGATAGATAGATATGAAAGGCACTATATGATAGATAGATAGATAGATAGATAGATAGATAGATAGATAGATAGATAGATAGATAGATAGATAGATAGATAGATAGATAGATAGATAGATAGATAGATAGATAGATACTTTATTAATCCCAAGGGGAAATTCACAATCTACAATGACAGAAAATTATGAATCTACATTGAATGAATGAATGAATCTAATTATGAATCTACAATAACAGAAAATTTCTATCTGGAACCTTCATGTGAATGGGAACCACTAATGGATTCTCTAAGGTATCGCTCTGAAGAACCTTCTCTGGCACCTTTCGTTCTGAGTGTACAGGGAGCCGGTATGGTGATCTGAAAAGAGGAGTGACGCATGCAGACCCTGACTTGTCAACCACCAGACGTGCCACTGAATTCTGAATCAACTGCATTGACTTATTGCAGAAGTCTAGACATGACAAGACCAAAGCCTGGACCAGAACTTCATCGCTTCATTGCTCTGTCACATCTTGTGAAGAGTAATTCTTGCATAAATGAGAAACCATTGCAATGTCATCATTGAAGGACTGGCTGGCCAGCAATCATCACCTCAAGGTTGGGTACTGACATAGTAGGTGTTAGTGTTAATGGGACAAGCTTTCTAGAAGTAAGGTGTGTGATGGGCAGCCATGGCCATTACCTGGCTGGGACGCCAATGGAATGGAAGGACCAGGGGAGAGAGCACCCGTGTGGCACTGCCTTCCCCTGGATGCTAAAGGGCAGCCCTCTTGGGCAGCTGTGGCCCCACGGATTCCCGCAGGGCACATCCTGGGAGTTGGAGTTTGGCACAGCCCTGTTGGGTTCCATGGAGGGCCACCAGGGGAGGATGCAGAGTCCTACATTGGACTGGAGCGCTCCCAGGACCACCTTAAAAGGAGCCGCCTTGTTTCACTGAGGGAGCCAGAGTCAGGAGGAAGAGGGACGAAGCTTGCCATGGAGGAGTGGAGGTGGAAAGGGAACTGCGTATTTGGTGCTGCTTTGTGTAGTATGGCTGTGGGGAGCAAGACAAGAGCACTACTTGTAAATAAATGTGTGTCGTGTGGGAATCGTGACTGTGTCTGTGTCGGGGTTGGGGCAGCTGGAGAGCCCCCTGGTTTCCACAGGCATTAAATTACATGGGCTGGCAGGGAAAACATGAGCTCTGACTTTGCCGAGTTTTGGTCCACCACAATGGGATGTGTAGTAGTTAGTGCTGCTTCTTCACAGATCCACCATCCAGTGTTGGAATCTCATGCCTGCTGGTTGTCTGCATGAAGGACAGGTGGGCTTCTGCCTCCCAACCCCCTGCAGATGAAGCTGTTGTGCAAAAATGGAATAGTCAATAAGTAAGTAAACTCACCTTAATAATTTAATCCATTCCATCCATCCATCCATTTCCTACCACTTATCTGAGTCCAGGTCACAAGGACGGCAGTTTAAGCAGAGGGTCCCAGACATCCCTATTCCCAGCCACCTCCTCCGGTGGAGACACCAAGGTGTTCCTATGCCAGCTAGGAAATATAATCTCTCCAGCATGTCCTAAGGCCTGCCTCGAGGTCTCCTCCTAGTTGGACATCTCCACATGGAGGCTTCCAGAAGGCATCCTAATCAGATGCCTGCACCACCTCAACTGACTGCTTACAAAGTGGAGGAGCATCGGCTCTAATTTGGGCTCCTCCCGAATGTCTGAGCTCCTCTCCCCATTTCCAAGGCTGAGACCACACACCCTGTGAAGGAAGCTCATGTCCATCGCTTGTCTCTGTGATCGAGTTCTTTCGGCAACTACTACCCAAAGCTGATGAGCACAGGTGAGGACAGGGACGTTGATCAACTGGTAACTCAAGGGCTTTGCCTTTCAGCTCGGCTCCTTTCACCGTGGCTGACTGGTACAACGTCCGACACTCTCTGATCCAACCTGTTGATCTCCTGCACCCTTCTTCCCTTACTCGTGAACAAGAATTTGAGATACTTAAACTTCGTGGAGATGAATGTTTAGTAATTTGATAGGATTTCATTCAGGGACGTGTGGTCAGGGGAGGCAGGTGAGGCATCATGAAAAGTAAAAAAAACTAATGGTGATAACACAAAATAAATGTGTCTACCGGTCTGTGCAATCAATTTGTTTTCTGTATGACTCCCATAATTTTGATCATTTTTACAGTCAAAATTGCTGAATTGGCGCCTTTCCTGTTCAAATACAGGAGAGAAACTCGAGGCGTAGCAGCGACGAGCCTCCCCTCACCTCGCACTGCGCTCTCCCTCACACACTGATGGGGTTGATGCCTGTAACTGGCGCGTGCCTGTCGCCGTCTCTCTGTATGTCGTCAATATAAGGTTTGCAGACACGTTTATTATATACCCTGACTTTCCACAGTCTGGCTAATATTTTGAATGAATGTGTGTGACATATTTAGTCTTGCTGATCGGATATTAAACCGCAGTGAAAAGGCACAGGGTGAGGCAGACAGTACCATGCCGCCCTGAAGGGGGCGCATGTGAGCCCAACGGCTGCTCGCTGCTGCTGTTCTTCTACGCTGAGGTGCCTGTGAGTTAGCGACATCAGAAAGTCAAGTGCACTGCAGCGGGCCGTTTATTTTTATTTTTTGTTCCGGCTGACTGCCAAAATAGAAGATTAAGATTTTTAAAACTAAAGGAAAATAAGGAGGACTTTTACAAGAAAGCGATGGAGGTTTTCATGAAGAAGGACAGGCACATGGACTTCATTTACAAATAAAGGTAACACTATAAACGGTTTTCAGTTTAATAAAAAATGGGACCAGTCTAAGAAAAAAAAAAATCCAATATTTAAAAACGACAAATTAAAAAGCTTAAAAAAAAAAACCTAAATATTTTAATTAAGGTCAAAATTGAAATCCATTTTTTATATATCACTCAATACTTTCATATGTAGTTAAGGAGTATGAATTGTGGAATTCATACTTTAGAACACATGGAGGGTGCAGAGTGAATGCGCTCTCTCCCATCGCTACAAATGTGACGTTCTTTCTTAGTCAAATTTACAGTGGGTACGGAAAGTATTCAGACCCCCTTCAATTTTTCACTCTTTGTTATATTGCAGCCATTTGCTAAAATCATTTCAATTAATTTTTTCCCTCATTAATGTACACACAGCACCCCATATTGACAGACAAAAAAAAGAATTTTTGAAGTTGTTGCAGATTTATTAAAAAAGAAAAACTGAAATATCACATGGTCCTAAGTATTCAGACCCTTTGCTCAGTATTTAGTAGAAGCACCCTTTTGAGCTAATACAGCCATGAGTCTTCTTGGGAAAGATGCAACAAGTTTTTCACACCTGGATTTGGGGATCCTCTGCCATTCCTCCTTGCAGATCCTCTCCAGTTCTGTCAGGTTGGATGGTAAACGTTGGTGGACAGCCATTTTTAGGTCTCTCCAGAGATGCTCAATTGGGTTTAAGTCAGGGCTCTGGCTGGGCCATTCAAGGACAGTCACAGAGTTGTTGTGAAGCCACTCCTTCGTTATTTTAGCTGTGTGCTTAGGGTCATTGTCTTGTTGGAAGGTAAACCTTCGGCCCAGTCTGAGGTCCTTAGCACTCTGGAGAAGGTTTTTGTCCAGGATATCCCTGTACTTGGCCGCATTCATCTTTCCCTCGATTGCAACCAGTCGTCCTGTCCCTGCCGCTGAGAAACACCCCCACAGCATGATGCTGCCACCGCCATGCTTCACTGTGGGGACTGTATTGGACAAGTGATGAGCAGTGCCTGGTTGTCTCCACACATACCGCTTAGAATTTAGGCCAAAAAGTTCTATCTTGGTCTCATCAGACCAGAGAATCTTATTTCTCACCATCTCAGAGTCCTTCAGGTGTCTTTTAGCAAACTCCATGTGGGCTGTCATGTGTCTTGCACTGAGGAGAGGCTTCCGACAGGCCACTCTGCCATAAAGCCCTGACTGGTGGAGGGCTGCAGTGATGGTTGACTTTCTATAACTTTCTCCCATCTCCTGACTGCATCTCTGGAGCTCAGCCAAAATGATCTTTGGGTTCTTCTTTACCTCTCTCACCAAGGCTCTTCTCCCCCGGTAGCTCAGCTTGGCCGGACGGCCAGCTCTAGGAAGGGTTCTGGTCGTCCCAAACGTCTTCCATTTAAGGATTATGGAGGCCACTGTGCTCTTGGGAACCTTAAGTGCAGCAGAAATTTTTGTGTAACCTTGGCCAGATCTGTGCCTTGCCACAATTCTGTCTCCTGAGCTCTTCAGGCAGTTCCTTTGACCTCATGATTCTCATTTGCTCTGACATGCATTGTGAGCTTTAAGGTCTTATATAGACAGGTGTGTGGCTTTCCTAATCAAGTCCAATCAGTATCATCAAACACAGCTGGACTCAAATGAAGGTGATCTCAAGGATGATCAGAAGAAATGGAAAGCACCGGAGTTAAATATATGAGTGTCACAGCAAAGGGTCTGAATACTTAGGACCATATGATATTTCAGTTTTTCTATTTTAATAAATCTGCAACAATTTCAAAAATTCTTTTTTTTGTCTGTCAATATGGGGTGCTGTGTGTACATTAATGAGGAAAAAAAATTAATTTAAATGATTTTAGCAAATGGCTGCAATATAACAAAGAGTGAAAAATTGAAGGGGGTCTGAATACTTTCCGTACCCACTGTATGCCTTACTTATGTGTGTGTAAAGAATCCTGATGAGATATGAAACATAACCAATGTACATGCTGCCAATTGATTAGTGAATAAGCTACTCTTTTGGTTCATATATTTGTAAATCTGACTCTAAAGGAGTCCATGCCTCACCAGCCATGAATCTCACCTTAGAGCAAAGAGAATCACAGGCATGAGCACGGGAGGCTCGAATCGTTGTAAATACCTGCCAGACCAGGGGGTGGCAGTGTTCTCTGACCTTTTCTCTCTTTCCTGTGCAGACCAACCAAACTTAATCCCCCCTGAGTCTAAGGACGTCACTTCCGGTGCCAGCCCCATTGACGTCACTTCCTCAAATCCTCCTACAGAGGGGAAAACAAGTATTGAACGCATCAACGTTTTTCTCAGTAAATATATTTCTAATGGGGCTACTGATATGATATTTACACCATATGTCGGTAACAACCCAAGTAATCCACATGTAACATATATAAAATAATAAGTTCAGTTGTTAATCCTGATAACATTCATTGTGTTGTATGTTTTTCTGTTGTGGTCCTGTTATATTTCTATGCTCCGTTTATGGTGTTATGTTACGTCATCAGTGTGGGCCTCTCCCAGTATTCGTTGTGTTACTGTGAGAAGAGCGTAAGCACGCTGTTATTTTCTGTATGGTGAAATGAATTAAATTCTTTTAAATTGCTTGAGTTCATTTTTTTTGTGTGTGACAGTAATTGTAATATGATTTTTGTACTATAAAGTTGTTGTGTTAAAATGTTTTGAATGCTTTTCTATTAACTTTGGTTTTGTGTTAATGTGAGCGTTCAATAGCCTTTCCACATGTTTTTTGTCAATAGGAGGAATCACAGAGCTTGAATAGTCACTTTTTATGTTCTCTGTTTTCAAATTTCAGGTACCGTATATACAGTACTTGCAGATAAGTTCTCCCGCAGATAAGTCGGTGCTTGATTTTACCGTATAATTTCTGGTGTTTTATAATGTTGTTCGTATAAGTCAAATGCGGAAAACTCACGCTATTGGTGAGTGCGGCATGCAGGCTCGTCAATTTTGCCAAAATTTCATTGCAGCAACTCCAAATCGTACTCAGTAGTTTGTATGGCCCCCATGTGCTTGTATGCATGCCTGACAACGTCCTAATGAGGCGACGGATGGTGTCCTGGGGGATCTCCTCCCAGATCTGGACCAGGGCATCATTGAGCTCCTGGACAGTCTGAGGCATCAGATGGACCGAAATATAATGTCCCACCCAGAGGTGTTCTATTGGATTGAGGTCAGGCGAGTGAGCGTGGGGGCCAGTCAATGGGATCAATTCCTTCATCCTCCAGGAACTGCCTGCATTCTCTCGCCACATGAGGCCGGGCATTGTCATCCACCAGGAGGAACCCAGGAGCCACTGCACCAGCATAGGGTCTGACAATGGGTCCAAGGATTTCATCCCAATATCTCATGGCAGTCAAGGTGCTGTTGTCTAACCTGTAGAGGTCTGTGTACCCCTCCATGGATATGCCTCCCCAAACTGACTATCACTGACCACCCACCAAACCGGTCATGCTGAACGATGTTACAGGCAGCATAACATTCTCCACAGCTTCTCCAGACCCTTTCATGTCTGTCACATGTGCGCAGGGTGAACCTGCTCTCATCTGTGAGAAGAACAGGGCACCAGTGCTTGACCTGCCAATTCTGGTATTCTATGGCAAATGCCAATCAAGCTCCACAGTGCAATGTGGGGAGTGAGCACAGGGCCCAGTTTAGGACATCAGGCCCTCAGGCCACCCTCATGAAGTCTGTTTCTGATTGTTTGGTCAGAGACATTCACACCAGTGGCCTGCCTGCTGGAGGTTATTTTGTAGGCTCTGGCAGTGCTCATCCTGTTCCTCTTTGCCCTAAGGAGCAGATAGCGGTGGGTCCTGCTGATGGGTTAAGGACCTTCAGACTTTCCAGCTCTCCTACAGTAACTGAGTCTCCTGGAATCTCCTCCATACCCTTGAGACTGTGCTGGGAGACACAGCAAACCTTCTGGCAATGCCACGTATTGATGTGCCATCCTGGAGAAGTTGGATAATCTGTGCCACTTCTGTAGGGTCCAGGTATGGCCTCATGCTACCAGTAGTGACATGAACCGTAGCCAAATGCAAAATGAGTGACAAAACAAATGAGGAGAGAAAAATGTCAGTGGCCTCCATCTGTTGAATCATTCATTCCTGTTTTGGGGGTCGTCTCATTGTTGCCCCCCTAGTGCACCAAAGCAGCTGAAACTGATGAACAAGCCCCTCTGCTACTTAACTGACCAGATCAATAGCCCACAAGTTTCATTGACTTGATGCTCTACTCTCATTAAAAAGTGTGCCTTTAATTTTTTTGAGCAGTATATTTACTGAGAAAATCGTTGACGTGTTCAATACTTATTTTCCCCGCTGTATATAAGTGCCATCTTACTTGCTCACTTCGGCTCTGATGTGGACTCCAGTCTGTAAGGACATGTGATTTGTTCAATTTCTTGCTTTTCTTCAAGTATATGGGGTGGAGTCCCCAAATCTTTTTCTGTTTCTCTGCCTTTTTTCCCCACACAGGCTCACCCCAAACTTCACAGGCTGGCTTTGACCTAAACAGGCCTAAAAAGGGCCCTGACATTTCACAGTTCAAAATATCTCTTTAAAATACCAATAAATACACATACATCTTCTTCAAGTCCAAAATTTCACAAAATGGGAGAGAAACTGTTAAAAGTCTGGCTGGTAACCAAAAGAACAAAGAAAATCTTCATAAAAGAAGGCAACAATAGAACATATTGATATGAAATGCTCAATAAGGCAGAAAGGAGTTTCCAGGAAGGTAAATCAAAGCTGACGGGTCCCAAAATGCTTCATGAAAAGCAGAAAAATAGAAAATCCAAATGAAGGGCCAAGCATATAGTAAATGCCTAACAAACTCAATGAACCGCTGCTGAATCCTTCTCTTATAAAGCACATACTGTATAAACCAAGAAAGTGAGGCCAGCATAGCGTGGGGGACCACCCACCAAGGGCACAGAATGGCTGTAGATTTGAAAAGATAAAATGCAAATTACAAATAATCAGCGAAACTGGCAGAGATAACATAAAACTCAGAAAAAATATAACGCAGCATTAACTAAAATAACAATTAAACAGAAAATACATACAAGCCTAGGAGAAAACGCTGGCTGTGACGTGACCCCCACAGCATGTACACGGGGTCCTGGTGTGCAGCCCTCAGATGCGCGACTCCTCTTTTCCTTTTGAGATACAAATGCAGAATGAGAAAAGGTAAAAGGGGCCTAACTATGGCAGCTCGGCTACAGGATCGTCTTACATGGATGGCAAATTAATGTCAATTCCCAATGTGCAGGCCAGCTTTCATGAGGAGAATATCAAGATTACAGAAGCCCCCGTGCAGACATTACGAGTTTGTTTAATTTATTATTGATGAAGGCCAGACTTTCAGCTTCTGCACTTATTCACAGATTATTCAAAGATGGTGTGGCCTGTAGGGGGCCCACCAGCTCCCCAAACCCGACACAGACAGACATGAGGCACAAGTCCAGCACCACATAGGCCTTTTATTTTGCTGTGGGAAACTCTTCCCTCACAAGTGTTTACCACCACAGCCAACACGGTGCACTAATAAAGCACAATTAAGTTCTCCTCCCAGCAAGCTTTGTACTTCTTCTTCCCGACTCTGGCTCCTGGAATGAATTCAGTGGGCTTCTTTTATGCTGCGCCCGGGAGTACTTCAGGTGGCCTGTTAAGTGTGTTTCAGAAGCACTTCCAGGTGAGGCGGAAGCCCAACAAAGTAGGCCTCCACAGTCAATGCAGCACCCCCTGACAGAGCTCAACAGAGATGAGTGGCAGAATTCCATGCCCCATGGTGCCCTGTGGGAATCCAAAGGTACCGCTGCACCCTGGGAGGGCTGCCAACTAGCATTCTCGGGAAGATAATGCCCTATGCGCACGCTCTACCCCAGTCCTTCCAGTATGGAGGCGTCCAGGCTGGGTAAGGGCGTTGGTGGTCCACCACAATGGAATGTGTAGTAGTTAGTGCTGCTTCTTCACAGATCCACCATCCTGGGGTAGAATCTCATGCCTGGTGGTTGTCTGCATGAAGGACAGGTGGGCTACTGCCTCCCATCCCCCTGTAGATAAATGGAATAGTCTAGAAGTAAGTAAACTCACCTCAGTAATTTAATCCATTCCATTCATCCATTTTCTACCACTTATCTGAGTCCAGGTCACAGGGGACGGCAGTCTAAGCAGAGATTCCCAGATGTCCGTATTCCCAGCCACCTCCTCCGGGGCAGACACCAAGGCGTTCCCATGCCAGCTAGGAGATATAATCTCTCCAGCATGTGCTAGGTCTGCCTCGAGGCAATATTCTTAGACAAAGAGTGATGTCCTCCTTCTTGGACATCTGCACATGGAAGGTTCCAGAAGGCATCCCAATCAGACGCCTGCACCACCTCAACTGTCTGCTTACAAAGTGGAGGAGCATCAGCTCTAATTTGGACTCGTCCCGAATGTCTGAGCTCCTCAACCTGTGAAGGAAGCTCATTTCTGTCTCTTATCTCTGTGATCAAGTTCTTTCGGGCACTACTACCCTAAGCTGATGTCCACAAATGAGGACAGGGACGTTGGTCAACTGGTAACTCGAGGGCTTTGCCTTTCAGCTCGGCTGTTTTCCCCGTGGCTGACCGGTACAATGTCCACCTTTCTGATCCACCTGTTGATCTCCTACTGCCTTCTTCCCTCACTCGTGAACAAGACCTTGAGATACTTAAACTCCTCCACTTGAGGGAGTCTTTTCTGTTTATACCACAAGGAGTCGAACTCCCGTCCTGGTGGGCCGCAGTGGCTGCAGGTTTTCATTCTGACCCTTTTCCTAATCGCTGCCCAGTTTTCACTGCTAATGAACTCCTTTTCTCTTCGTTTTCATAGCCCTGTTTGTAAAGATTCGGTCCTCTTAGTTGATTCGTTTCTTCATTAAATGGCAGCCAATCACAAATGAGACGTGAAACGAGACAACAGATGAGCAGCTAAACTGGAACGTCAAGCTCCAGCCAATTTCACTCCAACCAGTTCCTTAATGAGAAGCCGATTCTTGAATATCAGGACTTGTTGCTGCTCTCACAGTTGATTTTCTGTTTTTTCTAAGACCAACGTCAAGATGTTTTGATGACCTGAGCAGACCAACATGACTGAGACCTTCACCTTTCTATATTTTCAGGTATTGTGTGATGGTCACAGTTTGCTGGTCCTGTTTTTGGTTCATTTTATATCTCATTATTGTTTGGCTGCTAATTAAGGAAATAGAAACAATTAAGGGGTCTGAGTCTTCAAAAGTAAGTCAATTAAAATGAATTCAAAAGAAGTTAATTAGCAGTAAAAACCGGTCACTCATTAAGAAAAGGGTTGGAATGAAAACCTGCAGCCACTGGGGCCCTCCAGGACCGGAGCTGGGGACCCCTGATAATAAACAGAATGTAGCACTTGTGGCCTCGAAGTCCCCGTCCTGCGGATCACTCTGGTCGTCATTCCTCCCGAGGTGCCTGAGCTTTACAGAACTCCGACCAGAGGGGGCGGAGTCGGTTACCCTTAATGGGCACCCAGAGCTCACCCTCGCCCAGGAGGCCGCCACGCTACTGGATGTACACTCAAGTGCTCCTTTGTCCAGCAGTCAGCCTCCATGGGCTGCACCACTCCCTGGAAGCTCAGCTCTTCTTTCGTTATAGTGGTCAACAGAGCCACGGCTGCCCATCCCCTTTTACACAGAATACTCGCTTCACTAGGGGTGACCACTGTATAGCGGGCACAGCGTGTTGTAAGTAGTGTAGACGCAGTCCTACTGGTATTCCTGGTTTGGTGAGAGGCGGTGAGATTTGGGAGCTGCTCCCTCCAGCAAAAAAAAACCACGAGAAATCAAAATCGCTGCTCACACAAAAGGCGGGCACAAGACAGTCCATACATCCATACAGGAGCGAGGATCCACAGGTGATGACAAGACGGACAAGTGGACTCAGACACAAACAGCAGGCCTCCCTACTGATTGGCTGGCTTCTCTTTTTAAAGCTCCCACTGGCCAAACTTGTCCCGAGACTTGTCTGCGTTCTTCTCAGATGGCACAATCAGAGCCACAGCAGGGTCTGCTGGGAGTTGAAGTTCTTAAGTCACATAGCGCTGCTACAGTTGGCTCTCGTTCCGCTTCATTTCTCCTTTGCCCTCTGTGTTAACCCTTTCATCCATGTTGTTGTAACGCTCAGCTGCGCAGACTGATGAGCAGAACTTTGAAATGGTAATTCACTCCATTAGACCGTCGCATGCATCCACATGTACCCCTTGTACCAGTGTGAACGAAAAACAGGCTGCACTAAAAACCATAAAGTCATTGACAGTTATACAGTAAAACAACACGCAACACACCCCTGACTCGCAGCACAACGGCTGAAACACAAAACACTTCATTATGCTACGACGGGTGGGACTGGTGAACAAAATGCTCATCTGTTAAGAAACAGCAGGAGGAGAAAATGAAGTGAAGCTTTTAAAAGTAAAATGCAGACTGACAACTGCCCACCTATCGCCCGCCTATCTCCCACCTACCACCTTCCTACTGCTCGCCTACCTACCTCCTATGTACCACCTTCCTGCCGCCCGCCTACCTCCCATCTACTACCTTCCTACCACCAGCCTACTTGCCACCCACATCCCACCCGCCTACCACCTTCCTACTGCCTACAAAACCTGCCATCTTCCTACCTCACCTACCTCTTTCTGGCAGCCTGCCTACAGCCAGCCCACCTCCCACCTTCCTATCACCTGCCTACTTCCCACCTACCACCAGTTTACTTGCCACCCACATCCCATCTACCACCCGCCTATCTCCCACCTTCCTACTGCCAACCCACATACTGCCAAAACTACCACCTTCCCACTGCCCAATTACCAAACCTACCACCTTCCTACCTCTCACCTACTACCCACCCACCACTTTCTGGCAGCCTGTCTACCTCCTGCCCACCTCCTGCCTACCTCCTTTCTACTGCCCGCCTACCTCCCATCCGCCTATCACCCGCCTGCCACCTTCCTGCCTTCTACCTACTGCCTGCCTACCTACCTCCCATGTACCACCTTCCTGCCGCCCACCTACTACCTTCCTACCACCAGCCTACTTACCGCCCACCACCTTCCTACTGCCTACCCACCACCCGCCTACCAAACCTGCCACCTTCCTACCTCTCGCCTACTACCCACCTACCACTTTCTGGCAGCCTGCCTACCTCCTGCCCACCTCCTGCCTACCTCCTTTCTACTGCCCGCCTACCTCCCATCCGCCTATCACCCGCCTGCCACCTTCCTGCCATCTGCCTACTGCCTCCCTACCTACCTCCCATGTACCACCTTCCTGCTGCCCACCTACCTCCCATCTACTACTTTCCTACCGCCAGCCTACTTACTGCCCACATCCCACCTGCCTACCACCTTCCTACTGCCTACCCACCACCTGCCTACAAAACCTGCCATCTTCCTACCTCTCGCCTACTACCCACCTACCACTTTCTGGCAGCCTGCCTACAGCCAGCCCACCTCCCATCTTCCTATCACCTGCCTACTTCCCACCTACCACCAGCCTATTTGCCACCCACATCCCATCTACCACCCGCCTATCTCCCACCTTCCTACTGCCAAAACTACCACCTTCCCACTGCCCAATTACCAAACCTGCCACCCTCCTACCTCTCGCCTACTACCCACCTACCACTTTCTGGCAGTCTGCCTACCTCCTGCCCACCTCCCGCCTACCTCCTTTCTACTGCCCGCCTACCTCCCATCTGCCTATCACCCACCTACCACCTTCCTGCCATCTGCCTACTGCCTGCCTACCTACCTCCCATGTACCACCTTCCTGCCGCCCACCTACTACCTTCCTACCAACAGCCTACTTATCGCCCACCACCTTCCTACTGCCTACCCACCACCCGCCTACCAAACCTGCCACCTTCCTACCTCTCGCCTACTACCCACCTACCACTTTCTGGCAGCCTGTCTACAGCCAGCCCACCTCCCATCTTCCTATCACCTGCCTACTTCCCATCTACCACCTGCCTATCTCCCACCTTCCTACTGCCAAAACTACCACCTTCCCACTGCCCAATTACCAAACCTGCCACCTTCCTACCTCTCGCCTACTACCCACCTACCACCTTCCTGCCATCTGCCTACTGCCTGCCTACCTACCTCCCATGTACCACCTTCCTGCCACCCACCTACTACCTTCCTACCAACAGCCTACTTATCGCCCACCACCTTCCTACTGCCTACCCACCACCCGCCTACCAAACCTGCCACCCTCCTACCTCTCGCCTACTACCCACCTACCACCTTCTGGCAGCCTGCCCACCTCCTTTCTACTGCCCGCCTATCCTCCCCTCCCACTCACGTCATGTGACAACAGTCTAATTATCCTTCCATTCCTCCTTATTTCTCTTACAATATTATTAGGAAATCAATAAAACTTCTGATGCTGATAAATGTCTGATAAAAAGAGTGACCCCCTTGTTCTGAAACTGTTTGACCAAACAGAGGGGGCATTTTTTTTGGGCTAAACTCATTCAAACTACAGTACTTATAATAAATTGGTTGCCACGTGTTGACTTACTTCAGGTTACACGTAAATAAGATGAAAAAGTTTCACTCGAGTGTTTCTCGTTTTGGAAGGAGAGCGGCGGCCGCTGCCAGAACAAATGAAATGTGACTTTTGAAACATCCCTTCATTCCAACATTCCCCGGTCCAAATGTGCGCATGCAGAATAATCCTAACATTAAAAAGTGTGGCTTCATAAACTCCCAAACACCGGCCATGTGTGTCTCATTACTCCTTCATCCAAGGTGCAGATGGAAAAAACAGGCTGTGCAAGTTGGCCGCATCTTGGCTTCCTCTCAGGCCCGCAGAGTCGAGTCTTGTTTTATTGAGCCGCTTAGTCAACCATTGATGAATCCAAGAAATAAAACGTAGTGTGTGAAAGAGCGAGGAAAGCGACCAAAGAATAAAGGGCCAGAAATTAAAAAAATACAAACAAATCAAAAACACATCCGCAAATATGAAAGGGATTTGGGCTCTGCTTAATGACTTGGGGAACACTAAAGAGCGGCCAGCTGACCCAAGGGTGGGCAGCGACGTGAAGAACATCCAAGGGACGACATGGACCTCTGGAGTCTCTCAGCACAGTCACATTCTGAAATACGAGTTGAAGTGACACTCGTAAATGTGTAACGTATGCTTGGAATACAGTGCTTTGTGAAAGTATTCACCCCCCCCCCCATGGTGGTCTGTCCAGTTTTGTCAGATTACAAATTGATCTGGAGGGGGGTTTAGCACCATTTGATTTACACAACACGTCTGCCACATCAAACAATAATTAAGATTTAAAAAACCAGAAATCCCGAATGTGCGTAAGTATTCACCCCCCTTTTGAACGTCTCCGATAGCTTAGCACACCTCGCCACTCTGTTTTTTTTGTCCATGTTTGGTGGGTTACATTGCTCTCCACCCATCAGATGCCACCGATTCTCCATTGGATTGAGGTCTGGGCTTTGACTCTGCCTCTCCAAGACATTTCAATGTTTTCCTTTAAGCCCTCCAGTATGTTTAGGGTCACTCATTGTCCTGCTGGAAGGTGAACCTTCATCCCCAAGTCGCAAACCTCTGGCAGACACAAACAGGTTTTCCTCAAGACTTACCCTCGTATTTAGTGCCATCCATCTTTCCATTAATCCTGACCGGTTTTCCTGTCCCTACAGCATGACGCTGCCACCACCATACTTCACTGTGGCAATGGTGGTCTTGAGATGATGGGAAACGTTGGGCTTATACCACACAAGGTGTTTCCCAATGATGGCCAAAATGATGAAGTTTAGTCTCATCTGACCAGAGAACCTTCTTCCATGTGTTCGGGGAGTCCACCACAAGCTATTGGGAAAACTCCTCGTGTGTTTTCTTATTTGTTCTTTGGCATTCAATAGGCAAACTCTACCATAAACCCCCACTCTATGGAACGTACAGCTTCAAGTGGTCCTCCAGACTGACACTCCCGTCTCCGCTGTGGGCCTTTGCGGCTCCTTCAGTGTTACCCTTGGTGTCTTTGGTGCATCTCTGGTTAATGCCCTCCATGGCCGCTCTGTGAGTTTTGGTGGGTGGTCTTCTCTTGTCAGGTTGGCACGGGTGTCACATTCGTTCCATTTTGTTATAATGGACTTAACTGGCAACTGCAAAAGTGAAACAGCTACAACAAATGGCAACAACTGGAAGTAAACAGAGATAAATATAAACCATTTAAAAATAAAGAGTATGCACACGGACTGACCGCTTCAACCCCGTCTAGTCTCCCAGGCCCTGACCAGTGGACCACTGGAATGAAGTCGCACAGGGCCAGGATTCCTCCGGACATGACGCTTAGAATTGAGGCAGGCCAAGCAAGAGAAGCAGAAAATCTCATTTCTCACAGTCTGAGGGTCCTTCAGGTGCCTTTCTGCAAACTCCAAGTTGGGCTTCCATGTGTCGTCTGGCCACTCTGCCTAAAAAGCCCAGATCAGTGGAGTGGCTGATCTTCTGTAAGTTTCTCCCATCGCCACACGGGTTCTTCGGAGCTCAACCAGAGAGACCATCAGGTTCTTGGTCACCTCTCTTACCATGGCCTCTCCCCCCCCCAGATTGGCCAGATGAGTCATGCTTGGTCCATTTAAGAATTAATGGAGGCTTCTTGGGGATCATCAATGCTGAAGGTATTTTTTGTAGCCTTGCCCAGATCTGTGCTGACACCGTCCTGTTGCGAAGTTCCTCAGGCAACTCCTTCGACCTCATGGCTTGTTTTGGCTCAAATGTGGGACCTTCTCTAGACGGGCCAGTGATTTTCCTAATCCTGTCCAGTCAACTGAACTGACCGCAGGTGGTCTCTGAACACAAAGTAGAAACATCTCAATGATGATCAGTAGAACGGGAAGGTCACAGAGGGTCTGAACGCTCACGTCACAGTGACATTTCATCCATCCCATCCAACCCGCTATATCCTAACTACAGGTTCACGGGGGTCTGCTGGAGCCAATCCCAGCCAACACAGGGCACAAGGCAGGAGACAAACCCTGGGCAGGATGCCAGCCCACCGCAGGGCAGTGACATTTCAGATCTTTTAATTTTAATGTATTTGTAAAATTTCTAAAATTCCGTTATCACTTTGTCATTCTGGGGTATCAAGCGTGCTGGTCATTCTCAGGTTTCATTTTCATGATTTTAGAATCGGGTTACAACAAAATGTGAAGAAAAGGGAAGGGGGTCTGAATACATTTTGAATCTGTCAGGATGCCTGGGCTGCCCCCTAGTGGCCTGGAGACATTTTAGATGGCCGATTCTTTTAGTACTTTTTGAAAAATCACTTCAGAGAAAAAGTCACCCACCGCCCCTCCACCCCAAAGCTGTCACATTTGTCACCCTTGATAGCCATTTCTCCGTTTTGTCACTGTGGCTCATATCTAATTGGGGTTACTAGTCCATTGAAGTGGGCATCAAGAAAAGAATGAAATGATTATAGGTGAAGAGCATGATAGCCATGAGTGCTACAGCTGTACAGCCCCCCCCCCACCGACATATTGCTTGATGTGTGCCCCCCATATCCCTTTTTAGACACACAATATGCACATTGTTGGCTCTGCCTTTCACATTTAATGCCTCCCATTAAAGCACTCATGCATGGCAAAGCGATTTTTTTGATAAGCTGACGCGGGCATGACTTGACTTTCCAAAGCGAGCGGATGGCTGAGGTGACCCAGATTTGCTGGCATAGTCAGCAGGACGGTGAGGAATATTTAATATTACACAGAGAGAGAGAAGACATCAAAATTCTGAAAATAATGACAGCAAAAAATAAAGAACGAAAGAGGAAGAAAGCGAGTGGAGAAGCGGACGGCAGTAAGATGAACGGTCATTGGGCGGCTTCTCAAAAGCGCCATTGTGCCTCAGACAATGTTTGACTTATCTTGGCATCAGGGTGAGTAGGCACAGCAGCTGTGGCATCCAAGGAACTGCAAGTTGGCACAGAGGAGTCTTTACAGCAGCTGCACATTACCATTTGGCCGTGTTGTTACTGACCCTCGCTGGTGGCAGAGGAAACTCACCATCACTGCCTCACGGTGCCAGCCAGTGCCTGAACCCTTTAATGGCTCCACCAAAGATTAAACTTCATGTCTCTAAATGTCTTTTAAACTTTCTAGCATGAGAATGACTTCTTCTCTTTTTTTCAGATCATTATTTTTAAATGGCACCTGACATTGTAAATATTAACCAAACCTGCAATACAGTTGTACTCAAGTCGTGAGAAGTCAAGCAAAATGACAGTAAAAAGATTACAATGTACTCACGTAAAGGTTTCTCATAAATTTCTATATTGTAAGCACTGCCAGGTAAAATGGCCTCCTGCGGTCACACAGTGTGTCAGTAGTGAAGGCCAAACATATCGGCCTGACGTTTACCATCTTGATACAATGCAGACATTTCAGGTAACTTCTCAATAAAATGTCAAGAGTGTCCTTCCAGTTGTTATGTCTCTGTCACTCCAACAGATGGTGCATCACAAATATCTACCTTAATAAAAGGATACGTGTCTGTGTGTCTGTCTGTGTGTCCTTCTGGTTTCTGTGTCTCTGTCACTCCAACAGATGGTTCATCACAGATATCTACCTTAATAAAAAGATACGTGTCTGTGTGTCTGTCTGTGTGTCCTTTTGGTTTCTGTGTCTCTGTCACTCCAACAGATGGTGCATCACAAATATCTACCTTAATAAAAGGATACGTGTCTGTGTGTCTGTCTGTGTGTCCTTTTGGTTTCTGTGTCTCTGTCACTCCAACAGATGGTGCATCACAAATATCTACCTTAATAAAAGGATACGTGTCTGTGTGTCTGTCTGTGTGTCCTTTTGGTTTCTGTGTCTCTGTCACTCCAACAGATGGTGCATCACAAATATCTACCTTAATAAAAGGATACGTGTCTGTGTGTCTGTCTGTGTGTCCTTCTGGTTTCTGTGTCTCTGTCACTCCAACAGATGGTTCATCACAGATATCTACCTTAATAAAAAGATACGTGTCTGTGTGTCCTTTTGGTTTCTGTGTCTCTGTCACTCCAACAGATGGTGCATCACAAATATCTACCTTAATAAAAGGATACGTGTCTGTGTGTCTGTCTGTGTGTCCTTCTGGTTTCTGTGTCTCTGTCACTCCAACAGATGGTGCATCACAAATATCTACCTTAATAAAAGGATACGTGTCTGTGTGTCTGTCTGTGTGTCCTTCTGGTTTCTGTGTCTCTGTCATTCCAACAGATGGCGCATCACAAATATTAACTTTAATAAAAGCGTCCTGGATAAAAACCAAAGAGCCAGGCCTTTAATGACCTCTTGGGCACGGCCATCAGCAGTGTGTCTGTCTGCAGAGAGAGTGGCGACCTCATCGAGGGGTTTACTTACCTTGGCAGTGACATTCATGTCTCTGGTGACTGTTCCTATGAAGTCAGTAGACGGATTGGGAGAGCATGGGGGGTCATGAGGTCGCTGGAAAGGGGTCTGTGGCGCTCCCTGCAAAAGGACGAAGGTCCAAGTCTTTAGAGTCCTGGTGCTTCCTGTCTTGCTATATGGTTGTGAGACATGGACGCTATCCAGTGACCTGAGATGAAGACTGGACTCCTTTGGTACTGCGTCTCTTCAGATAATCCTTGTATCCTGCTGGTTTGACTTTGTGTTGCTCATGGAGTCCTGAATGAGGCACATAATCTGCATTGTGAGGGAGCATCAGTTACGGCACTACGGCCATGTGGCGCGATTCCCCGAGGGTGATCCAGCTTTTATGACCGTCATGGTTGACCAGGCCAAGGGGTCGCCCACGTAACACCTGGCTGAGGCAGATGGATGGTCATATCTGGAGGGTGGGTCTGAAGTGCATGTCTGTCTGGGGTTTGGTAACCAGGATCCCAAGCTGTTTCGTCATGTGGTGGGGGCGGCAAGGCATTGTAACAGTGCCTGCTCCCCAACCTGACCTGACCTGACCTAATAAAAGGATAAGTATTTGTGTGTCTGTCTGTGTGTCCGTCCAGTTGCTTTGCCTCTATCATTCCAAAAGATGGAGCATCACAGACATTTTTAGTAATAAAATGTTTTGAATTTATCATTCCAACAGATGGTATATCAAAAACATTAACACTTATTTGACAAATCCCATACCAAATGACATATAGCATAGGCAAACACTGCATGGTGCATTGCAAATGTCAACGCTGAGGTGTATGTAGATCATTTAGATTTCAACCCATCTTAGATAGGTAGCACTGTTATTTTGTAGTAATAAAATTCATTGCTTTTGTCATTCCAACAGGTAGCACATCACGAACATTTGTAGTAATTTTTGCTAATGCTAATATTTTGTAGCATTTTATTGCTACAAATATTTGTGATGTGCCATCTGTTGGAATGATAAAAAAGCACAAAAAAAAGCGATGCTATATCTCTCTATTATAATAAAAAAAAATCCAGCGATGAGACGTGATCTTTTGAAGAGAGACACTTTCACGTCCTGCGAGACAAAACTTTGTGCCAAGAGATTTAAACACACCCGGGGCTGGAAATAAAAGACAAAGAGTAGAAGACAAAGTAGAACGTTGTAAAGAATTCAAAAACATTGGTGCGATACACATGCAGAGCAGGTTAGAGATAATGAAAGTACAAAATTTGAAAGTCTCAAAAAAAATGATAGTAAAGATCGCATTACGCAAACAAACAGAAATTATTACTTGGTGAAATAACAGAACAGTGAAAAGAGATGGAATATACTGTTCGATTTAAACTTTAAGTTGGAGACTTGTAGATCGTCTAATTCGTGTTGACATCAAGGAAAAGTAGTGTTTCTAACCAATGAAGAGGTGTATCCGTGAGAATTAAAAGATTTGTTATTTGGTGAAAGTGAAATCCACAAACACGAGCGGCAGAGACGTGATGTGACTGGGGCATAGTGCAGACCAGGGGGGTTGGCGAGCGAAGTGAGGAGGGGGCAAAGCTCCTTAGTATACAGTCATATGAAAAAGTTTGGGAACCCCTCTTAATCCATTATCCAACCCGCTATATCCTAACTACAGGGTCATGGGGGTCTGCTGGAGCCACCTCTCTTAATTCTTTGGATTTTTGTTTCTCATTGGCTGAGCTTTCAAAGTATCAACTTCCTTTTAATATCTGACATACCTTATGGAAACAGTTGCATTTCAGCAGTGACATTAAGTTTATCAGATTAACAGAAAATATGCAATATGCATCATAACAAAATTAGACAGGTGCATAAATTTGGGCACCACAACAGAGATATGACATCAGTACTTAGTTGAGCCTCCTTTTGCTAATCTAACAGCCTCTAGACGCTGTCCTCCTATAGCCTTTGATGAGTGTCTGGATTCTGGATGGAGGTATTTGTGACCATTCTTCATACAAAATCTCTCCAGTTCAGTTCAATTTGATGGACAGCCTGCTTCAAATCATCCCATAGATTTTCGATGATATTCAAGTCAGGGGACTGTGACGGCCATTCCAGAACATTGTACTTCTCCCTCTGCATAAATGCCTTTGTAGATTTCAAACTGTGTTTTGGGTCATTGTCTTGTTGGAATATCCAACCCCTGCGTAACTTCAACTTTGTGACTGATGCTTGAACATTATCCTGAAGAATTTGTTGATATTGATTTGAATTCATCCGACCTCGACTTTAACAAGGGCCCCAGTCCCTGAACTTGCCACACAGCCTCACAGCATGATGGAACCTCCACCAAATTTGACAGTAGGTAGCAGGTGTTTTATTGGAATGTGGTGTTCTTCTTCCGCCATGCAAAGTGCTTTTTGTTATGACCAAATAACTCCATTTTTGTCTCATCAGTCCAAAGCACTTTGTTCCAAAATGAATCTGGCTTGTCTAAATGAGCATTGGCATACAACAAGCGACTCTGTTTGTGGCGTGAGTGCAGAAAGGGCTTCTTTCTCATCACTCTGCCATACAGATGTTCTTTGTGCAAATTGTTCTGAATTGTAGAACGATGTACAGATACGCCATCTGCAGCAAGATGTTCTTGCAGGTCTTTGGAGGTGATCTGTGGGTTGTCTGTAACCATTCCCACAATCCTGTGCATATGCCGCTCCTGTATTTTTCTTGGCCTGCCAGACCTGCTGGGTTTAACAGCAACTGTGCCTGTGGCCTTCCATTTCCTGATTCCATTCCTTACAGTTGAAACTGACAGTTTAAACCTCTGAGGTGGCTTTTTGTAGTCTTCCCTTAAACCAGGAGACTCAACAATCTTTGTTTTCAGATCTTTGGAGAGTTGCTTTGAGGATCCCATGCTGTCACTCTTCTGAAGAGAGTCAAAGGGAAGCACAACTTGCGATTGACCACCTTAAATACCTTTATATCTCATGACTGGACTCACCTGTCTATGAAGTTCAAGGCTTAATGCGCTCATCCAACCAATTTGGTGTTGTAAGTAATCAGCATTCAGAAGTGACAGGCATTCAAATCAGCAAAATGACAAGGGGACCCACATTTGTGCACAGCCAGTTTTTCACATTTGATTTAATTTCATACAACTAAATACTGCTCCACTAAAAATCTTTGTTCAGAAAACACCGCAGTACTCAGATGTTCTTAGGAAATGAAAGACAGACCACTGTTATCTTTATTGTTGAAAGGAGAGTCAATTATTATGCAGGCTGAGAAGAGTTCACAAACTTTTTCATACGACTGTATGTATATATATATATTGTGGCACGCAGCTGGGGGTGGTACCCAGCCGGGACGCCCAAGAGGACCGGAGGAGGGCTTGCGCCTCCTCCAGACCACAAGGGGGCAACCACCCTGGTTGCTTTGGGGACCACAGGTACAGAGCTTTGAAGCTCAGCCCTGTAGGGGCCCGTGGTCACCGCCAGGGGGCGTCCCAATGCCTTTGGAGCCCTGGACCTCAGCACTTCCGCCACACCCGGAAGTGCTGGGGGGAAGAAGACCAGGGACACCCGGAGTGCTTCCGGGTACGCAGCCGGCACTTCTGCCACACTGGGGAGGGCTGGCGGAAGATTGTCGGCAGGCACCTGGAGCACATCCAGGTGGCTTTAAAAGGGGCCGCCTCCCTCCATTTGAGAGCTACAGTCGGGAGTGGGAGCAGGACGAAGCTCCTGTGGAGAGAGGAAAAGGCGTCCCACAGACAGTGTGAGAAAGGCCCGGATAAAGGGTGATTGGTGCTGGGAGCACTGTGTGCTGTGCGGGACTGTGCATTTTGGAGTGAATAAACGTGTGTACTTTTATAAAGATGTGGTGTCAGTCTGGTGGTGTTTGGGCATGTCTCACAATATATATATATATATATATATATATATAGTGGCCTACGGAGGGCACTCCTGCTGCCCATACCCTACACAGACAGACACAAGTTCAACACACACATTTCTTATTTTTTTCCCTGTGGGAATCGCCTTCCCCCGTTTCCCACCTGCACAGCTCGATCAAAGCACTAAACACAACACAAAACACTCTTCTCTTCTCTTCTCTTCTCTTCTCTCTCTCTCTCTCTCTCTCTCAGTCGGCCTCCGCTCCTCCTGGCAAGCTTCATCATCCACCTCTCGACTCCAGATCCCGGAGCAAGTGGCAGCTGGCTCCTTTTATGGGGCACCCAGTTGTCCGATGACCTTCTTCTGGCAGCACTTCTGGGTGTGGCCCATTCCTGCAATGTACTTTGGTGGCACCCATGGAACCCAACAAGGCTGTGCTAAAGTCCAACTCCCAAGGAGCCCTGTGAGATTCCAAGGCACTGCTGTAACCCAGAGGGGCTGCCATCTATTGCTCCAGTGGAGGAAATACCCCGAATATGCTCTCTCCCCCTGTCCTTACATTATAGAGGCATCCCAGCCGGGTAAGGGCGCCAGCCATCCACAACACTATTATATTACATATGTAATACACATACATGTTCCGTTTAATGTCCAGACTCTAAAGCACTTAAATGCAGCAATCACAAATAAAAGAAACACTCACTGGCATTGTTCCTTTAGCAGGACTTCCTAGAACAAAGGAATTTGAATCGCTTCATCAGGTCTAGTGGAGCTCCATCTCACGGCTGCTCTGGCCAGTTAGTGCCACCTCCTTCCGGGACACTCAGGCTTTTATGGCAGCCGGACCAGAAGGGGCGGGGTTAAGCGGCTTTCCTCGGATGGCTTTTGGGCACTGCGGGGAGAGAAAGAGACAACGTTGTTAGTGGCAGCGCCCCCTATCGTCCTGGAGGGTTAGTACACACCTCAACTGAGCCTGTGAGGGGGTCCTCTGACTCGCATGCATGACAATATTCAGTAGATAGATAGATAGATAGATAGATAGATAGATAGATAGATAGATAGATAGATAGATAGATAGATAGATAGATAGATAGATAGATAGATAGATAGATAGATAGGTACTATCACAAGTATATATACATTATATTAAAAAAAAAAGAAACCAAGTTTACATAAGAAAAAAGAAATACATACAAAAACCAATACCTAATTGGCAATTAATAATGAATTACAATGAAAAAGGACGCCAACAGGGCTGCCTGGTAGGGAGTGTGGGAGCACAACCAGGAGGACACAACCCACCCCCTAAGTGTCCTGGGGTAACAATCACCCACTGCTCTTCACATCAACCATCCCAGCCTGGTTTGCCAGCTCATCCATAACCTCCATCACAGGGTTTTGAATTTAAAGATCCATGGCAGCGTCTGACTTTCCTCCTTCTATGATCCTTTGGACTTGTTAACATTTCTGCCACTCATATTCAGATCCTAAATCTTATGGCAGAAGCAGGGCCTTTGTGAAGTTCTGGTTTAACTCTACGTTTGTTTTCTAACTGCCCGGCCTGGTGGCTCAGTACTTAGATTACATTCTTAGCAGTTTGGGGGCCCTACGGGGTTCAGAATTGTGCAGGCGCTGGATCGGCGGGGGGGCTTGGGGGGTCTGGGGCTCCAGGGAGGCAAGGCCCCCCCTGGAGCTCAGGAAGGTGTTCTAATAAAACGTCCGGAAAAAGGCCTTAGATGACCAGTAGGCCTACATGTACGCTTGTGTGTATGCAGAGTGGTAAAATATTGATTTTGTTCTGGATCTGGTAAAGGCCGGTAATGTAGGGATATTTCATGATTTTATGGGGGTCTCTCTGAATGAATCCGAAATGAATCTCTAAAATTAACGTTTGCTATAGTGCATTTGGCAAAGTTACGACGGCGTGACAAAATTATTAGTGATTTAGGTGAAGATTGCAATCTGGATAATAAATTACCATTGTTAATAAGACTAAGAGATGCACTGAACTGAATTTCCTGGGAGTGGCACAGACGGCTGCAGTGCCAGGGGCATGACAGGGGCCCCAGGCCCACTGCCCGACAACAACAAAAAAAAATTGTAAGTCGGGGCCCTACGCGGATGCGTAGTTCGTGTATGCCTAAGAACGTCCCTGCTCAGTAGGTGGCACAGCTGTCACACATTTCTCCCAGTGTCCCCAAAGAACTGAAGGTTAGTTTCTCTGCATTGGGCGTCTATGGGAGTGCCCAGCAGATGACTGGCATATGGTCAACCTGTGCCATTCATTTAATACTACTGTGACTGGCTCCAACTCACTTTAATGGAAAAATTAATTTCATAAACTAAATTGATGGAGGATTCACTGCCCCTTAAATACCCAAGAGTGTTACTGATGCGTTGAACAAGTTTCTTTAATTACAGATGCAAATGGAAGCATAAAAATGCCAGGACACGAAACTAGCACACTGATATATGCTCGGTGTCCAGCTTGAGTCCCACCGGTGTTCTCTGTTGAGATGTTCATTCACAATCGAGCTAAATGAATGAATGTAAGTGCACGTGCAGAGACATTTTTATTCCACAACTGGCTGACATTGCATCTATAGAGTGAAATGGGATAAAAGAGACCATTTGCAAATCCCCATGGCATGGTGGCATAAATCTAGGCTTGATTGTTACCAGCAGCTCCCACATTACAATGATAATTTAATATGAATATGGGCTCCAGCAAATATAGTGCCCAAGGCCCAGTACAGCTGTAACATACCATAATATTATAGCAACCCTTTGGAAACGCATAGACACAAACTGACAATAAGGTTTTACAATGCGCTGTATGCCCTGCCACTGTTATGGCCTTGGCTGACACCATTCTCTAAGCTCTGGCCATTACCTACATGTGCAATTCCACCCCAGGCTGAGAGGGGGCGCTGGCACTACCCACCTCTTCCTTTTCCTCTGCCGTGGCCAACACCAGAGGATTCCCTGGCCACGCCTCTCCAAATGTTTTCAGAAGCCCCACCCCTTCTGGGACAAGCACTGTGTAGTGGTTCGGTGCCACTCAGATTTATTTATTTTTTTGGTGGGGATTTCAGGAACGCACCCGGCCTTGGCCCGACCCGCACGCACTCACAGACAGAGACACGAATCAGACAAATGTATATTAATATATTAAGTGGAAAAATCAATTAACAACAACAACCAAAAATCAGATAACCCTCTCCTTAGCCTTTGGCGATATAAATATTAACACAACAATGAACCATGACAATGAACGCTCCCGACAATGTCCTTATACAGTTCCAGTGTGGCAGAAACAGATGAAATGGCATGGAGTAAAGATGGCAATGACGATCCCGAGGACAGAAATGAATTAAAAAGTCCTACCGGTAGTCCTAGATTTGCGGGAGCGCTCCCTCCGAAGACACACAACGACTAATCCACTGCTAGTCACACGACAGGCAGGCACGAGACAATCCATTCATCCTTCTGAGAAACAATCCTGGGTATAAATGACTTCACAGCGATTACGTTAGACGGGATACACAGAAACACGGATCGTCCTTCATGCTGCTTCACAGGCCCCTTTTCAAGTTTCCCGCTGGCCCTTCTTGTTCCCAGCAGCCTCTGCGCCCGATTCAGACATCCAATGAGGGCAATACCCTTCGGGGCTGCTGGGAAATGGAGTCCTTCTAGTGGTGGCACTGCTACAACTGTATATTCAGTCTGCTAAGCAACGTTCCCTCGATGCTGCATAGCTGCACGTCTGCACACCTTTTTATCAGGGTGTCCCACAGCATTGCTGTGCCGCTCACCCTCTGGTAATGCACCCATGGCTCCTGAAATTCCAGCACTCGATACTTCACATCTCGTGCACTGGTCAAAATTAAAGAAGCTGGTCGTAAGCAGTAAGTACCAGCTTATGTGTTACGCACATCTGTTGATCGGTAAAATAAAAAATTAAACAGAACGATACCACTGACCAGAAGTGGGTGTCCATTAATGGACCCACTCAAGGAAAAGAGAGATGGACCCCAGCACACTCAGAACCCCGAAAGTCTGCAGCCGCGGCCATTATTACTGGTGATTGAATCTCTTCTTTGCTGCTATTTGGTCTTCTTTAACAGGTAGAAAAGTCTTTGTAAGTTGTTGCGATTGTGCTTTGGGGGTCCATGGTATTGTATATGGTGTACCACAGGGACCTGTTCTGAGCCCACTACTTTCTTTTTCAATCTACATGCTTCCATTATGGCCAGATAATATCGAAACACTAGAGGGCTTTGCCCCCTGATCGCTTCGCTCGCCAACCCCCCGGCCTTCGCTATGCACCAGCCACTCCGTGTCTCTGCCGCTCATGTATGTGGATTTCACTTTCACCAAACAAAGGATAGGCCTCTTCATTGGGAGGCAACACTACTTTTCCCTGATGGCAACACGAATTACACGATCTACAAGTCTCCGACTTAAACTTTGATGCCTGTTCCGTTATTTCACCGAGTAATAATTTTCATTTGTTAGCACTAATGCGATCTTTACTATCAGTTTTTTGAGACTTTCGAATTTTAGTACTTTCATAATCTCTAACCTGCTCTTTATGTGTATCACACCAACGTTTTTGAATGTCTTTACGACGTTCTACTTTGTCTTCTACTCTTTGTCTTTAATTTCAGCCCCTCTTGGAGCTGAGAGTGCAGGAACTGTGTCTGACAACAGTTACTGGTTACTATGTCTTTGTCATTCCAACAGATAGCACTTCACAAACATTTGTAGTAATAAAATGCATTGTATTTGTCATTCCAACAGATGGCGCATCACAAACAGTAGCACTTACTTTTACAAATCTCATGCCAAAAGGCATATAACAGACACATATACAGTGCATTTGTCATTCCAACATATGGCACGTCACAAACATTTGTAATAATAAAATGAGGTATATTTGTCATTCCAACAGATGGCACATCACAAACAGTAGCACTGCTTTTACAAATCTCATGTCAAAAGGCATATAACAGACTTCACAGGTGGCTGGGTGTGGTCGGCAATCAGCAAGGTCGGGTGAGGAGCTGGACGAGGTCGGTGAGAGAAGGGGGCGAAGAGAGGCCCTGTGTGTGAGAAGAGTTTGGGAAGGAGAGAGACGGCTAATGTAAGCCAGGACTGTGGGACTGTGGGGAGTAGTGTTGGTGCACTTATTGACTTTGTAAATAATAGTATGTATAATAAATGTGTGGTGATGGACTTAGATGTGTCTGCCTGCCTGTGTCCGGGTCGCCCTATTCCACAAGACACATATACAGTGCATTTGTCATTCCAACAGATGGTGCATCACAAACATTAACACTGCTTTTACGAATCCCATTACAAATATGACCTATAACAGAGACATACTGCATGCATTGCATTTATCATTCCAACAGATGGCGCATCGCAAACATTAAACTGCTTTTACGAATCCCATACCAAATGGTGTATAACAGAGACCTATGCATTGCATTTATCATTCCAACAGATGGCACATCACAAACATTAGCACTGCTTTTAAAAATCTCATGCCAAGAGGTATATAACAGACACATATACAGTGCATTTGTTATTTCAACAGATGGTACATCACAGACATTTGTAGTAATAACATGAAGTGTATTTGTCATTACAACAGCATGGTGCATCACAAACATTAACACTGCTTTTACGAATCCCATTACAAATATGGCCTATAACAGAGACATACTGTATGTATTGCATTTATCATTCCAACAGATGGCACATCATACACATTAAACTGCTTTTATCAATCCCATACCAACTGGTGTATAATAGACACATTTATAGTGCATTTGTCATTCCAACAGATGACACGTCACAAACATTTGTAGTAATAAAATACAGTGTATTTGTCATTCCAACAGATGGTGCATCACAAACATTAACACTGCTTTTACATATCCCATTACAAATATGGCCTATAACAGAGGCATACTGTATGCATTGCATTTGTCATTCCAACAGATGGCGCATAATAAACATTAAACTGCTTTTACAAATCCCATACCAAATGGTGTATAACAGACACATATACGGTGCATTTGTCATTCCAACAGATGGCACGTCACAAACATTTATAGTAATGCATTTTATTACTATAAATGTTTGTGATGTGCCATCTATTGGAATGACAAATGCAAGGCATTTTACTGCTACATGCATTACAAAATACATTCCAATAGATGGTGCACTGCAGATGTTAATGTGGAGGTCTATGTTAATGACTTTAATTTTAACCCATCTTAGAAAGTTTATTTTTAATTTAATAATGTTGCAGACAAGGCACACAAGTTTTTTTTTACTTTTTATTTTATTACTACAAATGATTGTGATGCGCTTATCTTTTGGAATGACATATGCAATGCATTTTACTGCTACATCCATTACAAAATAGAAAATCTGAGGCCACGACCCTCAGTAGGAAAAAAAAAAAAGGTGGACCGTCCTCTCCAAGTGGATGTCGGGGTCTCGGGGTCGGGGTCTTGTTCACTAGTGAGAGCAAAGGGAATGGTGACATTGACAGACATTTACATTACATATCGGACAGAGGCTTGATCTAAACCGATCCATAGTAGTGAAGAAGGAGCTGAGCCAGAATGGCAAAGCTCTCGATTCACCAGCCAATCTAATGGCCTTAGCCTCACATTTGGTTATGAACTTTGGGTAGTGACTGAAAGAATGAGATCACGGGGATGAGGGGCTGAAATAGGCTTTCTGCACCGAATAGCTGGGCTCTCCCTTAGAAATAAGGAGAGAAGTGCAGACATCCGGGAGAGGCTCAGAGTTGAGCCACTAAACCTCCACATCATGAGGTGCCAACTGAAGTGGTTTGGGCGTCTGACACAGGTGCCTCCTGGACACCTCCCTGTGAGGGTTTTACAAGTACGACCAGCTAGGCGAAGACCCCCAGGAAGACGCAGGGCCTGGGAATGCCTTTGGATCTCATAGCATGAGTTGGCAAGTGAGCAGGACAGTCAAGTGGAGTCGCATCTCCATGATAGGTTGGCACGGCCATATACCAAGTACTGGAGTCAAGTGGTTTGGGGTATTCAGTTCCGCATAAAAACTCCCAAAGTGAAGAGAAGGTCACCATCAGACCCTTCCACAACAAAACAAGAGGCTCCCTCGAAAAGTCAAGGATAGGAACTAAACGACATCCTTGAGGCCTGCAGTCCAAAGTCCTGGGCCATTCTGCCTGGCACATGCTGGGTGGGGTGGGACTGTCAAAGTTTACTACTGAAAGTTGACAAGGGGTCCTAAAATGACACATCTATCATTGTCTATGCAGTTATTCCTATGCTGCGGTTATTATTATTATTTTTCTATAAACTATCACTACAGTGGAGCACCAGGTCACCGTGCCATCCTTTGTCCATCATACATGCCCTGATTAGTTAATGCAACATTTAGAATTCCGACTGCTGTCAGCCATTAATAGCATCCAGGCCAATTATCCATTGAAAAGCTTTCAGAGTGCGCTTCTACATCGAGATGGCCCTAATAAACATTAAATGAGATAAAACGCAAAAGCAGTGTGTGCCATTATGACATAAGTGTAAGCCACCAGCTGCCCTCTTACAAGCCTTAGAACAAAGCCCATCCTACCGGAAAAATCCTGGAGGGTCAGCCGTGGGGTCTTCTGCACTGGCAATATGAACAGGACCTGGAATGAAGTGAATTAGCGACAACAGCACTGATTTGTCCATTACATGAAGTCCTTTATACAAATATGGCTAAAGGGAGGAACCAGCCCTGGAGGGGGCGCTAGCCCACTTGAAAGTGTGCTAATTTAGGGAGGACAATTCAGAATCTGCTATGAGGGTGACAGGCTAGGTGTTGATCCTGGGTCCAAGGATAGTGCATGAAAATATTCACTTTGAATCAGGCAGTGTGGCGTCAGGGTTAAGGCTTTGGACTTCAAATTCTGTGGGCTCAAATCCCACTGCTGACACCATGAGACCCTGCCAATTAGAAAAACAAAGGAAATGTAACCAAGTGCACCTCAGATGTTGTAAGTCACCTTGGATAAAGGCGTCAGCCAAATTAGTTAATAATAATTCGGAAGGGTGTAGTCCGTCAATTAACAAGAAACTTTATGGACGTGTTATTGAAGACAGGTGTTCAGGGCCCATTAAAAAAAATAGATTGAAGGCTCTTGTTTCAGCATCATCGCCAATTTGTTTAAGTTGAAACCTCTTTTTCTGTAGGCTTGGGAACCCCATGAAAGGAGCTACGTAATGTCCACTAGGGGGAGCTCTCAGACAGTGACAATACAATGAACGCTGGGGTCCTACCTGACACAAAGGTGCTTCCTGGGGGCAAAAGATTCAGCGCCGTAAATACTCTTGGGTCCGGAGTTAAGAGAGAGCTCACCACACGGCTTAGGGAGTTGGACAACACTCGCCTGGTAGGAGAGGAGGAGATTGGAGAGAATAAAGGACTGACTATAATATAATATAATATAATATAATATAATATAATATAATATAATATAATATAATAATATAATATAATATAATATATCCATCCATCCTTCATTCAAAGCCACTTTGGATTGGTGGTGTGGATGACGGACGGGACAGCCAGAGATAACAATAGGGTCCCCAGGTCTCCCAACTGCAAGGCAGCAGAGCTACCCACTGCGCCACTGTGCCGCCTTCTGCCAATATAATATAATATAATATGACTGGCAGGCAGCACTCTGACACAGCTTTCAGCACTGCTCCTATTTCACTGATCCACTGTCCACGGTTCAAATCTCGTGCCCAGTTGTTCCTTGTGTAGCGTTCTGCATGTTCTCTCTGGGGCGGCACGGTGGCGCAGTGGGTAGCGCTGCTGCCTCACAGTTGGGAGATCTGGGGACCTGGGTTCGCTTCCCAGGTCCTCCCTGCGTGGAGTTTGCATGTTCTCCCCGTGTCTGCGTGGGTTTCCTCCGGGTTCTCCGGTTTCCTCCCACAGTCCAAAGACATGCAGGTTAGGTGGATTGGCGATTCTAAATTGGCCCTAGTGTGTGCTTGGTGTGTTGGGTGTGTTTGTGTGTGTCCTGCAGTGGGTTGGCACCCTGCCTGGGATTGGTTCCTGCCTTGTGCCCTGGGATTGGCTCCAGCAGACCCCCGTGACCCTGTGTTCGGATTCAGCGGGTTGGAAAATGGATGGATGTTCTCTCTGTATCCATGTGAGGTTTCTCTCAATTTTTCTTCAACATCCAAAAAAGACATGCAAGTTCGGTCAGATGTTGATATCAAATCAGCCTCCCTGGGTGTGTGCATAATTGGGCCCTGCAATAGACTGGTATTCTGTCCAGGAATCTGGTCCACCTTGTGCCCAGTGCTGCCAGGACAGAATCCAGCCCTCTGTGCTCTTCAATCAGATTACGCAGGTTTCAGATTGTTATGTTAGGCCATGGTGGACTGGATTCCCATTCAGGTTTTGTTCTTATCTTGTACCCTGTGCTGCCAGGATAGGCTCCTTCCCCTTCTGGTCCTGATTTGGATTATGAATTTTTGAGAATGCCATAACATAACATAACATCTATCTGTTCCTGGTACAATTTTACACCCTTTGAACAATCTGGAACACATTTTGTATCGTTGCACCCTTAGGACCACACGGTCAAGACAGACTTGTTTTAAACCCAGAAATGTAACCTTGTTTCCCCCCTGCAAACCCCCATGCTACAGTTTGCACACCAGTGCCACCTGCTGGCTCAGAGCAAGTAAAACATCTGAACAGACTGAAGCCAGCAGACCAAATGAGCAGAGCTTAACATGACTTACCCGGTCGACGTCGTGTGCGTCTTCTGTCTACTGTAAAATAAAATGGAGTGTCGTGTGCTTTGGCAGGTGGTTGCTGGGTGAGGCCTGATCGAGAGTGGAAGTGCAGCGCCACACCAGGGAGAATCAGAGGGGTGTTGTGTAACTCCTGCTCTGTTGGCCTTTCTTAATAATTTACACATTGTGAACTGTCCACCTTGAACTGCGAGGACAAGTCAGACATGACAGCATTCATGGTTACAACCCACAAGTCCAATCAGACCCGAAAATGTCAAATGCTCGACTCATGAGAGCAGAGACACTGATGGAGAGGCAGTGTGGATGACGGATGGGACAGCTAGAAATAACAAGAGGGTCACCATTTAAAAATCACAGAACCCATTTTACAGATATAGCCGGGCAATGCTGGGTCCTTCTGCTAATATAATATAATATAATATTCCATCCGTTGCCTTAAACTGGCTGTGCTGTTCTAGTGTACTAGTGGCACATCATGTAGGCCCACCAAATGCCATTTTGCACACCTCATGACAATGGCACCCTTCCCTGCCCACTACAGTCCACTCTACACTCTTACCATTCAGGAGGAGCAGTAGCTCCACGATGGCTGAATAAGCCACCAGACACCATCCATGACCTGTGTAACTCTTCACCAGTGCTACTGCCCACCATCATGCCCGTCTAGTCAGTTTCATTTATGTGTGAAGAACTCAGTATTACAGAAGTGGCTGGATCAGCCCGGTGGCCTTTTGCCTTCTGTTCAGATCCTTAGCCATTCCACCAAATGACCAGCTTGTCAATGGAGGATCAAAGAAAGTGACAAAGCACAGATCTTTAATGACAGAGAAATGAAAGGAACACTTTGGAGATGGTGGACTGTTCAGGGAAGGAGAGGGTGGGTGTGAGTGACACTGTATGCAATTTGAGTACGGGAAAGGCGCTATATAAGTAAACTGAATCATTATCATTACGGATATTGCATGAAACAGCCATTGGATGCCATCCACCTTCTGTATGACTCTAGAGCAGGGGTGTCCAAGTCCGGTCCTGGTGGGCCGCAGTGGCTGCAGGTTTTCCTAATCACTGCCAAGTTTTCACTGCTAATGAACTCCTTTCACCTTCATTTTAACAGCCCTGTTTTTAAGGATTCAGTCCTCCGAGTTGATTCGTTTCTTCGTTAAATGGCAGCCAATCAGAAATGAGATGTGAAACGAGCCGACAGATGAGCAGCTAAACTGGAGCGTCAAGCTCCAGCCAATTTCACTCCAACCAGTTTCTTAATAAGAAGCCGATTCTTGCTGTTAATTAAAGCCGTTATTGAATATCAGGACTTGTTGCTGCTCTCACTGTTGATTTTCTGTTTTTTTTCTAAGACCACCGTCAAGATGTTTTGGTGACCTGAGCAGACCAACATGACCGAGACCTTCACCTTTCTTTATTTTCAGGTGAGCTGGCTTGTTTTGTGTCTCATTACGGAAAAAGAAACAACTAAGAGGGTCTGAGTCACGTCAATTAAAACGAAGGCAAAACAACGGCTCAGTAATGAAGAAGACGGTGAGAATGAAAACCTGCAGCCACTGCAGCCCACCAGAGTTGGACACCCCTGATCTGCAGTGCATATCCATGTGGGCTTCACCAGTGCTCAAGCCCACCTATTCTGGACTAATGCTATGTGATTTACATGTGAAGAACACGGGTTCAGTGTCACGCATCCCTGTGGCCATTCCAGCAGATGACCAGCCTGTCAATGGAGGATCAAAGAAAGTGACAAAGAACTGAAAGGAACACTCTGGTGATGGTGGGCTGTAAGATGATGGGTGGCTGGGAGTGACACTGTAAATGCTTTGGGCATGGAAAAGGCGCTAGATAAATAAAATGGATTATTATTATTATTGAATGAAAGAGCCACCAGCCACCATCCTGTATGCCTCTGTAGATCCTTGGGGGCTTCGCCAGTACTAATGCCCACCTATTCTGGACTGACACAGCTTAATCTACTTTGGTTTTGGAATGATTTCCTTACTAAGGCATTGTCCACCTTTAGTCATGAAAAGAAGGCAACTGCTTGTGGGGGTTGCGGGATTTTGGCATCCTATTGTAAAGTAAAAGATTCCCAGACTAAGTGGACTTTAATGCATGGCAGGAATGTGAAAGGAAACACCAACTGGCCGTCTGGCATTCAGTCTGCGGACCAAGCGGACCCTTAAGGCCGGTCAGTGCTGTTGCAGTCGCTGCTGGGGTGACACCCTCGGCCAGCAGTGGTTTTTGCACGGGTGGGCGCATGTTGATTGTCTGGGGTGGGGATCAGCGGAGCTCAGCGTGTGAGCCGGTGTGCCTTCCTGTTCAACTTGTCAAAAAATCGTCTGCTTCTTCTCAAACTGGAAAAAAAAAAAAAAACGCTTCCAAATTTGGATGAACACACGGGACAGTCCTCTGAAATTCCCACCAGCGTGCCTTGCTCGGGTTTGGCCAATGCCACGGCATCTCCACATCCAAATGATACGCCGTCTCCTTTTAAGGCTGCTGCCATTCCTTTGGAACGTGGCGAAGACATTCCTGTTAGAAATAATCGCAGGGGCCGAGGGGAGCGTCAGATTTCAGGATGTGTGTGAGTGGAGAGTGTTGAAACTGCCACCGTCTGAAAGCCTTCAAATGACCTGGAAGGTCAGGGGGCCAGTGGGCAGAGCCCTCGAGACCGGGAGAGCTTTAGGCTCCTCCACCAAGGCCATTGTTGGGAAGTGGATGGCACAGTTCTAATATGGAAGAGGAATTTGGGGTCAAGCTGCTGGAGGTTGTTGTGGTGGGGTACGGCAGTTATAATGACTAGGCATTATTTGCTGTCTGAACCAGAAGCCACAAACTGCCTCAGTGGTCACTCCATAATGTAAAATATTTTATTGAATTGAAGGAGTGACAAAAAGAGGGGGTGGCATGGTGGCGCAGTTAGGAGACCTGGGGACCTGGGTTCGCTTCCCGGGTCCTCCCAGCGTGGAGTTTGCATGTTCTCCCTGTGTCTGCGTGGGTTTCCTCCGGGCACTCCGGTTTCCTCCCACAGTCCAAAGACATGCAGGTTAGGTGGATTGGCGATTCTAAATTGGCCCTAGTGTGTGCTTGGTGTGTGGGTGTGTGTCCTGCGGTGGGTTGGCACCCTGCCCGGGATTGGTTCCTGCCTTGTGCCCTGTGTTGGCTGGGATTGGCTCCAGCAGACCCCCGTGACTCTGTAGTTAGGATTCAGCGGGCTGGATAATGGATGTATGGATGGACAAAAAAAGGGATGAGCAAAGGGAAAAGGTCATAACAATAAGATACGTTTGTGGCCTGCTTTGAAACATGTTTTATTAAGCACTCAAATCCTTCACGATTCCTGTGGCCTTTTAGGACGTACGGCCATTATGCTGGCAGATGCTCCTTTTGACCCTCTGTGAACATCATAACCCAACTGGGATAGAGGATGAGATGTTGGCGAAAGGATGTGGATGGTCAGGTAATCCAAACAAGCTGGATGCTGGTACCTTTCCCGGTAGGAAAACCATAATAAAAAGAACAAAGGGAGCCTGCTTCACGTGGTCAAGTGACCCCCACCCCCCCAAATGGCATCCCTCTGGTGAAGCTCCCATGTGTACCCTCACAGTAGTCCAGATGGGTGGTCCTTGAGTACTGAAAGGGGGGAGCTGCAGGTTAATACTACCCATAGCTTGAGGGGCAATGCTCTGGTGCCTCATGTCCTCGAAATGCACCTCTGTGAGTCTGAGACAGAAGGAAGGGGACGACCTTCACAAAGGAGAAGTGGAAGGAAAGAGAAGAGCCATTACTTGTATGACTGATATCATCGTGGTGTTGTCAGACTGAATAACAGGATATGTCGAGGTACTTGGGGAAGAATAAAAGAACTTTACTTTAACCTAAAACGATGTTTGTGGGACTTGGGTCTGGTGTTCAGGGTTCAGTGGCGCCCCCTGGTGTCCACACGATCCTATTCTTGCCCTTCTCAGTACTACCCAGAAACTCTTTGATACTTGGCATCCAGTTGGGTTATTTAAGGGGACCACATCAACAGAGAAAGCATTTATGAGCACAAACATCACCCCCAAATACATGTCGCCATTGGTGAAGAGTGCCTCCTAATGGCCCCCTCATACATATTAAATAACCAATCTCACACAGTAACAGAACGTAACATCACATTCTCTGTCTGGCTTCATCCAGTTTAGGGCAGAGGGGGCTGGAAAACATAAGGTGGAAGGTATTAAAAAAAAAAAAACCCACCACCCTGGAAGAAGAAGCAGACCACTGTAAAGCTTAGGCCTGCATGCAGTCACAGGGCCAAATGAGAATCACCAGCCGTCATCACCAACACGCCTTTGGGAAGTGGAAAGAAAAGCACAGAACTCGGAGCGAAACCCAAGGAGAAGGGTCTGACTCCACTCAGACAAGGGCCAAGTGTGACGTTCTAGCCCAGAACACTGCATCTTTGAAGCAGCAGCACTAACCACCACACCACCCACCACACATTTCAAATAAATTACTTACAACATCTGAAATACAATTGGTTACATTTCTTTTGTTCTTCTAGTTGGAGCTCAGGCAGGTGAAGTGACTTGCTCAGGGTCACACAGTGTCAGTTGGGGGATTTGAACCCACAACCCCAGGGTTTGAAGTCCAAAACCTAAACCACTATGCCACTGCCTTGGAATTACTGATAACCAACAACAGAGGCCTTTGGCCACAGCATTTGAGATGGAGACCACTTTAGACTGTTGTCCATCCTCTACCAGTTATAGGTTTGTTGGGTCTTTATTGTCACATGGACACAGTCCAGTGGAACTCATACCTGCATGTGTTAATCAACCTGCAACACGCCACCCACCACTCTATGGCACCAAGACAGGTGGGTACCTTACCTCAGTGTTCCTTGTCTGCAACATTATTAAATTAAAAATAAACTGCCTAAGATGGGTTAAAATTAAAGTCATTAACATAGACCTCCACATTAACATCTGCAGTGCACCATCTATTGGAATGTATTGTTCAATGCATGTAGTAATAAAATGCACTGCATTTTTCATTCCAACAGATGGCACATCACAAACATTAACGCTGAGTCCCATACTGAATGGCCTATAACAGAGATATATGCATTGCTTTTGTCATTCCAACAGAACGTGTGTTGAAAACATTAAAGCTGAATCCCATACTGAATGGTTTATGACAGAGACATATGCATTGCTTTTGCCATTCCAACAGATGAAGCATTGAAAACATTCATAGTAATAAAATGCATTGCATTTGTCATTCCAACAGATGGTGTGTCGAAAACATTAAAGCTGAATCTCATACTGAATGGCATAAGACAGAGACATATGCATTGCTTTTGTCATTCCAACAGATGGAGAGCTGAAAAAAATATTAGTAATAAAATGCATTGCATTTGTCATTCCAACAGATGGTGCAGCAAAAACATTAAAGCTGAATCCCATATTGAATGGCATATAACAGAGACATATGCATTGCTTTTGTCATTCCAACAGATGGAGCGCTGAAAACATTATTAGTAATAAAATGCATTGCATGTATCATTCCAACAGATGGTGCGTCAAAAACATTAAAGCTGAATCCCATATTGAATGGCATATAACAGAGACATATGCATTGCTTTTGTCATTCCAACAGATGGACTATCGCAAACACTTAATGTAATGCATTTCACTAACACAACTGTTTGTGATGTGCCGTCTGTTGGAATGACCAAGATATAGCAACAGAACATATGCACAGATACATAAGCACAAAGGCATTTATCCTTTTATTAACGATCATAAATGTCAGGTATAAACATACAACATGCTTTGGACAAATTAAATCATTCCATTTTCTAAGCCTACTTAAGCCTGAGTAGGTTCATCCTGTGATGGACAGGTGCCCAGTCCAGGCATGGAATGGGATGTCATCATGGGCAGCACGGTGGCACAGTGGTATCTCTGTTCCCAGTTGCTCCCTGTGTGGAGATTGCATATTCTCCCCATCTATGTGTATGGTTCCTCCCAAAGTCCAAAGACATGCAGGTTAGATAGACTGGGGATGCTAAATTGTCCTGTGTGTGTGTGTGTGTCTGTGTGTGTGTGTGTTCGTCTGAGTGCAATACCAGTGATTGACTGGCACCATCTCTAGGGATTGTTCCTGACTTGCATCAGCTACTTACTAGGATAGCCTCCAGCTTCCTCATGACCCTGCTCAGGATAAAGCGGCTTTGAATGAGGGATGGATGGATATATTATCCATCCATTCATCCATTTTCTAACCCGCTGAATCCGAACACAGGGTCATGGGGGTCTGCTGGAGCCAATCCCAGCCAACACAGGGCACAAGGCAGGAACCAATCCTGGGCAGGGTGCCAACCCACCGCAGGACACGCACAAACACACCCACACACCAAGCACACACTAGGGCCAATTTAGAATCGCCAGTGCACCTAACCTGCATGTCTTTGGACTGTGGGAGGAAACCAGAGCGCCCGGAGGAAACCCACGCAGACACAGGGAGAACATGCAAACTCCACGCAGGGAGGACCTGGGAAGCGAACCCAGGTCCCCAGGTCTCCTAACTGTGAGGCAGCAGCGCTACCACTGCGCCAACGTGCCGCCCTGGATATATTATATAACTCACAATGTGTATTTTCCTCCTCATTATAACTGATAAAGCTACCGTATGATTAAAAGACAGAGTTACTCAACCTCACCATTTCCTTCCCTAGAAGCTCTTCCAGATTTTTGCAGTGTGGCAGAGTGCATTATCCTGCTGAAAGAGGCCACTGCCATCAGGGAATGCCGTTGCCATGAAGGGATCATTGTGGTCTGCAATGATCTTCAGGTATAGGTATCATGTGCCAAAGTAACATACACATAAATGCAGAACCTAGGGGTTCACACTGCCTTTCGCCGGTCTGCCTTCTTCATGGTGCACCCTGCTGGCATCTCTTTGCCAGGTAAGCAGCCACACATGCACCCAGCTGTCCTCATGAACTGAATGAGAATGTGATTCACCAGGCCAGGCCACCTTCTTCCATTGCTCCATGGTCCAATTTCAACATTCTTATGACCATTGTATGCAATGCACTTTCAGTGGTAGACAGGAGTCAGCATGGGTACTCTGACCGTTCTGTGGCTATGCAGCAAGCTGTGATGCCCTCTGTGTCCTGACACCTTCCTCTTGTGGCCAGCATTATGATTTTCAGGAATTTGTGCTACAGTAGCTCTTCTGTGGTATTGGAGCAGACAGACTAGCCTTTACTCCACATGTGCATTAATAAGCCTTAGGTGCCCATGACCCTGTCATTGGTTCACCTGGGGTCCTTCCTTGAACCATTTTGGTAGATACTAGCAGTGCATGCTGGGAATATCTCTGACTGCTCTGACCCAGTCGACTAGCCTTTCCAGTTTGGCCCTTGTCAGAGTCACTCAGATCCTTACTTGCCCGTTTTTCTAGCTTTTAACACATCACCTTCAAGAACTGACTGTTCACTTGCTGTCTGACATATCCCACCCATTGATGGTGCCACTGGAACGACATAATCAATGTGATTCACGTCACCTGTCAGTGCTTTTAATGCTGTGGCTGATCGTTGTGTGTGATCATGGAAGTGCACATTGAGTTACCGTGTCCAGTAGGAACTCTGAAATCACTTCAGTTTTGTCCAGTGTCTCCTGACTCACCAGCATGAGAAAATCCCCCACATGTGACACACCATTCGACTCATCTTGATGTTGACTTATGCAAGATGTCAAGCTTTTTGGGGGTCCGTTATTTTTGGCTCCCTAGACCTGAAAAATTCCTCATTTGTGATGACAAAGAATAAACCAGTATGCATTTTTAGCAAAAATAATTAGAAGTTGTGCATGAAACATCAACTGGACCCCCTGGGTTCACCCCCTAATGGGATAAGAGGGGGAAAAATTACTATTATATTCACAAAACTTTGAAATATAAAAACAGGCATCAGTAATATAATCATGTGGAGTGCCGCTTTATGGAATTTCAAGGTTGTTGATCACAAACATGATAATATTTTTGATATCTGATTCTTTACTGGTGGTCCTAGCCCTCTAAGAGCCACTTTCACAAGCTTAAAAATGACAAATTTTAAACATAACCATGTGGGGTATCGTTATAGACTATTTCAAGGTCAGTGATTACGAATTTGATGCTATTTTTGATTATTGGTTCACTACTAGGAATCTCTATGGACATCCATCAGAAGGTGACAAATGACAAACTTCTGTTACAATCAAGAACATTTAGACTTTAAACATTTAAAGTTTATTATGTACTTCTCAGATCTCAGATCAATCTTAGATGATTTTGCACTTATGGGGTGTATTGATAACGGGGATGAAACAGAGGAGAGGAGTCAGGGGGAGAACTTTGAGAATTGTCAGCAACTTAACATCAGCAACACCAATGAACTGACTATTGACTTTCACCGCACCAAAGAGCCTCTTTGTCAGGTTACAATTCAATTAGTGGATGTAGAGGTGGTCCACTCCTACAAGTACCTGGGGGTCCACATTAATGACAGGATGGACTGGAACTTCTCCTATAGAAGACTGCATTCCTTTAATATGGGAAGTGACATCCATCATATCTACTACAACTCTGTGATGACCAGTGGGATCTTCTACACCAATCAACAAGCTAATGTGGGCCTCCCAGGCTCAGTTATGGGATACCCACTGCTCCCCCTGGAGGACAGAATTACAACAAAACTGAGTGTCATTATGAACAATGCTGTACATGCTCTCTGTGACTCACAAACACTGAGGACTTTCAGCCAAAGAATTATTCAGCAGAAGTGCATCAGGAAACACTACGGGGGGCTCCAACAGTAATATGCCTGTATTATGCCACACTGGGACCAGGACTGTAAGATCAGAATTATTTTTTTAATTTTGTTTTATATATATCTCCTTTCGCATCTATCTTATTCCTTTGCTTTAAAATAGGATTGTGGCTCAGGTACATTCCATTCTATTACGCATCATTGAGATGTTTGTACACTTCACTTGTAGTCCACCTGTGGTCAATTCAGTTGATCTGTTATAAAGTGTCTTGGATTGAATTCTGCTATTTAAATATTTAGCAGAAGTGTGTGAAGAAATCCTACATCTATCTATCTATCTATCTATCTATCTATCTATCTATCTATCTATCTATCTATCTATCTATCTATCTATCAATTAATAGTGCCTATCTATCTGTCTCTCTCTATCTATCTATATACAGTTAGGTCCATAAATATTTGGACAGAGACAACTTTTTTCTAATTTTGGTTCTGTACATTACCACAATGAATTTTAAATGAAACAACTCCGATGCAGTTGAAGTGCAGACTTTCAGCTTTAATTCAGTGGGGGGAACAAAACGATTACATAAAAATGTCAGGCAACTAAAGCATTTTTTTGAACACAATCCCTTCATTTCAGGGGCTCAAAAGTAATTGGACAAATTAAATAACTGGAAATAAAATGTTCATTTCTAATACTTGGTTGAAAACCCTTTGCTGGCAATGACAGCCTGAAGTCTTGAACTCCTGGACATCACCAGATGCTGGGTTTCCTCCATTTTAATGCTCTGCCAGGCCTTTACTGCAGCGGCTTTCAGTTGCTGTTTGTTTGTGGGCCTTTCTGTCTGAAGTTTAGTCTTCAACAAGTGAAATGCCTGCTCAATTGGGTTAAGATCAGGTGACTGACTTGGCCATTCAAGAATTTTCTACTTCTTTGCTTTAATAAACTCCTGGGTTGCTTTGGCTGTATGTTTTGGGTCATTGTCCATCTGTATCATGAATCAATTTGACGTCATTTAGCTGGATTTGAGAAGACCGTATGTCTCTGAACACCTCAGAATTCATTCGGCTGCTTCTGTCCTGTGTCACATCATCAATAAACACTAGTGTCCCAGTGCCACTGGCAGCCATGCACACCCAAGCCATCACACTGCCTCCACCGTGTTTTACAGATGATGTGCTATGCTTTGGATAATGAGCTGTTCCACGCCTTCTCCGTACTTTTTTATTGCCATCATTCTGGTAGAGGTTGATCTTGGTTTCATCTGTCCAAAGAATGTTTTTCCAGAACTGTGCTGGCTTTTTTAGATGTTCTTTAGCAAAGTCCAATCTAGCCTTTCTGTTCTTGAGGCTTATGAGTGGCTTGCACCTTGCAGTGCACCCTCTGGATTTACTTTCATGAAGTCTTCTCTTTATGGTAGACTTGGATATCGATACTCCTACCCCCTGGAGAGTGTTGTTCACTTGTTTGGCTGTTGTGAAGGGGTTTCTCTTCACCATGGAAATGATTCTGCGATCATCCACCACTGTTGTCTTCCGTGGACGTCCAGGTCTTTTTGCGTTGCTGAGTTCACCAGTGCTTGCTTTTTTTCTCAGGATGTACCAAACTGTAGATTTTGCCACTGGTAATATTGTAGCAATTTCTCAGATGGGTTTTTTCTGCTTTCGCAGCTTAAGGATGGCTTCTTTCACCTGCATGGAGAGCTCCTTTGACCGCATGTTGTCTGTTCACAGCAAAATCTTCCACATGCAAGCACCACACCTCAAATCAACTCCTGGCCTTTTATCTGCTTAAATGATAATGACATAACGACGGACTTGCACACACCTGCCCATGAAATAGCCTTTGAGTCAATTGTCCAATTACTTTTGAGCCCCTGAAATGAAGGGATTGTGTTAACAAAATGTTTTAGTTGCCTCACATTTTTATGCAATCGTTTTGTTCACCCCACAGAATTAAAGCTGAAAGTCTGCACTTCAACTGCATCTGTCATTTAAAATTCATTGTGGTAATGTACAGAACCAAAATTAGAAAAAAGTTGTGTCTGTCCAAATATTTATGGACCTAACTGTATTATATAGTGCCTATCTATCCATCTATCTATCTATTATTATATAGTGCCTATCCATCTATCTATCTATTATTATATAGTGCCTATCTATCTATCTATCTATCTATCTATCTATCTATCTATCTATCTATCTATCTATCATATAGTGCCTATCTATCTATCTATCTATCTATCTATCTATCTATCTATCTATCTATCTATCTCATGAAGTAAGTCGTTACATTTCTTCTGTAATAATTCAGGCTTTTTCTTACTGTTTTTGGTATTTCATTTATTCACTCATATATGCATTTATCTCTAAATTATTATCTTTATTTTTTCTTGCAGTTTTTTTCTTTGACATCTTTAAAAGTAAATTGACCTACTGTACAGATTTTGTATAAAATGTACAACAGAAATAAGCGTGGTGTTGTTACTGCAGTGCTTTGTACTACAAAAGACCATGTACATACTGTAAGGCACTATACAAAGGTTATGTTTTGTGGAGCATTGAACTCAATGTAAAGAAAGCCTACTTCCCAGACTTTCCACTTCTAGCCCCCTCCTGGGAGACCCCAGGCTCAGCTCAGCGTTCCTCCATTCCGTTAAAGGGGCCTGTGGTTTGGGTCTGGAGGTGTACAATTGGCTTTTTCAATCGTTTTTGAAGACCTTGCTGCACACATAAGTCTGTTCATCAGCTGTCTAAACACAGCAGAGGACGAGAACAAAGTGAGGACCACACGATTTAAATAAGCACTGGGAACTTTTTCATTTGAGTATTCCACATGAACAAACAAGTCAGCGAGCATTTCGTTTCATTTGTTCCTGACGTGCTGCACCTTCGGTAAACTTTACCTTTTTCATTCCTACACATGGCCTCAGGCTCACAGTCACATTTCTTAAGGGCTGGGATGTCTGCCCTAATATTTAAGGCCAGATTTGGAGGGCAAAGAGCTCGCTTTGCACCGGGGGCCAGCGTAGGATGGCTGGCTGGCCTTTGCTCTGCTTACTCTCGGCCTCGCGTCTCAAGTGTGGGTTTGGCCAAAGCGGAGGTCTGGAATGGCATTAAAGCCAAAAGGAGAATAAATACATGAAAAGTACAGGAAAAAATGAATCCCTCAAATAACAAACATGCTGTCATTTTTGTAAGAATGTGAACAGTTAGAAATTCGAGATGTGCTTATTTGTGTAATGATGCCAGGATTTATTTTTAAACAGTGTTATATAAAGTACACAGCAGTCATACTTCACTAAAAACACAAATAACCTTTCTGGAAAGAAACTCAAATCAAAGCAGGACTTGTCCGTGAGAAAACTGTTCAAGTACAAGTTTTAAAATATCAGATATTGAGTGTACGTAAGTATCAAACGTACAAGTAAATAAATCATCTCTCCCTGTTTATGTAAAGTCAAGGAAGTTCATAAAAACTAAAAATAATTTGAGCTGCCTTCTTTTATCGTGTCAACCATACTACAATCACTGCAGTGCGGGTCAAATAACTGCAACAGAAATGGCAGAGATGGGTGTCTTAATGGTTGGAACTTAATTCAGTGGGATAGGTGCTAAGGCTGAATATAATTACATTTCATTTAAACGGAAAACATTTTAAAGAGATCCCTGGATCTACAGAGCCTCTCCATAATGTTTGGGACAAAGACACGTTTTTCCTTGATGACCCCCTCTGCTCCACAGTTTAAAATGACAAAACAGAAAATTTAGACATCGCGATTAAAGTGCACAGTTTCATTTAAGGGGATTTGCAGACATTTTGGTCACATAAAACTTTCTCTACACGGTCCCCCCATTTCAGGGCACCATAATGTAGTGGCGGATCTATTAAAGCCATTATATTTAGTTCTTTGTCGCTCATCCCTCACATCCAATGACTGCTTGATGTCTGCAATTCATTGACATCGGCAGGTGCTGAGGAATCTTCTCTGGTGATGCTCTGCTAAGCCTCTAATGCCACCATCTTCAGCTCCTGCTTATTTCAGGGGGCTTGCCCCCTCAAGCTTTCTCTTCAGCATATAGAAGACCTGCTCAGTTGGATCAAAATTGTGTGACTGGCTTGGCCAATCCAGAATTTTCCATTTTTTTAGCCTCAGCTGTATGCTTAGATCATTGACTTGTTAAGGATGAAGTGCTGTCCACTGAGTTTGGAGACAGTGACTAGAACTTGAGCAGATCAGATGTTTCTACACACCTCAGAACTGCTGTCAGCAGAGCAGTTCCATCATCAATGAAGAGAAGTGTGCCAGGACCTGTGGCAGCCATACATGCCTAAGCCAGAGCACCCCCAAGCATCATGTCCAACAGATGAGGTGGTCTGCTTTGGATCTCGGGCAGTTCCTTCTCGTCTCCACACTCACCATCACTCTGATGCAGGTCCATCTTTGTCTTATCTGTCCACCAAGCCAGGTTGTCTATCAGGAGGATCAGGCACAAAGTAGGAACCAACCTTGGAGGGGATGCCAGTCCATCGAAAGACGTGATCAATTACACTAAGCCTATTTACAATATATCAAACCCCTTAATGCACTTTAGGATGGGGGGGGTCGTATTGTCGATGCTCTCCCAGCAGCACCAGGTGAAAAGCAAGAACTAGCCCTGGAGGGGATGCCAGTTCACTGCAGGACATACTCAAAAGGACAACTTAGTCTTCTTCAAGCAGAGCCCTTTTACAATTGATCAAGCCATTTTATCCATCTCACAATTTAGCAAATTAGTGAAGTGGGTGGGCCAGATCATCCCCCAGCAGTATTGGGGGAAAGACAGAAATGCCAATCTGTCACTGTCACTCATTGTACACAATATAAGCATGCTGGGCCAATTTAATAATAATAATAATAATACATTTTATTTATATAGCGCCTTTCCCATGCTCAAGACAATTTACAGTTTCCCAAACCCCTTAATGCACTTGATGAACATGAGGGTCCAGAACCTACCACCAGCACTACCAGGTATAAGGCAGGATCCAACCACAGATGACAAGACACCCTCAAGTACATAACCCACCCTCATTCATAAGAGGGCTAATTCATAAGTTATCAAACTCAGATCATCACCCAACAGGACCAGGTGTAAATCAAAAAATCATGCACAAGAATGTAACCAGCACTTTGTAATCCTGACCCAATTTACACTTCATGAAATCCTTTTCTCCATTTTCTGGTCATGTAGCAACCCCGCCGCCAGAAAATCTTGGACAATAATGGCTGAGCACCTGGGCCCCCTGGCTCCGTACTACGATCATTTTGCCTCTTCAAGCTGACCGTGTGATGTGCCTATGCTACACTCAAGCCTAACATCAATCACATTGAAATGTCCACACAACTGTAATTACATTTATATAATATCATATCACATGTCGTGTCTCATAATGAGTGGAGGGTCTGGTAGCTCTGAATTAAAATTACTAACAGAGTCAACATATCTTTTTGCAATATTTTAATTTCTGTATTTGTATCATATCATGGCAAATATCATCCCATTATATAAAAAGGGTGACAGGGCAGATCCAAGCAACTATAGGAGAGTAAGCTTAACATGCATCACAGGAAAATTAATGGAAGGAATTATTAAGGATAAGATTGAGCAACACCTGGCAAGGACAGGAGATATTAGGGACAGTCAGCATGAGGTCAGAAGAGGGAGGTTGTGGTTTACTAACATGCTGGAATTCTATGAGGAGGCAACAAAAGGATATGAGCGGAGTGGAGCAGATGATATTATTTATCTTGACTTTCAGAAAGCATTTGATAAGGTGCCACCTGAGAGGTTGGGCATCAAATTAAAAGAAGTGGGAGTTCAGGGTGATGTTTGTAGGTGGGTGCAGAATTGGCTCAGACACAGGAAGCAGAGGGTGATGGTGTGAGGAACCTCATCAGAACTGGCCGATGTTAAGAGTGGTGACCAGCAGGGGTCAGTGCTAGGGCCTCTGCTATTTTTAATAAATATAAATGATTTGGATAGGAATGTAAGTAACAAGCTGGTTAAATTTGCAGATGATACCAAGATAGGTGGATTAGCAGATAATTTGGAGTCCGTTATATCATTACTGAAGGACTTGGATATCATACAGGCTTGGGCAGACTTGTGGCAGATTAAATTTAATGTCAGTAAATGTAGAGAAAAGCCAAGCAAAATGACACCTTTTATTGGCTAACTAAAAAGATTACAATATGCAAGCTTTCGAGGCAACTCAGGCCCCTTCTTGCTTGGCTTTTCTCTACATTCATAATGGCTAACACGGTACAACACCCTAGTATGTCAGTAAATGTAAAGAATTACACATAGGAAGTAAAAACGTTAAGTTTGAATACACAATGGGAGGGCTGAAAATCGAGAGCACACCTTATGAGTAGGATTTAGGAGTCGTAGTGGACTCTAAGCTATCGACTTCCAGACAGTGTTCAGAAGCCATTAAGAAGGCAAATAGAATGTCAGGTTATATAGCGCCTTGATGTGAGGAGTACAAGTCACAGGAGGTACTACTTAAGCTTTATAACGCACTGGTGAGGCCTCATCTGGAGTCCTGTGTGCAGTTTTGGTCTCCAGGCTACAAATAGGACATAGCAGCACTAGAAAAGGTCCAGAGAAGAGCGACTAGGCTGATTGCTGGGCTACAGGGGTTGAGTTATGAGGAAAGATTAAAAGAGCTGAGCCTTTACAGTTTAAGAAAAATAAGATTAAGAAGTGACCTGACTGAAGTGTTTAAAATTATGAAGTGAATTAGTGCAGTGGATCGAGACTTTAAAATGAGTTCATCAAGAACATGGGGACACAGTTGGAAACTAGTTAAGTGTACATATGTCACAAACATTAACAAGTTTTTCTTTACATAAAGAATGATAGACACTTGGAATAAGCTACCAGGTAGTGTGATAGACAGTAAGACGTTAGGGACCTTCAAAACTCAACTTTGGAAGAATTAAGTGGACAGGACTGGCACGGTCTGTTGGGCTGAATGTCCTGTTCTCTTCTAGACTGTTCTAATGTTCGAATTTCATGATATGATATCAAGGATCACAGTGCCCACCTTTGGACCTTAACATTTGCATCATACACGTTCTTGACGTGAATCACCTCATCTTTCAAATGATGTGACGAATCCTTTGAATATTTTGCATTAAGTCTGCACAAGAGGCTGAGATCTCCTCCGTGCTCGTGTTCCTAAAGTTTAAAATTGGGACAAAAAAAGTACATATGTTGTCTAGGCTTTCAAAATGCCCGGACAATTCTGAAATTAAGGAATCCATCCTAAAGTGAAACGTGCCTCTTCTGAATTGTACTTCTGGATCTTGGGATTCCTGATCATCTGCTCCTGTGTCAGATCCGTCGGATTCAATAAGACGTCTTGGTCTCTTGCGACGCCGACCTGATTTGAACGCTACAGGGATTTCCATTTAATTTGCCGCAGCTTTAGCCTCGCGCAAGAGAGCCTCCCACTGCTCAGGGCCCCCTAACAGGTGTCATGGTTGCCTACCCCTGGCAAACATCAGGAAAAATCAGCTCTGAATTGAATGCCAGTCTATTGTAGGGCACATTTAATTAAACATACTCCTACTTTTTTGATGGGGTGGTATATAACTTATCAAATACCTGCCAACACTACAGGGTCCTGCGTGGGTCAGATCCTTCCCCCAGAAACATCAGGTTCACTAGAATCAGAGTAAGTACCAAATCTCCTAGGGGATCAGACCACCACATGTTATGTAAGAAATACAAGTCAAATATGGAATGAAATCTCAACGATTAAAAAAAAGCCTGGAGCATTGTGCACGTCTCCGGGTGTCTTGAGTGGCACCACGACCGTCATCTAAAACAGAGGCTGCCGCTGATCTGAGGCTGTGCGCTCTGATGATTAATTAGCACCATGCGATGGCAGGCCTGATTAATCTGACACCCTTAAGGACTCTTCTGTCGCATGGCTTTCATTATTAGGGCAATTTAATTTAGACCAAAACTCTGACAGCTGCCAAACCTTACATATTTTTGTGATAGTAGCTGAACAGGAGGGGCTTTTTGGACAGTCACTGCTATGGGCTGCCTAATTAGCAAAGGCATTTGTTTTATTGTGGCACAAGTGGAACTTACTAGGTCGAGGTCCATTATGGACTGTCCTCTCATGCACCCGCTCTTTAACATGCGCACGCTATCTACTTGAGCACTGATTACACTTGTAGGGAACCCCAACTTCAAGGACAGCGAGGGGGTTGCCACCAGATTTGTGTAGCGATGAAGCCACTATAGGCTTTTAAGATGAGGTACAAGTAGAATTAGGCCAACACCCAAGCCTTACGACATTTCCACCCTGACATCTGAATATTAACAACACTCCAGGAAAAATGTCCAAATAGATTAAATATATTCTACAACATATATATATAGTCATGGGGGTCTGCTGGAGCCAATCCCAGCCAACACAGGGCGCAAGGCAGGAAACAAACCCTGGGCAGGGCACCGCAGGACACACGCACACCCACACACTAGGGACAATTTAGGATCACCATTGCACCCAACCTGCATGTCTTTGGACTGTTGTAGGAAACCGGAGCACCCGGAGGAAACCCATGCAGACACGGGGAGAACATGCAAACTCCACGCAGGGAGGACCCGGGAAGCAAACTCAGGTCTCCTCATTGCAAGGCAGCTACCACTGCACCACCATGCTGCCCTATATATTATATATATTATATTATATTATATATATATATATTCCTTATCTACTATATATATATAAAATCCTAAGCCTAAAAGTGCAATGATTTTGTATGACATTTTTATGTCACGCTTTAAATCGGGCTTATTGTAAAACCTACATATATATGTTTGGTATCATTCTTTTCAAAATTTATCAAACTTTAATATGATGTTGTTAGATTTACAGATTGTTATTACATTTTTAAATTATAAACTAAAATATCAAGAACTCATGTCCCGCGAGACGAGACTTTGTGCCAAGAGATTTAACTACACCCGGGGCCGGAAATAAAAGACTAAGAGTAGGACGGCTGCTGTACAGGCATTTAAATGTTTGAAGCACCATGCAAAATGCAGATCATGCGGCACAGCAGCAGCAGCAGCAAGCCAGCAGCTGACTGAGCAAAGAGGAGGTAAAAAAAAAAAAACTGTATTTGTTTCCCATTGTATCACCATTTAAGAGGGGGTTTCAGAGGAGCGACCGCGTCTCCTTGGGGTGCGTTCAGCACCCCTCTTCACAACATGAGGGGCAGAGCTGCAACGTGGCTGGCGCATAGCACAGAACAGGGGGATTGGTGAGCGAAGCGAGCTGGGGGTAAGCCCCCTAGTCTTATATATAAACGTCTATGTGTGGAAGTCTGTCTATTCGGCCCAGAAGTGAGAGGTGGAGTTGGGGTAAGGGCTCCACCTCTGAGGAAGCACAAAACTCACTTAGCTCCTAATAAACAAGCAAGGCCCGAAGGTCAACAAAATCAGAAGAAAGACAAAGTTGCTTAGCTGCTAACATTGGCAAAACGGTATCCCTTTAACTTTTCCTCCTGTTGCTAATGCACAATCGAGGCGAGCACGCTGGCAAAACGAATCCTCCTAGGAGACAGATGCCCAGAGTAGTTCCGTTAAATTACCTGACATCTTTACATTTCATTTTTTTTACTAATGATTTCAACAGTTTCTAGGACCCCGGGCTTTTTACAGCACAGGCTTACACCGTTAGTTTACTATAATAACTAATTTAAAACATGACAAAGAAAGGTGATGACAAAAGTAAAAAAATGAACACCACGAACAAATCCCTCAATGATATTTACAGTCTTGGCAAAAGTCTTTATGGTAGATGATGATGATGACGGATCTTGAAGTGCAATCACCGGTTAATGGACAGAAAAACGTGGCGGAATGCTCCCCTTTAGTAAACTGCTTCTCAGAAACTGGAAGGAGAACACAGTCCTACCATCTGAGTCCAGAAGATAAATGGCCTTCTGAGGTATGCCAGTTCACAAAGAGAATCGGGGAAAAAAGAATCCACTGCCGTTCCTAAATCTGGTGGCCTTACACAATCCTCTGCTGTGAACAAAGGAGAGTAGGTGCTGTTGAAGATGAAGCCGATTGAAAAATGAGCAAATCAAAAGATCCCGCCTCATCCCTTTCTTCTGGTGTTATGTATACAGTGTCTACAAACCCCAAACTACAAATCCCACAAGCCCCTCCTCATCCGAGCATACCTGTTTAAAGACGCAGACCCCGTATTTACAAACAGGAATCTGCACAACCAGTGCTGTTATTAACATTCAACAAAAAGCAAACAGGACATACCTATAAACAAATGAAACCCCCTGTGTGGCACCACTATACACTGGACAACAAAATGTTTTGCCTCTTGAAAAAATTGTACTGATTATGATAGACAGCACCAAGCTCAACACAAATGCAATCTCAAATTGATTGTATCACATATGAAATTTGGATAAGGATGGGAATGGCACAGTAGGCAGGTGTAGTGTAGGACGTGACACTGGCAGTTCACCACAATGCAAATTTTCAAGCTATTATCTTTGTGGTGTGAGTCCTCAGCAATTCAGACTTCATTTCCCATAAGCCTTTGCCATTTTTTACAGATTCCTTTTATTTGGGAACATCACAGATATTACAGATTGGTTAAAGCAGTGGTTCTCAAACTGTGGGGTGGTTCCCCCTAGGGGGGCATGAAGTAACAAAAAGGGGGTGCGAAGATGTGAAAAAAAGAAAACAAGAATCGAAAATATGAAAAATACATCTATTGAAACCAAAACAAATTAACTTAAACTACATTCTGATACTAGAAAAATAAATATAGAGTTAGATAAATGTTGATAAAAGTTAAGTAGGTATAATAAAATATGCATCTATGATATATCATTAATTAAAAAACAACAAATTGGTATTAGTCGGCTCCTTTCAAAAAAGCGTTAGGAGGGCGCGATTAAAACTGTTATGAAAACTCGGGTCACAAATACTTAAAGGTTGAGAAACGCTGGGTTAAAGGCATTTTTGAACCTTACAGCCAAGTTTCCACATTTCTGGACCTAGAAGGCTGCAGCCTCAGGCAGGAGTGTGGGACCTTGCTGGACTAAAGTGAGGTTAGTTTGACCAGACAATTGGAGAGTCTGACCTGCTCTGGTGCCTTTTGGAAGGGTACTCATCATTTTCGCAATATCAATAGTCCACATAAAGAGTTGACGATTTGTGGATTGGGCCAGCTACTTTTTAACACTATAAAATGCTATTAGCTAACATGTAATTTACAAATACATATGATCTTATTTAATTATCATTGTTCATTTTGAATACAATTCATTGTTACAAAAATATTGACAACACTTTAGTTTAGGTACAGCAAAACAGCATCTATTACTCATGTCCTCTTACGTTAACAAAGGCTTCTTTAGGCCTTCAGAACACTTAGAAAACATCAGCAGACAGGTTATTCATCTCTGTGGAGTATTGACATGCTGGTAAAATGAATTGTTAGATAGATAGATAGATAGATAGATAGATAGATAGATAGATAGATAGATAGATAGATAGATAGATAGATAGATAGATAGATAGATAGATAGATAGATAGATAGATAGATAGATAGATAGATAGATAGATAGATAGATAGATAGATAGATAGATAGATAGATAGATAGATAGATAGATAGATAGAGGAAATTCACAAGAAAAAAAAAGGATTCACAGATCTTATCCTACATCTCTATATATACATAAAATCCAACGTCTGTCTGTCTGTATGTCTGCCACTTTTCACAAGAGAACTACTTAACGGATTTAGATCGGGTTTTCTTCTATAATTTGCTTGAACATTCCGGTTGATTTTGCGACTTCTCTCATTGCGCTATGTATCATAGTTTGCTTGCGGTACTGGATTATTTGCGCAAATCCGAGAAACACACAGCAGGCCGAGGAGAGGGGGCGGGGCCCTCCTAACTCACACACAAGCCTCGGGGCGTATCCCACCTCCGCTTAGCTAGCGAATGAGAGAACTACTTAACAGTTTTAGATCGAGTTTTTTTTCTAGAATTTGCTTGAACGTTCCGGTTGATTTTGCGACTTCTTTCATCACATTAAGAACCATAGTTCGCTTGCGGTACCAATCTATTTGCACGAATCAGAGAGACAGGCTGGGCCAAGGGGAGGGGGGCAGGATCCTTCTCACTCACGCACCACCCTCGGGGTATATCTTACATCCGCTTAGCTAGCGATCGAGAGAACTACTTAACATGTTTAGATCGGATTTTTTTGTAGAATTTGCTTGAACAATCCGGTTGATTTTGTGACTTCTCTCATCGAGCTAAGAATCATAGTTTGCTTGCAGGAGTGATATATTTGCGCTAATCCAAGACAGAGGCTGAGGAGAAGGGGAAGTGCGACGTCAGGAGTGGGGAGTCAGTCTACCTCTGTGTGTTGGAGTGTACCTTGCCTCCTCTTAGCTAGCGATACCTTTTTGTTTATTGATTTTTAAAGTTTCTCCTGTTTCACTACTACGTGGGTAAAGCTGCGGAGGACAGCTCGTATGTAATATCAAGAGAAATGTGTCTCCAGTTAAGCCACCCTGAAGTAAAGTTTGGTTGTTTCTGTCACATTTTACAGATGAAGAAACACTTTACTGTTGCTTTGTAAGTGTTATGAAGACCCAAAGAAGCCTTTGTTAAGGTCCTGTTAAATAATAGTAAAGAGATACATTTTTGTAGTACCTACTAAAGTGTTACCAAAATATTAAATAATTAAAAATGTGACAACAGTGTATAACTGACAACTGGTGTATAAAGTTAGTGGCAATAAAGTTTGCACAATACATGGAGTTGTAGCAGCACTATGAATTAAAGGACTCCAGGAGCAAAAATGATTGGACGGAAAAATACCAAACTCCAAACTTAAGCTTGTTATGAGATGACGATGTGCTGATTAGTTTTTGAGCCAAATCGTGCAAGAGAAAGATGTACCCTAGAGGAACCCTCAAATACCGTAATTCTGCAATGAATTATGAATTATTCTCATCAATTGCTATCGTAATGACCTATTTTATGTTCAGAAAGATCAGAATCAGTGCGGTAAATAATTACTGAAATGCTAGAGAACAGTTCAGGCAACTTGGTTCCTGGGGCACAAAGCCTACTGACGCTCACGTCTGAATTTTTTATTTTAAGCAACAGTTTTGATTGTATGACCCATTGTAAACAACGATGAAATGTCTGCAAGAGCACAGTCAGTGGCAACTTGAACAGGTATATTTGTTCAGAATAAACTGCATTTTTCATTTTGTTGTCTGCGATACTTTCAAGTGCTATTACCAAGCTGAAAATAAGAAATATATTTTGTTACTCTACATCTTGAGCACAACATTCTCAAACCTGATTAATCCAGTCCAGGGTCGCAGGGAGCTGGAGTCTATGTCAGCAGCAATAGGTGCAAGACAGCAACCAACCTAGAATGGTCCAAAAAAGAGATGTGGGAGGAGCACTGGTTTAGCTGGAAAAAAAACAACCAATGTAAACAACAAATAAAACAAAAACAAAAGACACAGAGACAGGGCTGACATATTTGAAAGGCACTCTAAAGTCCAGTCACAGTCAAAATCCTGCCAAATCTTAGCCCAATACTGATGAGTGCATTTCAGGTCAACAAATTACCACCCAAACTGCAAATGTCCACAAACGTCACTCCACTGATTGGTCAATTGGTCCTTAATTTGCATGTGTGGGCGGAGACTGATTGTTACATATTGACAGGATCTTCCTGTATTGTCTAAGGGCCAAGGGTGCAACTTAGAGAGCAAAGCCTTTAAGCAGATCTCTTTAAATGAATATGATATAAAACATTGCTGTCCAGTAGAAAAAAAATATGATGAGTGGCAGTTTGGTTATGTGTGTTGAATTTATTTATTGCAGGTGAAACAACATAACAGAAAGTTAGTGAAAGGCTGTGTCCACATGCTTCTGCAGATGAAAAATGTTAAAATTTTTTATATACACTGATGGAAGAAAAAGAAGGTAAGAGACACAACGCTTTGGCTATAAAGACTTTACAAAAAAAAAATCATGTACAATTTCAAGAAAAATAGCCCAAAATGAAGAGTCATGCCCAAGCATTTTTTTCATGCAAAATGGGTTTTAAAAGTATCTCAACTGGCCATTAAACTACCCAGTCTGGCAACTATGGACAAGGACAACGTTCAAAAATGAGGGTTGTTTGATAAGTATGGTAAAAAAAAAAGCAAGTTAAACTCTGTTTTTTGAACAAAATATTTTTCAAATGTCTGTAGAACATAAACAACATGACACATCTGGCCTAAATGTGGCCTGACCTAGTTTGAAGAGTGACACTTGCTAGCCGTGACGTCAGCAAAAGAATTGTGGCACCATCTCATAGAAATTTACCAAACTTATCAAAACAACCCTCGTACAATCAGGAATTTGAGACAGTGGTGCTAACCACCGCACCACCAGGCTACCCCACCATTTTGTACCTATAATGGTGTCATCTTAAGCTTTCAAAGTCACAACTTAGCTTTTTATCCACAAATCAATTTGTATGTTATGAAACAAGTCAATGCCCCAAGCGTCACGGTGAAGGCTCTGCTATTCTCCCAAAGTGAGCCCGTAAAGGCAGCTCCTTGGTAAGCATGCCTTGCTATTTTCTACTTTTGTCAATTTCTCATCCTTATTTTCCATTGGTCTTCGTTTTCCTGCAGCCCGCTGAAAGGAATTATTTTTCATGGCTGACAGTAGATGAAGGGAGCCCAGGAGACCCAGCCGTCCGCTTGAACTGTGGCTGAAAAATGTGACTCATCTGAATGGTGCAGAGTTTAATTGATTTTGACTGCAGAAGCCACATGCAAGCATCCCCCGGGGAGGCGCATTTCAGAAATCCCTGTTACAGTAGAGTAGCTGGGGGGTGAGGGTGGGGAATTGGAGCAGAAGTGATGAAGCGGCTGAATTAACTGAGCTACAAGATCGCTCATTAGTCACGAGACTGTAGGCAAGCTTATCAGCGTCCATTTTTACATTCAGACATTGTTCAAGACGTATCACCACTTCCGCAAATTGATACAGATTAATTATGTAACGAGACGGCTGGAACAACAGAGGGCAAGACTCCATCACTGCAGCGTCGTCTCGCTCTTGACGCAATTAACCCATCAACGAGGAGCCGAACGCTTCAAGCCCATCTAGACAACTATGATACTAAGAAATAAGCGGATGGCGTGTCAGGAAATTAGCCTGCTGCTCCACTAAGTGCCACATTGAAAGGGTACGGCTTCAGGGCCTCCTCCCTCCTGTTTTGTTTGCTGCCTTATGATATGCAAATACAGACAGGGATTAGAGACAGCAGTGCCAACCACTGCATTACCACGCTACCCACATCCTGAATGAAGAGATGAGGGCTTGTATGTCTGTGTATCTGAGTGTCCATCCAGTTGCTATGTCTCTTTCACCCCAACAGGAGGCACGTCACAAACATTTGTAGCAGTAAAATGCATTGCATTTGTCACTCCAACAGATGGTGCATCACAAACATTATCACTGCTTCTACTAACAGCATACTAAATGGCATATAACAGAGACATACACTACCATTTAAAAGTTTGGAGTCACATGGAAATTTTTATCTTTTTGACAGTGTGAGGAACGGCCAGAATCATTACCCGGCTGGGACGGCTCCTTAATGGAAGGACTGGGGGAGACAGGGTGCTACCCCCCCACCCCAAGCTGCTATTTGGCAGCCCCACTGGCTATGTTGAAATGTGGCTTTCTTCCGTGAAGGGAGAGCAATCATGGAATGTGGGGTTGTAATGAGCAAGGATCCAATCAGAGAAGGGCGACGTAATAAGCGCAAACCAATCATAGTTCAAGTCCACACTGTAATGCTGGGCTAGCATTGTCAGAAGTCTACGGCTCTTGATTTTAGGTTGAAGGGCAAAAATGGATAATGTTTTTAAAATGGAAATGTTTAGTGTGGACGCAACCTAACTAAACATGTGTGTTCCAAACTTATTAGACATTGTAAATGTGACTGATACCTTAATTAACATTCCAAAATGAAAACAAATTTACAAAATAATAACCAAAACATACACAATATGTGAAAAAGCAGGGATATTAATGTCAGTATCAACTACTGATATGTAGCTTTGAAATGCGAATGCACGGTTTTGGCAAAATTCACTTTGGAGACGTGAAAGTTTCAAATACTTCTTGCAATTTTTTTCAGGCAGTAAGTAAAACAGACACTGAATATTTACATAATTTTTATGGTTCATAGTTAACTCTCATTTTCTGTAGTATTATTTCAAAACTCTAAAAAAAATTATTGAATGAAAATACAGCCCTTACCAAAGTGCCACCTAAGGGGATCACTTCGCCGCACATGCTGGCCCTGTACAATGATATAGGCAAAACAAAATAATCTATTCAAGTGAATCCAAAAGGAAACCAAAATAAAGTCAGGAGGCAAATAATATGCAGACAAATCCAAAGAAACAGTAGTTAAAAAACCAAAACACCAAGTAAAGTCCCAGATGAGAAAGCGAGAGGTCAAGTGTTCCTGCATCATGTGACAGGTGTGCAATAAATGTTGCATAGCAACAAGCACAGATAGGCAGGGCTGTGAGCTATCAGCAGGTATAAAAGGGTGAAGCCGCAGACTATTCCTGACATGCACACACACACACACACACACACTCATGTCGGGTAAGATCGGACTTTAAGGCCCCCTTTAATCCTGCCATTGTGCAGTCACATTCTACTTATTAGCTATGGACTCAATATCAGTCAATAAGTGACTGCTGCTATACGTCTCTCTTCCCAAAACACTGCCGTAAATTTGATTTGCTGTTACGTTGAAATTACTTCGGATTCATTAAGTATGTCGTAACTCTTAAATGTTGGCATTTCTAAAAGGCCAGGGAGGCAATTAAATGCAGCAATTGGTGAGATTTTACGATAATTATAAATAAAAGGTAAAATTAAATTTACGATTAAGCTGATTTAGTGTATCCATCCAATATCTAATCCACTTTTCAATCCAGTTCAGAATCACAGGAGCTGGAACCTGTTCTGGCAACACTGGGTGCAAAGCAGAAACCAAGTCTGAATTGAAAAGCACACATATGAACACACGCACACACACCTAACAATGTGGGGACTCCAGGAGAAACAGGGAGAATATGACAACTCCACAAAGACACCGACTCGGAGAGCATTTAAAGCCAGGGCCCTGGTTCTGTGAGTCAGCACCACCATCCACTTCACCGATCATATTTATTTACTAGATATCTTTTTAAGGAATTTTATTTTAACCAGGAGTCATGTTTATAAAATTTGCGTATGCACAAAAGAGACTCAAAATAGACAAATGCAGTTAAACGCCAACTCACACATATAAAAATTTGTATCTCCGGCTGTTATTAAAATGTGTGTTGAACTGACAAAGATAATAAACCTCCAAAGTAATGAATATGACTTAGACTCTGTTTTAGTTCCCTTTAAAGAGGACCAATGCTGCCTATCTGCTGTCACCCATGTGCGCTTAGGAGGCTGTCAGCAAGCCCTGAGGTGAGTGAAATATCAAGAGACAAGGGGTTGATTTGCAGTACTAACGCCTCTCTCTCTCTTTTGCATCAGACCCAAAGAAGAAAAATAACGTACCTTCCATACTTCTGGGTGCCCAAGATGGTCACCAAACATCACTTCCGGCACCCTCTGATGACGTCACGTCCGGTCTCCTGCCCAATGTCATCACTTCCAGCTCCATCACGACACCACGTTCGGTCTCCAAAAGATGACGTCACTCTCTCCATCACTTCCAGTTCCTTCTGATGACGTTGTATTCGTCTGCCTGTTTCGACGTCATTTCCTGCCAAATCATGTCCGTCCACCATTTTGTTACAGTATATAAACACCATCTTTTGTAATCCATTTTGTCAACTGCTGTAAATAGTGTTTGATCATTCATTTTGCCTCATTGCATTCTTTTTTTGTCCATCAGACATTATACAGGGACGGTTCCCCAACTCTTTTCCTTTGTGGAAGTGTTTTTGTTTCATTACAGATCTCAAGGAACTGGCCGACACATCAGCAGTATCTCAGCTAAGCTCCACTCTAACATGCCTGTTGGAAGTCTCTATCCGATCGATAAGGGGCTACATTCAGTTTTTTGTATGGTGAGAATGCACATGCATAACACATAAAATGGTTTTTATC